>NC_134142.1:44597692-45200576 GCF_033958435.1 Carettochelys insculpta | reverse complement strand
CCTTATCTTATTTATGTCTGTCCCCTCCCTCTCTGCAATGCCGTCCCTCCTGGGAGCTGTGGCTGGGAGTGGGCCCACAGCTCGGGGAGGGAAGGTGGGGGGAAGAGCACAGACAGGGGTAAGGGAGCCAAGCTGGGGGCAGGGTTGGGGCTGGGATGTGTTCAGGATTGGTGGCCAAGGCCAGGAGTGGAGTCACAGCTGGAGCCCAGTAGCTGGGACCATAGCCAGGTGTGGATCCAAGGGCAGCTGCCACACCCTCCCTTGAATGTTCCTCTGCACTCCCCTGGGGAGGGGGAGTACCCCACAGTTTGGGAACCATTGAGCTAGGACCAGCTTACTGGCCTACTTCCCTGTAAACTTCATGGCTAGGCAATTAGTAGGCCCAGCTACAGGGTCCTGAAACTGCCTGATTAACTACAGTGACTGATTTATAAGCCCAGCAACAGCAGCAGAGCTCTGGCTACTCAGTGCACGTCATGCTGCATTTGGTCTTGTCCCTGCCTCTGTGGTTTCTAGCCCTACCCCAATGCCAGCCTGCTTCCTGCCCCAGCGTCCAGCTCTGTGCTAGCTTCAGACTCGTAACACTAAGCCTCTGCTACACCTCTGGGCTGTGATTTCACTTAACTAACAAGAATAACCCGGGAAACTACAGGCCAGTCATCTTAACTTCTGTGCCAGGAAAGATAATGGAGCAGGTAATTAAAGAAATCATCTGCAAGCAATTGGAAGGTGGTAAGGTGCTAGGGAACAGCCAGCATGGCTTTGTTAAAAACAGATCATGTCAAACCAATCTAATAGCTTTCTTTGATAGAATAACAAGTCTTGTGGATAAGGGAGAAGTGGTGGATGTGGTATACCTAGACTTCAGTAAGGCATTTGACACAGTCTCACATAATATACTTATCAATAAACTACGCAAATACAACTTAGATGGGGCTACTATAAGGTGGGTGAACAACTGGCTGGATAACCGTACCCAGAGAGTAGTTATTAATGGTTTTCAATCTGGCTGGAAAAGTATAACTAGTGGGGTTCCGCAGGGGTCTGTTTTAGGACTGGTTCTGTTCAATATCTTCATTAACGATTTAGATATTGACATAGAAAGTACACTTATTAAGTTTGCAGATGATACCAAGCTGGGAGGGGTTGCAACTGCTTTGGAGGATAGGGTCATAATTCAAAAGGATCTGGATAAACTGGAGAAATGGGCTGAGGTAAACAGGATGAGGTTTAATAAGGACAAATGCAAAGTGCTCCACTTAGGAAGGAACAATCAGTGTCACACATACAGAATGGGAAAGGACTGCCTAGGAATGAGTACAGCAGAAAGGGATCTAGGGGTTATCGTGGACCACAAGCTAAATATGAGTCAACAGTGTGATGCTGTTGCGAAAAAGGCAAACATGATTCTAGGATGCATTAACAGGTGTGTTGTGAACAAAACACGAGAAGTCATTCTCCCGCTCTACTCTGCGCTGGTTAGGCCTCAGCTGGAGTATTGTGTCCAGTTCTGGGCACCGCAGTTCAGGAAGGATGTGGAGAAATTGGAGAGGGTCCAGAGGAGACCAACGAGAATGCTCAAAGGTCTAGAGAACATGACCTATGAAGAAAGGCTGAAAGAACTGAGCTTGTTTAGTTTGGAAAAGAGAAGATTGAGGGGGGACGTGATAGCAGTTTTCAGGTATTTAAAAGGGTATCATAAGACAGAGGGAGGGAACTTGTTCTTCCTTGCCTCTGAGGATAGAACAAGAGGCAATGGACTGAAATTGCAGCAGGGGAGGTTCAGGTTGGACATTAGGAAAAAGTTCCTAACTGTCAGGGTGATCAAACACTGGAACGAATTGCCAAGGGAGGTGGTAGAATCTCCATCACTGGAGCTATTTAAGAAGAGGTTAGATAGATGGCTTTCAGGGATGGTCTAGAAAGTGCTTGGTCCTGCCGTGGGGGCAGGGGGCTGGACTCGATGGCCTCTCGAGGTCCCTTCCAGTCCTACTCTTCTATGATTCTATGATTAACACTTTGGCTTCTGCCTCCCAGCTCTGATTGTTGGCTTAACCTTTGGCCTTGATTCCTGGCTCTGACCCCTGGCTTCACCTCAGGATTTGCTGCTTCTACGTTCAGATGTAACTGGTTGGCAAGACTGTTCCTGCAGCCTTTGAGCAAGACAGCCCTTAACTTGGCCATTGACAGTGTTTCACTAAAGCAGGGGTCAGCAACCCCCTGACATGGATGCCAAGAGTGGCAAGTGAGCAGATTTTCATTGGCACATGGGAGCTCAGTGTTGCTCCATCTCTCATATGCAGGCAGGAGCTTGCTCAAAGCCTTGTCAACTGTGGATTAACAGAAGACCAGCTAATGCCACCAACCACCACCTAAATTAAGATGCAGAGCTTTACTGTTTGTTTATTAATGAAGCTGTTGTAAGCAGGACTATTAGTGACTTTAAAGCTTATCACCAGCACTGAGACCCACAGTGGAACACAGAGGACAGAAGGGCAAATTTTGGCACTCTGTATTGGATTGACCCCTGCACTAAAGCATATCTTCCAAAAAGTGATCCCTTCTTGTCTGAAGTCATCACGACATGGGGAATTCACTGCTCCTTTTGATATTTTATTGCCCTGGGTGCCATATTGTAAACAGTCAGTAAATGGATGTGTTAATTTGCACCTTTTGTGTGTAACTGGAAATGGACATCTAGAAACTCACATCAAGAAAGAGCAGAGCCAAGCAGAGCATAGCCAAGCTGCATTTGGTGGAGGACTAGTATTAGGTGCCTGATAGAAATGTATCTCTGTCCTGCATTTGCAATGCTTGTTCCTGAATCCAGCTAAAGACCAGTCTGATGCCCGGCATAAATTCAAACAGCCTAAAGACAGTCCAAACTGTGCTGTATTGAAAACTGTGTTCACATTACAAGTGATCATTTTAAATTCTCAGGGGCTTTCCTGGCCTCGTTTCCAGGCTAGGGAATTCTTTAGGGAAGCACAACATAGTTATTCTATCATTAGTCTACAAAGAGCCAGCCTGGAGCAAGTTAGGCTGAGTTGTATGTCTTTTGCATTTAGAAGCTGCCTGGTTTTTCTCTTTGGTTTTGATTCTTGTGTGTTGCAGTTCTGGATTTTAAGAAGTAAGACTGCATCTACACTAACAAATTCTATTGAAAGGTTTTTTCAAAAGAAGGGGGCGCTTTAGAAACATCCCATGGAACATTCAGACACAAAAAGTGTTCTTTCGAAAGTAAATCGAAAGAATGCAGCACTCCATTCAAACATGCACTTCCACCCTGTTTCAGGAAAAGAAAAGAAAAGCAATGTAGATGGGGTTCTTTTGAAAATAAACCTCATCTTTGAAAGAGAACCCTTCTTCCTATTTTGTTTCAGGAAGAAGGGTTCTTTTGAAGACGAGGTTTATTTTTGAAAGACTCCCATCTACACTGCTTCTTTTCTTTTGAAAGAATCTCTTCCGAAAAGAGATCATGCAAATGAAGCACATGTAAATCAGTGCCTCATTTGCATTTTCAGTTTCCCTCATTTGCATTCATCTTTCAAAAAAAATGCAAGTGTAGAAGTAGCCTTTATGTGCGGACATGCTTTTTTGAAAGAAGTCCTTTCGGAAGAGATCTTCTGGAAGCGCTTCTTTTGAAAGATTGCGGTAGTGTAGATGTAGCCTAAGGTAGTGTTCTGTTGCAATATCCAGAAGGATAAAAGTATAAAATATTCTAACTTTTCTGTTTATATGCCATGAATATAACACACATTAGCCATACTCTCCATGGAGGAGCTAGGCAGAGAATCAGTGCAGAGCTGCTAGATTGGCTCTATGCTGCCTGTGATGAAGACAGCTTTGCATTTACTTTATAACCCCAGAGTAAGGACCAGAATTTGCCTCCTTGGGACATTCAGTTACTACTTCCTAGTAGGTGTCACCACAGTATCAGCCATAACAGAAATAGAAATAGTACAATAGAATTGTCCTTGAAAAACTTCTTAATTATATGTACTGGTTTACAAAGACTTTGGGTTGCCTTGAAAATAGTTCCCAGGAAATATCAATAGTACAGCACACATTTAAAAAAAGTTAGAAAGGTAGGGCAGCAAAACAACAGGTCTTCAATAAATGTAATTCTACCAGAATTGATTTTGGTTGGATAAATGACCAGTTAAATACAATTTGATGGAGAAATCAAAATAAGTAGACATTTTAAAAATGCAGTAAATGGAGACATCTTAGTTCTTATAAATGCATGTTTTAAGGATTTCCTGTTTTTTTTTCTACTGAAGTTTTCTCCTGTGGCTGATACTAAGGTATCGGATCACCCTCCAGTAATTAATTAAACAATATGACTGACACCTGTCATATGTGGTTTTTTCTCCATCTTCTCATGGGGGAAAATTGCATCTGGCTTTTACCCAAGTACTGTGTGCTTTAATTTGAAATGGCAAGAGACAGAGTTATATTGGGTCAGTTGGATTCAAACTTTTGCCTTGAGCTATAAATCTTCAGTGGGAGCTGAGCCTGGGTGACAGTTTATTGAAATTGAAAAATAAAAAACAGTAATGCACCTGAATCATCAAGGACTTTAAAATCTAGTGCAATAGATCTGTCTAAAAAGTCAGTTTGGTGTTTTGGGCACAACAGCAATAGCTTCGGAGGAACTTCCTTATAGATTAGCAATATATTTTAGATTACAAAGGCAGTGCGTAGTACAGTTAAAATAGGTGTTAGTAAAAGATTTTAAAATCACATGTTAATCAATAATAATTATCCTTCTGTCTTATCTAGTAGGATCTCAAAATATTTTACAGGCATTAATGAATCCAGATACAAATCAAGTCTGTGAAGTGTGAAGTAAATCAGTATAACACATGTCTTCAACAGGGTAACAGGCCTTGAGGATAAGGGGAAATCAGTAGGACCGTGTGTATACTAGCAGCCCCCTTCCAAAAGGGGGATGCTAAAGAGACACATTGGGATATACTATATAGTTATAGTAATAAAGGGATTTCAACGTCTGCAGGGTCCTTTCAAAAAGGACCCTGTGTAGACAAGCAGTGCATGATTGAAAGCAAAGTGCTGTGGCCGCCATTATGCTATTGAGGCGCTGCAAGTTCATTGCAGTGCCCCATTAGCATATCCTGATGTGTCTCATTAGCATGACCCTTTTGAAAAGGGTGTGCTAGTGTAGGCAGAGCGTATATGTGGTATATCTAGCTGTTAGTAAGACATTAGATACAGTCTTGAATGACCTTTTCATTTACAGACTAGGGAAATACAACCTACATGGATTTACTGTAAGGTGGGTTCCTGAGTGGTTGGCTAACCATTCTCAGAGAGTAATTAGGCTCACAGTCATGCTGGAAGGGAGTAAGGACTGGGGTTCTGGGAGGATCAGTTCTGTTCAATGTCTTTGTTCATGATTTAGATAATGTCATGTAGAGTACACTTATAAGATGAGTGAATGATACCAAACTGGGGAAGGGTTCCAAAATGATCTGCACAAACTGGAGAAAAGGTCTGAGGTAAATAGGATGAAATTCAATAAGGACAAAATACAGTAAACCCTCGAGATACGCTCTACTTGTCTCAGGTTAATGTGACTGCTGTCAGGGGCGGCAGCCGTGAGTCAGGCTGCCGTCCCTGACAGGAGTGGGGAAAGCAGTCCATGGAGTGGTGGGTAGCTGGGAACCAGGTGGCAGCCTGGCTCCTGGCTTCCCTCCAATTGCAGAGCTGGGAATTGCAGAGCTATTGCCCTGGTCAGTTTCCTGGCTCCAAGGAGTGGTGGGGATGTGTGAGCCAGGCTGCCCCTGGTTCAGGCCCTCCTCCACTGTTTGGAGCCAGGAAACTGACCAAGGCTGCTGCCCTGGCCAGTTTCCTGGCTGTGCAAGAGGAGGGGAGTAGGAAGCCTTACTTATGCAGCATGGGGTTAGGAACCAAGCTGTCAGTGCTTGGTCAGTTTTCTGGGTCCTGCAAGCAGTGGGGAGATGGAAACCAGGCTGCCCCCTGGTTCCCACCTCCCCGCTACTCTGGGAGCCAGGAAACTGACCAGCCCTAATGGGCTGCTCAGTTTCATGGCTCCTGCAAGCTCAGTGGATTCGGGAACCAGGCTGGTTCCCATCTCCCCTCTACTTGCACGAAGATTTGAGTTATGCAGGGGTTGCAGGAATGAAGCTGTTGCAGGAAACAGCTCATTAATCCTCTGAAGAAGGCAGCCATAGATCCTGGAAACCAGTGTCCTGACTGAATAAAGAAGTGCATTCATGAAATAAATAACAAAAAAGGATAAAGCAGAGATGTTCCACACCGGAGCATAAAAAAACAAAAGGCCAAGGCGGAACACATTCAGGTTTTAGTTCCCTCTTCATGTGTGCTGTCCTCTCTCATCAAATCCTTCCTTCAAGCAGAGACCTCTAAATTCTTAAACATTGTCCTATACACAAGGAAATTATCATACCTCTTATAGGAAAGCTATTGTAGCAAGAGAGACAGAGCCTTTGGTTCCAACATACATTAGCCAGTTGTCAGTTACAGTTACAGTAGTCCCTCGAGTTATGTGGGGGCTGCGTTCCCATGCACTCTCGCATAATTTGAATTTTGCATAAGTCTGGGTGTGGCCTTTCCCCTCCAGTGGAAAGCATGTTCTGCAGCTGGGGAACCAGCAGGAGCACCTGGTGCTCCTTTTGAAAGGTGTGTCCTGGTGGTGGGGGGGGGGGCGCGTTGGAGAGAGTTAAGCCTGGACATGGGTTGGGACCATGGGAGGTGGTCAGGGAGGTTAAGCCCGAAGTGGATTAGCCCTTGCAGGGGGGCACAAGGGGATGGAGTTGAGCCCGGGCTGCGGGTGGGGGGGGGAGGGCGGTTGAACTGGAGCCGCATGCAGGGGGTTTGAACAGGGGCTGGTAGGGGGTTGATGAACCAGGGCAGGGGTGGTGAGAAAGACCTGTGCTTGGGTGGAGACCTTGGCTGTGGGGGGATGAACCACGGCTTCAGTGGTTGAGTCAGTGTCATGCACAGGGATGGTGAACTGGGGGCTGAGTGGGGGAGTGGGGTGTTTGGGTCGGGGGAACAGGATTTTTGAATTGCACTTAAATTAATGTGATTTAAGCACAACTTGAAATTGTTCATTTCAAGGGTTTACTGTACGGTTGCAAGGTAGAGGGAAGGGAAGAGTGGATATAGCCCATTGCGTCTCATTTCCATGGATGTATGGATTTGGCAATTCAAATTGTACATGGATTCATTAACTTTACTGCTGCCATTCTGCCATCAGACATACTCTTTCCCCTGGAGTACAGAAAGAATTGTGTAATGCAGGCTTTACGCATGCACTCTGTTACCTGGCCACTACTGTAGGAGGAATGGGGTATTTCTACTATATTTGGGCTTTGTGTAGCAGTACAGGGCCCCTTATTTAAGTATATGCATTGTATGGCCTAATGGATGTCAAAGTAATCCCAGTCCTGAGGTGTAAATGCAGCCTTCTCTCTTTTCTCCTCAGGGTTGTGGTTCCTGAGCTCATCTGTAAGGGCGCCTTGTGCCTCCAAACAAGGAGACCCTATTGGGGAAAATATTTTACACACAATCTATTACAGAGGAGTGTCTGTGAGAGCACAAAAAAAAGAGTAGTTACTGTATCACAATTCCTAGAGCAATAGCACTACAACCAGCGCATTATTAGGCTTGAGGAACTCAGGAAAGGGGAGAACAAAAGGAGGGATCAGGATAACAACAGACAAAACCAACAATGCCTAAATTCAAAAACTGCCAGTACGGCCCACCCTCTGTGCCCTCCCTGCATCTACCTAAGCAAATAGTTGGTTTAGGGAAAGTCTTTGAATGGGGTGCAGTGCTAAAAGTTGATGGTTGAATAAAACCAAATAGTAAAATAAATAAACCTGCATGTTCTTACACAGTGTCCACATCAAGGAAGGTAAGATTGTCCTCGTGGCTGTCTTGTGTGATCCCAGTGTGCAGTTAGGCTGGCTCTCCTTTGCCTGATGAGGAGTGTCGCCAGCCTCCTGGGTTTCTGGTCTCTCCTGTGATGATACTTTCCTGTGGCCTAGAAATCACAAAGGGGCTCAAAACCATCCCTTTGGCAAGAATTTGGAGGGAATAATTTCCCTCATCAGTGTGATGCTTCTCTCCCTCTTGCACTCCAAACAAAGCAAAAACTGAACATGAAAGCAGAGCATTTGTCTCTTATTTCTGCTTATGACTGGTTCTGGTTTTGTAATCCCTGGCTCCCAGGCAGAAGGGAAAATGGAGCTCTGTGTCTCTGCCTATTGCTGCTGTAGTCAGGGATGAGTCCCCTAGACGTTCAGTGTAATAGTTCAGGAGCACCATCTCCAAAGGCACTTGTTAATTTGGCTAGAAATACAAGAAATAAAACATTGTCATTTCCTTTATGGGTTAATTATATTGAGAGAGAATGCTGAAGTGGGAGGTGTTGAAAACATCAGGAAACATAGAGCAATTGTACAAAAAATAGAAATAGGTAAATCGAGGTATTTCCTGGAAATAATATGGTGAGGTACTTCCTGGAAAATGCACTTAGAGAAAAATATTATGAATCACAATGGGACACCAATACCCTAAACAGTAATGTTGGGCAATTCCCCATCTCTGTAGTGTTAGTCGTAGCCAAAATATAGCTCTATCTTATGATATATAAATTCCTATCTGATCAGTGATATAACTGTTCTTCTAAATCAATGGACCCATGGCAAGCTATTAAAAAAACTACAAATTTAACAAAACAGCCAAGTATCCAGAGGTATAAACACTTCATTTAGAATGCTATTCAAGAGTCAATAGCACATCATAGATATTACATTATCTCAGTCTTGGCTAGAAATTTGGATAGGATACAGATTGGCTATGGGAAAAACATAAGGACAACCCCATGGTGTAGTCACCAGTTCAGTCATTCGATGTTGACCTTGATAAGGAGATGTTCCTAATTGTACTTATGTCAATGTCTGTAGTTGGGTGTCCTTGCATCAGTGGATTGTTCTGGTGATCTGTCCCCTTGTATGCGATTGGTTTCAGTCTTCTTGGTCTCATTTTGACATTTGTATCTTTCAGTGGGGGGCAGGGATAGCTCAGTGGTTTGAGCACTGACTTGCTAAATCCAGGCTTGTGAGTTCAGCCCTTGAGGGGGTCATTTATGGAGCTGGGGCAAATAGGTTAAACAAAAAATCTGGTGCATGGTCCTGCTGCAAGTGCAGGAAATTGGACTTGGTGACCTCTCAAGGTCCTTTTCAGTTCTCTGAGATAGGTATGTCTCCATGTATTATCAGTGGATGGTGTGAATATCACATCAGTGGGACCAGCAGTCTTCAAGTTTACAAGATGAACAACATCCTCATTTCCCAGGTGTGGATAAAATGTTTCTGTCTTGTGAATCTGAGTCCCTGTGGCATGGAAGTTTTCTGGCTACATCATGTCATATGGACCACCTTCATTCTCATTGTCAGAACTGCCAGAATCTGAATTCCTACCCCAATTTTGGTCTCTTATTGAGCTAGTTTGCCTTGTTCTCTAGATGTTTTGTTGTAGTAGGGGGTAGTTTGTTGGAGAGAGTAGTGTTATGTCTATGGGTAAGCACTAACCCAGAAATTAAAGGGTGTGTCAAAGCACTCACACATCTTTTTCCATCTTTAGCTTTTACTTTATAGACTGGTTTACTGTTTCCCTTCAAATACTATATGGATTTTATCTTCCCAGAAGTATCTTAATTCACTGCTCAAGTACAAGATTGCAAGTACAGGTTGAACCTATCTAGTCTGCCATCTGTGAGACCTGCATGATGCCAAACCAGAGAATTTGCCACACCATGGGAGGTTAGTATTGTCTGGCAGCATTACCAATACTCCCACTGCATACTGGGTTCTCACGACACATATGGGTAAATTGCAGCTAAATAGTAGCACGGAACACTGACAGCCCAGGACTGGTAGCTGTAAACAAACTTTATGGGATCACGGGAAACTTGGCCACACACATAAGTGGACATCCAGCTAACTAAAAACATGCTAGATGATGGATGTGGCCAGGCTAGAGAGGGTCAACTTGTACTCCCTCACCTGGTAAGAAGGCAGCATCATGCACTTTCTGGTCATAGTGGTTCTTTCCTCAAGCAGCAGATTTTTGAGACTATATTGGTGCCGGCTCTTAAAATCTTTCGACTGATATTTCCATTTCTCAGTGTAATCATTATGATCTTCAGATGTAGATTCAGAGCCATTCGAAAGTAAACTTGGTGAAGTTCTCTGACATCACACTGTTGGAAACAATTGTGCACTGCTGGGGTATTAACTATATGATAGATCTTTTCTATTTGTATTTGTTGTAATTTAAAATATAAGGGTAGTAATACATGTGGTAATAATAGGATCAGCTTTTTGCTAATTTTTATCTTGGCTGTACATTCCCAATAATGGGCCAATTCTTATAAAAAGTGTGAAAAGCTTTAGCTGGTTTGGTATTAATTCTGATATAATTTCTGGGTTAAGTCCTTGCTCAGTCTAATGGTTATTAATTAGCAGCACAGAAATAATGCAACAAAGGTTGTCATGTTAAATGTCAATAATTATTTTCAATTTAACTGCAAAATAAAATAATTCCTTAATTGTTAAAAATCCAAAGCTGGGAAGTAAGGATGAGACTGGTCAAGAAGTCTTAAAGTATTGGAAAGTGGGAAATCTAGCCTGCCCTAAGGATTATGGTAATTAGAGGGTAGATGTAGGTCATCAACTAATAGCAATCTTCCAGTCTGTGGAAAGAATGATAAAATAGATATGACATTTAACTGGAACTCCAGATGTAGGTTTAGTTCCTGACACAAACACAGAATCCCTGTGCAAAGACTTCTTTAGCAAGTCACTTAATCTATGCTGTGCCTCAGTTCCCCAGTTCCCCCACAGGACTGTGAAGAGGATAACATGTATTAGTCAATCTGAAACAGGTATTATCGTGGCTAAAAGAGACATATTGAAGATAGCTGGCAGTTTTTCCGAGACACTGTTAAGAATGCAAAAGCAAAAACTATTCCATTGCATAGAAAAGAGAGGAAGTATGGCAATAGAGCACCCTTGTTTAACCAGGAGATCTTGAATGATCTAAAAAACAAAAAGGAGTCCTATAGAAAGTGGAAACTAGGTCAGTCACAAAAGATGAGTATAAACAACACAAGTAGGTAGAGGCAAAATTAGAAAGCCAAAGGCTAGCTCCGAGTAGCTAAAGACATAGGCTGTGTGTACACTGCAAAAATAACTTCAAAGTTGCTTACTTCGACGTTGAACGTCTACACACAATCTGCTTCAGAGTTAAACTTCGAAGTAGGGCGCTACTCCATTCCCAGGAATAGAGTAAGGATTTCGAAGTTGGGATCCCTACTTCTAAGATAACTTTTTGCTGATTAGACCTCCACTGGAGTACAGTGTCCCGTTCTGAGCACCACCTTTCAGGAAAGATGTGGACAAAGTGAAGAAAGTTCAAAGAAGAGCAGAAAAATGTTAAAAGGTCTAGGGAAAATGTTAACTTTGAAGTAAGGGAAAATGTGTGTAGACTCTCTGCTGGCTAGTTTGAAGTAGTGCCTAACTTTGAAGTTAATTGCTAGTGTAGGCACATCCATAGAGTAGTAAGAAAACATTCTACAAATATATTAGAAAACATAGGATGACCAAAGGCAGTGTAGGCCCATTATTCAATGAAGAGGGAAAAATAATAACAAAATGTGGAAATGGCAGAGGTACTTAATGGCTTCTTTGTTTTGGTTTTCACCAAGGAGGTTGGTGGTGATTAGTGGTCTAGCATAGTGAACGCTGCAGAAAGTGAGGTCGGGTCAGAAATGGAAATGGAAAAAAAAACAAGTTAAAATTACTTAGAGAAGTAAAATAGTCTTCAAGTCACCAGAGCCTGATGAAATGCATCCTAGAATACTCATGGAACTGATTGAAGAGCTATGTGAAGCATTAACTATCAGTTTTGAAAAGTCACGGAAGATGGGAGACATTTCAGAAGACTGGAAAAGAGCAAATATAATACTCATCTACGAAAAGAGAAGTAAGGACAACCCAGTAAACTACAGACCAGTCAGCTTAACTTCTGTGCCAGGAAAGATAATGGAGCAAATGATTAAGGTGTCCATTTACATACATCAGAAAGAAAATAATATGATAAGTAACAATCAGCCTGGATTTGTAAGAGCAAATCATGTCAAACCAGCCTGAGACCTCTCTTTGGTATGAAAATAAGTCTTGTGGATAAGAGGAAAGCCGTAGATGTGGTGTACGTAGATTTTAGTAAAGCATTTGATACAGTCTCACATGACCTTCCTATAAATAAACAAAGGGAATTCAACTTAAACAGGATTACCAGTCATACTGTTCAGTATCTTCATCGATGATTTAAATAATGCCATATAAAGTACAACTATAAAGTTTGCAGATGATAGCAAGATAGGAGGGTTTCAAGTGTTTTGGAGGATACGACTATAATTCAAAATGATCTGGACAAACTGGAGAAATGGTCTGAGGACATAGGCTGAAATTCAATAAGGACAAATGAAGATTACTCCACTTAGGAAGGAACAATGAGAAATTACCATCTAGAAAAGAGCACTGTGGAAAGGGATCTAGGGAACATAGAAAATCACGGGCTAAATATGAGTGAACAGTGTGTGCCACAGTTGCAGGGGGAAAAAAATCAAATATTTTGGGATGTATTAACAGGAATGTTGTAAGCAAGACATGAGAATTAATTCTTCCACTTTACTTTTTGCTGATCAGACCTCCACTGGAGTACTGTGTCCAGTTCTGTTCACCACATTTCAGGAAAGATGTGGACAAAGTGAAGAAAGTTCAAAGAAAAGCAGAAAAAAGTTTAAAGGTCTAGGGAAAATGACCCATGCAGAGAGACTGAAAGATTGGGTTTGTTTAGTCTAGAAAAGACAATAGCAAGAGGGGGTGTGATAGCAGCTTCCATGTACCTAAAAAATTGGTACAAGAAGGAGGGAAACAATTATTCTTCTTAACCTTCAATGACAGGACAAGAAGCAAAGGGCTTTAATTTCAGCAAGGGAGTTGTAAGTTGGACGTTAGAAAAAAAACTTCCTGTCAGGGTGATTAATCACTGGAATAAATTGCCTAGGGAAGCTATAGAATCACCATTATTGGAGATTTTTCAGTGCATGTTAGACAGACATTTGTCAGAGATGGTGCAGATGGTGCTTGGTCCAGCCATGTGTGCAGAGGACTGGACTTGATGATCTCTCAAGGTTCCTTCCAGTTCTCTGATTCTATTATATAAGTAGATGCATTGATAATCCTACTGCAGTTTAGTTTGGTAGTTTGGTAGGACACACATCTGATGCTGATGAGAGAGGACTTGTAATAATTGTTATAGTTTTCCAGAGACATGAAAGTTGTACTTTAAAAGCTCCAGGCTGATGGCAGTTCATATGTCCCTTTTTATCCCTTGAACTTTGTTCTGGGCTTCTAAATAAAACTTTGTTGTTGTTCTTTCCAACTGTCTACATCAATTTTTATCAACTCGGAAATTTTCACAGATATAAACACTCATACCAAGTGTGTTTATGTGTGTTTTCGGCTCACTCTCTGTCCTTGCTTATCCTGTCTTCTCACCTCTGATGCACTCATCAATTTGGCCTTAGGAAAAATTTTATTTTAAATCAAGCTTAGAATGTACTAACCTGATGGTGAACCTGAGTTTTCATTCCAATGGCTGATAAGGCTGAAATGGTAAAAGTTGTTTTTCACCACCTCGGAATCACAATGTTTAAGATTTTCTTTATGCTCTTGATTGGGATCTTGGGGGGATGAATTCTGGCTTCAGATGAGCGGGGCCCACCCAGTGACATTTGCTGAGCAGATACTCACAACTTTTACATGATGAGTTTGAACTCTCTGGTGTGCCTAACAAGTTTTACCAGACGGAATTAGACATAAACATGACACAAATTTTAACACTGAATTCAAGGCTAATTTTTACTTATATCATTCAAAGTATTTAATAAACATTCCAGTAAATTACCAGATATTCTACCAAAAAAAATCCCTGATACCTTCTTGTGTCCTAGATATCATCATTTTCCTTTGCTGTACAACATTAGGGGTTCATCTATACTAGGAACTAACTTAGAAGTTAACTTTGAAGTTAGGCACTACTTTGAAGTAGCCATCAGAGAGCCATATATTTATTTATATAACGTGGAGCCAGAGCTGCTACAAAGGAGTATCAGGCTCATGGGCCATGTGCTGCACCTTATCCTGCAGTGCCACCAAGCTGCCTGCATCTTGCTCCAGCAGGACAGACCCCCGTGTGGTCCACAGCCACTGCTCAACCAAGGTCCTGGTGCTCCTGCTGATAAGCATGCCCCCCCAGCCCCTTCAACACTGTGAAATCCTACTCCTGGTGGCACAAGATGAGCTCAGACTGGTGGGACTGCATTATCCTGCAGGGATAGGACAATCAGCAGTGGCTACGCAACTGACACGTGTGAAAGGCCTCCTTCCAGGGGCTCTGCGAGTGGCTGGCCCCTGCCTTGAGGTAACAGGACACCTGCAGGAGACCCAGCATCCTCTTGCAGTAGCACATGGCCATCACCCTGTGGAAGCTTGCCATGCCAGACAGCTACTGCTCAGTCAGCAACCAGTTCAGCATGGGGAAATCCCCGGTCACATTTGTGTTCCTGCCAGTGGCCAAGGCCATCAACCACATGCTGCTATGGAGGGTCATAACTCCAGGAAATGTGGATGTTGTCATGGATGGCATCACCACCATAGACTTCCCCAACTGCTGGGGGACCACAGACTGCATGCATCCAGAAGTGAAAGCAGCTGCACTTTTACTCAAGTAACTTTTTGGGTACTTTTCCCACCTCTAACAACATGAGAAAGGGAACTTTAGGTATTCCAGCAGCATTATGTGCACGAGAGGTGACCACATGAACAGTTATGCTATGAGGAAGAAATAGAAGAAGCTGAAAGATGCTGCTAAAACGCAGAATACAGACTTCAAGCAGTAGCAGACTGAATGGGAACCATTTGGAAAAATTGTCAAGAAGGTGCAAGAACTATTGACAAATGTATCTAATAGAATAAATAAAGAGCTGTTAAAGCATGCAGAGACCTAGATGGCAAATGCAGCTGTATTGGTAAACACTGGCAGAAAACAAATTAAAAAATCGGTGGAGCAACTCTGGATATGCATTACCAGTAAAATAAAGAAAAGGCAGAATCAAGAAGACAAATACATGCAGACTTCCATGGCATGCCATTAAGAGAAAACAAGAAAAATGGGAGCCAGAGTCCCATCTAGCTTACAGCAGTGTTGTTCTGTGCACTACTTTTAAAACCCATCATCAGCGTATTTGTTTTGGAAATAGAAATTATGCCCACCAGGACAGGCTCCCATATGAAAGCACAATATTTGAAGGAGGTTATTTGGTGTCTATTTTGCCTCCCATATAGGAAATTAACGTGCATTTTGCTGAGGAAGGTGGACTCTTGTGAAGACAGAAAGCTGATTGTTGGACATTCAGTTATACCAAGGATATTGTGCAAAGGCAAATCAACAAGAGAACATGTACAAATCTCTTCAGCTTGACAGTACTGCCAGCAATATTGTACAGCAGTGAAAAATGGGTGCTGAGGAAGAGAGAGGAGCAACGATAGTCTGTTGTGGAGAAGGTGTTGGAAAGAAAAATTCTGGGGATTTCGATCAAGATCATGTCCCCAGTGAAATAATCAGACAGCTGAGTGGCGTGCAGGACCCTGTTGTTGAAACAGCTGTAATAAAATGTGATGGATCAGGCATGTAGCTAGGCTCACGGGCAATTGATGGATTTCAGCTGTCATCGAGTGGTACCCATGGGAACTAAAACAATCACTCAGATGACCTCCAAAGAGATGGGAAGATTTTACTGTGAAAAAGCATGGGCGCATACGGAGATGGACAGCCAGGATAGGAGAAGAATGAAAGTCGTGCTGTAATTGGTGCAATCTGTATGAATGCTGAAGGACTAAATTGATCAAAATGATCAAGGTGATATGGCATGTGAATGTGTAGCGTGCCCACACAGAAGCACTGGTTTCGTCTGCATGGTAGATGTGACCCCAAAACAAACTTTCCAAATCAGGAAGTAATCATATGATCTGTTCCATACCTATTACCTGTGCTTAGATTTCTGATATGTGGGTTCATTTGTGTGCTCTCTGAATGTGGTAGCCTAGATCCTCAGCTGCGTCAGAGTTTTGCTCAGCACAGCTGAGGAAGCAAAGGTGGTGGTGGTTTGTGTGTGTGGGGTGGGTGAGGGGATCCATGGCGTTACTGGTGGTGGTGGTGGGGATCCATGGCATTACTAGGGGCTAGTTTGCCATAATTAGAAACTCCTCAACTCTGCTCTTAAGATTCACCTATGTTACACTCTTCTTTTGACAGTGTGTAGTGCATATACACGGGTAGTTCCCCTAGCCTAGCTGTAAATAGAGGTGTAGACAGTGAGGCACTGCTTAGGTGAGTAAAGACCTCCTGAGATGTACCCAATACACATCCTACACAGTGCTCTACTCACCCAAAGAGAGCATTTCAGCAGTGTTCCAGAACTTCATAGTGTCCCACTGCCGCCCACTGCTGGAGCCTTTTCTGTTGCAGGGACTCCCGCAACATCAAAAGGATCTGGCAGGCAGAAGACAGTGCAGAAAGGCTTTGACCACTCTCCTCCAAGAGCAGCTTTTCCCTGCTGCCTCCCCCTGGCCAGAATCTTTCACCAATGTATTACTACACACCAGTCTGGACACAGCTTGATTTCCACTGAGGTTTGTTGCTACACAAATCCTATATCCTTTTAGCACTTGTGTGCGGTGTAGTCATTGCTTAAATTACCCTTTGTGGAACACCCACCGATGGCCATTTCACAGCTACGGGTACTCAGAGCATAGTCTGTGTGTTGCCCTTCCAACAGGCTTGCTATATCCAGCTGGAAGAATTTCAATTACAAAGAGTCGAGTCAAATTTCTCATTCCCAATGAATAGAAAGTGCACAGCAGCAAGATCAATTTTTATACCGATGTTCCAGATTCTGCCTTCACTCTCTAGTCAGCATTTGGAAACTGCCTGTGATCTAACTGAATTCATGTTGCTAACATCTAACATATGCTCTTATTACTAATATATTAGGAATGAAAAGGGCAGAAGTTTGCTTCTCTGAAATTTTGCAGAAGAACCACCTCCTGACACTAAACTAAATCCGAATCTTTCTTGCACTGTCAGGCATTGCTTAGGTCATGAACAGAGCTCTGCAATCCTGGTTTATCCTGGGCCACTCTCTGCACATCTTTTATTAAATCCCGTAAGTTTTCCCACTCTACCTATTGTTCTATGGAGGAATTTTTTCGGTCATCTACTTTTGTGTGTTCCTCCAGCTGCCAAACAGCATGCCAGTCATGGGAGGGACATTGACTTGGTCCCAGATATTTTCTTCTGTTTTGGATACCCTCAGACATTAGGGATTGTTGAGCTCTACATTTAATCTCCTCAGTTGTTATAAATTCATTCAATTTTCTAACTAGTATTTTTCTAAGGTTTTTTGTACAACAAAATAATATTCAACAGTATCATTACATTAGTTTGTTTTTTATTTCCATTTACTTTTACTGAACACTGGTACTAACATTTCTGTCTCTGGTCTTCATTAGGATGCCATCATATGAAAAACACTGATTAGTCAGACTTCAGTTATATCTGCTACAAGATAAAGACACAAGAGAACAAGGGTGTGCATACCCTGCCCTGGGACAGAAGGGGTTAAAACCCTGTTGATGTAGGAAGTCCCACCCCTTCAGACAGTCTGGGCATGCTCCAAGTGCTGGGGCAGTATAAATGGGAGTGGCCCAGCCCAGTCTGAGCTGGATGTTGGAAAGGAAGGACTTGCTTCTGGAATTGAAGAAGAAATCCAGGCAGAGACCCAGATATCAGGAGCCGGAGACTCAGGAGGTTAGAGTGAGCCTCCAGAGCCAGTGAAACCACAGCGGGTGACTGGTGTGGTGGACCCGGAGGACTCTAAGGATCCTGCAGCTACTTGGATCACAGCAGCTCCAGAACTGGTAGGAGGTGTCCCAGGAAGTCTGTGTAAGTGGTTTCTCCCTCCTGGGTAAGCTCAGAGTGGAGTCTGCTGAGCAAATGGCAAACTCGGCATGTTGTGGTAGGATTCCCTCTGGAGCAAATGGCAGATCATTTCCCCACTGCCATGACCTGGGGGTTGGGGCCTGGTGGAGTAGAGTGGGCCCACCCACCCACTGGGTCTTTGGCCCTCCCAACCTCTTTGACTCTGGCCATTGGGCTGCAGTGGCATGGAGCTGTGGCCTGAGTCAAGCAGCAGCACTGCAAGTGGCATCCCCACACACCCCTGAGCCTTTGCCCTCACTAGTTTGGGTGTACATGAGCCACAACACAGAGGTATGACTTTTTTTTCCGGATGAATACCAGTGTGAGAGCCTGATGTGAATCTGGAACACTGTGAACCAGGTTCCTTGTGCTACTCTAGCAGCATAAAAGAGCCATAAATAGGACAAAAATCACTCTTGGCGTGAATAGATAACCATCCCACGGGGTCAGCCCCCTTTTTGTCTCTATCTGAACATGTGGAACTTGTTCATTTCAGCAGATTTCCCGTCTTTGCTTCTTCCTCCAGTGCTTGAAAGTGCATCCTACTAATTCATCTATTCTTCAATACAGCGTATTACCTAAGTGCAATTTAGATTTCCACATGTGCCGTCATAAGTGCTGTATTGAAAGTAGCTATCTTCTCCCTGTGTTGTGAGATGATGCCCAGTATAGCACAGACTTTCTTTGTTTCACTGCCTTGTTGCAAGCTCAAATCTAATTTATTGTTCATTATCACCTGGAGATCTTTTCAACATCATCATTGTTATATGACTGTCAAGCTCAGTAGTGTACGAGCAATCTACTAGGCATTTACACTCTTCAGTAAAATTAGTTTCACAACACACCTGTAAAATATCTAAGTTTTAGTCTGCCACCCTGAAAGTGGGAATGCTGAAATGCTAACATATTTAAGGGTTCACTTCAGATTATGTGTTTAATGTTAGGCATCTAAATCTTAGGTACCTAACTGTAGGGCCTGAAACAGAGGTATATAGACTTCAGTAGGAGCTGTGGATGCTCAACTGTGGATCTCTTAAAATCAGGCTGCCCATCAAACTAGGAGCTAAGGCAAATTAAAAAATATTGGCCTAAGTGATTTGTCATAGATTGTTCCAGAAGTCTGTGGCTGAAATGAAAGGGAAACTTAACTCTCCAAATTCCCAGTCTGGTGACTTACCTACAAGATAACGCCTCTTCCTTTTCCTCATTATTGCTGTCTAAGAATCTGCTTCCACTGAGTATCAGATTCCTTTTCAAAACATGTATTAACTTACTATTTTGAAGGTGGATTTTTATAGTTGCTTTAGTATTTCTTCTAATTTTTTCTCAGTCCCCTTGTATTATTTCTTTTTCTTTGCTAGAATTTGTAATCCATTCCAAGTTAATTTCTTCCATAGATTAAATCAACTGCCTGGCAGGACTGCTGGGTCAGTGGAGTGGGTCAGGATGCAGGAGTACCCATCTTTCTGAGGCTCCCTAGTTGGCCAGGGCCTCTTAAAGCTGACCCATTGGCCCTGTAGCAAATCCTCCATTGCTTAGCCATACTCACTCCCCAAAAACTGGTGGTAAACCAACTCCGTTCTTGCAAGCAATGTACGGGAATCTTTTTTTTCTTTCTTTTTTTCTTTTTTTTAAACCACAAATGGCCAGGACCTCTCTGGGCTAGTTTGCCATCCCTCTGAAAAAACACGGTGCCACCTATTTACACTATCCTGGAGCATTGGTTCAGGACTTCGTGGAACGACTGCTAGTATCCGTGTATGTAACACCCTGGATTTTTCAAATACTAACAAAAGCTAACTTTCTTCAGTTTGCAATACAGTAACTCCTCACTTAACATTGCCCCATTTAATGTTGTTTCATTGCTTATCTGTTAGATCACATGCTTGTTTAAAGGTGTGCAGTGCTCTTTGTCTGACTGTTTAGTCCACTACCTGCAAGATTTTCTGGAAAAGCAGCCTGTCCTCACGAGTCCTTGGAACTATGGGATGGCAGCTGCCCATTGGCTCCCCAAGGTTCCCAGTAAGGTATGTGCCTGAGCAGCTGCAGCCACGTCTGCTGACCGGGGGTGAGATGGACAACGGGAGCAATTGGCTCAGGGCCCAGCATTTCAAAGGGGTCTGGAACTCCAGGAGCAGTAGCTGGAGCTCTGGGCCTCTTTGAATTGCAGTAGCATCACAGTTCCACCTGTGCGCAGCTGTGAGGAAGTGGCTGGAGGACAGGGAAGCACTGAGGACTGAATGCCCTTGGCCCCTCCCAATCGTCTCTTGGCCTCACCCCTTCTGGAGCATGCTGAGCTGGGTCCCCCGCCCACCTTCTCCTAGGGCTGGTGGTGGTAGTCAGTGCTGCTGGGTACAGTTCAGCTGCCCCAGTCCCACTGCTGTACTGCTCCTGCCCTCTACCTTGGACTTCTTCTGGAAGCCTCCTGCTTGCTGTGTATGTGTGGATGGGGGGAGGGTGGGGAGACAGATTGGGGGATGGGTGCTGATGTCAGGGTGTTTCTCCCACATCCCATTGAGCGCCTCACTCCATACCCCAGCTCCACCTACACCTACAGATTGTCTGGACAATTTTGAGGAAGATGGGGCTTCCAGAAGGAGTGTTTCCTTCTGGGGAATCCCTGTGGGCTGTGCATCTACATGACTATTTTGGAGTCCAGAAGAGCTTCTTATGGACACCAAAGCACATGGCCATGTGCTAATGAGGCACAGGAAAGTTATATCCACTCCTCATTAGCATCTTCCGGGCTGCTCATTTCCATGCCTCTTCTGGAGGAAGGGGCATGTATAGACATGGCCCATGTGTTTAAAGCTAAACATACTGGCTGCATCTACACTAGCAAAAGATCTTTCAAAAGATTCCGTGGAGCGTCTACACACAACAAGCGTTCTTTTGAAGGTAAAGCAAAAGAATGCAGTGCTCCTTTTGAAAGTGCTCTTCCACTCCTGTTTCAGGAAGAACAGCCTTCTTTTGAAAGAAAATGTGTGTCGACACTCCGCAGGGCCCTTCTTTTGAAGGAGTAGTCCCCATGGCTCCTGATTTTTCTGACCCTGTTCTGTTCTTTCGAAAGAGCGGGGGCTGTGTGGATGCTCTCTTTCGAAAGAGCAGATCACTCGTTTGAATGTGGATGCACTCTTTCAAAAGAAGTTCTTTCATAAGAGATCTTCCAGAAGGGCTTCTTTTGAAAGATCGCTGTAGTGTAGATGTAACCATGATAAAAGGGTTTTCTGAATTAGGCCTTGAGCTGTATTTAAGCGCCGAGTACAGTAATTAGCCCCACACCCATGTGGAAACCCCTTGGCTTTGACAGGGCCTCAGCTGTTCCATGGGATTGAGCCCTATACCTTTTTAGAACACATGAACAATACAGATATTGGACTGAATCCTGCTCCCATCAAACTCAAAGACTATGTCTACACTAGAAGCATCTGTCAACAGAAGTTACTATCGGAAGAGATCTTCCAACAAAACTTCTGCCAGCAGATTGCATCTACACATAAAAGCAGATCAATCTTTTGATATGCTCTGCAGACAAAAGGGCCCCCAGAGCATCTACACAGCTTTTGTTGACAGTTTCTGTCAACAAAACACATTTTGTGTGTAGATGCTCTGAGTTTTGGTGATACAACCCCAATTTTGTTGACAAAACTCCCTAGTGTAGACATAATCAATGTGAGTTTGGCCATTGATGTTCGTTCAAGTAGGATCAGCCTCCACATCAGGAAACCAGCTTGTAAGTGTGGTGCATTTGTGCAGCCTATAACACTGAGGTACTTTTACAATTATACAACAAAGCATAATAACAAACTTAATATGGAATACCTGAAATATAGAATAGCATGCTGGATAACGGCTTTCCAAATTATAATATAATGTTTTAGGACATATCAGAAGCAGTCTGGGAATATTACTCACTAAACCCATGACAGAGTAAAACATTTACTTTGTGAGGTAGGAGTTGGTATCCTTTGGTCCTTGGACTTTTCAGCTTGGAAAAGAGATGTCAATGTGAGGGACATGAGAGAGGTCTATAATATGACAGGGTGGAGAAAGTAAATAAGGATGTGTTATTTACTCCTCATAACACAAGAACCAGGGGCAACCAAATGAAATTAATAGGCACTGTCACCTCGTAGAAGTCTTTGCCAGAGGATGTTGCAAAGGCCAAGACTAAAATATGGTTTAAAAATAACTAGCTAAATCCATGGAGGATACGTCCATCAATGACTATTAGGGTGAGCAGGGATGGCGTCCCTACCCTCTTTTAGACAGAAACTGGGAATGGGCAACAGTGGATGGATCATTTGATGATCACCTGCTCTGTTCATTCTGTCTGAAGCACCTGGCGTTAGCCACTGTTGGAAGATAGGCTACTGGGCTACATGGACCTTTGTATGACCCAGTATGGCTGTTGTTATGTGTTAAATTATTTCATTCTTCCTTCAAAATCACAGTATTACAGAAAATGACAGTGAAGACAGTTATATCTTCAATTTCAGATAGAACATAGATAAAGGCATCTAGGGGTTGTAATACTGATTATCTTACTGTGACTCTGTATTGATGGTTTTGCTATGAATCAAGAATAAATCAGCCTTAACTCAACTTTAATGTATAACTAAAAGTTCTCTATGCTGCTATCTGCTAACTGGTATTTTATGTGTGCCCACAGACTCCCGCTGATTGCCAGCCTAAAAGAAAAGGCATCGCCTAATGTCTTTGGGCTAACTAATGTTTTGAATTTAAGCACATTTTCTTTCATTGTGATTTTCACTTTTGCAGTGCTTTTTCTGCTTGCTTTTTTGAAAAAAAGGGATGGTGAATGGGCCAGCTTCGCAGACAATTTAAAAAATAAATTTAAAAGGAACGTATAAGAGTTCTCACACAGGAGAATTGTCTTAGAAAAGTGTCAAACACAGCTCCTGAAATGCCTTAATCCTACAAAAAGACATTGTGCAGCCTCCATTGCACATGAGTTTAATCTTATTTTTGACATACTGGTCCAGGACCATTTTTTAGAACTTTCCCATCATATGTGATAGGCTATAAATTACATCAGTCAAAATATTTCACTGCTTTAAAGTGTGAATATTAACCTTCCATTCTGAAAATGGTGATGTTGCTTTATTAGCAAGGCCCAAGCAGGATCAGAGATCTATTGTGCCAAGTACCATATAATGAGAATCTTTTCATTAGTCATGGAGGGTTTTGGAGAAGGCCTCACATGAACTGTAAGAGACTATCTGTAACTCAAATGCTGCCTTATAAACCACCATCCTTTCACTTGTATTAGCCTATTGATTAACATCACTCTGAATTCGGGCTGAAAAGGAATATTATTACGAAAAAGAAGTGCATGACCATATAAGACAATCTACTCCTTCCATATTCCAAATTCTGGTCAGTTCCCATACCAGAGCCATATCTGGTTTTCTGCAATGAAGGATACAGTATCTGTTTTTCTGTGCATTATGATGATTGGTATAATTATGCTGACTTTTTTGTTGAGATGTGGAGCTATAGCCTTCCTAAAAGAATATGATTTTTACACTTGACTGGTGAACATCAAAACAATTACCTAAATGTGCTAAGAATCAAGACGGGTAATAAAATTTCTTCACCCTACGCAGGAAACCAATAGACAAAACTAACTGCTGTAATAAGGAAAATTATAATTGTAATTAAAAAGAATTCCTTTGTGTTCAGTGGGCTCTAAATGAGTTACCGCGATTTTAGAGACAGATTGTAAGACTTGATAAGTGCTGGTGGAAATGCACCTCATGGATTTTGCAGCTTCTCCGTAGTGTAAGTTTCTGCCAACACACTATGTGATATGACTATGATTGTTTGAAAAATATATGAAGTTCACAAGCAAAAAGAATGCGGAAAAGCCAAGGGTGAAAATACAGGAGAAGAATGTCACCTGAAAATCTAGACAATTTGTCAAGAGAATCCTGTGTTGTCTAGCAGTGTGTTTTCATTTGAGACAAACAAGGTTATGAAGATCCATTTACACATTTGTCAACCAACAGCATATAAAATAAATGTTTCAACTGCCTCTTCCAATTTCATATCAAGGTTTCCAACTCCTGGGACAATTTGACAGGGAGATGCACATTCATGCCTCCCACTTTTTGAGGCATTTGATTAGATGAATTGTTACAGGGTTTAATTTTGTCTGTCTAGGGCTATCCTTTGATTAAAACCAATATAGTCGATCACATCTGCACAGGCAGGAAGTATGACATGACTCAGAGGATCACTAGTAACATGAACATTGTTTACATCCCCGCAGTTTAATTTAGAGAATGAAGGTGAAATATAAAAAACCTGCTGGGTAAGCATCCAGAGCACAGGAGTGAAAGAAGAAAGCTTGTTAAAAAGTCATGTATATCGAGTCATTTTAACGATTGGGAAGGAATGATGGGCTAGATAATGGAACTGGCATTTAGAAAAAGCTTATACAATTCACTCCTAGGTCTCTGACTGAATCTGCACAATGAGAGAGTGAACTCAAAATCCAGATCAAGTGCCAGCTGTGTTTGAAAGTACAGTGAACTGAGTTGGCAAGCTCCATCCACTTCCTAGTCCCCAGTTGTCCCTATCAAAAATACTACTGCCTCAGTTGGCTCTCCCTTGGAAGTCTCTGTAGAAAATCCAAGGAATGACCAGCCAGGGCACCATACTTAGTTTGTCCTCTTGGATGTGTTTTCTGCCAAACAGAGTTAAGGCTCAAATGCCAGCCAGTTAAAAGGGTCATGCATTGACCTTCCCTCCATTGTATCTGTTTAACAAAGTACTTCAGTATTTGGTGGTGGCAACCTGACACATTCCATTTAATTTGAAGATCAGACATTCCAAAAATACAATGATGTTTGTGGGGTGAGATCATATCCCAAGTCAAGATGTAGAGGAAATAAAAAATTGAACCACATATGGGAAGCTGGAGATTTGGATTTTCTTTTTATTACCTTCAGCATCTTTGAATCTGAATGAGAGTTGAAATGCAAACTGCTATGCAGGCAGCAGGTAAAAAGAAAATATTGGTGTTACTGTTACTTTTTTTTTTTTGCCCTAACATTTTCCTGGTCTAAACACAGTTGCTAGAAAATGGGCCAGTGCAAAGGAAGAGGCCTAAGGACATATACTCCTGCACTTATGCATTTGAATCCGTTAACTGTGCAACTACTTAGTAATACCAGCAAATATCCATTTTCATCTGCAACAAATCATTTGCACTTAGAGTTGATGGATTTTTAGGCACATTTTTGTTCATGGATTGATATCTTCACTCTTTAAAAATGTGGTCCTTTGGGTGTGAGGAAGGACAACCTTGATAATTCTGTTCTTGGCGGTCACTCAATAACAATGAGGATGTCTTCATGTCACCCTCCTGTTTGTGAGTCCATTGATGGCTGATCAGCCCAATTCTGGAGACACGGATCTTACTCCAGAAGAGGCAGGTGTAAGTAGCTGTTAGAGGGGCATGGGGTAGTTTTTCCCACAGCAGGGATATTACAAAATGTAACCTAAAATGGTATAGTTACTCTAAGAGGCTAGTAACATTTAACATAAAATGTGTGTCTTTTGCCTCTAGAAAGTCTAAGGACTTGTCTTTATCCTGTAGGGACACATGGAAAATCCAAAAGAAAGAATATCACATTTCCTACATGTTCTATATATGCCTGCCATACCACTTTATGCAATCAATTTCTCTGTAGCTAAATTATCAGATGGTTAGGTTCCAGCGACATTTATTGGGCTTCTCCTTTAGCAACAAAGAAAGATTTTTTTTTTAGTGTGAAACTGTAAGTGTACATTAGCAGGGGACTAGTAGAGTTATGTTGGCATGACCCCTTAATTTAGATTAGTTAGAAATATGATCACTTTCAAGAAAAGATGTGGGAATAGAATGAAGTTATTGTCTTATGCAAGTTTTAAATTTAGTAGTAAGCTGGTTCTCACATATTCTGAAATGTATCTGCTATATATAAGCTACATTTGGCAGTTCTTGGGCTTCTGATTTAACAACAATTGAACTCATTTTTCAGCAGCAGAAGCTAGCTTATTTTCAGATAGTTATATAGTGTCTCACTCTCTAGTTGAGACCAGTTTATTAATAACAGTGTGTCAGACAAAAAACCAAAGGCTGTATCTACACTACAAAAATAACTTTGAAATTGTTTACTTCGAAGTTCAACTTTGAAAGGTGAGCATCTACACACATCGTACTTCGAAGCAGGGCACTACTCCAGAGTACTTGGGCTCCCTAAGTTAACTTCGAAGTGAAAATGTGTGTAGACTCTCTGCCGGCTACTTGGAATTTAGTTCCTAGTGTAGACACACCCAAAGATTTTTGGGGCACATTACCAAATCTTATTTCACCCGTTGCAAAAAATATAATTTTACACATACAAAATGAGTGTATGATGAACTGGTGGTAGTTGCTTCAAAAAGGGAGATAGAAAAGATACAAGAAATATTATCTACAAAAGTTGAATTTGACAAGAGTTTCCTAAATTATGGTTCACCAGAGTCAGTTTCATCAAATTGTTTGTGTTGAGGGAAAAATAATGTGAAAAATCAGAAATGTTCTGTCATTTGAAATGAACCTTTTCAATTTTTTATTTCAAAATTACTTTTCATTTCAAGAAGTCATTCAATTTTATTTTTTAAAAATTCAAAACTAACCACCATTGAAACAAAACATTTTGTTTGATCCTCACTTATTCACTTTATTTGTTTTACTTTTCAATTCATGGAAACATTTTGAAAAACTAATTTTTTGTTTGACCCAAATTTAATATTTTTTGAAATGTTTGTATGTGGAATTGCCAGTGATCAAAAACAAAAACATTTTCCATTCTTCATACAGTTCGAGTGATAGCTCAGGGACTTACAGGTTCCAGTAGCAATAAAAGAGGATTCTTCTCCTTAGACACCAGAGTTGCAGGAGTGAGTGACTCTCCACATAAGTAAGTCTGAGGTGATGGACTTTCCTCCCCTTCTTGAACAATTCAGCCATAATCAGTGATGGTGACATAAGTGCTGCAGCAACATGCAGGAGAAGGGTTGTAGAAGCAGGCAATGTGTGGTAGTGAGGTTGCTTTATGAGGAGTGGAGCATTACAAAGAGCACTGCACATACTACCTGTGTGAGGCATGGGCAAGTAGGCTTCTATGGTGAGTTTTTTGATTTTTATACCTGTCATACAATGCTTTGGAAATGACTGAACAGAGGGGAGAAGCCTCACTTGCTTTCTGGCTAGCAATTGCCAGGATGCCTTGGTTTGTATTTCCCAGTCATTATCCTGGATAGGAAGTGTTGGAACACCTTTTATTTGGCTTATTGTTCCCTGCACACTATATATTGCTTTAATTGATCTAACTAAAGCCTCTGACTCAAAGAATTGCTGTGCCGTCTGGATTGTACTTTCGAAGATTGGATGTCCTGATAAATATATCAATGTCCTAAAGTTGCTTCATGACAGCATGAAAGTGACTGTTTTGAGTAGTACTGGTGCACAGAGTCAATCTTTCAAAGTACAAACAGGAGTCAAACAAAGCTGCATCATTGCCTCAACCATGTTTGCAGTTTTTCTTGCTTTCATTCTTTACTTAATTGCTGGGAAGCTTCTAGCTGGCATTGAAATCATTTCTAGAATGGATGGAAAGCTGTTCAGGTTTAATACGATGAAAGCTAAGAGTAAGATTTCCACCATATACATTGTAGAACTTCAGTATGCTGATGAAAATACAGTTTTTGTCCACTCTGAGAAAGATCTTCAAACTACCTAAACATGCTTGCTGATGCTTACACATGTCTTGGTCTCAACACTCAAAATCAAGAAGACCAAAGTGCTCCATCAGTCCTCTCCAAATGAGGTACAATATGTTCTGTCTATTAAAATTGATGGAGACGTACTGGAGAATGTAAACCATGTCCTCTGTCTTAGAAGTCATCTGTCATCGAAGGCAGATGACAAGCTGAGGAGGACAAGAGGCTTATGAGGAAGGAGAGACTGGCTTCCAGTCATGGTCAACAGCCTGCTGCCATACCTGGAAAAATCTGTCCCCACTGTAATAGAACTTATTGTTCAAAGATAGGCCTTGTCAGCCACCAGAGGATCCCAGCTCCAATGGGAGATTATCATACTTGGTAACGAGTGCATGATTGCCCTCATCATTTTCTCTGCACAGATGCCAACATTGTGCAGTCTTTGGCTTAGCTCTGAGCTTCAGGTCTTTCCATTTGTTTGTCCTTTACCTTTCTATCACTTCGCCCATTGCATTGACTTCGTTGAGGATCTGATCCCCTCACCTGCTTTTCTGAGACTCCAGGGGTATTCCTGAACTGAAGACCTAGAAAAATAATATGATATTAGCAGCAGGACAAGGACATTTCCTATATGTAACTTTTTTCTTTTCAATGCAAATATTCACAAAAGATAGTAGTCACCCAGATAACTCATGCCTCTCTTCAACCTTTACGTCAACTTAAACAATTATTTGTGTGGTAAAAGAATAGAATTAAACTATCCTAACAATAGTACACATGAACAACAGCTGGAATTAGATTATTTTTTCTGAGTGTGCAGCCTACTAACATTTCCAATTTTAGAATAAATTGTCCTGACACATACACTACAGAGGAGGAAGACTGCATACATGATTTGCTACAAAAGGACTATGATCCTCACACTGAATCATTTTCAAAACAAAAAAGCAGTAAAGTAGTACTTTAAAAACTAACAAAATAATTTATTAGGTGAGCTTTCGTGGGACAGACCCACTTCTTCAGACAATAGCCATACCAGAACAGACTCAATATTTAAAGCATAGAGAACCAAAAACAGTAATCAAGGTTGACAAATCAGAAAAAAAAATGATCTAGGTGAGCAAATCAGAGAGTTGGGGGGAGTCAAGAATTAGATTAAGCCAAGTATGCAAAAGAGCCCCAATAATGACCCAGAAAATTCACATCTCGGTTCAAACCATGTGTTAATGTGTCGAATTTGAATATAAAAGAGAGTTCAGCAGCCTCTCTTTCCAAAGTAGTGTGAAAATTCCTCTTCAGTAAGCTGCAAACTCTTAAGTAATTAACAGAATGGCCCACTCCATTAAAATGTCAGCTAACTGGTTTGTGGAGCAGGAGTGTTTTTATGTCTGTTTTGTGCCTGTTAACTCTTTGTCCAAGAGAGTTTGAAGTCTGTCCAATATACAAAGCATCTGGGCATTGTTGGCACGTAATGGCATATATGATGTTAGTTGAGGAACATGAGAATGTGCCCATGATTCTGTGACTAACCTGGTTAGGTCCCGTGATGGTATCGCCAGAATAGGTGTGCGGACAAAGCTGGTAGCAGACTTTGTTGCAAGGAAAAGTCCCAGGACTGGTGTTCCTGCGGTATAGACTGTGGCTGTTGGTGAGAAGCCTCATAAGGTTGGGAGGTTGTCTGTAGGAGGGAAAACACAACCTCCCAACCTTATGGAGTGTGACAGAGGATAGGTTGTAGGTCTTCAATAATGTGTTGCAGTGGTTTGAGTTGGGGGCTGTAGGTAATGACCAGTGGTGTTCTGTTCTTGGCTTTTTTGGGCCTATCTTGGAGTAGCTGGTCTCTGGGTATTCGTCTGGCCCTGTCGATTTATTTTTTTTTTCTCCTGGTGGGTAATTCAGGTTTATGAATATTTGGTAAAGATCTTATAGTTTTTGGTCTCTGTCAGTTGGATCAGAGCAAATGCAATTGTACCTAAGGGCTTGATTGTAAACAATGGATCTAGTTATGTGTGCAGGATGGAAGCTAGAACTGTGTCGGTAAGTATAGCGATCGGTGGGTGTCCAGTAGAGTGTGGTACCAATCAGGCCATCCTTGATTCACACTGCAGTGTCCAGGAAATGCACCTCTCACGTGGAGTAATCTGAATCATTTTCAGAGTTACAGAGCTGCATGGAGAGGTGAAAAGCCCACTCATACTGTTTTTAAAATATTTGATTTTTGTAAGTCAGCTTGTATGACCTTTCGGTCATTTACAAAGAAAAAGATCCCCTTTGCATGCAGAATGGGTGCCTTAGATAAAAGAATATAGATTATACGCATGACTTCTTAATAACAACCTCAAAGCTTTCCAAAATATTTTCGCCTGCTTCCAGTGTCTACAATTTCATGTCAAAACTCTGTCAATGGCATGACTGGTGTCTCTAACGTAAAGTACAGGTTGAATCTCTTTAGTCCAGCACTCCTTTGTCTGGCAACATCCTTAATCTGGCATGATTTTTGGTAAGCTGGATGACCATTTATCATGGGTGTCACCAAGTTTCCCATGGTCCAATGAAGCTTGTTTGCAGCCACCGGTTCTGGATCTCAGCGTTCTGTGCTGTTATTTAGCTGTAATTTACCCCTAAATATCTTCTAAGATATTTAGTTGTACCTCAGCACCTGAGAGGAAAATGAAAGTGAAGCATGAGGGGTAAACTGAGGCAGTGATTGTACTTGCTGACAAGGAAGTAACCTGTCTCTCTGCAGAGGAACTGTGGTGTTCTGGGAGATGCACCTTGGATCTAGTGGAAGTGTTGGTACTGCTGCTAGACAGTATTGACCGCCAATGGTCTGGCTAATTCTTTTGGTCAGCATTGGTCAGGTCCCAAAGGTGCTGGAGTAGGAAGGTTTGACTTGTACTTGTGTAAGTGTTTGCAAGATTGGGACATAAAAACAGCTGATTTGACAAAGAAAAGTAACTAAAGAGCCTGGCAGGACAAACATCTTTCCAGCCACAAACCTCCGAAGATGTGTTGGAAGGGGCCTCCTCTCTCACATAGCTTGGCAGTTCCAGAGACAGTTGCTCTTGCATACCTCAGGAAGAGTGTACATCCTGCTCATGCTTGTGAGGTTGGCAGCCAAAAAGAATCTGCATGGTATATTTCCAGAGTAGAACAGCCTTGGTGCCACTGACTTTTCTCTGTCAGAGAAGGGCACGGCAACTGAGCAACTTGGGTGAAATTTTTTCCATGTGGTCAGGACCAGTGCAAATCCTCTAGTCCACACCAGTGTACCTGTCTTCATGTTGGGGAGTGTAAGCACATCAGTCAGTTAACATCTGTGTAAAGGATAGTTTCTGCTGTGGCCTATGCATGGCTCACTTAGTTTAGTGATTATTAAAAAGCTGGTTTAGGCCGTCCCTTTGAAGATAGGCCTCCAACCCAGCACTCCTTCCAGTCTGATAGCTTAGGCCTAATCATTCTGGGAGGATTTTAGTTCCCCAAATAACTGATGGGAGCAAAGCCTGATGATAGGAAGGCCAGACATTATATAAGTAAGTTACTTTCCTCACAGGAAGCAGAGACATGGAGCAGTAATGGTGTTCTGATGAGCAAGGGACCAAAGACCAGACAGAAGCAGACCTGTGGAAAGACTTCAAGAGGGGTTTGGTTTACCTTTGTAACCAGCTTCTAGAGGTCACACAAGCCCTGGCAAGACTCAGAAGCTCAGAAGAGGTGAAGTTCAGTATTATTTGAAGTATTTTGTTTTATTTCGTCTTGTTTACATTGGATTGTTGGGAGGGGTGGGGGTGGCGAGAGAATTGGTTGTACCTCAGCACCTGAAAGGAAAATGAAAGTAAAGCAAGAGGAGTAAACTGAGGCAGTGATTGCACTTGATGACAAGGAAGTAACCTGCCTCTCTGCAGAGGAACTGTGGGGTTCTGGGAGATGCACCTTGGATCTAGTGGCCCCAATACTCTGAATGATCAGTGAGTAGGGATAGTGGATGCTATTCTATCAATCAGAGTGAAACAGCAGCTATGGAGGAGCTGTACTGCAGCCTCAGAACCTATTCATGGTTGAGGGGGTGCATCACCTGCTTGGAGTTCTAGTACTGCATGGGTGAAGAGAAAAATCACCTACTATGGGGTGCACCATAGCAGAGCAACTAGCTTGCCCCTCTTCTTACCTCAAGAGGCACATACGTGGTGAGCTGCTATTTTACAGAACGCAGGTCCATGACAATGGGGCTGCCCTGCTGAATACCTGCTAAGATTAGGGGCCATGTTCCCTCTAATTTTTTTCCATCCTTGGGTGGAATAAATTTAGTTATGAGCACCAAGGCTGTGGGCACTCTGCTGATCAAGTGGGTGGCACCTGAATCTCTCCTGGGCAGCCACCCAAGCACTCAACTTACAGGTGACACTGATTAGGGGTACCAGAGGTTCTCTCCTACTGAAGCCAGCAGAGAAGGCTAGATTACATGCACAAATGGCCATAACTAGCCTCTTCCATCTCTTTTAATACTAAGGCATGGTTTCCCAAATTGGGGAGCGTGTCCCTCTGGGGGGGCATGAGGAAATTCCAGGGGGGGCATGAGGAGACTCAGCTCCTCTCCTCACCCTCCCACCCAAAGAAAGAGCCGGCCTTTGCTTCCAGCTCTGAGCCCCTGCCATTTTACATGGGTGACCTGGCACGGCTGCTATAAAAAGCAGGCAGCTGGCAAAGACCCACGTGGAGCTAGCTGCCTCCTGCAAAGTTGAGTGAGTGTGGGTTGGGGGTAGGAGGAGGAGGATGAAGTTAGTTGTGGGGCTAGGGGTACCTGGCTCAGGTGAGGGGGATGGGAATGGGATAAGAGCAGGGGGCTGGTGGTGCCTGGCTCGACTGGCTCAGGCTGGCACATGGGCAGCTGGCCCTGGCAGCAGGGGGCTTGGGTGGGCAGCTCGGGTGGCAGGCCCGTTGTTGGGGTGGGCAGCTGGTGGGCAGGAGGCTGGTCCAGACAGTGCAGGGCTCAGGGGGTGGGCAGGCAGGTGGCTTGGGTGGGCAGCTCTGGCGCCTGGCATGGGACTCAGGTAGCTGGGCAGCTGGGGCTGCACCAGGCACCAACAAGTGGCCAAGAAAAACTATTTGTGCTTATTTTTAATTTTAAGTAACATTTTTATATAACATTTTTGTGTTTATTTTAAACTACAAATTGAATTTTTTGATAAAGGGGTGGGTTGGATGATGATAAAGAAGAGGTTGGGGGCATGCAGATTTCTCAAAAATCAAAACGGGGGCGTGATGCTGAAAAGTTTGGTAACCACTGTACGAAGGCTTTATTTGTATACAGTGCTCTTACACTAATGAGTTGGATCATAAATTGTTTGGTTTCGGGACTGTCTTTTTTCTGCATTTTTATGGTACCTATCCCAATGGAGTCCTGGTCCATGTTGAAGACTCCTCAGTATTGCAACAATGCAATTTTCATATTTGTACTAGGATTCTATTGTGTGTCTATACTTACTAGTTTTAACTTATCTGTAACTTTATAGACTCTTTTAAATGTGGAAGTATTAGAGCTTTAGACCAGCTGTCCAGATTCTGACAATTACGTGAAACCCATTGGTTTGATTTAACTATATAATTCTTCATATTTTAATATACACTTTATTCAGAACCTGGGAGGCACTGTATCAAGGGTGCTTTAGAATTGCACAATGAATGAAGCAGGTAATTTGGCACAGCATAATTACAAGTCCAAGAACATAAATTAAGGAACCACCTTGTTTTTTTTCACTTACACATCAATTAAGATAAGGGCTTTAATGTATAATTCATTATGTTAGTATAGAACAGTCTCATTTCATAAGCTCAATCCCCCACACACAAACCATCATTCTGTATTAATTTAGCAGGAAAAGTCAAAGTATGCAAAGGAGAGGTGTCTGTAATACCTGAGAAAATACAACTGAAACAGTACAACACCTGGCAAATATTACTGAGATGAAGCTCGCTTGCACTTAGGCAGAAAAGGAATAGTAGAAAGCTTCCAGGTGTCATGATATATTGCCAGCCATCTGTTAAAAGAGAAGTTAATTGCTGTTGAACAAAAATTAATGTCCAGCAAATTAACTGTTAGTAAAGCAACTGATTAAATCATTCATATGATGTTCCACATTGAAGTGTAGCTAGAAATTATTACTGCAGATAGTCTATTTGGCATGCAGCAAAGCAAAACTTTGTTAAGGGCCAGAGAAAATTAACAATTAAATGTGGCACAAATTGCTCTATGGCTAAGACAAAAAGGAAGACCATGACATTTTGCTGACAGCACTACATATTTGCTGTTCTTCTTTTTAAACGTCCCCTAAAACTTAGATACAATCACACTTTAAAATACCATAGGAAATTGTACACTTTTACATCAATCCAATGTAAAAATGGAAATGGCCACAAAAAGGTGTGTGTATACACACATATCCCTCTGGTGGCTTAAACGTGTTAAACATATGTATAAAGCAGAACATTTCTCCAAACTTTCATTCTTGTATAGCTTTCTTTAAAAGTCAGATTTAACGATCAGTTAATTAATTGTCTGACAATAGTAGCAGAGTACTTGCAGCTTACAGTGGCTAGTCAGAATTGTCAGCAATCGTAGGGGGAGCCCCTTCCTGGTCACCCACTATGAATCTAAGCCTTGAATGATCTCAGCCTCCTGGAGTATATTAAATGTATAAAGCCTGAACAAAGTCTAGTCAATGCCCCCCTCTGGGGACCTCTAGGCCACTCTGTCAGGGTGCAGATCTATTTGGTATCCTTCTTTCTGAATGTTGTAAGCCACTGTCCAACTGCCTGCCCACTCTGGTCAGAGCACTGATCCTTTGGGTACTCCCACACACACGCACGCGCACACACTCACCCCCCTTGCTCAGTCAATCCACATTGTGTTCTTTATATTTAGTCACAGGGTACAAATCACACAAAATAAATAAGCACCCTCATTAGCTGATCCTTTGGGAGATCATATATGTTCTCATAGGCAGGGGCTTTTACCTCATTGTTTACCTTGCCCCGTCACCTTACTCGGGTGCAAGATGGATCTTGCTCCCAGTTCCCCCTTTCAAGTCCCTTTGCAGCCACTTCTTAGGGTTTCCTAAGTGTTTGTTTTCCCGGGTAACTTTCCATTACTTCTAACCCACCCCCACACTCCAGAGAAGAGGAGTGTCTTCTCCCAGACAGAGCAAACCCATTATCTCAGGGTATTTTACCTTGAATAGAAAATGAAGATCACTCACCATTGTCTCTGGACTGGCAGAGACATGAGACAGCACTGCTTACACATGAGTGATCCAAATACATGTAGCCTTTCCATGTAATAATTTCATAAAATCATCCACAAGTCAAAAGAGGCACAGACAGAACCCCCCAATTTGTTTCAAGATGCATAACAAGTCCTGATTTCCTGTATGAAATACATACGTCTGGAGACATATCAAAAAGCATCTCTTTTTTAATGAATGCCATTCTGATTTCAATTTTTTTCACAGCGTTCAGTGCACAAACAATAATCTCAGACAAGACAATAGAAGTGCAATGTAGTGAAAAATTGAAATCTGTGTTCTGTTCTAATTTAACTGCTTAATCCTTCTGACCACAGCACAAATAATTTTTTTATACTACTGTGATTTGTTTTTTCTTACAACACACCACCACAAAAACTCCTATGGTTGCTTCCTTTCCTGGTACTATTACTTTAGTTATCCCTCAGCTATCAAGCTACTTTCAATGTGTCAGAATGAGAACAATCACTTTTTGGTCTCTTAGGATAATGGGCAGCCTATGTCCAAGCAAGGCCCCAATATTGGCTCCAGTGTTTATATGCTTGCACTAATATGTTGACAAATCATCTTAAAGGCATCTGAAATAGGATAAAACTTAAAAAGATCCTTTGTGTAAGATCAATAGCTTGTCTTTCACCAGCTTAATTAGTCCAGGATTCTTTCGAAGATGGGGTTTACTTTTGAAAAAGCAGTGTCTACACTGGTTTTCTTCTTTCAGAAGAAGCTATTTTGAAATAAGAATATGCAAATGAGATGTCAGATATGCAAATTTGTACGTCATTTGCATTTTCGGTTTACCTCATTTGCATACCTCTTTCGAAAGAGGAATGCAAGTGTAGACACAGCCTTTGTCTTGTATGTGTACTCTGAAGCTGTGTCTACGCGAGACCTTTCCTTTCAGAAGGGGCATGTTAATAAGCGAGTTTGAAAGATGCTAATACGGCAGTGCCATAAATATGGTGTTAGGAAGAGGGGGCTTTTGAAGACTGGGTAGTCCTTTCGAAAGGTTTCCATCTCCACAGATGGGGCGCTGTTCGAAAGCTGCACTTTCGAATTGCCACAGCCACCATTATGCTAATGAGGCACTGCATATTCATGGTAGCACCTCATTAGCATCTTTTGAACTTGCTCATTAACATGCCCCTTCCAAAAGGAAGGAGCTCATGTAGACACAGCTTGAATGTAAATTCTAAACAGGTGAAAAGGGAAGCATGAGGAAAACCTTCCTTCCTGCTCTTTAGTTTGTCTGACTGTGGATTTTTGTCAGATTGAAAGGCTAGGTTTCTCTGATATGGATGACAGTCTGTTACTGACTGTATTGTACAGGAATCTCCCTGTTGAAAAGAGAACATGGCACAGTCATGGAATACACAGAATAGAATTAGGAAGGGACATATTTATCCCAGAGTTTTCTGGTGAATAAAATGTTTTCAAATTACGGCTACAGACAACTGCGCTAATGGCCAGAATTAGCTTTTCAGCCAGACACCAAAGTATTGGACAGTGAGATGGGCTTGCCTGCCACTAGAATATTATCTTCTGCAACTAAATGCACTTTCTCTGTTCCTGCAACTATGCTATGTTGGAGGGATTATAAGAGGATACTCCATGAGTACCAGTTAAAGGTTTCTGTGTGGAATGCTAGGATGTTAAAACCTGTGTTCCTGTTCCAGGATTTTTATGACTGTACTATCCATTAAAAATTAAAGGATTTTGAGACAATGAGTAACACAATTAAAACTGACCTCCAATCATATGGCAATTACCATTCAGAATGGCATATGACCACCCCACAGAGCCATCAGGTAACTGCTTAACTTTGCAGTTAATCTCTCTGCATATGCATACTGTATGTAGCCCTCTGAGAGCACCATATTCAGCCAGGTGAAGAGCTGGTAGAGGGGCATCAAAGGAAGTCAATGGGAACTTGTTAGGACTATGCAACATACTCTTTGCAGGTAATTAAAGCATTTGAATCTCTGCATTTCTTTTATGCTGTCTAACTTAAAAAAAAAGATTTCTTAGAGGAAAACTTGATGACTCAGCAAAGTTTGCCTTTCAGCCTGGAAGAATTTGAAAAATGAAGTTCCAGTAATAGAAATGCAGAGAAAGGCTGATACTTAGCAAATATGCTATGATCATTTTAGTCTTCCTGAGGAATCTGGAAACTTCTTTTTCATTACAGATTTTATGGAGCCTTCTGCATTCTGTTGAGGACCATACATTTTCCAGACTTTAAAATTAAAGCTTTTGGAGTCGAATGCCAGAAAGTCTACTCTGTGCAGAGCAGTAGCTCATGAGGAATGATGTTTCCATTACAATCAATGTCCTTCCCAGAAAGATTTATCCCTCAATCAGTGCAGGATTGTGGGACCTGACACAGCTGTCTGAATGATCCCAGCCGTGTTTTTTTCAAAAGCTGCCTCTAAGTTTGGTTCATAGGAAAAAATGTTGTGTCTAAGCATTGTGTGCCAGTTGGGTAGCCGTGTGCACAGACGCTCCTTTCATGAAAAACTGAAAGCATTTAGCTGCACAAAATTGTTGGTGTAAATTTAGAGGCACAGGCAAGACCCCTAAGAACATTCATCTCTGTACAGCATGTACAGCTCTCTGCCACAGCGTTCATATATGAAAGAACAGGTAAGCCATAAAAAGCCTGGTATCTGTAAAAACAGGCATGCTAGAAAACAGCAATTTAGGGACCAGTTCCCATACAGTTGTTCCATGTTAATTGCTTGTAGCAGGCAAAAGCAGCCAGCCATGCAAGAGAGTAGTTGTTACTTCACCTCTCACACTGAATAAATGCTAAAGAGGGGTAGGGCCACTTTAAAAGGGGGCCCTACCCCAGCCTGTTACCTCAGTGGGAGGAGAAGCAACCCACCTCTCACTAGCCCGGTTGTTACCGAGAGGAACAGGCTGGGTGTGGGTCCCCACCCATGGGAAGGGGTGGGACATGAATCACGCTAGAGGACTTCCTTCCCCTGCTCTACATAGTGAGGCCACACCAGCAGGGCCTGGACTGCTGGATCTAAGAAACTCTCTGGGACTGGGTTTAAGACTGAAAACCAATTACTCTTTATCTGGAGAGATATCACGGCTGCTTCTGAGCCCTTGAGATTGATCATAACCACATGCAAAGAGTTTCCAAATTGCTGCATCTTCTCATTGTGATCACTCCTCTCCAGTTGCTCCTCTTACCTGTGTCAGATCTGCCTATAAAAGGGAGAGCTGTTCTGAGTTACTAAATAGATTCTCAATCATTAATGTATCCCTAACTGGCATAGTAGCTTTATCTTGAGGTAAGCTGTGAAAAAGGGTGCATGCGTGCGCACGCGCGCACGCACACACACACACACACATATACACACAACCCCATGTTAAATAAATCAGATTTTTCGCTTTCAGGAACAGATTAAAAACAGGAGAAAACTTGTTAGCAGCTGTCAAAATACACTAAGCGATCCTATAACCAGACCAAAAAAAATTACAAAACAATAAAATCCTTCTGTATTGGTTATTTATGACTGGATATACTATGAGGTATTAGGACGAGGGTGGATATTATGCCCAAGTAATTACATAGTTTTCAAAGACTGTTAAATCCCAGTTGGTATAGATAGTAATGATGGTGTTCATTCTCTACTGTAATTTGGCTTCATGTTCCTTTTGGGCATCTGAAACTCTTACCTCCCTAGGATTAGTGAAATGGTATAGCTGAGTCTGTCATGGTATAGCAGATGTATTTCCCAGGTGCTTAAACTATAATTGATGTCTCTGGTGTGGTTCTTCAGAAGGACAAAGGGGATCATCCAACTTTAGGCTGTGATACAGCTAATGCTGTACCTGTGCCATTACTGTGATTCTGAAGCTGAGTTTTACCTTTGTGATTCTAATCATGTGGGGGTGTGAGTACATAGCGAGTTTGTGACTGAAAGTACCTGTGTATTCTCAACCAATATTTTACTGCAATAATCTTTGTATATGATATACCTTATGTTCTTATGTACACTGGGCTATAAAATGAAGAGATAGAAAACACTGCCGTCATTCTCTCTCTCATCTAAGACAAAGGCACTGACACCTCTGGGTGAGATTCTGACCAAAGAAAAGTTCAGTCGCTATCCTGCTGGAAGACTGTGATACAAGCCCTCTTAAGCAAGCCTTGAACCAAAATTTGCAAAATTAAATTTTATGTTTTTAGATGCATTTTCACTTTTATTTGCTAACATTTTCTCCTGCGTGGAATTCATTTAACATCATCCAGCTCGGGCTGAGATACAGCTAATGCTTATCTGTGCCGTTACTGTGATTTTGAAGCTGAGTTGTACATTTGCAATTCTAATTACATGAGCGTGTGAGAACATAGCATTTAAAATCCTGTCTTTGGGATCTTAATATCAACTGTCCAGGAGACAGCTGGCAAAATTTGGGTCATGCTGAAAGTAGCAACTAAGGCTGATGGAAGCCAGAGTACATCTAGCATATATCTGACAGAGTGGTGAGGTCAGAGCTGCTGATCTAAGCCTGCAGCCATATACAGTCACTCAGAGTATGACGTGGATGCTGTTCGGCTGTTTTGTGAGGCACATGAAGTGCGAGGGCAGGTGCTGACAGAACCGCTCCCTGGTCTGGATGATGTACTGGAATGTGAGAGAGTCAAGTGTTTAATTTTTTTACCATGTGCTCTATGTCTTGAATGGATGGGTGCTGTAAGAATCCCCTAGTGTCATTTAGATGGACTCACAAGAGATCTTTGTGAGGGCGGAAGGTTGTGCTAGGTTCACCTTGTTTCCATAGTAGTTCTTTTTTTGGGCGGGGGGCACTTCAAACCCTGCGTATTCCCTGAAATCTGTGTGGGTCTTATGAGAAGCCATAAGGCAAAGGTCATTTACAACTGCCCACTTTTTATCATCCTGGCAGTCGGACACTTTTGAAGCTGTGCTTCCTTTTGGAGAGTAATGCCAGCATCAAGGCTGCTCTCAGCAAGCAATAGTGCAGCCTGCGGCTGTGTGGTTTCTGGAGTGGAGTAGCAGATGAGCAGCATGATGCTTTCCCCAGCTCTGGTCCCGCCTCCTATCCTCTACTGGCAGTGGAAAGGACAGTAGTGCCACCGAGATTGCATATCCCCCACCCCATTTTGACAGAGAATTGGGAAATCTGTAGACAGTCCCTTCTATGTGTGGCTGTTGGGGACACATTCTGGGCCCAAGATGCACATGACTCTTTCAAGACCTCCTGGGTACGCAGTGAGAAGCTGCAGCATGCATTCACTTCTGAAATCAATCAGCAAGTGAATGTATAAATCATGGTCCCACCTGTATTTCACCTATCTGGGTGGCGAATGCTCAGGACAGGGCATGGACTATAACTGGCTGATGCTTATGCAAGCGTGGGAGAATTACCTCTTGTAGGAGTCAGCAACAACCTGTACGAAAGAATTCCATTAAGGGAAGGAAAAGGATCTACCTTGTTAGGAATCTAGGACAATGCTAATATACCCTTGGTGATTGTCTGTATAGGTGCTGTTTTGAGTACTGCAAAAATCCAATACAAAGTCCTGATTCTGACCCACTCACCCGATCAGGATTAGCATTTACTTTCTATTCACGATGGTTGCATCTAAACTACAGTGATCCTTAGAAGGAAGTTCTTCTGGAAGAGATCTTACAAAAACACTTCTTTTGATAGAGTGTCCACACAACCCCTGCTTGTTCTAAAGAATGGGCCAGGGATCGAAAAATCTGGTGGCATGACGACCAGAAGAAGGCTTTGTGGATCATCTATATGTGCTTTTTCTTTTTTCTTTTTCTTTTTTTTTTGAAGAATCTTTCAGAAAATGGTGCTTTTCCTCATGTGGGAGAGGAAGAGGGCCACTGGAAAAGGGTCTACATTCTTTCGATTTCAGGTTGAAAGAGTGCATTTTGTGTATAGACGCTCAGCAGTTGTTTGTTTTTTTTAAAAAAAGACTTGGCTTTTCTGAAAAAACATGCTAGTGTAGACACAGCCTGAGAGTAAGAACTGCCAAATTAGGCCCACAAGTAACTACATGTATGATGATTGATAAAATTGAAAGCCGCATCTTAAAAGATTTGCCATTATCAGTGATGGAAGTATTATCTGTCGTGATCTGAAAGCAGTCTGTGTCTTTGTGGTTGTTTGAAAAGCACCAGGACATCTCCAGGTGGTTTTAAAACTAAGCTAGCACAACTGCAGGAATGTTGTCCCCAAAGATTTAAATTTTTATGACTAATCCCTCCCCAGGGGTATTTAGAAATTTGCATGAAATTACTTTCTTTTGCCTGTGAGGCTGAGGATGAATAGTAAATTGTGCTAAGTCTCTGCTGACAATTCAAGCTGCTCTGAGTCTGGGAATAAATAGAGCAATTCCAAGTCAGCTAATGTAAGGCAACAGAAGAGAAAGGAGTGTGAGATTACTGTATCCTACTTAATCTCATTCTGACGGGGATTTTCTTTGCTCTGCAGGAGCAGAGTCTTAAAAGGAAAAGCTTACAGGGCCTAAATATTATTTGTAAATTCAGTCCTGGGACCATGCAGCCAAGAGAAGACTTTGGGCTGGTGAGAGGCCCAGGGCAACCCAAATTCTCAGGTGCATCAGATCTGGCTACAGGTTGAACCTCTTTAGTACAGCGCCCTGGGGACCTCACTGGTGCCAATTGAGAGAATTTGCCAAACCATGGGAGATCAATATTACCTAGCAGCATTACCAACACTGCGTACTAGGCTCTTAGAAGACATTTAGGGGTAAGTTAGACCTAAATAACACAGAACACTGAGAGCCAGGACTGGTGGCTGTAAACAAATTTTATGGGACCATGGGAAACTTGGCCACACCCATGATGCATGGATATCTAGCTAACTAAAATCCTGCTGGACTGCAGATGTTGCTGGACCAGCGAATGCCAGTTTAGAGAGGTTCAACCTATATAAATTATGGTAGTGCTTACAGTCCTTCAGAGGATGTGCTAGCCTACTTTATGATATTCTGAGGTCCCATATGACCTCTGGCTATGCTTTGTCTGAGATCCCATTGTAGCTAAATGACGATGCTTTCTAATTTTAGTTTGTTGACAACAGGAGAGAAATCAGAAACCCAGGTAGAACATTAATTACAAAATGTTTTCTTAAATGAAATAGATTTTAAATGCAAGGTGTTTAAGACCAAAACATTTTTCCATGCATACAGTTTTGACTGGGTCTCTGTAATTTGTTTAGGTAATTTATTTAAAATATATCTGCTTAGAAATACACAAGTGAAATTCTAGAAATTCATTTTAGATATTACATTTGAAAACGTGTTTATGCAGGTATTCTTCGGTAAATATAACGGCCTTTCTTAAAATCTTCCCAATTGCCAAAGAAAAGATTCAATAGTATGAGGAGCTGAATAATGTCAGTGGGAGGGGCAGGTAACAAAAGTGCCAAGGAGCCACTGCTTCCAATGAAGAACAAGATATGACTCTGTCTGAGGAGGGAGGTAGCAATGAGTTGTAGATGAACCAGTTTTTCAAAACTGCCTTGCTTCTGTGTCCCTAAAAATATCAGGATGTTTTAAGCAAATGGAGGAAGTCACCAAGTACCACAAAGGAAGCTGTTTCTGCAGAAACTCCAAATGGACCAGAATTGGAAGCTCTGGAAATTTCAGGAGCACCTCTTTATATGGGATTTGCAGCTCAGTTTAAAGAATTTGATATATTTGGCAAAGCAGTTGAATGCTTATTTGAAACAGAACATGGCTCTGGTCCATATTCTCTGATCTGATCTGTCTGTTGTATATGAGTTAACTTTTGGGGGGAGATGGGGAAAACTTCCCAGCAAGGGAACAGCTATTGTAGCTGGATCCTATGTGCCCTATTGCACCAATGGTTGGAAGGAGATGGGAGGGTATGAAAGTAGCGAGTTGGGGGAACTGTATGGGATTCTTGGCACTCTGCTTAGCCTCAGCTGATGCACTGTCCCTTAGAGGCTTTTGTTAACTGACATGCATGAGGGTTGTGTACAGGCTTAGCTTCTTTAATGAAGGGTAATAGAAAGGACAAAACGTTATCATTACAGTACAAGCTTCATTATTTAGCATCCCTGGGGAGCCAGGTATTAGTGCTGAGGTGGGAAGCTGGCCCCACAGCAATGGGATATTGGCCCAGCAGCAGCCAGTGTTGGCCAGCAGACCGGCCACATGGCAGCCATCCCAGCCAGGACACTGGCATATGGATGTTGTCCCCAGCTGGGCATGCTGGTTAACCAAATGTGATGGTTAGCCAAATGCCAGATAACTAGTTTTTGACTATATTATTATTATTATTATTAGTATTATTTGTCTACTTTTGTGAACAACTTAATTTTTCTCCCCACTTCTAAGTCTCCCCAAAACACCAAGTGCAGTCTGATTGAAAGATGGTTTTCTTCAAACTTCAAAAGCATTTTAAATTTCCAAGTTAGCTCCTTCATTCTCCTAGTGGTACCATTTTTAGCCTGGGTGCACTGTAGTGCTAAGGTAATTATCAAGTTGTCTTTACTCATTTTTGTAAACCATTAAAACAATGCCCTTTCCTTCCTCTGATATAATGGGCACTCATTGATGGTTTTCCTCTTAATTACATGCCTCAGTGGGTACTTCTTGACTGAAATATCCTCTAGCTTTTTCCTTTGTTCTGTACTAGCTAAATTACTATCCTGTGTTGAGCACTGGAGTCTATTCCTGCAATATGCCTTCTACGTTTTTGTACTCTTTGAAATGCTAAACTCTACAGACACAGATTAGCTTGGAATGGGGTGAGATAATAGTAGGTGCTTCATTTGCTCCTCAGATCTGGCCAGTGAGGGTGCGATTCTACACAGCAATAGATTAGATTATGTTAGTTCTCATGCTTTCTGGATAGGTAAGATAGCTGAAAGGCCACCGAATGTTTTATGCACCTCCTTGATGCTCTGTCCTGAGCCACAAAAGCTCACCTAATAAATTATTTTGTTAGTCTTTAAAGTGCTACTTGACTGCTTTTTTGTCCTGAGCCAAGTCTGTCATGTTACAGAGTAAGTTGCCTGTGAGGAGCAAGTTTCTAATGCCCACCATCTGTGGTTTAGGTCTTCCAGGAGATGGTCTTTGCTCCTGTGAAAGCAAGATGTGGATGAGTCTCACAGAAGTTTGGAGCATAGGACCCTACCACCCTGAGTGATAGTTTGTGAGATCCGGAAGGACCTGTTTAGTTAGAATATAGATCACTAGTTCCACTTGAATTTATACCATTTGAGGTTTTCAATCTCTTCAAGCTGGATGGTGACTGACTCTTTTTTTTAACGCTCACAATGGCTACGTCTACACGTGAAGCCTACATCGAAATAGGCTATTTCGATGAATAACGTCTACACGTCCTCCAGGGCTGGCAACGTCGATGTTCAACTTCGACGTTGCGCAGCACAACATCAAAATAGGCGCTGCGAGGGAACGTCTACACGTCAAAGTAGCACACATCGAAATAAGGGTGCCAGGCACAGCTGTAGACAGGGTCACAGGGTGGACTCAACAGCCAGCCGCTCCCTTAAAGGGCCCCTCCCAGACACGGTTGCACTAAACAACACAAGATCCACAGAGCCGACAACTGGTTGCAGACCCTGTGCCTGCAGCATGGATCCCCAGCTGCAGCAGCAGCAGCCAGAAGCCCTGGGCTAAGGGCTGCTGCCCACGGTGACCACAGAGCCCCGCAGGGGCTGGAGAGAGAGTGTCTCTCAACCCCTCAGCTGATGGCCGCCATGGCGGACCCTACAAATTCGAAGTTGCGGGACGTGCAATGACTACACGGTCCCTACTTCGACGTTGAACGTCGAAGTAGGGCGCTATCCCCATCTCCCGATGAGGATAGCGACTTCAACGTCTCACCGCCTAACGTAGAAGTTAACTTCGAAATAGCGCCCGACGCGTGTAGCCGTGACGGGCGCTATTTCGAAGTTAGTGCCGCTACTTCGAAGTAGCGTGCACGTGTAGACACAGCTAATAGGAGCCAGGTTTCAGTCCCATATAACAGGATACAGACCACTAAACCACTATATAGCCTTAGTTCTGTCTCTCTACTTATCATAGGGTAATAAGGTAGATGGGAAAGATGAGCAGCAGGAAGCCCTTTGCCAACTCTTTGAAAATATGCAGTGCAAGGCCCCAGATAGTGTATAGTGCTCACTGAGGGTATCTGTTAGACTTACTCTTTTTATAGCAGCTAATGATTCCAAACAAGGATTAAGCTAGGCACTATACAAATGGACTGCACACATACCTTGCTCCAGAGGGCTCAGCGTTTAGGATTTATACCAGACCTAATAGATGAATAAATAGGGAAGGAAGATGAGGAAAGGCAAGAGCAGGGACAGCTGAGTATGTTAGCAGTCACTAATCTGACAGAGGTTCTCAAATTTAGTCTATAACTCACAAGATGTCCTGTCCCACAAGCCTCTTGGGGTGCATCTACACTAGCCAGCTACTTTGAAGTAGCAGGCACAATGATGAAATAGCACGTGTCGTGTCTACACACGCCGTGTGCAATTTCAAAGTTGAAATCGACATGAGGCAGTGAGATGTCAAAATTTGCTATTCCTATCCGAAGATGGGAATAGCGCCCTACTTCGACATTCAGCGTTGAAGTAGGGCATGTGTAGACAATCTGCGTCCTACTACTTCAAAATAACGGGGTCCTCCATGGCAGCAATCAGCTGAGGGGTTGAGACACTCTGTCAAGCCCCTTGTGGGACTCTGTGGTCCCCATGCACAGCAGCCCTAAAAGCACCATGGACCTGGATTTCCTGTGGCAGGAAGCTGAGAGCATGCAGGCAGCAGCACACACACGTGCTAGCCCTGCACGCCCTCTACAGACCCCGACCCAGCTACCCAGCACCATGGCATCCAGCCAGCGCCCCAGGGCTCCCTTCTGAGGGGACACAGGCACCCCTGGCAGCCAAACGGGGGGCCAAAAAGTGGTGGTGCCCCTCCTGGTCAGAGGCCGAGCTCCAAGACCTGCTGGGGCTCTGGGGTGAAGAGGCGGTGCTTCACGTGATGGGGAACAAGTGGAAGAACGCGGAAGCATTTGCATGACTGGCCGAGGGCCTGGCCAACCGGGGTCACCCTGCCCGCACTCCGGATCACGTCCGGAGCAAGGTGAAGGAGTTGCAGCAGGGTTACGCTTGGGCCTGGGACTCAGCCAGCCGGGCTGGGGCCGCCCCCACCGCTTGCCCTTATCACAGGGAGCTCAGGACCATCCTGGGCTCCCGGGACTCCTCCTCCCCCCCAGCCACCCTTGACACCACAGCCGACGAGCCCCAGCAGGCCTCAGAATCGGAGGCCAGCCCCACACCCCGGGGCCTGCCTGAGGACCACCCCCTCAGGACGGCAGAGGAGGGGGTCCAGCAGCGAGGAGGGAGGGCTCCTCATAGAGCACCCCTCCCAGAGCACCAGCTGGGTGCCCCCCGCACCGGGGTACCCCCAACTGTGGCAATGGATGGTCAAGTATGTACCCCACAGGGCACACACCCCCAGGCCATGGGGCAAGGGCGCCAGACATGACTGTGAGCCTCACACACCCCCAGTGGACCCCGACCTGCAACTGCCCAGCCAAAGCACAGTCCCAGGACAGCGGCATGGCCATCAGCACCCACACCCATGGACAGCACTGTGCCCTAACCCCGTGGGCTGGGGGACCATACAATGGGGACACCCAACAGGGACATCACACCCACTGACAGGGATGGAGACCCAGCACCCATAGGGGGAACGGGTCATGGGCCAGGGCACAGTACTAACAGCCTTTGCCTCCTTTTCTGCAGCTGCACCATCTGAGGCCCCAGGCAGCCAGGCACCCTCCATTGTCCCTGAGAGCCTGCCGGAGGTCAGCCACCGCCAGTGCCTGGGGACAGCCCCAAGGCCAGCAGGATGGTCACACCACCAACGGACCCAGGGGATGTCCCCTGTGGACCCCCAGCTCCTGGTGGCTCTCCAAAGGCAGATGGAGGTGGCCGAGGAGAGACTTTGGTTCAACCGGGAGGAGTCCACCCAACGCCGGGAGGCGTGGCAGGAATTCATGGGGGTATTCTGGGACGTGGCTGGATTGATCCGGGAGGCTGTCACCCGGCTCCCGTCCCCTGCTGGCCCCATGCCACCCTCCCTGCCGCTCCACCCAATGTGCCCCCTGCTGCGCTGCCTGCCTTGCTGCCTGCCACCCCACCTGCTGTGCTGCCTACTGTGTCGCCTTCCAGCCCCCCAAAGGTCCTCTCCACCACCTGGCGGGCATGCTTCAGGCGGGCATTGAACTGCTCCTGGCTGGTGTTGAGGTGGCCGGTGTATCGGCACATGAGCCAGGACTGGAGGGGGTAGGCTGCATCCGCCACGAGGCAGAGGGACATGGTGGTGTCCCCCAGAGGGAGATCCCTCTGCGGGATGTAGGTCCCCACCTCCAGCCAGCGGCACAGGCCCGAGTTCCGGAAGATGCAGGAGTCGTGTGTGCAGCCAGGCCAGCCCATGTAGACATCGTAGAAGTGGCCCTGGCTGTCCACCCTGGCCTGCAGGACCACGGAGTGGTAGCCCCTGCAGTTGATGTATCTTCCCCCACTGTGGTCTGGGGCACGGATGGGGATGTTGGTCCCGTACAGGGCCCCGAAGCAGTTTGGGAACCCCATGGCGGCAAATCCGGTGACAGCTGCATCCAGGTCCCCAAGTTGGATGACCCTCTGCAGTAGCATAGCATAGAGCGCACACACCACCTGTGGGGAGCGAATTCAAGTGCCCATGATGGTATGCAGGGTGCCCCAGGCCCCCCTCCTGGGCACCTCCCCGGATACCCCCCCGCCTAGCCCCTCCCTTCCCAGCACCCTCCCTCACCAGTCCCACACCCAGCCCCTACCTCCCTGGCAGCCCTCCCTCCTCAGCCCCACACCCAGCCCCTCCCTCCCCGGCACCCCTCCCTTCCCAGCCCCACACCCAGGCCCCTATCCCTCCCCCAGTGAGTGCATGCCCAGGCCTCCTTAACTCCATGATGACGGCCCCGACCGTGGCCTTTCCCACCCCAAACTGGTGTCCCATGGAGCGTTAGCTGTCTGGAGTGGCCAGCTTCCAGACGGCTATTGCGACCCTCCTCTCAATGGGGAGGGCGCACCGCATCCGGGTGTCCTGGTGCCTCAATGTGGGGGTGAGCCACTGGCCGAGCTCCAGGAAGGTCTGCTGGCACATGTGGAAGTTCCGCAGCCACTGGTCATCCCATTCCCCCATGACCAGCTGCTCCCACCACTTGGAGTTGGTGGGGTAGCTCCAGAGGCGGGAGAGCACCCGGCAGGGGAGGAACAGGGGAGCCCAGTGGTCGGGGCGTCCCCGTCTGCCCCCTGGGAGGGTTCCTCTGCCATGAACTGCTGGGCAGCCTCCTGTGCAGCACCTAGCAGGGCGCTTGCTCCCTGGGTGACTATGTGGAGGGCTTCCAGCTGCTGCTGCTGTGGCTGCTGAGAGTCCATAGCTGCTGTGCATCGGTCTGCGAGAGTGTGGCTAGCCCTCTGCAGACCTTGTGCTGTGCAGGCCAGGTGTGTCTGGGAGGGGCCCTTTAAAGGAGTGCCTTGCTGTTGCCCCAGAAGGGCTAGTCCAGCCTGTGACACGGTCCATGGGCTTTCTTGGCCCCTTATTTCAATGGAGAGCGCTTGTGTGTGTGTGGACGCTCCGCATTTCCTTCTGGGGGTGGCTCATTTTGACGTTCCCCATCGCTGCTTCAACCTTGAAAGTCAACAGCACCAGCCCTGGAGGATGTGTAGACGATACGTGTCAAAGTAGCCTATTTTGATGTTCTTACGTTGAAATAGGCTACTTCAATGTAGTTTGCTAGTGTAGACGTAGCCTTGATGTGCCACTTCCCTTGCTTCTGACTTGAACCCTGTGAGCTTGATGGGGAGGGGAAGTGAAGAGTGTTTCTTCCATTAAGGTGGTGTCAACAAGAGGAAGGGGAAGGGAAGCAGCTCTTCCTGCCCCCACCTGGTTTTCCATCAGGTCTTAAACCTAGAAATTTTGCAACTTTGAACAAGTAGCTGTAACCTGTACTGCAGGATCATCTCTCATCAGCTGAGAATTCCTGAACTAGACAATGCCAGCTCTGCCTGTATCCTGGGCTCACTGAACTGGCTTCTGGTGGCCATGATGCCTGGTCTGGTAAGGGAGCTGGGTGATACTTTTTGCCATTTCTAGAGTGCTACAGAGCGCTTCTATCTGCTAAAATGTATTAGGAGATGCCTGTGGTTTGCTTGAATGGGGAAAGGAAGCTGATGATGTAACTGGGGCTAGGAGAATTTTCTCTAGAGCAAAATACCTTCATTCACTGACATGTAGACCTACTCAGTGTGTATTTTTGTAATTCAAAAGTGATACTTCAAGTTTTAATTAAGAAACATTTTTCCCCCTTTCAAGTTGTTGTAGTGTGTAATGATTGTTTGGAATCATGTGTTATGTACTTGCTGAGCTTCACGTTTACTCTGTCTTCCACTGCTAGTTAGTTAGCCGATTGTACAACTATTTTGGAAGTTTGTGGCTTTTATTTTGTTTTTTATCTTTTGGGAAAAGATGCCTGTTCACTTAATTCTCAAGTATTAACATTTTACCCAATGTGGATATAATAATACTTGCATCATAGTCGTAGACATCAGCTACAAAATTTTGTAAGGAAGCTTCGGCATTTACTAACCATTATGATGCCCTGGTATATTAAATATGGCAGTTATTTCATACTCTATGAGGGAAAACACCAGTATCCCAAATAACAATGTAGGCAAACGTCTTAATGGCAACCTTTGTACTTCACGGCTATTGATACTGTTATATTGGGCAGACTGGACAATCACTTTGCCAAAGAATTAATGGATACAAAACAGACATTAGGAATCTGCATACACATAAACCTGTCAGTGAACATTGCAATGGAGTGGGCCATACTGTTAAAGACCTGAGCATATGCATCTTACAACACAGAGACTTTAACAGCAGATTACAAAGGGAGATATCTGAACTGCAGTTTATGCTCAAGTTTGATACTTTGAGGCTTGGCCTTGATAGAGGTAGCAATTACCTCATGCATTGCAAAGACTGCTTCCACATCTTTGATATTCTTTGTGATCTCAGGCAGGAGATTTGCAATTAGAAAGTCTCTCCCCTCCTCTCCTCCCTTTGTCCCTCCCCCACATTTCTGTCTTATGTATCTGATTTGTCAGTTTTTATTTCATATTATGCACCTCTGAGTTATAAAACCATCTTGCCATTTCCAGCACAGCACTATCTCCAGATCTGAAAGAGTGGGTCTGCGCCGCAAAAGCTCATCACCTAATAAATTATTTTGTTAGTCTTTAAAGTGCTGCATGACTGCTTTTTTGTTTCGTTAGCCATTGATAATGGAAATCAATCAACTGTGACATTCAGTACTAACGCCTCTAAGCTGAGAATGTTGGTTTTGGTCTTATGGTTTGGTTCAGATGAGAGTAAACTCTTTCATATCCGGCATTCTATCGTCTGGAACACTCCAATAACTGGCATTTTAACCATAAATATATTTTTGTTACATTTTCCATAAGTACAGTAGAGTAAAAGTAAATACAAATAAATACAGCAAATACAGTATAAGTTTGCAGTGTACAATACTACTGTTGCTGGTAAATCAAGTATTCTGCACACATTTTTGTTTTTCGTAATAACTAATCTTGTTTTCTTCAGTGTTATGCATTGCTAGGTAAACCTCTCTATTATCCAGAATATTTGAATAGTCCTGGGGCTGCTGGATACGAAAGAGTTTACTGTATTTCAGAATTTATGGCAAGCTGAAAAGTTCGTTAGGGTAGACAGTGATTGTGTGTGGTGCCAAGGAGAAAGGGACCTGCCTATGACTCTAGACAATAGTGCAATACAATTAATAAAGTTCAGACACAAACATTCCCAGAGGTATGTGGGTCTGTGTTTCTTCATGAATTACATATAGATTTATGAGACGCCCTAAGATAAGTCTTGCTTGCTATATTTGATCACAGCTTATTCCTTCCCCACCCCTATAAGCTAAGCTAAAGTACTTTGGTTTCTTCTAATATAATTTAAATAAAAATGCAGATTGATTTTTTTCAAAATGTGTTGAAGAGGAAAAACTAAGAAGCCTCATCCACCGGTAGTGAAAAGTATTTTTGATTTGTCCTTCAATAGTGGGCTTTTTCTTTCTTTCTTTCTTTCAAAGCCAACTTACGTGCATAGTTCAAAATGAGATGCTCAAAAGTCTTTGAATAGTGAGCTTCATTATGGAGATGGAAACCTTCCAGTGCCTAGGCAGGTTCTATTAGCTTGTATTAGTTTGTTTGAATTATTGGAGTCACCTTCACAGTCGTTAGGATCTATGCTCTGGGCACTAAACAGTATCATGTTTTCTTCTTAGAAGAGGAAGTCTGGATCTCCATACATAGCAAATCATACGATTCGCTCTGCATGGTTAGCATATGATAGTCATTTTTAATTAACAAAATTTCAGCTAGCTAAGTAAGTTTATCCTCAATGTTTTTCAGTATTAATGTCATTATCCTAACAGCTTTTTCTTAGAAAAACACATCACACATCTACAAATGTACTCATCACTGTAGGAGGAAAATAACATCAAGCAGACTGGTTTGCTTAACAAAGCCAATAATAAACTGTTACATGTTTTCAGTTGTCAGAATGCAATTTTTATTCTATCTGAGGCATTTTCATGGTATCTATGACAAAGATGCTGCAACAGAACAAAGCTGAGCTACAAGAGTCAGAAGTATCAGAGGGGTAGCCATGTTAGTATGTATCCACAAAAACAATGAGAAGTCCTGTGGCACTTTATAGACGAACAGGTATATTGGAGCATAAGCTTTCATGTGCGAAGACAAAGCATCTGAAAAAGTGGGTCTTTGCCCACGAAAAATTGTGCTCCAATATACCTGTTCTTGTTTTTAAGAGACAAAAGATAATTGCCAGAATGCATGTTCAACAATTTATTTGCTGGCAAGGTCTAACATTTTAATAGCAACCACGGTGCTTGGGTGACAGTTACTAGGGGTTTTCAGAACTCAAAAACAATGGTAACTTTATTGTTTCATTCCAAGTAGTCTCAGGAATAAATTAATGTGCATACAGCAATTTCCATCTGACAAATGATTAATACAAGTAAGTGTGCTTTTGTCTAGGATAATAATTTATTAGATTTAAGCACACACAGATATAAACTTAGGGTTTAGGATGGGGTGGCCAACACGTGGCCCACAGGCCAGAATCTGGCCCACGAAGCCTTTTCATCTAGCCTGCAAAGCTGGCAGTGCTGCCATTTTATTCAAGCCAGCAAAGTGAGTGTGGAGTACAGGATTGGCAACCTGCAGCTCTGGAGCTGCATGTAGACCTTTAAAGAGCCATTTGCAGCTCTGGACACTGCTGTCACTGACTCCTCCTCCAGCTCCCTGCCCTGCTGCACTGAAATTATTGAACTCAATTTAATTGGCTTAATTGTCAGCAGGGTGGTGAGAAGGATCTGGCCATTCAACCAATTACATTGAATTTCATTATTTCAGCCTGGCAGGATAGGGAGCTGCCCATGCTGCAGGTAGGGGGAAGGGAATAGGAGAGCTGGGAGGAGCTGCACAGCCACGCGGAGCAGCAGGCGGTGGCTGCCGTGAGAGAGCAGCAGGAGGGAGCATGTGTCTTCTGAGGTAAGTTAATCCTGGGTTTGGGGCTGAGAGGGGTTAAGCCTGGGGATGGGTTTGGGGATGGGCTTGGGGCTGAGAGGGATTAAGCCTGGAGATGTGGCGGGGTTGGGGCTATTTTGTGTTCGGCTCCCAGAACATGTAAAATGATTGCCTTGTGGCTCCCCAGGAAAAAATTTTGGCAACCCCTGGTTTAGGACATCCCAAATATACTTACCACAGTCCAATATGGTTTGGAGTAATCACCAGCTGGGGTCCCAGGGATGGTTAGGAGTTTAGATATCAGCTTTGCTCCTGAAGAAAGCTCCCTCAAACGGCTCTGAGCTATTTAGTTTACTTACTCTTTTATAACTAACTCTACAAAAACACATAATCTACAATGACTCCTAGTGGGTCAGTGTAATAACTTATAGTGGATCACCAATTCTCTTAATTTCAATAACCATTTCTAATATTTCTAGCCATAACAACAATTTGCCAGCAGCACCTAAAACCAGGCCACTATTTGCTCACTCTCTTCACAACTTTCTATCCCATCTTCCCATTCTTATTAATAAACTGCAAATATGCATCTGTCTGACCTTGCATCACAAAGGCCTAAGAGTATTCCTAGCTATATCGTGCTTAGTTTTCAGCTAGTAGAGGCTGAACAAACAAAATGGCTGACTGCAGTACTGTTAAGGTCTGGGGTACATGGAGGAATGTCAAATTCCAGGGAAAACACTAGACAGAAGCAGGATGGATGACAGACTTCACTGGGCCCTGGGCAAGGTTGGGGGGGGCCTCATTTCTGGGCCCTGAAGAAGCTGTGGGGCCCTGGGTGGAATGGGCAGGGTCTCAGGTTAGCCTTCCTCACCCAGCTCTCAGCACTGCCTAGACCAGGGGTGAGCAAACTGGGGGGCAGGCCCCCTCAGGGGAGCATGACCTTTTGTAAAGGGGGCACAGCATGATAGGCTGCTATGTGTCAGGCTCATCCATCTGATTAAAAATGTTGACATATGTTACTGTTTTTATGCATATATATTCATATTTATATACCAATTCATAAATTTTTTACACATTACATACTTATTTTCTTACACGTGCCAAAAGGTTTTGGTTTGTTTTTTTTTACCATATGAACATAACCAAAATTTCTGTTGGTTTAGTTTACATTAGACAGGTTGTGGGGGCTCTACTAATTGCAGGGAAGAAAAGTGGGACAAGTTTGTGCACCCCTGGCCGAGGACATGCTACGTGGGGCTCTAGATACCTGCACAGAGGGTATCTGGTACTGCCATAGTTTCCCCGTCCTTACTAGCATTAATGGAGATCATTCTGAAACTCCATGCTGCTGCCTGATCATTGTCAAACTCCCCGCATTCCCACCCCTCACTGGGATCTTTTTCTAATAGCCAAAATATTTTACGCGAATGAAAGAGAAATTACAATAATAACCTTAAATAAACCCTCAGTAATTTATTCTTGATAGTCCAGTACTGCCTAGAAGCCTCAAGCAAAATCAGAGTCTTGTCGTACTAGACAGTACATATACAGAGACCGATCCTGCCCAGCCTATAAGAAAAACTGAAGGCACCAAAACAATTTCCACAAGGTCTTGCTTGTCTATGAAAACGCTGTTTAATGTTTTTTTGAACTCATTTGAAACTAAATATATTAGGTCAGTTTTTTAAAAAGAAATATTCCTAAACCAATTTGAAATTAAATATCCAATGCTATTTTCCTTACTGAAAACAAGTAAATAAAATGTTCCCCCAAGCTGTGCTTTGCCTTGTGGAGTTGTATTTTTGAGGGACCTCATTCTCTTCTTTGGAAGACTGTATCTTCACGGATTGTAATGTAAATTGTTGTCTGACTGAGCTGCCTGGCGCATGGTGCACATGACTCTGCATGTATTATGCTAGGTGCAGTCTGGCCAGGTAGTGTGACCAGACAGGGGAGAATCAGACTCCGGAGCGGTGACTCCCAGGAGGCATGGTGCCATTATGGAAAAAACACAATATAACATTTAACTAACTTAAAACAACCCACTTCCGGTCATGTCAATAAACTGAAACAAAAATAGTTGATTTTAGGAATACCCTTTCTTTTTTATTTATAGCCAAAATGTCAGAAATAAAACATCTCTGAATCATTTTTTTCAGCATTTCTGTTCTATCACATTTTTGAAATTGCAGTTTTTTAATCTTAATTTTGGATGTGGAAAGGCTAAATTTTGCTTGCTTCCACTTGGTGCTCTGGAAAAATTCCATCCTGATTGGTCTTCCAAGGCCATTGAGGAAGCTTGTGATAGAGCCAGAAACAGACCTCAGGTCATTTAAGTCCCAGGCTAGTGACTTAACCACAGGATCATCCCTTTTCCCTGGATTAGTCCATCTTTTGCAGCACATGGTAGAGGTCTTACCTTTGACACTGAAGATTTGGATTCAAACCCTACTATCCACACAAGTGGGGTCATTGTGGTCATTGCAAACCATGCCATGCCTACTTTAGCATGCACCCTATTGAATTTCTGGGCAGCTTTGTACTAGTTGGCCATTTAAAGCATTTCTTAATATACGGCTTTCCCTAAATGAAACGTAGCTTTTTCTCTCCAATTACTTATAATGCATGTGGACCAAAAAGAGTTAAAACCATGAGGAGCAGCAGAGCCTTGAGGTGGGCTGTGGTGTGTTTTTAGAGGTCAAGTAATCAGCAGTACTGAGATGGCTATTGTAACCCAGAAACAAATAAGTCTACATGAATCTCCTGTGATTGAAACTGGGAAATTAGTTAGCAGTGGCATCTCATTTTACAGGTAGCTGATGTTTTCTTGTTTTGGGTCATATGCTGATGATTTTGTTTAAACTCTTTCTGAAAGGAGTAGCTGATTTGGTAAAACTGCTATTCCGGAATATAAAATTAAATTCATTGAATTTTTGCAATCTTTATCTACCGCTGAAGTTGCATGGAAATTCTGTCTGAGCAGTAGTTAATAATATGAAATAGATTGTTCAGAAATCTGAGCCACTTCAGATAGTGTGAGTTATTTAGCGTGAAGGCGCTTTTTTCTGTACTTATTAGAATTCCTTTTTTAGCCTGAAGAGATACACTAGTGCCTATTAATAATGTTGACAGTTTTTCAGTTGTGCCCCTGGAATTTCTTACTTTGTGTCCCAGCCCAGTGCTGTTTGTTCACTTGTTAAGTGGTAGGAGATAGAAATACATTTACATGTTCAGTGAGCTGCACAGGGTGTTTCAGTTTTCTGCAGTCCTTGATAAAATAGAACGATATAGTTAGCAATAGACTGCCCTTGAAAAAGGTGAGACATGAAATTGAGACTAAAATGCCTTTGACTCAGTTATGCAAGATTGGGAAATAAAGCCTCATTATCTTTCACTTTGGGAGATCACCTAACCCTTTAAATCAACACCAGTTGGACAGAGCTAATTTTTCACATGCAAGGTAAAGTTTTCAGGGTGCTCTGTACGGTACAAGGACAATGAATGTGAATCTGCTGTCCTGCCAATGTAAGTCAGGAGTAATGTCACTGAAGTCCGCAGAGTTCTCTTCAGTGATACGTATATCACCTGATACTCACCTAGACTGACAGCCTGGAAGAGTCCATCTCTCCATTGCAGATCGTGCCAGCTTCTCCTGAGAACGCCACATGCCTCCCAAGTGTCCTCATTTCAGCAGAACATGTGCCTACTACCTTAGATTGTTTTGTGTTTGACCCAAACACTGTATCTATCCACTTCCCCCAATGAAAGGCCTTTACTGAGGGACCTTAGGGAGGCTTCAAAGCCTTGTGTACTGCTCCCATCTTCTAAGGGCTGGGCTACATCAGAAAAGCTGCCCCAGTATAACTGTGTGGATTGTGGGGAAGTGTCTTTGTTTTACTGATTACAATTATATCACTAGCCACCCCAATGTGGATGCAGTGACTCTGGTATAAAGTGTAGCCTATGGGTATTGCTCAGTGAGGTGCAGGAATAAATTAAGGTAATAATGCAATGAGCCTACAAGTGTCAAGGCCTTTAAGACAATACCTTAGCTAAAGTAATTAAAACTTCAGGCCCAAAATATTAAACTGTGAGTAGTTCTAGTTCTTAAGATATCACAAGATAAAGTGCTGCAATGACTAAATTCCTACCTAGCAAGAAGCTAGTTCATACCAGCGTGGGGTATTTTTTACTAGGGACATCAGCAGATGTCCAACCACAAGAATGCCATGGTGTCTACTAGATGTATATTTTAATGAACTTGAGCTAACAGGCCTAATAACCTATGGGAGATGGGCACTCCATCATTAGTAAGCTGAGGAACTACAAATACAGAAATGAAGCTGAAACCCCTACTGAGGATGCATTAGGCCTGGGTATCAGTTTAAAGAGACTATAAAAGCTGTATCCCTGGCCTTTGTGCCTGGGGAGATGCCAGTATGATGGCCATTGATGAGAGTGAGAGGGAAGTTGATAACGTATGGTAAGGTTGTTCTGCAAGAGATGATTGCTGTACGCAGAGGCTTGGCTCATTCTGTGCTATCTCAGCCTACCTTGCTGTGCTGGAGTAGAAAAGAGTACAGTCTATTTCATAAGGGCACTGCCCCTATGCATCATCTTTCTCTGGCTTGAACTTTCCAGCAGCCCATACTATGTCATCTCATCCATGGAGAAGCTTCCCTTGGGGCTCTGGCAATCTCCTTGGAGCCCATGCGCATTCAGCGTGAGGTCAGAATCATAGGTTTGACTCCAGAATCACTTTTCAATGAACAATATTCCTCTTTATAGGGCTGACCATTGTACGTTACTCTCAGTGTGAAAAATTGGCTCTACCTACTTGTGATGATCATCTATAAAAAATCAAAAGGACATTTCTTTAGTCCCCTCAAATGAACAAAACTTCCTATTCTTAAAAATTAAAGGTAAACTGCTCAAAGTAAAACCACATATGCTATTTGTAATGAAGAATTTTTCTGAGAAATAGAGTTCTTTTAACTGTTTAATTTGAATTGTTAGGCCTTGGTTAAATTTTGAAAATTGTTTGCATGGTTTGCGTAGCTATATTTGAGGGGATAATCTTTTCACAAAATATTCAATACTGCACCAAGTATTCACTATTTGTAATTCATTACTCATGTTGTGTGACTGGTCAGCAAAGGCAAATGGTATTGGCATTAGTTTTGTTCCTTGATTGGATGCCTCCTAAACACAAAGCTGTCAAGTTAGCTGTTGAACATTTACAAGTGAATATTGATGCAAATACATATTCACATGTGTCTCCACAGTATTTTTCCTCCCAAAAAACCTTCTTGATAACAAAACTTTTGTCTTCTGAATGCCCTTGAAGTGAATAAAAAGTCATGAATCTCAGCAAAGAAAAAATGTTCTGTATCTAAAGCGATACTCATGGCAGTTTCTGTACTATTTCCCCAGATATATGGCAAAGTAAGTTTTAGGGTTATTTGAGTAATACATACAGTGCGTAGGATTTAATTCCTTTCAGGCTGAATTTGTATTTTCTTGCCAATATTTTTTGGATTGGGAAATCTTTTCTATTTTTAATTGGATCTGTAATATGGAGAACAGAACAATCTGGCAGACTATAACCAGAATTAACATAATGTAAACACAGACAGTGTGACTCATCTTGGCTCCTTACAAGCAAAAATAAGAGAGATGATTTTACCTTACCAGATCTGCAAGGCATGCTACTCCTTTGTCAGTGGGTTTGCTAACGGCAGCATTCAATTTTTCTGGCTGTGTCCTGACAGCCCCCTTCCACTTTCAGAAATCATCAGCCTAGATCTACCCCTTCCAATAAGGTTGCTAAATGCCTAGACCATCTTCTGGAGAACTTTTTTTTTTAACTTCCACCATCTTAAAGTTCTGCACAGCAAGCAATCAAGCTTTAATGTAAAAATATTATTATATTGTACTAACTTTGTTGGATTGACTGACAAATTCTCAAAGGTGTATAGGCTGCAGTCCAAAGCCCTTGTTGAGAACGGTAAATTGCTAGTCAGACCATTGCTTACAGTCTCAGTTAATACAATGGCCAGAGACTTCCACTCCATGGCAACATCTATAGTCAAGTCTAGGTGGTCATGGGTACAATCCTCTGGATTTCCCAAAGTCCAGTGCATAATGGCATTATCTTCCACAGATACAGATTTCATTCTTCCCCAAAGTAATCTCAGAATTCCATCTGAATCAGATTACTCACTCTCTGTCTTCCTCCCAAAGCCACCTGCAACAGTGAATAGGAGACTTCACTGTTTGGACGTCTGTCCAGCAGCGACTCTCCTACCTACAAAGCACAACATCTTTTTGGAAATCCCATTGTGTGAATGATAAAAATAGTGTAGGGGATGCGATATCCTCCCAAGAGACTGTCCAAATGCATTTTGGGCTGCATCCTATTTCATTAATAGCTAATTTTTCCCCCCGCAAGGTCTCAGGGCTCACTCTACTGAAACCCAGTCTACATTGGTAGCCTCATTTTGGCCATTTCTACACAGGCCACTTCCTTTGGAAGTGGCATGCTACTACATGGAGCAAAAGATGCTAATGAGGTGCAGATGCAAATTCCCCACACCTCATTAACATAACGTCACACAATTTGGAGTCCAGAAGACCATTCTTATGGACTCCAAAGTGCCGTATAGAAGCACAGCCCTGGGGGGCTTACAGAAAGAAGTCCTCCTTCCGGAGGTCCCTTCTTCCCAAAAATTTTCAGGAAGAAGGGGCGTCCGGAAGAAGGACTTCCTTCCAGAAGCCCTCGCCCCATGGCTGTGCTTCTACACGGCGTTTTGGAGTCCGGAAGAATGGTCTTCTGGACTCCAAATCATGTGATGTTATGCTAATGAGGCACAGGGAATTTGCATCTGTGCCTCATTAGCATCTTTCAATCCGAGTATTAGCATGCCACTTCTGAGGGAAGTGGCCTGTGTAGAAACAGCCTTTGAGACTTTCCTCTCTTGGGAATGTGCAAAGCAGCAATTATCAGAGAGGTAGCCGAGTTAGTCTGTATCTTCAAAAACAAGTCCCGTCGCACCTTATAGACTAACGGATATTTTGGAGCGTCAGCTTTTGTGGCCAAAGAAGGCCCTTTCTGTCGACAAAGCTCTGTAGTGTAGACACAGCCTCAAAGAAGAGAAGAGTTATTTACTTTTTACAGTAGCTGGTTTTACTTTAAGATGCATGGTCTCTGTCTGTCTTCTGCTATCTCCTCTCTTTCCCCTCTGCAGAAAACCTTATGCTGGGACTATTTATAGTAGAAAGAGAACTGAGAAGGCAGCTGGTTTGCACTGTCACTAATGCCCTAAGATCAGTGGTTTTTCTATCTTTGTTTTCATTTGCTGAACCCTAAAAAATTTCAAATGGAGCTGCAACCCTGTTTGAAAATATGAGACAGTCCGCGGACCTCCAGAGTTCTCAGACCAGAGGTTGAAAAATATTGTTCATAGCAACAACAACCTTTTGTAGACCCCCTTAGACACAGTCTTTGGACTTCCAGGGATCCATGAACCATAGGTTGAAACCCAGTGCCTTAAGTTTAGAGCACAAGGAGGAGACAGTTTCAGTCACAGACAAACTGACACTGCTAACACAAATCTTCCAGTCTCAGGCACATGGCGTGCATGTGCCTTTACAGTGGAACATAGATAGGGACATCATATCTCAAAGAATTACAGTTACAGTGCAAGGTAAGTGACTTTTATTTCTTTATTTACAACAGTAAATTAGCCCTGTACCAATCAATGTTAGTAATTCTGGTCAGTGTATTGGTGCATACATATGACAGACACTTATAGCAAAAGAAGTCATCCGAGGGCATAAACAGGAGAAGAAACTTGTTCAGTAATGTGTTTTCCAGATTGTACTACCACAGCTTGTTACTACTCTCCAAGGAACATGCAATGTTGTATTTATAATTGGGAATTCAGTTTGCCTGGCACTACTCAGGGTTTTTGCTCTCATCCCTAAAGTATGAACATGAAAATAAAGTGAAGCATTGTATAAAAGCTGCATCAAAGACTACTGGGAAGATGGTCATATCTCTTACTACTAATAATGAAAAGTTTGTCTTCATACATATGTTTCATCAGCTCATTTTCCTGTGCAAGGGACAAGTTCATAACTCCCAAATTACATTATCTCCCTAATAGCAATAGATGCTCGAATGGCAACACTTTAATCTCGCAGAGGGAAGTGCCATGACAACAGTTGCAAAAGTAGTCTTCACCATATTAAGCCATAAGCACTGTTCCAAACTGAACATAAGCATATGTTAGTAAACAGACTTACAATAATATGCAGTGATATTTTTTAAAACAGCCTGTAAAGGAGGTATTTAGACCAAATTGAAATTCTTTTTTTTAACAAAACCCTGTTCACTGAAATGGCAAGTATGTCACAAGCTGCAATGATTTTGTAAAGGATTGTTATATACTTCTGCATTTCATGAGTTGATAGCCAGGCAACATTGGGATTATAATTCTCATCCCTAACAAGATAAAAAATTCTCTCTTATAAACACAGAGCACATAAACACCATAGCTGCAAACTTTGTGGGCTAGTGACAGACTTTGCTGGGCCCTGGGCAATGTGGGGAGAGGAATCGGCGCTGCCCCCTAGAAATGGGGCGCTAGGGGCAGCCAGCCATCAGAGATGCGCAGACCATACTGTGCCGCCCTGCAGTCACCCTGTCACACTGCCTGGGCTTTTGGCCTTGGGCTCTAGCTACTGCTGCTCCTGTGGTAGCAGTGGTGGTGGCCCAGAGCCTTGAGTCCTCTAAAACTGCTGGGCCCTGGGGCAACTGCCCTCTTTGCACCCCCTGTCAGTGGCCCTGGTTTCTAAGAACCAAAAATTCCATAAATGAAGAATACCAAAGAAAATCTAAAGTGTAACTCTTCTTGGAATTAGGCCACTTACGCTTGAATATTTTTCTGCCTCTTCTCTTCTCATTTATCCCTTGTGCTCACTTACTCCTATATCCCCTCTTTTGCTTCCTCCTATCTTTCTCTTCCTTTATTTTTGAATGCACAACCAAAGAACTTGAGTTTTTGCATTGCTTAGGTTGCAGCCCATTCTGACTCTTTCAGTGTTGTCTTCCACACTTTTAGGGCAAATTAAAGATCTCTTAATCTTAACTTGTTCACAAAAAGGTCACAATTTTGCCCTTGCCTACATCCATGCAACTCCCAGTGAAGGTGTCTGTAATTTTGGAATTCTTTGAAATATCTTTCCGTTGGCTTTAATATCTTCACAGTCATGCTATGTACTATAATATTAGGATTAAGTTGTCACAGGGTGACCCTCACTTTTGAGGGGGGGGCGGGAAAGAGAAGTGCACCTGCAACGAGTTGGCTGAGTTTTAGAGAAGTCATGATGGTGGGAGGGCAAGGAATGATTGGGTGAGTTGGGCCCGAGTCATTCAGTGTTGTATATCTGGAGAAGTGTTAATGAGTTACTTATACTAAACAATTTATTTTACGTTGTATTTAGCTGAGACACTCCATTTATGTTTCCCATACATGAAGAGCTTCATGTAAACTTGAAAGCTCACATTTCTAGCAAAAAGAAGTTGGTCCAATACAAAATAGTACATTGGCCACATTAGCTACATCTACACGTGAATGCTACATCGAAATAGCTTATTTTGATGTAGTGATATTTCGATGAATAACGTCTACACGTCCTCCAGGGCTGGTGCCGTCGACGTTGGTCAGCACCACATCGAAGTAGGCGCTGCAGGGGAGCGTCTACACGCCAAAGCAGCACACATCGAAATAAGGGTGCCAGGAACAGCTGCAGACAGGGTCACAGGGCGGACTAGCACTTCCGGGGCAACAGCTAGCCGCTCCCTTAAAGGGCCCCTCCCAGACACACTCAGCCTGCACAGCACGCGGTTTGCAGAGCCATAGGCACACACACCTCGGCGAAGCAGTTATGGACCCCCAGCAGCAGCAGCCAGAGATCCACCCAGCCACCCCTGCAGGAGCAGTGCTCGCCCTGCTCAATGCCATGCAGGAGGCAGCTGATCACCTTTTAGTCACAGAAGAGGAGCGGCCGCCAGGGGAGGAGGAAGCAACCCTAGACCCTGCTGTCCTCCGCCCCCCACCCCTGCCGCACACGCCGCCGGCTGTGGAGCTACCCCACAAGCACCGACTGGTGGGAGCGGCTGGTGCTCGGCGACTGGGACGACGACCGCTGGCTCCAGAACTTTTGCATGAGCCGGCAGACATTCCTGGAGCTCTGCCAGTGGCTCACCCCCGCACTGAGGCACCAGGACACCGCCATGCGGTGTGCCCTCAGCATGGAGAAACGGGTCAGCATCGCTGTCTGGAAGCTGGTCACTCCAGACAGCTACCAATCCATGGGGCAGCAGTTTGGCGTCGGCAAGGCCACCATCGGGGCTGTCCTCATGGAGGTAAGAGGACCCACGGAGAGGGGGAGGCAGCTCTGGGGGTGGAGGGGAGCCCTGGGAGGGGAGGGGAGCCCTGGGGGTGGAGGGCCAGACATACCCTGCACACCCCTCACTGGTGCTCTCCCATGTCCTTCCCCTGCAGGTCGTCTGCGCCATGAACACCCTGCTCCTCCACAGGCTCGTGCGGCTTGGTGACCCGGATGCCGCCATCGCAGGGTTTGCCACCCTGGGCTTCCCAAATTGCTTTGGGGCTCTGGATGGGACCCGTATCCCCATCCGAGCTCTGGAGCACAGCGGAGGACACTTCCTGAATGGGAAGGGCTACCATTCGGTGGTCCTCCAGGCCTTGGTGGACAGCCGGGGCTGCTTCCTGGACATTTATGTTGGGTGGCCTGGCAGCACCCACCACGCCCGGGTATTCAGAAATTTGGGCCTGTGCCGCCGGCTGGAGGTGGGGACCTACATCCCGCAGTGGGAGATCCCTGTGGGGGACACCACCATGCCCCTCTGCATCGTCGCAGATGCGGCGTACCCCCTCCGGCCCTGGCTCATGCACCCTTACACAGGCCATCTCACAGCCAGCCAGGAGCGCTTCAACACACGCCTGAACCATGCGCGCCAGGTGGTTGAGCGCACATTTGGCTGCTTCAAAGGGCACTGGAGGTGTCTCCTCACCCGCCTTGATGCAGGCCCCACCAACATCTCCCAGATTGTGGGTGCATGCAGCGCACTCCACAACCTGGTGAAGAGCAAGGGGGAGGCATTCTTTCAGGGCTGGGCTGTGGAGGCTGGCAGGTCTGATGTGCAGCCACCCGCTGCCCCCAGTCACCAGGTGGACCCCGAGGGGACCCGGGTCTGGGAGGCCCTGCGGGCCCATTTCGACCAGGCTGCAGGGTGAACACTGGCAGGCCCCCCCACTGCACCCCACCCATCCTCCACAACACTCCCTGCCCCTACGCCCACACCACAGAGCACCCAAGAGCACACCCTCCCAACTTTTCTTGCAAATAAAAATAGACCTGTTGTTCGTGAAACCACAAAACGGTGAATTCTCTTATTATTACTACACATATATTATATGATAAACAAACAGTGGAACACAAGGAAGGGGAGAACTATTTACATGGGGGGCATGTATCATAAAATAACAGGAGTCTAATACAAACTATATACAACATAATGGGCATATGTACAAAGGGGGAGGGGTGGGGCCATGTCCTGGGTCCCGCACCCCCTAATGTCCAGCCCTGGGGGTTGGCGGGCGTGACCCTTGTCTCGGCCTCAGCCCTGGCCGAGGCTGGCTAGGGGCCGGGCAAACCGGCAGATACGGCCGGTGGGTGTCAGCAGGCCCCAGGTCCCCCTCGGCGGAAGGCCCCTCGGTGGCGGACGGCGGGTGGAGCGGCGGGTGGAGCAGGCAGGGCAGGCAGAGCGGCGGCCGGCGCAGCATGGGGCGGGCCAGGTAGTCTGTGATGTGCTCAAAAGTGCACATAAATGCCCCCCATGCCTCCTGGCACCAGGCCAACGCCCACTCCTGCAGTTGGAGGCACTGCTCGTCCACCCGCAGGCGCTGCTCCGAGACCTCCAGCTGCCGCCGGAGGGTTGCCAGCAGCTGGGGGTCTGTCGCCGTCCGGTGGTGGTGCTGGGTCCGCCGTCGGCCCTGCCCTGGGGCTGGTCTGTGCTCTGCTGAGGGGCTGGCCTGCAATGATGGCCCCGGTGGGCTCTCTGGGACCACTGACACCTCACCGGTGCTCTCCGGGCCCTCTGATGGTGCAGCTGCGGAACACGGGGGGGAAGAAGAGTGGAGACAGCCGTTAGTGTGGGTCCCCGAGCTGTGGCCCTTGTCCCCCCACCCCTCTGCTGTTGGTTCCCCATCCCCGTCCCCAGGAGATGCTGCTGCTGATGATGGGTGTCCCACCCCCTCCCCCCAGGGGAACCTAGGTTCCGCTCCCCACATCCCCAGGGATGGGGCATGGCACTGTTCTGCTGGGGGGCAGAGGCTGATGCACTCTTCTGAGGGATATGCCACTGCTGTCCTTGGGGCCATGGTCATCTGGGTATGTGGAGGGCCCTGGTCATGTCTGTTGTCCCCACCCCTCAACCCCGGGGGTGTGCACCAGGGGGGTACATACCTGACAGTCCGCTCCGACGGTCGGGGGACACCCTGTGGGCGGACACCCTGCTGGAGCTCCGGGAAGCCACGATGATGTGGAGCCCCCCATCGCTGGAGGACGATTCCCCCTCCTCCTCCTCCGGCATCCCCGGGTGGGCTCCTGGGGGGGCCCCTGGGATGCGGGGCTTGCCTCTGGGGCGGACTTCACCTCCGGGGCCTGCTGGGGCTCGTTGGCCAAGGTGTCAAGAGTGGCCGGCGGGGAGAAGGTGTGCCAGGGGCCCAGGATTTCCCTGAGCTCCCTGTAAAAGTGGCAAGTGGCGGGGGCGGCCCCAGATCGGCCAGCCGCATCCCGGGCCCGGGCATAACCCTGCCGCAGCTCCTTCACCTTACTCCTGACGTGGTCAGGAGCGCAGGCAGGGTGACCCTGGGCGGCCAGGCCCTCATGCCAGCCAAGCGAACGCATCCGCGTTCCGCCTCTTGCTCCCCATTACCTGGAGCACCTCCTCCTCACTCCAGAGCCCCAGCAGGTCCCGGATCTCAGCCTCCGTCCAGGAGGGGCCCTGCTGCCTCTTCCAGGGCTGGCTGCCAGGCTGGGAGCCCTGGCTCCCCTTGGGGGGGTGCCCCGGGGGCGCTTGGGGGGCTGGCGGGCGGCCATCGCAGCGGGGGGGGGTGTCTCTGGGCTGCAGGGAGGCGTGCAGGCTGGCCGCGTGTTACTGCTGCCGCCTGCACGCTCTCTCAGCTTCCTGCACAGGAAGGCAGGGGGCAGGGAGCTTTAAGGGGCTGCTGCACATGGCGACCATAGAGCTCAGGGACTGGAGAGAGCATCTCTCAACCCCTCAGCTGATGGCCGCCATGGCAGACCCCACAATTTCGATGTTGCGGGACGCAGATCGGCTACACGTGCCCTACTTCGATGTTCAACGTCGAAGTAGGGCACTATTCCCATCTCCTCATGAGGATAGCGACTTCGACGTCTTGCCGCCTTACGTCGATGTCAACTTCGAAATAGCGCTCGCCACGTGTAGACATGGCGGGCGCTATTTCGAAGTTGGCGCGGCTACTTCAAAGCAGCCGGCACGTGTAGACGAGGCTATTGTTTCTCAGGCATGAGTCAGTTAGGAAAGAGGCAGAGAGAGCAGACAGAATGCTCTCGTTGTCTGAGAAAGACTGCAGAGGGCAGAAAGCTCTGTTGGTGTTCCCTGGGAATAGTGACAAAGGCCGTAAGGTAGGAGGCCCGGGCAGAGGGAGAAAGGGACACTGGAGCAAGAGGACAGCCCTGTGAAATTGCCCTGTGGCCACTATCCTGTACGAGGGACAGGGAACTGGGAAAGAACCAGGAGGGGCCTGAAACTCTTTGAAGATAGGGTGGGACTGGGCTAGATTTTTGTTTTGAGGTTTTGCATTCCAGGTGGGGCTCTTGAGGGGCTGATGGAGGGAAGGCAGAGAGCCTTCCAGTGTGAAGGATGATCGAGACTGATGCGGAATCTGAACTCACAGGAGGTGGCAAAGCTTTTGAGCAGTGATATTGAACTTTATTTTATGCTCTGAGGCTCCCCATATTAACAAATGACCATGTGACATGGGTGATATTTTTTTAAGCAAGTATTGGAGAATCATTCTTGAGGAGCCACAAGAAGGACTTGGAAGCCTGCAGGGTCATTCCATGACATGAGAGGCTTTCCAATCTAGCTGCCTTAGGCTTTCAGTGGATATCTACAGGCGATCACAAGGGGCATCACTCCAGTGAATATAGATCATGGTAAACACTAGACCTGCCATGTCCAATACACTGTCTGTTTGCCACATGTGATGAACTGGACACCGTGATGTGGTGAAGCAGCTTGTTAGAGCCACGCACGTGGAACAGCCTCCACCCTTCCATGCACGTGCCCGACCACTTGGCAGGACAAGCATATAGCAGCAGAGGTGGAAGCGGCTCCTCCTGCAGTTTGTTCGGGGCTATGGGACAGCTCTGGGTGGCACAGCTCATGCGGAGTGGCTTGGGACAGGTCGCACAGCACAGCTCGGGGCGGCTTGCATGGCTTGGGGTAGTGGGGTGGCTCATGTGGTGGGGTTCCAGTGGTGGTTCTGGTGAGTCACCGGCAGTTTGTGCGAGTGGGGGGGGGTTGTTCCTGGATGTCGGGGTGGGTGGGGCAATGTGTCTGGCTGTGGCAATTGTTAAATTTTGTTGTGGACACCACTGCACTAGACAGCAATCCCCATGAATTAGTGAAGCATTTGTAAATAGTATGGCTCGGAGTTTATAAAGACCTATGCAAACAGTCTGGCTGCATCTACACTGCAGCGCACTTTCGAAAGGTGATCTTCTGGAAGGCATCTTTCGAAAGATTGGGTTTCAAAAGCGTGTGTGTACACCCCAAACAGATTGACCTTCTGATCTGTTCTTTGGGAAGAGCGAGGCCTCACCCTTTCAAAAGGGAGTGTCCACACAGCAGTGGGTGCCCTTTTGAAAGAACATGCCAGGAAACGCTGCAGACAGGGTCGCTTCCGGGGCCCACAGCCAGCCGCTCCCTTAAAGGGTCCCTCCCAAACACCCATGCCCTGCACATGCCAAAGGCTGGTCTTCAAGATATAGCATTGCAGACCCTGTGCCTGGAGTGAAGCCAGGATCCCACAGACCCCCAATGGATCCCCTTCAGCTCCCCAACAGGGACATCACTGACGACCAAGTCAAGCTGCTGGCCATGATCATCATCACCATCCCCTACCTCCTCCAGCGGCTGACCGCCTTCCCCCCCACCACAACCTGGTCCTGCAGGCTCTGCACCATACACACCCCATCCCTGTGCCATCTGGCTTTTGTGGTGCTACCCCACCAGCGCCGAGTGGTGGGACTGGGTAGTGGAGCTTGAGCGGGATGATGATTGATGGTTCTAGAACCTCCAGATGAGGAAGGAGACATTTCTGGAGCTTTGCCACTGGCTGGCCCCTGCCCTTCAGCCCCAGGACACATGGATGTGGCCCCCGCTTCCTCTGGAGAAAAGGGTTGCGATCGCCATATGGAAGCTGGCCACCCTGGATAACTACTGCTCAACTGCCCACCAGTTTGGTGTGGGCAAGGTCCCAATCTGGGCTGTCCTCCTGGAGGTAACTGATGCTTGGGTCACATACTCACCAAAGCACAAGGGACTGGCGACAGAGGGGGACTTAGCTGGTAGCAGCATGTCCACACGGCCTCTGTACTGCTGGCACACCCCCTGCCAACCGTAAAATCTCACGCAGCTATGCTAATTAGCCACAAGAGTTTCCAAATGGCCCTCCATTTGCAATTTCATGATCTGTCATTAGCATAGCGCTGCTGGCAGCAGCACTGTGCTAATGGGCTGGCTAGATGTGGTCTCAGTCATATATGGACTATCAGTTTAGCCCCATCAGCTTTTGTCAGACTTATCTAAAAACAAATAGGTCCGAGTTAAAACCAAAAACTATTCTTTTAAAAGAACTAAATGAATTTTCCCTATGACCAATTAGTTGGATTTGAAAAGGGAAAGATTACAATATTGTGAATAGATTCTCCATCTGTCTTTGCCAAAACTGAAATTAATAGTTCAGAGCCTAGTTAAAATGATAATTTGGAGGACAAATAGGAGCTTTCATCTATTATTTCTGACCCATTATCACTGATACATTTCAGAACACTATTAGACTGAATTATGGAATGCTACATAATAAATGCTTTAAAAATCTTATATACTTACTTCCACCATGAGGCATACGGTATTTGAGAAGTTTAAATTAATAGTCGTGTAAGGGAAATTACATAATAATTATCTCCTACTTGTTCTTCATTTCCTTTTTCTTCAGTTATGTGTATTAGTTATTTTCACTTTACTTGCCCTCAGAGTAGATCTGAGAACCTGTGGAGGTTTTATTCTTAATTTTCTTAGCTCTGAAATATAATTTGTATTCTTTGAAAATCTGCTAATGCAATTTTATTTATACACATTTATTAAGATTTATAGGCAACTTATTAAAATATAACTAAAACAGCTGAAACATTTTAAGAATTTACCTAAAAGCCTCTCTAATTTATTTTTTATTTTATCTGTAAATTCTCAGTTTGAGTAAATCAAAAAAAATATCCCTAGGCCTTATACCAATGCTAACATTTGACTTACGTATCTATCTAATGTCCTCTGTGGAACTGGGTAGAAAAGTTTTCTATAGTGTTTTTTGTTAATATGTCTGTTAAAACAATAAAATTACACAGCCACATCAGCTACACTCCAGGCTTAGAATAGAGTCATAATCCATAAAAGCAAGTAACAATGTCTAAAAATAGAGCGTAGCTACTGAATAGTCAACCAGATATCTATAGCATGGTTTTAACATCTGGCTAAGTGTTGACTTATTCAGATAGGTAGGTGTTCTGCATAGATACAGGATGTTTTACGTTAACATTAGTAATTAGGTATCTGAAATTGCACTTTACCTTTATGTACAGTTTATAAAATGTTTCTTCTTCCTACCTATATTGACTGTTATTGCTTGGGTTACATTAAAAAGATGGGTGCCTTTAGTCACCCTGTTGGTGAGTGTAAAACTACCAGTGTTAGAAAAGTCTCCATTGATTTTCTGCTGCTGTCAAAGAGTGGAGACAAATCCAGTGATTACCTGAATGTGTTATAGTAATATGTTTGGGAATTTAACAAGGCACATGTCAAAAAAACCCCACAATTTAATGTGCTAAATAGGTAGTGCTTAATGATGTCACAGTGCACTACCTGGGTATCAGAGTTGTGAACACTGGTTAGCATGGAACTAGGGTGACACTAATGTTTAGTGGAAGATAACTCCAGGCATATATACTAGTACAAGGCCCACATAATATACAAATTTATGTCAGGTGTGTTCCTCAAGTTAATTTTCTAAGGCCATATGGAGAGACTGATTTTTGAATTGGCCTGGGTTTTGGTTGTATCTACAACTCACAATGACTAAAATAGTAGTTTTGGGTGCTCAGCATTTTCAGTTTATGGTACTACAGGTTGAACCTCTCCAGTCCTGCGCCCTCTGGGCCAGCAATATCCATGGTCCAGCATAATTTTGTTTAGCTAGATGACCACTTATCATAGGTGTGGCTAAGCTTCTCATGCTCCCGTAAAGTTTGTTTACAGGCACAAGTCCTTGCTCTCAATTTTTTGTGCTGTTATTTAGCTCTAATTTACCCTGAAATGTCTTCTAGGAATGTTGGTAGTGCTGCTAGACAATATTGCCCCCCTGTGATTTAGCAAATTCTCTTGTTTGGCACTGATCAGGTCCGAGAGTGCTGGACTAGAGAGGTTCAACCTGTACTTTTACTGTGTGAAGTTACGCAAAAGTATAAATTTGCAGGATTACAGCCTTATGATTGTATATTTGGGGTCCACACTCTGTATTTTCTTATAAAAGAGAAACTCACATTTTACTGAAAAGCTGAATCCACACTCAACATACCTTTAAAATATTTTGTTGAGTTTCCAACAGACAGCTGCCTTTTTTTCCCTTTCAACTCCCTTTCAGTTAATTTTAAACCTACAGTAACCCCTGGCCCAGAATATAGGCATATTCATTTACTAATTCAATACTCACCAATAAAGATTCAAATAACGTGTAGTAAGTGAGAAATCTGTGTTGAAGCCAGAACATTTTTAAATAATACATGATTTGTGCATAATAGGTCAGCAGGAAAGTCACTTTATGGCTGCATGGCTTTATTTTTAATGAATTAAGCCATGCAAGAAATTAATATCAATTCTGTACAGAGAGCAGCAAGGAACAGAAATTAAAGAAGTACGAGGGAGATGTCAACAGCCTTGACAAGCAAGAGTACATTAAGGTTGAGTTGTGTTAATACAATTTTGGAGACCTTCCTAGGTTTCATCCTTGCCACCAGACTCTTCAAATCAGCTGTTGATAACAGATTTATATCTGACCCTCATTGCAGCAGCTGTTTCTTCTGCCTCAGTTTTATGCTCCTTAATCTTCCTCCAGAGGCTCCCTATGTCCTGAGTCCCTTGGTTTTCCCTTCATCATGCACACATTTAAGAAGCTTACATTTTTCTGGACACATGGGTGAGTGAATCTGGCTCCTCCATAAAAGTATATTGGGCAGGGAGTGAGTGGAGGGTGGGGAAGGATAAGACTGAATGGAAAATGAGAAGGTGTGTGGTGGGACCTGAGAAAGGGAGGACTGAGTAGGCTGTGAGTAGGGACAAGAGGTAATAGAGCAGCTCCTGCTTGTGTAATGACTGGCAGCACTAAACAAATCACAGGCTGCTCCCTGCTGTCCTAATTCCACAACCAGGGTGATGATGCATGATCACTATGGAATTGCCAAGCAATTGCCCCATATGTCCAGAAGATCAGCAGCACTATGAGCCTGAACGTGGATCCCATATACTCATAGATTCCAAGGCCAGAAGGGATTATTGTTGCCATCTGACCTCCTGTATAACAACAGCCATAGGAATTCCCCCAAAATAATTCCTAGTGAATATCTTTTAGATGAAACCTCTCAGTTCTGCTCCAGAATTTGAAGTGGGTCTTTCCCACAAAAGCTCATTACCTAATAAATAATATTGTTAGTCTTTAATGTACTTTACTTTCTTCAATGTACTTTCTAATGCACTTGCTTTTTTTTTTTCCTTTTGAAAGACAGAGCAGAAAGTATCTATTAGTGACAAAACATAATGGCAGCAAATTAGATTAATTAGCTTGTTCTGATTATGGTATAGCACTGAAGGCTCTGGCAACAAAATGAAATATTTAAAAAGGAAGGGCAAGCAATGATCATGAACTAATTGGCTGCTCTAATGTTAGCATTAAAATGAGGGAGCTTGAGCCCCAATTTGTGTGCATTGGAAAAGCTTTGCTGGCTTCAGCGAAGCTGAGCTGTTTTATACTCGCTCAGAATCTGGGTTTTTAAAAATATTAATTCCCTCAGCAAAACTGGGGACTCTCCACTTCATCCAAAATGTGGGTGTCATTTGAACCACAAAAAGTGATTTTTTTTTTCAAATGAAATTTACAAACCGAAAATGCATTAGCTTTTAGCACTCTAGCAGGCTATCTAAAGATGTCTAAGGACAGAGCGACCCAGCATGCAGACTTGGAGGCGTGAAAAATCAATCTCATCAAGAAAATATCTGGAGGTATTTCACTTTCATATATTACTAGCATACTTTCTATCCCTCCTTTGTAATGTTTCGTATGACCCTGAAAGCATTGTGAGGAAAAATTAAATTACATAAATATCTTGCCCAGAGATGCTATCTACTGCTCTCTGCTTTCAGAAGGCTGGTTCTCATATTCTGCCAGCTGTCACAGGCATGTGCTATGTCAAGATGTCCCTTGATTCCTTTATGCTTTTGTTAAATTGTAGATGTCTTGGAATCAGCAAAATACCTGCTGTTGAATGATTTGCCCCCTCCTGTAAGAACCAGCCCAATAGGTCTTCAAATTCTCCACTGTCCCTTTTAATTTGCATAAGTAATTGACATCTCATTAGCTAATTGGAAAAATGTTGTTATTAAAAACAACAGAGGAGCTAGTCTGCACTTGAAAATTACATTAGGAGATGTACTGGATTTAGACATATCAGAAAACAACCTGATGCATTATTACTATTTAGTATCTAGCTGAGAAGAAACAAATGTAAAAGTCTCAGGCTGTGTCCACACTTGCATTCCCCTTTCGAAAGAGTAATGCATATGAGGGAAATCGAAAATGCAATTGAAGTACTGGTTTACATATCTTGTGCTTCATTTGCATAATCTCTTTTCTGAAGAGATTCTTTCACAAGAAAAAAAGCAATGTAGATGGGGATCTTTTGAAAATAAACCCCATCTTCGAAAGAACCCTCGAAGAAGGGTTCTTTCGAAGATGGGGTTTATTTTCAAAAGATCCCCATCTACATTGCTTTTTTTCTTGTGAAAGAATCTCTTCAGAAAAGAGATTATGCAAATGAAGCACAAGATATGTAAATCAGTGCATCGTTTGCATTTTTGATTTCCCTCATTTGCATTACTCTTTTGAAAGAGGAATGCAAGTGTAGACGCAGTCTCACGGGATAGCCATGTTATTTTGAAGCTTCACAAAAAACAAGCAGTCCTGTAGCACTTTAGAGACTAACAAATTTATTTGGTAGGTAATGAGCTTTGGTAATGAGCTCTGAAGAAGTGGGTCTTACCCACAAAAGCTCATTACCAAATAAATAAATTTGTTAGTCTTTAAGATGCTACAAGATTGCTTGTTTTAAATGTAAAAGTGTAATTTAAGAGTTACATTTAAAATACATAAGAATTGGATTAGTACTCTTTTCTGGGAAAAAAAACCTTTACTATAAATTCAGTGCTTCTAACCAATTTTTTAATCTTTAGTTTTCATTCAACCTTACAAAAACAAACTCATTTATACATAACAGAATTTTGTTAAGGAAACAGACTTTGTTTTCTCATCTCACAAAAAAAAAAAGACATGCTTATTAAAAATAGTGAATAAAAGTCCTGGAATTTAAGGCCGAAGGGATCACCAAATCGTCTCATCTGATTTCCTGTATATTCAGTAAACATTACCTGACCACTCATACACTGCATCCAACTAGAACTAGATTAAAGTGATTTTACATATTACAAAATACATCTTTGATGATGTGTTGTTGATAAAGCTGATTATCTTAGTGATTAGCTGTAATTACTTTAGGGCTAGAATATGAAACACTTTAGCTGTGTCTACACATGAGCACCCTTTTGAAAGGGCGAAAATTGAAGTTCGGTGGTTGAACTAGCAGCCGTTGAAAGGGAGCACCTGCTGCCATTTTTCAGATCAGCACTTCAATCCACTCTTTTGAAGTGCCGTCAGGGTCTTTTGAAAGAGAGCGTCTGCACGGCTCCAAGCCCTCTTTTGAAAGAAGGGAGGCAGGAAATGCCACGGACGAGGTCCCATGGCCGACAAGCCCTTCTGGGGCCACAGCCAGCCGCCTCCTTTAAAGGGCCCCTCCCCCCACCTAAGCCAAGTGCTGCCCAGCCTTTCCCAGCCCGGCAGAGCCCACTCGTGCCCACCATGGAGGCCCAGCGACAACTCCTGCAGGAGGACGCCCTCATCATGGACGCCCTGCTGGCAGTGCTGTGCACCATCGCTGCAGCTGCACCCGATCTCATTGGGTGGCTGGGCAGTCCCCCCAGGGCCATGGAGCTCCCCGCCAGGGCACTGCCGGGTGCCCCCCTGGGTGTCCCGACGTCTCTGGACCCACCCCAGCAGCACTGACTGGTGGGAGCGTGTGGTGCTAGGGGAGTGGGGTGAGGAAAGGTGGCTGCGGAACTTCCACATGTCAAGGCAGACCTTCAACGAGACCTGCCACTGGCTCACCCCACACTCCACAACCACGACACCTGCATGCGGCCAGCCCTCATCCTGGAGAAACGGGTCGCGATTGCCATATGGAAGCTGGCCACCCTGGACTCCGACCGCTCCGTGGGACAGCAGTTTGGGGTGGGCAAGGCCACCACTGGGGCTGTGCTTATGGAGGTAAGGTGGGGCCAGGTGGGTGCGGTGACTAGGGCAAGGGGAAACCTCTGCTGCAAGGGGCCAGATGGGGCAGGGGCTGGAAGGGTCGGGGGCAGGGGGGCTGCATGGAGTGAGGGCTGGATGGGAGGTGGGCAGAATGGGCCCAAGGTTGGGGGAGACAGCCACCATACTCTCACTAGAGCAAGTGTCCTCCTTCCCCCTCTGCAGGTCGTCAGGGCCATCAACGCGATGCTCCTCCATAGGGTCATCTGCCTGGGGGATCTGGACTACACCGTTGCTGGCTTCCAGAACCTGGGCTTTCCAAACTGCATTGGCGCTTTGGATGGCACTCACATCCCCATCTGTGCCCCACCACACAGCGCCGGCCAGTACATCAACTGGAAGGGCTACTATTCGGTGGTGCTCCAGGCTCTGGTGGATGTAAGAGGCTGGTTCACCAACCTCTGTGTGGTCTTGGCTGGCTGCACCCACAATGCCCGGATCTTCCAGAACTCCAGCCTCTGCTGGCGCATGGGGGCTGGCACCTTCATCACCCAGCGGGAGATACCAGTGGTGGAGGACATCACCATGCCGCTCTGCATGGTGGCAGATGCAGTGTACCCCCTGCAGCCATGGCTCATGAGGCCATACACGGGACACCTTGACCCCACCTGGGAGGCATTCAATGAGCGCCTCAACCACGCCTGCAATGTGGTGGAGCAGGCCTTCGGTTGCCTAAAGGGGAAGTGGAGGTGCCTCCTCACGCGGCTGGAGGTCGGGGTCCTCAACGTGCCCCATATAGTAGGCACCCGTTGCCTCCTCCACAAAATTGTGGAGGGAAAGTGGGATTCCTATGTCCCCAGAAGGGGGCCCTCCAGACAACGCCATCTATAAGCAGCCAGGCGCTGCCCCTGTCCGCCAGGCCCACTGGGACGGCCACCACATCTGGGAGGCCCTCAGGCAGGCCTTTGCCGATGGCCACCTCTGATCTGCATGCACACCCACATTCCACGCACATCCGCCACCCACCGTCCCCACCACCCCCTCTCCCACCAGCACCGCACCTGCACATCCACCACCCACTGTCCCCCTGAGGAGCACAGCATGGGGTGGTGGTGAACAATAAATAAACATTTATGTAACTATTTTTATTGGTAACTATGTACAGGGGGAAGCCTAACTTGGAGGGGGGTGACGCACTCATTGCAGGGCAGGGGTGGTGGGCCGCAAGCCCCATCGGCCCCTGGAACCCCTGCCTCCCCGGGTGCGGGGTCCCTGGTGGGGAGGGGAGGGTGGGGGGAGCACCGGGAGGTATTGCCGGTGAGTGGGACTGGTGGGGGTGGAGGGTGCGGGCTCAGTGGGGGCAGAAGGTGAGGGCTCAGTGGGATTGGGGGGGGCAGGCTCAGTGGGGGTGGGGGAGGGGCAGGACCAGCAGGGGGAGCCACTGAGGGGGCCAGGGGGCAGGCAATAGTGGCCATATGGTCCCAGATGGCATGGCCAATGCCCTCCAGGGGGGACAGCAGCCTATCCCAGTCTATCCTCCTCCACTCAATGTTGGCCTGGGCGAGCCACAGGTGTTGCTTGGCCACCTTGGCCTGGCACTGGCTGGATGGGTCCTCCTTGGCCCAGTGGTGAGGGGTGGGGGTTCTCCAGCCACAGCCCTGATGGCGCGCTGCCTGGGGTGGCATCCAGACTCCTCCAAGGGCTGCTGGTGGGCTCTCATGGCTGAGGGATGACCCATGGATGGTGCAGCTGTGTGGAGAAGAGGCGAGCATGACAGTAACGTGTCCCAGATGGAGGGGAACAGGCTGTCGCCCACCCGCCCAAGCCCACCCCATGGGGCCCCTGTCCTCCCAAAGGACACTGACCCCCCCCCCCCCCCCGGGGGCACTGATCTTCCCCTCATGGGCTGGGTCTCCCAGCCTGGGTGTGCATCCAGGGGTCCCTCCTGCAGATGGCCCTTCCTGGCCTGCAGTGTGCAGGCCCCAGGCGCTGTCCAGCACTGAGCAGCCACCACCCTGTGCGGCTTGCGGCGCCGTCCACTAAGGGTGGGTGCTGGGCGTTGTTGGTGGGCCACCATGGGGGTGCTGCATCCCATGTGGGTGTGGCCTGTGTGCAGCGCAGGACCACCGGTCCCGTGTGCAGGTGACTAGCCATTGTGTCACCCTCACCCTGTGGAATAGGTGTGCACCCCTCCCTGTACACATCAGAGGGCCCCTCAGCAGCGTTCAGGGATGTCCAGCTCCCGGTCGCCTGACTGGAGGAGCGGGAGGGGATTATGATGGTGAGGTCCTCCTCTTCACTCGACCAGTCCATGGTCCCCTCGCCATCCTGGGTCCCTGGTCCGGGCTGCTGATCCTCCTCCTCCTCCGGCTGCAGCTCCTTGCTGGAGGTGTCCAGGAACGCCGGGGGTGGGGAGCTTTCCTGGGGCACCAGGATGCCCCAGAGCTCTCTGTAGAAGGGGCACATCACTGGAGCTGTCCTGGAGCATCTGGCCTGGTCCCTGGCCCGGGCATAGCCCTGGCTCAGCTCCTTGACTTTGGTGCGTACCTGCTCCATGGTACCCTCCAGGTGGCCCCTGGTGTGGAGGCCCTGTGCCAGGCAGACAAAGGCAGTGGCATTGCGCCACTTGACCCCCGCCCCATGTGGTGCAGGACCCCCTCGTCCTTCCACAGGCCGAGGAGGTCCCGCAGGCCCTGCTCCATCCAGGAGGGGGCCTGGTTCCCCCCCCACCCGCCCCCGGGAGCCCTGTAGGGGCTGGGGGAGGTTGGGGGGGGGGGGGGGGGCGCTGCCTGCTTGCCATGCTGTGACATGGGAACGTGCGGCTGGAGCACGTGGGGAGGCTTCTCCTAGCACGCTTTCAGCTTCCTGCCACGGGTTTCCTGCATGTGTGCAGCTTTAAGGCAGCCAAACACGGGGACCATAGAGCCCCGCTGCTGCTGGCTGGAGTGGCCCTGTGCTCCAGCTGACCGGCGCCATGGCAGACCTGTATTTCGAAAAAAGCGGACTGTGGAGCGTCTACACGTGCTTTTTTTTTATTTAGTATCTCGAAAGGGAGCAATCTTCCTGATACGGGTTCGGATTTCGAAGTCTGCGCCCCGTTCTTTTGAGTTTCTTTTGAAAGATGGTGTTACATGTATGGACGTTCCCCGGCTCTGTTGAAAAAGGGCTACTTCTTTTACACTTGCATTCGTCTTTTGCAAGAGGTATGCAAATGAGGGAAATCTAAAATGCAAATGAGGTGCAGATTTGCATATCTAACACCTCATTTGCATATTCTCATTTCAAAATAGGTTCTTTCGAAAGACGAAAACCAGTGTAGATGCTGCTCTTTCAAAAGTAATCCCAATCTTTAAAAGATCCCGTCTTCCTAAAAAATAGTAATATGCAAATGAGATCCCAGATATGTAAATCTGTTCTGTATTTGCATTTTTGATTTCCCTCATTCCCATGCCTCTTTTGAAAGAGGAATGTTAGCATTAGATGTAGCCTTAATGTGTAATGATGGTCACACATACACACACAAGCGTGATATCCTTACTGCTGACACCAGTGCAACTGTTTATGGCTTCACCAAATTCATGTCAATGAAAAATGCATCGCACCTGGTGCAGTCTGGCCTGTGGTGTGTTTTTACCCTATCCTGTACAGATTTTGTATGTAAGACCAGTGTTTCTCAAATTGGGATCCTAACCCAAAAGGGAGCTGCAGGGTGGAAGTCACAAGTTTATTTTAGGGGGACCTTGGTACTGCTATGCTTATTTCTGTGTTCCTTTGACAGCTGGTGGCTAGAGGAGAGCAGGAGCTGCTGTCTGGGTGCCCAGCTCCAAAGGCAGCATCCTTCCACCAGCAGCGCAGAAGGGTGGCAATGACATACCATGACATCCTTACTTTGTAGCTGCTGTTGGTGGGATGCTGCCTTCGGAGCTGAGCTCCTGGCTGGCAGCCACCGCTTTGTAGCTGCACAGCTCTCTAGCTAGTGCCTGTAACAATGCAGAAATAAGGGTCATGGTAACATAGCCTCTCCTCCCCCATAATAATCTTGCAATTTGTTTTCCGGTCATGACCCCTACAGTTACAACATCTTGAAATGTCAGATTAATAAAGCTGAAATAAAGGAAGTTACTATTTTAAAAATCCTGTGACTGTGAGACTGACCAAAATGGATCATGAATTGTGGTATATGGAACTATGCAATTTAAGGGAGGATACATCTATTGTAATATAAGAAAGGCCTTAATCTGCACCACTCTGTGGCTTCATGCCTATTTGTCTCTCCCCCACAGTTGATGAATAGCTGTTTGGAGGTATTTTTGAAGATTTCAGTTGCATTTAAGTCAACCTGACATGACTCATGTTGCTCTACTTAGTAATATTCTTAAATGAACACTGCAGCTTTGCCTTATGTTTCAGGAGGTCAATGTTTTCTAAGTAATGTATAATCCTGACTGTTAGTACCCAACTGTATTTTTTGCTCAAACATTTTAATTTGCTCTCCCAAATCATTGCACAACAGATGCATACAAACATGTTACAAAGATATACTTTCAGAAGTATTGTTGCAACCTTTCACCTATCAGCATCTTGACTCATGACCAACATCTTCTGAAATATTGTTTATTTAGAACCGAATTACAATTGCTTCTACTTTTCTTTATTTATCATTAGCGATTGTGTTGTATGAAGGGACTGTTCAGCACATGGCATTTTTCTGCTTCGTGACTGGATGACTCTCAAAAGAACAAAGAGCCTTCAAGAGGGCAAGTGCACGTGCATGTGTATTGCTGACACTTTCCTCTTCCAGACATTCTTGAGAACAACCGTTGGTTTGCATGAAAGTTAGTGAAAAATGAATGAAAGGGAGGCAAAAATAAAAATGAAGCAAATTCATTTTTCATTGGAACAAATACCAGTGAATACTTTTTTGCAGACTTCTCATTACAAATTTCATTTCAAGCCTGTAGCTGGATTTGCAGCCTATAAATAATTTAGGACCCTGTATTTCCTATGTTTTGCATTTAGAGGGATTATTTTGACCTTAATGTATCAAAAGGGTCATGTCTATGCAACCTTCCTTTTTTTAAAAAATTGTAACAGAATTATCAGCATACATAGGAATGGATTTTCTGCTCCACTGAATCCATGGTGAAACTCAAAGCAAAAAGTAGAACATTTTTTATGACAAGTCATAATCTTGTCAGTTGAGCCAGCTGATCTCTGAACAAAATTCCAGAATGATTTTTTTTAAAGTTTGACTATATGAAACATGGATTATTAAACAGTTAAATATTACATGTAGTTAGTTATTTAAATATTAAATTTAAACAATTTGTACTGCAAAGTGAAGGACATTTTCTAACTCCTTTCTCAATTTTCTAGAGCAAACAACTTTAACTGAAACATAATATGCCATTATTTTTTCTTTTTTTAAATTCAAACTATGTCCTTTTGGCCTGATAAAACCCATTCTGGCCATGACAAAAAGACACGATAATTTATGATTAAAAAAAAAATTCCATCAACAACTGATCTGTCTTTTCCATTTTTATCTACTCATGCATATGTGAAAAGGCAATTTCTTTCATATAACGTTCTAGTGTAGATATTTACATTTCTAGTTTATTTCTTCTCAGTGGCTGCAATGAGTCATTTGAAATTATTCATCTCCGTCTCTCACTCCTTCCCCCTCATGAGGGGCGGTGTTTCAAAGCTTGGACTCTCTCCAGCATTGTACAGCAGTCTCAGGTCTGGATATTAAATATATATTAAATGTAGTCATTTGAATTTAAGACAGTGATTTTAATTATATTTTATTATGTCTACGTGGTATGAAACCCTGATTGTCCCCAGAAGATTAGGTTGCAGGAAACCCTTCCCCTTTTATTTTCAATTAGACTTTCACTGAAATTTGAGATTCTTATACTCTTTGACTAGATTTAGATTCAAGCCTGATCTATTCCTGCTTCACCTTGCTCTGTTAAGGACAGCATGCCACATGAATGACAGTGAAGAATGAATTGCATATATAACTGTTTAGAGAAAAGGCAGAATACAAAGGTCTGATCCTGTAAGCCTTGCTCAGTGCATGCTACTGCTGCCAGGCAGATTAGGACTGGGCACCAGAAGTACCATGCTCCCAACCCCTTAAGTACATGGAGTAACACAGGAAGAGCAGGAGTTCCTGAGTGACTAATTAGTTTATTTTGTTCCAGTAGCCCAGGGGAGTATGAGTAATTTCAAACCAGCTTTTGGAAATGACCTTTCATTTAGAAATTGTTTTGACATTTTTCAAAAATTTTGGTTGTTTTTGGCTGGATTCCAGCATATTTGACTGGAATCCATAAATAGTTTCAATGACACTAATATAGTGGAATCCAAGAATAGTTTCAATGACATTTTTCTGTGAATTTACTATTTACTGAAAAAAATCACAAAATTTGACTCCTAAAATCACAAAACTTAGAACAAAGCTTCCTGTTAGTTGGAGCCATGGGAAGATTGAGAAGAGGCCTAACCAGTTTATCACTCGACCAGTCTATTTCCTTGCAGACCCTAAAGCTGATGATATGAGATGTGGATCTGGGCCGAAAGAGGTTGCCTGTCCTGTGAGACTTTTCAAGATGTCAAACAATTTCCTGTCATGAATCAGGACAAAAAGTTCAATATCCCCAAATTTCTGATCAGTCGATAATTGGAAAAAATAGGATTGGGTTAATTGAAACATTTGGATTCTTACATTAATTTAACCTTTCCTAGTGCACGTTATTTAAAATTTTGAAACAAAGACATTTTGAACTGGAAAATTAAATGTTGTCATTTAGAAACTGTCAAAATATGCTTTCCGATCATGTCAAAACTTTCTTTTTCAAAAATGTTTCTACCTGACAGATTTGTCCATGCCAATGTTTTCCCCATATAAGAGAGTTAAACATAGAAGGCTTGGGAAAAGGCTACACGTTTTTATAAATGTTCAAGGTGATGGTTTCATATCTTTTTTTAGTTCATTGTCTAGTTTTGTATTTTAATTATAGGGCAGGGGCGAGGTGAGTGGGAATGGCAAGAAGTGGAATTTAATTTGATGATCGGAGTAAGAAAAAGGAAGAAAAGGGAAGGAGGAGAGACCCAAAGAGATCAAAGAGAATGATACTGGCAGCTGAGAAACTGAGGGAAAGTGGAATCTTGAGAAGCAGAATGAAAAAAAAAACAGTAAAGTATATCCAGAGTCCATTTGCTAAAATATAGACTTCTGACTAAAGTGGATCTTGAAATTTCCAACCTTTTTTGTCAGAAAATGATGATTCATGGAAATCAAGACTATTGATCCAACCTGTCTTCCCCTGAAATCACAACTGTGGCACAGTCCAACAAGTACAAACAATAATAGGCCAGAGTTTAATGGGATGACTGATAGAAGAAGAGGTCTTACTGCATGAAAGGGTGTGATAATCTGCCCCATGTGACTAGGGTTTACAGGACTGGGTCATAATGTGCACTAACAATTTAAAAGTCTTCAAGAATTCTCAGTCTCTGCACACTTGAATTTTCCTGTAACTTTTCAGACCCAGCACTACTGCTTTTTACATAGAAGTCCTCAGTGATTTCATTGAGGGTTCTGCTCAGAGCTGATAGAATGATTATAGACTGTTGCGATTTGTTCCTGGGAAATTGCATACACTTCACCCCATAATTGCCTTACTAGATTAAATTTATATTATATTTAACATGCTATGAGAACCGGTCAGGAATTTTCAAGCTAAGCATTTATTTTGTTGAGAAAATATTGACATTTGTCAAAACTCATTTGTCAACTCATTGTGGAAGAGACTCAGTTTCAAACAATCGCCCTTGGGTTGGGCGAGATGAGCTGTAACTTTGCAAAAAGGTGCTGTTTTGACATTTCTGAAACTGTCACCATGTACTAATGAGCTTAATTTTTAAAAGATTGAAAAGGAAATAAAATATTTAAATGCACTTGATCACTTTTTAAAATAATAATAATAATTATTATTATTATTATTAGTGTTCAGATTTTGACTTTACATTCTGATTTGGGCTGGGAAATTATGATACCTCAAACTCTCATTGGATGGGAAAACTTTTCCTATCTAGCTGATAGAATGTTGATATTATATTTAAGTACCTCTAGTGTACTATACTGCAACTGTTGTATAGTGTAAATACAGATACTGATCTAGAAGTAGAAAAAAATCAAACTATTCTTGCCTGGGACCATCAGAATGCTATTCTTAGATTCTTTCTTAATAGACTTTGCCACTGCAACATCTAGTTACTAGGATACAACCATGTGACAGGATCTTTATTAGAAATCATGTGGGAGTGAAAAAGGTCAGGAGATTTTTTTCAATAAAGGCTTGATCAGCCAGGAGGAAAGGGCAGTAAGGAAATCAAGTCTGTTATATTTCACCATTCCTTTTCCAAGTCGACACTCAGGTGAAAAGAAAAATTGGCTTTTAAACAAAATGTATTGGAAATCACAGGAACATCACATAAATTAAAACTGAGGGTACCAATTTACACAAAACAGTAGTAGGAGCTGAGAATTTTTACTCTGACTTCAGTGGAATTTGGATCAAATCACAAGAAATAAAATCCCTTTTCTTCCATCCCATGAATGGAAAAGGAGCTCTTTTAATTATGGATAAACCATTACAAAAGGGGTATAATTTTATTCTCCTTCCTCATTGCTCCACACCCACCTAGAAGGAATACATGGGGGAGGTAGAGACCACAGCCACCTCAGAGCTCAACTGTTCTGTATCTGACTGGAATGGAAATGTACTCCAACTCTGTACTGCTGCCCAGGGTTTGGGCTTAAGAGTTTAAGCCCTTATCCTACACATAAACACATGGAAGTTAAGCACCTGGCAAAAAATGTTTTTAGGCTTGGGACCTTAAATAGCACAAAAGTGGTGTTTGGGACCAGCTGGCAACTGTCTTCGCAAAAATTAATTTACCCACTGGAATGCAAATCATGCCCATAAACTGCCAATTTATATACTGTCCTTTTATTAACAGAAGGATTTTTAGTCTTCATATTTATGGGTGATATCTAAGAGCAGCCATAACTGATTATTTTAAAAGGGTTTTTTTCAACTCTTTTTGAGTTAAAATAGCAAAAAATTACAGGGTTGCATATTTTTAGGATATTGAATTCTTTGGGCTCTTTATACAAGTTATGAAATTATTGGAAGTCAGGTGATGTGCAAATAATTCTTCTAGTAATTTGTTACAAGAAATTATAAGGTTGTCATAATCATAGGTATATTCTCCTTTTTTATGACAATTTAACTCCAATTATGCAGTCACAATTCTATTAATGTTCTTAGCTAAATGAATACTATTCTCTAGATGGTGTTTTGCATCATGAAATAGAAAGATAATTAAAGAAGAGATTCTGATAAAATAGTATCGGGGCACTTTAAAAGAGATAAATATTTTACTTTCCTTTTTTTTCCAGACTAAGTGCTTTAATTTTTCTTCAGATCAATTTCCAAAGTTTTCTGTTTAAATGTCAGATATTTAACTTTCTGCAATTTTTGTTTTAAATGTCAAGGGTGAAATCATGGCCCCATTATAGACAATGAACATTCTGACATTGATTTCAACAGAGCAAATATTTCCTCCCAAAAGGATATTGCAGAAAGACAACTGATCTCTGCTTATATTGTAGTAAAATGATAATTTAATTAATAAATATTTAAGGATGAAAAATCAGAAAATAGTAGATTTCTTTCTCTGTATTTCATACTAAAGACCAACTCAAGACCTTATGTTTGAGCGCTCCCTTTATCTCAGAAGTGTAGTTCTGCTTTAAAACTACGGCCCTAAATCTCATTTGTGGTTCAACCACCTTCACCTGTGACCACACACAGTGGAATGAGGATTACTAGATGTAAAAAGTGGTCATATCTCGTACAGGAAGAAAGCACCTAGTTCTAATGAACAGCATTGATCTAATCCTTAGAGATTGGCTTTCTAGAGTCTTTTAGGCAAGACGAGTGTCCAGAGAGTCATCATAAAAGGGAGGGAATGCTGGCAAGTGATGGAAGATCTGTTATTTCTGGGGAAAAGGATGAGTTTGTTAATAACACAGAGTCAATTACTCTGCACAACAGCACTGACCCTCTTGACCTTTTCTCTTCCCTGTTTTAGTCTTGCCTCCTCCTGCTAATTTGGTGCTAGAGTGAGACTATCTTTCATCACAGAAGGTAGAAAACATAACACATGGATTAATCTCTCTGTCATTTTCCTTTCCGTTCACCAATAAACTCGAAGCAGCACCTAAATATATTCAATACACTGATTTAAGCAGGCTTATCTATGTGTAAACACTTAACAACTGAATATGAGTATGCTTCATGCTGTACAATCATCAGACATGCTAGAAAACCAACAACTCTCTAACAATAAGTATGTATCAGCTGAACATCACAGGCAAACAGAACTGGTCACATTAAAAACACTTCTGCTTGTTGAAATACACTCCACAGACAGTTCACATCTCTGGGCAGGCTTCTAGGTTAATATGTCACCCTCAGTACAAACAGCTAAACCACATATCTGGTAAGATGTAAATATCTGAAATCTAGCCTTTAATACTAGTGCGTGAGCTCCTGAGAAAGAGGAAATTGCATACTTAGTATGTATTTTTCCATAGGATACAGAACCTGCTGCTGTCATCCGTCCATTTGTCAGAAGCAGAATAAATTACTACTATGTCTTCTACATAAGGCTGTACATTCCTCTGTTTTCATACTATACTCATCATCTTGGAGGATCAAAGTCTTTTAAAGTCTCTTGAAGACCATTCAGAGCCTACTGCAGCAATGCAGGAGCCCATTGATTTAGTACTGTAAGCTTTGGGGAGTAAATTACACCAGCGATTTAAAGACAGCTCTGGTCTCCTGTTCACTTCTAGGTGCAACTCAAGGACCATGTCTACACTTGGGAAAAACTTTGAAATGGCCATGCTAATGGCCAAATAGGAGACTACTAATAGGGCTCTGAAATGAATATTCAGTGCCTCATTAGTACGCTGCTGACTGCAGCGCTTTGAAAGTGCCGCATTTAGCTCACGTGTGGCTCATCTACACGGGGGTCCTTTTTGAAAGCACCCCGCAAATGTCTAAATCCCCTTAGTCCTATCAGTGTAGTAAGCAGTCGAGCCACAGGTACGTCAAAGTACCCATGCAACTTTGAAGTTCCCTTACTCCCAAAACATCGGCAGCTTCAAAGTTTGCATGGCGAGAATAATGCTAATGAGGTGCTGCATATCCAGCACAGCATCTCATTGCAATTCACCAGTCGGGCTTGTTTACATGCTCCCTTCGAAGGAGGGGCTAGTGTAGATGAGCCCACGGTCTCATGTTTGAAAGATGTGGGTGGGTGGTAGTAGGTGCTAACAATTCTATGCTATTAATTTAAAATGCCAGCAGATGGCAATGTTTCTCAACTAAAGTCTAACCATTACTAGTGCTCCCTGAAATTTCTTTTGGCTGTTATTATGAAATGCCATAACTGTGCACGGCACTGTACAAAAATCAAAGACACATCTTACTGCAGTCGATTGGATAAGAGGTTGTAAGTAATATTTGTTGCAAACATTGCCTTTTCTAAATGATCCATTTCTGAATACATATTTTACTATTCAACCATCTCTGTAGATAGCAAAACAATTTAGAAGTAATTATTTGGCTATCATTGTGGATTTTATTTATTGTTTGTACTGTGGTAGCATGGATGGCCCTCAATCATGGAATAAGTTTCTATTATGCTAGGGATAATACAAACACATAACACAAAGATGGTTCATGCTCTAAAGAGCTTCACTGTATTCCTTACCCCAAGCTTTTACATTCTAATTAGAATATAGTAATACTCTTCATTCACATGTGTTTTTCATGTGTTTAGTATGTTTGTGATCCGCTGAAAAATATAGCACTAATGTTTCTCTATTTTGTGAATGATCAATGAAAGAGGTGAGTTCTAAGCAGGAATTTGAGAAGGAATTTAACAAGGAATTTTTTACCTCTTTTGCTAATGGCTAACATGATTTCAAGCAGTATGATCTGTTTTGGCCAATTCTGCATTGCAAGTAAATTGGTGCCAAAATTTCTTAGATCGTTAAAATGGCCAGAAATCTGTTGTTAATGAAATGACAAATAAGTAGAATAATAAAAGCTATGGAGGACAGTTAACAATTTGTATTAGTGTCAACTGTAATGGTGGTTATATTGTCCAGTGTTTTTGTCCCAGGCAAGATAAAAAAATAATTCCGCCCTCCTATACCACCGTTCCACTGCATTGACTTCCATGGGTTTTGGGACAGTTGCAAAGTTTAACTGTTGGCAAAGCTTTGTGTTAAGACTGAGGGGAGAAAAATGAGACAATCAAGGGCAGGTGCATCGAAATCAAGATGTTTCTAGTGAAATTGCCTGAAAATTTCCAGTCGAGCAGTTTTCTGTTGTTCAATGTATGTTGGACAGAATCAAAATGTTTGGTGGAAAACCAGTTCTGTCAAGATTTTTCACAGACACCAGGCAGGCAGGTGGGCTGCCTGGATTCCTGCCAAAGCAGCTTCCACAGACAGAGGCCTCTCCAGCAGTCTAAATGGAAATCTTCCAAAACTGGGCTTCCTTTTTTTTTTTTAAGTGTCCTTGCTGCAGAAATTTTTACATAATGGACTTTTTGTTTGGAATCACAGAGAACTGATTTTTTTAAAAAAAGGCAAAATATTATATGGTATGGGAACTCCAGTTGCTGCACAGCTCTAGTATACAGGTATTATGACAGGGTCAGGCCAGAGGGCTAGCATAGAATGGAAGAGAGGCAGCACCTGGCTAATGAACAGCGGGATACATCCAGGCAGGAGGAGCAGCAGGTGGCCAGGAGATGCAGCCAAGGAGGGGCTGCTACAAATCAATTAGGGCCAGCTGAGCTCACTTGAGGCTGCCACAGGACTGTTTATAAGGCCTCCCCTGGCGGAAGAGGAAGTTGGAATAAGGTGAGAACAGAAGTGTTAGGAAACAGAAAAGGAACACCAGCATTGTCAGAGACTGTGGGGGAGGTGAAGAATTCCGCAGGGAGTGTTTGTACTGCCCTCTCCCCCACACCAGGGGCCCCTACCTCTGCCCAGCCCCTATAGCCAAGGGGCAAACCGCGGCTAGAGCATGTGCGGCCAAGCTACCTGTGAGACTGTGAATAGAACAAGGGGTCAGGGCTCAGGTGGAAGGCTGACGCTGCCACAGTTACATACTCTTGAGTCATTACATTGTCTGCCTCTGATACCTAAGATTGTGCTATCTGCAGAGACAGGTGGACATTTAATGTTCAGAGTAGAACTTGATAGAGGAGGAGCAAAAACCTTGCTCTCTGTCTCAGGGAAACTTTTATTTCTCTTCTCTCTTGGTTTTGCTCATCTTATTGAAAATAAAACCTGTACTGTCTGAATGTGCAGTAAAAGGAGAGACTGGATACTGCTGCGATTTTTATCTCTGAATCAAAGGAGTAGCGTTCTCAGTGTGATGCTTGGTTCACCAAACTAACTGCTGTGGCAAAAATGCCTTCAGGGTCTTTCCATTTAGCATTGCAGCATTTATACCACGGAGTAATATTTTTTAATCAGCCATTATAGGACTCTGGAGGAAGATAAATGAATACAATGAAAACATAAGGGATCTAGCCGGGTCTTTGCCTCCAAAAGCTTATGCTTCAAAATATCTGTTAGTCTATAAGATGCCACAGGACTTCTTCTTGTTTTTGAAGACACAGACTAACTCGGCTACCTCTCTGATACTTATATACATCTGTTCAGTAAACTCCCACTGGCATGAACGGGAGTATGGATAGAGGCTGGCATACAGCCCTTATCACTTACTGACCTAATTAATCCTTGGTATAAATTACTTGACTTCAGTGAAGTTACACCAAGGATGAATTTGACCCTGTTACATTTCTTGTTTTATCTAATTTATAGTGTCATTTAATGTGTTAATGTACTGGATGCTCCCCACAGCTGCAGTGAGCAACAGAAAGTGCCTCTTTCTTTGTATTTCCCTGAACTACATTATGGAATTTTAGAAAGGTGAAATTCGATAGTTTCCCCTTTCTGTAAGGTAGAAGTAAAGATGAAGAGTCCTGCAAGAGGTCTGGGAAATAGTTACTTAAGAAATTACTTTGCTTGACACTGGATTCAACTTGCCTTTCTGTATTTGTGATGCTCTTACATGCCATTATGAGAATTTTTGAACAGACTTACAATGTCTAAACGTCTTCACCTCTGTTCCTACATACTGGATACTTTAAAACTAATGAAAACTATTAACTATTTGTGTACAGATCTCCCTCCATTTGCCTACATATGGAATTTAGGTACCATTGGAACTTAGGTACCATTTTTTTAGTCTCCCTCTTCAGACTGTGAGAGGTTCATTTTATTAAAGGAAGATGACTATCTTGCGGATGAACAGAAAAAGGTATGTAGTCTCAGAGGGATAGTCATGTTAGTCAGTAGATTCGCAAATAACATGCAATCCTGTAGCACCTTAAAGACTAATAAATTTATTTGATAAGGAGCTATTGTGAGTAAGACCCTCTTCCTATCTGAAGAAGTGGGGCTTGCCCAGAGAAGCTCATTAGCTAATACGTAAAATTTAGTCTGTAAGGTGCTACAGGACTGCTTGTTTTTTGTTTTTGTTTTTTTTAGAAAAAGGTAAGAGGGAGCTGGATAGAGCAGTGTGAGTGGACGGGGATGGAAGAAATTGGGAGAAAAAGAAAGTACCTTTAAGAAACAAGAACAGAGAAATGAGAATGGATGGATGAGAAGGTGACAAAGAGATGTATCACAGTGCTGACAGTCATAACTCTGCCTTCTGGCTCCTTTCTTCATACAGAATGCTTTGTTCCCACAGCAAGGGGCCACTCAGTATGAGTAAGAATGACAGAATGTAGCCCACAGAGATTAAACCCTGAAGCAAGAAGGTGCCATTTGTACATAGACTATTTCTGAATGTGACTGAATAGCACCAAATCCTGAGAGATACTGAACATTTCATTGCTCAGCAGGTGCTCTGCCTCTCTATTAGAATATGTGTGAGAGGTTCCTAATCCTATCATATATTTTGATACTGCTCAGCCTGGTTGAAAACCTAAGTTGCTTCTGAATAGTCACAATGTGAGATCCTAGCTTATCCTGAAGGTATTTCTGTTAAAAATGAAGGAACTATTTCTCACTAGTTTCTTTTGCTATTTTTGAGGCTGGAGACATGCAGTTGAAACAGCAACATATTTCAAAGTACTTTCTCTTTTAAAAATATTGCTGTAGCCAGCAGTATCTTATGTATTTTATCATTTATTTTTTTCCATTTGTATTACAGAAATGCTTAGAGATTTCAACCCAAATCGGGGCCAATTATGCTAACCACTGTATGTATGCAATGGCAAGTGGTGGTCTCCAAACCAAAGTTTTGATAAGTCTAGGTAGACATGGATGAATGATGGGAGGATGGAAGTATTATTATTCTCATTTTATTAATAGAATACTGAGCCCCAGAGAGATTAAAACTCTTGCCCAGTGACACACAAGAAGTCTATGCCAAAGCCAGGAATTTATCCCAGACTTTCTGAGTATGCTTATTGCCTCAACCACAAGACTAATCTTTCTTCATATATAATATACTTCCTATCTTCATGTAATGTGATGTACATTATGATTTTATCACCTTTAATGTGGCCTATCACATAGGAAAGGTTATTTGTCCTGTTTGGGTATCAGAAGATACAGCTTTCATGTAACATGCTCTGTCCCTGTCAAAATGCAAATGGAAACAGCTCTGTCTCTACAGCTCTCCTTTGTACCTATCACATTCTGGCAAATACTGCTGATTTAGTGAAGTGAATAAAGAAACTGAAGTCATTAACACAACCTCCATCAATAATCTGTCTCAGCTCACTGTGTAAAAAAGAGATATTACAGAAATAGAATCTTTAAGCCAGTGCTTAGACTACTTAGTTACACATGAGCTTAATTGACATGAAGAGTGAGAGACAGTGGGACTTCGTTTGTGTGCTGTCATTTCATTTTCTTGAAGGCATTGCAGCCAACAGACTGCCAGACACAGGGGTTGGTAACCAAAATAGCAAGAAGAGCCATTTGTTTTTTTAATTCGGTAAAAGAATCAGTTCAAGAGCCGCAATGCACATGAATACACGATGGTTCTTAAATAATGTCAAACAATACTTTTTGTAAGCCCTCTTTTAAGAACAAAGATTTGTAATGCCATATATGTTTAGTGCAGGATGTTCACAAACTTTTTACATACTCTATTTCCTCACACTTTACTTGTGTGTTTGTACCACTGTCTTCCTGACTTTCACTTCCACACCTCCTCTGTCTGGAGGGTGCTAGAGGGAGTTATCCAACATTTTGAGATCACACATTGTTCACTGTTTAGATACCAGTTGTTCATTTTGGGGCTTTTAGACATTTACCATTTATGAAAAATAATCAGGAGGGTTTTTACTACTTCGCAAATATAGTATTAACAACCACAAAGAAGTCCTTCAAGAGCTGCATGCAGGTCCAGAGTCGCAGGTTGCAGACCCCCTGGTCTAACAGAACCTTTTTTTCTTCATTGAAGGAAGTGAACTGTCAGAAGCTGATTTACAAGAACTATATAAAACAGCATAAATCTGGTGTTCCTGAAAATGCAGAATTATGGCTCTAATTAAGAACTTGGTAGTTTTTGGTGATATCTGCCATGATTTGATTTTTGTACTCTCTTGCATATGAAATCATTTGTCTTGCAAAATATACAGAAGGCACAAAATGCTTCCCAACAATGGTTGTACCATAAGCATGTGTAGGATTTGGAGGGACAGTTACAAAAGTAGGGATTTTTTTTTGCCTGTTGGTGGAAACTTAATGTCTGATCTATCTCATAGAGCTGGAAGGGACCTTGAAAGGTCATTGAGCACAGGGCCCTGAACGTACAGCAGGACCTAGCATCATCCCCAACAAATTTTTTTAATCTGTTTGCCCCAGAACCTGAAATGGTCCACTCAAGGATTGAGCTTACAACCCCAGGTTTAGCAGGCCAAAGAGCAAACCACTGAGCTATCCTACCCCTGTACCCCCTAATAAAAGGGTGGAAATAGAGTAAATTACAGTAACATAGAGTACAAGCATGGTGTGCAAGTGACATTCATTCCTACTTCATTTCCTATGTGTGCTTGATTTACCTGAGAAAAATCTAGAGGTTATCTTGTGATTGCAGACTCTGAGTCTAGAAGCACTCAGAAGTTTGAAATAGCTGAGCTTTTTTGGATGCCTGTCTGAGCTTTTCTGGTCTGCATACTTTGGCAGGACCTCTTATGAGAGAAAAATTCAGTGGAGTTGAGGAGGAAGAGTCCTCTTTCTTCAGAATCCCTGGAACCATGGAAGTTAGGTCCATCAGTGGGTATTAGCCAGGAGGGATAGGAATAGTGTTCCTGGCCTCTTTTTGTCAGAGACTGGAAATGATGGATGGATGGGGATGGATCACCTGTTCTGTTCACTTCTTCTGGGGCATCTGGCATGGGTCACTGTTAGAAGACAGGATATGGGGCTAGATGGACTTTTGGTCTGACCCAGTATGGCCATTCTTATGTAACTGACCCCAGCCATCCAGGCTCTAAGTGGAAAGAAAGATTTGCTCTTTCATAGAAAACGTCTATTGAAATCAATGGATTTTGCCAGAACCAGGAGACCAAAGCACAGCCCCAAGGCAGAGACTCCTGATATGCACAGTAAACCCTCAATTTAACGGACTAATAGGAGAGAGGGGTGCCTGTTAAGCCCAAAAGTCAGTTAAATACGAGGGTTTACTGATCATCCACCCCACCCCATGCACACCCCCCACCCCGCCCCATCCAAAAAATGCCTGTGACTTTCCAGAACCACTGCTGCTGGAGGAGCCGTCGTAGCCCGCTGCCACATCTGGAGCTGTCAGACCTGCTGTGCAGCTGAAGAGACCCTGACACATGGCTGGAGCTGCCCCACTGTGTAGCTAGAATGGCCCTGCCATGCAGATGGAGCTGCGTGGAGCTGTCCCACAGCACGGTTGGAGGAGCTGCCCCCACCACACGCTCCTCTCACCAGGGATGGGCAGAGCATCAATGTAGTTCTTGTCTCCATGCTCATGCAGGTACATGCCCATGTGTATCTCTTGGCCAATCAGCTCCTAGTTTTAGGCATATGCCATAATGAGTGACAATGGGCAACAGGGGGATACAGGAAAGGAAGACAAGGGTAATGTAAAAAGATGAGGTGTTGGCTTAGCTTTGTTAAGTAGGTCCCTTGGCTTTTTCCTTTGGAGAAGGGCTTTGGATATAATTTTATTTTTAGTTATACATTTTAATAAAAATGGTTGACTGTTATGTACTGTATTGAGGCAGAGCTGAGGTGAGAGGGTGTCGGGGAGAGAAGGGAAAAAGGACAGGTTCAGATGCCGTTGCCAGATAGACTCAGCACTGAGGAAACAGAGCACCAAATGGAGCTGGCTTACCCAGGGCTAGTGGCAGTGAGCCAGCGGAAGGGTTTAAAATAGTTTCAGATAAAAGCTGCTGATGTCAGAGTAGGGAGATCCTGGAGGCTGCCATCCCTGATGACCCCCAGCTGCTCCTCCCCATGGGCTGAGGGTTGTGTGAGTGGCTGTGGTCTCAGGCCCTGGTGTGCTTCCTACTGGTCCAGTGAAGGCAAGGGAGGAGCAGGAGCTGAGAAGCTCTGCATTCTTCTCTCTGTCAGTGCTGCTAGTGGTGCATGTCTTGATAGGCCATATGGGCCATGTGTTCCATATTCCTATGGACCACAAGACTGAGCACAACTGTGGCATGGGGCAGAAGTCATCTTGCAGGTAGGCAGGTCTCTGTCCATTACTAAAAAAAAAATCTAATTAGGTACCAAGAAGAAAGAGCTTAGGCTGCTGTACAGTTTTGCTCTCTACCGAAGCAGGTCAAGCGTATTGTAAGATTATTTGAAATGGCCCCTGGTAGAGCATTCTGAGATAATATCGGTTTGATCCACAGGAAAATAAAGCAGTCTCACAGCCTACCCTATATTTGAGAGACGCTCCTATGTTTATTGACATGGACCTCTTGTTACCTAAGTTACTTAAATATTGAGCTGTAATAGTGTAGTGCATGAGTGTCATGGATTGTGTCTGCATCATGTAAGTAGTCACACCACATTCATGTAACACCCCCAGACCTATCCCAGCATGTATGGAGTAAAACCAGAAATGGATTGTCTGACAGGCTGTCTCCTCTTTACCCATTCCAAAGTTCACCTCAGGAAACTGGAGGGGCACCTCCAGTTGTTTCTTTGAGATATTTGGTTTTCTTTGCTTTATCTGTCCACTGAAAATCTTTCGTGAAAGAGTGGGCACATTTTTACAACGCAAAAATCTTTGACTGAAGCAAATGACAGTAGTACATTCATTGTCTCTGTGAAGTAGATCTGAAATGTGTAATAATAGAAGCAGTGGCACTTGAAATTATTATGCAGGTGTAATTACAGTTTCTTAAGGGAGAGTTCGTTGATTTGTTCAGAGGGGGGGATATGTAGTTTGAGATGAATGTACAGCCTGCCCTGCTATAACCCTTTGAATATAGTGAATTCGTCAATAAAACTATGCCATATTTCCCTGTGCAGTGTCTACAGAGGTAGAAGAAGAACTAGTTAAGATATTTATCAAGCTAGACTGTCCTTGTCCATTCTCCCACTTCCTGTCTTTAGGAGCAGGTATCAGTTATGATAGTTAGTCTCAGTTCTGTCTTGCATTATTTTCCTTAAGAACACAGAATGTCTCTGGACTTCAGTGTGTGCTGTTTAAATGCAAGGTTAGTGGTTAATAAATGTAATATGATCTATGATATGAGGCCCATAACTTTGAACGTATAGCAGAGCAGTGATATATTGATGCTTATGAGCTACAAGTGGCTCTTTAATATGTCTCCTGTGGCTCTACACAGCGCATGTTATTAAAATACTGTGTGATTTAATTATTAGCCATTCAAGTTATAAACTCATCAGGGTGCTTTTACTGTATTATTAACCAATTGTAGCTGATACAATAATAGTACTTCATCAGTCATTTTGCTGTAAGAATTTTAGATATATGCTAAGTATTTTCCCTGTCTTGCTGTTTTAATATGAATATACAGTAAACCCTTGATTTAAAGGACTAATGGGGGGAAGAGGTGTCCATTAATGACAAAAGTCCCTTATATCAGAATGGTTATAGTGTATGACAAGGCACCTTCCCAGCCCATCACTCACTCCTGTCCTGTGCCCCCCACTCCTGCCCCATTCTTCCCCTCACTCCTCCATCTCCTTTTCACAATTTCCAGGAGAGGAGCTGAATGCCGGCCTGGCTCCTTTCACTGCCTGAAGTTCTCAGTGCTGCAGCTCCTCCAGTCCCCGGCTCTGAGCTGCCCATGCAAAGGTAGAGCATGGCAACTCCCAGCCTGCCAGCGGGCAGCAGCCTCCAACACGATGACTACTGCTCTTTGCCATTGCAGGCAGCAGCAGCTGAGTGCCAACATGCTCTACACACACGAAGCTGGGGGAGGAGAGCTCCTGCACCCCACCACAGCCCCCCGCCCTGGCTTCTCTGGCCACAGTGGCCCCAGCTGCTGCAGTGGCCCCTTCAGCCCTGGCAGCAGCTCTGGTGAGTCTCCGGCATTTATTTAGCAGGGGGCTGGCAGGCAGTGTCCGTTATTTCCAAAGTCTGTTATATCTGGGCCCATCAGAGCGAGGGCTTACTGTTTAAAACTATAGTGTATGAAACAATGAATTCACAATACTGTGGCTCTTTTAGGTACTGTTGATCACTAAGTTGTCTGCTGGACCCCTGAAGTTTGAATACCACTTTAATAGAGTCTTGGTTGCATAACATTGCGGGGTCAGTATTTTCACGTATATTTTGGGCCAAGTACTTGGTCCTGTACGAAGCAAGTAAGAATCTGGATGCAGAGAACCATGGTGTGAGCTTGGTTCCTTACATTTGAAAGTGTCCCACCCATTGTCTAAATCGTGGGTCAACAACTTTTCCAAGGTGGGTGGGGGGTGCAGCAATTTGACCTTTCGACCTCTATGTGTGGTCTGTGTCAATGATGCTTTTTAAAGTCACTAATAGTCCTAGTTACAAAACGCTCACTAATGAATAAATGAAGATGCAGAGCTTTACCATTTAGGTGGTGGTTGGTGGCATTAGCTAGTCTTTTGTTAGTCCACAGGTGACAAGTCTTTGAGCAAGCTCCTGGATGTGTGGGGGAGGAGGGACAGGGCTGAACTCCTGCCTCACGTGCCAATGAAGTCGGCTCCTGTGCCACTCTTGGCACCTGTGCTGGGGGTTGCTGACCCCTGCTCTAGAATTAACAGAATTCATCCACCTGCTGTGTAAATCCAGGATTGGATTAAGATAGGAGTTTAGTGAGTGTACGTTGCATCAAGAACTCTGTACTCGAGCAAAGTTCCTGCTTTTGGAGTCACTCAGAGTAATTGCTCTTGGTGTCGTCATTCTTCAGATGGAAGATCATTCTTATGGCTCTGGATCTTGCTTACCATGGTAACTAATCATGAACTGCCAGAAGTAGTTTCTATTTTAGCGCATGCAGTCAGGCACACTGTAACTCTGCTGCTTTCCATGAAATGGGAAGTCAGGATGGTGGAGATTGCATCTTAATTATGGATTGGCAATTACTTCCTCCGCTTTGGGGTTCAAATGAACTTTTACTGTTCATCTGAGCTGTGTCTACACGTGCACGCTACTTCGAAGTAGCGGCACTAACTTCGAAATAGCGCCCGTCGCGGCTACATGCGTCAGGCACTATTTCGAAGTTAACTTCGACGTTAGGCGGTGAGACGTCGAAGTCGCTAACCTCACGAGGGGATCGGAATAGCGCCCTATTTCAACGTTCATCGTCGAAGTAGGGACCGTGTAGATGATCCACGTCCCGCAACGTCGAAATTGCTGGGTCCTCCATGGCGGCCATCAGCTGGGGGGTTGAGAGATGCTCTCTCTCCAGCCGCTGCGGGGCTCTATGGTCACTGTGGGCAGCAGCCCTTAGCCCAGGGCTTCTGGCTGCTGCTGCTGCAGCTGGGGATCCATGCTGCATGCACAGGGTCTGCAACCAGTTGTCGGCTCTGTGGATCTTGTGTTGTTTAGTGCAACTGTGTCTGGGAGGGGCCCTTTAAGGGAGCGGCTTGCTGTTGAGTCCGCCCTGTGACCCTGTCTGCAGCTGTGCCTGGCACCCTTATTTCGATGTGTGCTACTTTGGCGTGTAGACGTACCCTCGCAGCGCCTATTTCGATGTGGTGCCGCGCAACGTCGAAGTTGAACATCGACGTTGCCAGCCCTGGAGGACGTGTAGACGTTATTCATCGAAATAGCCTATTTCGATGTTGGCTTCACGTGTAGACGTAGCCCTGATGGGCCTTTTGTATTGGATTGGTAAATTTCTAGGTGATTCTTAAGGACAATACTAATCTGATCAAGCCTGCCAGTGTGTGTGTGTGTGTGTGTGTGTGTGTTTGTGTGTAAGAGAAGGGTGGTAACAAAGGGGACAGCTATTCCAAGGTCCCAGTAACTGAAAAGAGTCCATGGATCCTCAGTGGTGAGAGCCCTGGGCCCTTTAGATAGCCACCAGAACTCCAAGGAGTGTGCTCCAGATGGCAGGAGGAGGCTGGCTCCCTCCCCATCTCTTCTGCTTGGGGCCCTGCCCCTTTTGGGTGTGCGGAGCAAATTTCTTGGCCACCCTAAGCCCGTTAGTCCACTGTACCAGTGATCTGGTAGGATTTAACAGTGGTTCTCAATTAGTGTTCCAGTAATTCTGCAATTTGATTTTCCTCAGCTTTGTTTGCACAGATCACCAGCTTAGTCAAAATGCCTGTGATAGATGGAGCAAGTGGGAAGATGGCTAGAGTTCCAATTACATAAGTATCTTTCAGTCTGTGATCGTGGCCTAAAATATGGAGATATACCTATCTCATAGAGCTGGAAGGGACCTCCAGAGGTCCTAGAGTCCAGTCCCCTCCACTCACAGCAGGACCAACTGCCATCCCTGATTTTGTTTTTTTAAAAATATCAATCTATTTGCCCTGGATCCCTAAATGCCCTCTTCAGGAACTGAGCTCACAGCCCTACGCTTAAGCAAGCTAACGTTCAAACCACTGAGCTATCCCACACTGCATATTGTCAAATAACTATCAGTCATGAATCACAATGGTAAAAATCAAAGCAGGAATTAAACAATGGAATTAATCACTCAGATCTTCAAATGATGAAACTGCCCATTGCCTTCAATGGAGCAATTCTGCCTGTACACCACCTAAGGAGTCGGTCTTAAGAATCTATACATTTAGAGTTGAATGTGATATCAAGAATAAATACAAGTGAAAAGTTTCTTCAAAAAAAGCATACGTTTATTCATAAAGCATACCAAAGAGGCAAAACACTACATGGGGAAAAGATGCACCATGAATCAAATTAAATAAAACTGATGAAAGAAGCCAGCAGCAGACCAATATCTCAATATACTGTGTTGCCTTTTTAAATATAGATGTATATTGAGCTGATGGCATTAAAGATAGTTCTACCATAACCTTTGAATCCCAACCCTGGTCAATTTACTGCATAAGCGTTCCATTAAATGCATGCTGTCTATTAGCTTTATTGACCTGAAATGTAATATTTTACATTTGTCTTCATTAAACTGCCTTTTCCGTTTTCGTACCAACTAATCTAAGAGATCAAAATCCTTCAAAATCTGACTGTAATGTGCCTTAATAGCTGCTGTAATTTCAAATTATCATGGCTAAATTTGACAGATTGCACTGAATAGTCTCATTAAAATGGTTGAAGGTATTTTTCAAGAAAGACAGGCTCCCAAAGTAACCTCAGCCATAGTGCCTAATAAAACCAACATCTTTCTACCTGGGTAAAGGTATTTGCTGCTGCTCACAAGTTATTTTACTGACTGTTCTAGTCCATACACATTTGTATTGTTATTGCAATGGGGAGTTTCACTGGTATTGACATCCAAACTGTTTGAGATGGAACTTGTGGAACATTTTCTGCACCCTGTAAGGATTAGATACATTCTTCTAGTCATAACAAAATTAACGTTCCTGATCTAAATGCCATTTGGGGGTGGGTAGGTGCAAAGACACAGGATTCCTACATGCTAGTCAGTGAGGAACAAATGCAGGCCCAATCTATGCACCTGTGGATTAGAGGCGGCTATACAGATTACTAAAGGAGCCAGAGGATTTGCAGCTGTACATGTGAGCTGGGATATCTTAGGAACAAGCAAGGCCACTTTTGGGAGCTGTGGACTGTTTCTCCAAACACCATGTTAGTCGTGTTCCCTCTGGTCTTTGACATTCATTTGTGGACTAATACTGGCTTGTTAAAATATTTTTGTTTGTTTTTCTGTGAATAAATAACTATTTTTGCAACATCCTAGACTTTGAATTTATTTAGCCAAGGGCAGAACTCTACCATTTTTTCACAGATTTATGAGAGTTCCAACCTTGACCTTTTCAACTGTATTTTTTTTCATGGAAAGCTTCTGCTGTGGAAAGAGAGAGAGCTTTTGAGATGCCATAGCTACTATTAACAAAGTCAGGTGCTATACAGTAAAACTGGTTTTAAAAAGCTAGGAGAACTCAGGAAATTGTCCATGATTTCAGTGGAATTAGGCACTACTCATCATGTGTAAACTGGCAGAAGGGGGCTGTAGATAGTGGTTTGTGAAACTATTTCACTACAGACTTTTTTTTCTGTGTGTGGTGGGGGTTGGCTAGGAAAATAAATGGCATCCAATAAACCTTTTACTGTTATCACTGAATTTACATGTATTTCTTAATCTCTGTAAACACTTTGCCTATTCTGTGGTTTATACCTTAAACTCTCTCATCCTTGTAGAGAATGTAAAAAAGACTTTTGGATTTGTTACAAAGTTACTTGCTTTCCTCTTCAAAATAAGTATTTGGGAAAAAAAATCTAAATATCATATTTTTATTAAAATATGGGTTGACTCTTTCTAGTCTGGCACCCTTGCGACCCGACCAGTGCCAAACCAGAGAATTTGTTGGGCCATGGGAGGCCAATACTGCTTACTGGGCTCTTAGAAGACATGTAGGGGTAAATTACAGCTAAATAGCGGCACAAAACATTGAGGCCAGGACTGGTGTCTGTAAACAAATTTTATGGAACCACAGGAAACTAGGCCCCTCCCATGATAAGTGGACATCTGGCTAACTAAAATCATGCTGGACCAGAGTGCAGTACTAGAGAGGTTCAACCTGTGCTACTGTAATTCTACAATAGATAACGACATAATTGTAATTCTTGCAATACAACTATAAAACAAGCTTCTGGGAGTTAACTTCAGAATCTGCCCTTATGAAAGGGTCAGTTTATAGATACTTTCCTAGATGCAGACCAGAGGGCATATTCTGACTCAAAGTCACAGTTCTTCCTTTGTAGTACTTCACCTTTGGTTTGTGGTAGAAGATAATTTTTTTCAGCCTATGCACCCAACCATTTCAGACATAAAGCTCCATCCTTTTCCTACCCTTCCATGCCCATTTGCTCCTCAGGAGGCATGTTGGACAAACAGCCCTGCTGCTCTCCCTTCTTATGTTTGGATTTATTATCTAAGGATCAAGGTCACTAAAGGCTAGTCCTTAATTAACTGAACTTCCCTCTCCCTCCCACTCCTTTTCTGCTTCCAGTTTCAACCGTGGAGTGATAGGTGACATACAAATGGATACAAGTCTAAGGCAGAAAGAGCACTCACATTGATTATTTTGCAGAGGAGGGGGCCTTGATGAGAAAAGAAAATATAAATGTTAGAGGGCTTTCCCTTCACCTTCTTCCCTGGTTCTTCTCACAGACTGAAAGCAGAAAAACAGAAGTCTGAAGGGCAGGCAATGCGATGTTCATTGGGGTTAATTTCCAGCAAGCAGGTCCATTACTCTGATGCTGCAGAGCCTTGTTTCCCAGAGTCCCCTCTGTCCCGCCTCTTAGCAGGCATAATTGTACCAGAACTGCATGCCCCTTACAATTTACAGTCCTGTTTCATTGGTGGGGGGGGGGGTCTTCATCCCAACTCATCCGTAGCCCATGGGAGGTCTAAGGAGTGAGGTTGTGCTTTGGTCAAGGACAGACATTTCTTTAGCCTTTTTAGTCTTTTATATCTTCCTCCACCCCTAGTCCCTCTTCCCCCCCTCTTGACTGGCTGCTTGACTTTTCTTTGAAATAGGCATTGAAGCAGTCTTAAAAGTGTACACTCATATTTTATATTCCCACCATGCCCAGTAGCACTTTAGCTGTCCTTAAGTGTTCCCATTATGCTAACAACCTGGCTAGACAGAAGGAACATACACAATATCTTTGTTCACACATATTAGTAAGGATCCCTTTGTCACACACAGTAGTAAAAATATAAGTAAATCAAATGGGCAAACAAGTCCAAAATTCTGTTTCAGGTGAAGATCCAGGCCTGAAGCCTACATTGTCATGACTAGCAGTCAATAATTTTGTTTATCCATTTTGAATTAAACAGAATAGCATTTCTCTCTCACTATGCTTCACTGCACACACTGAAGATGAAGATGATTTAGCAGGGGTATAGATAAGTAGGAAAGTAGAACACACAGCATGATGGTTTTAAAAAATATCAGGAATTTTAAGTCCTAAAGCATCAGACTTTTGTAACTACTAAATGCAGTACATTTCCTTTATAGCTTTTGAAATCATCTGCTAAATTTGGATGCTGCTGTACAATATTGTGATTGCAGTCTAGGCAAAATAATGCTTTCATTTATTTTAATTACAATCCATTATATCCACAGCATTTCTTATTGTTCCTGGCAGTATAAATTTGAATGATGTATGTATGTGCATAATATGTTCTGTATTCTGTGTTCTCTGCCATTAGCACTTCTAAATCTGTGCTTTGGATGACCCTCCACCCACTCCCCACCACCCGATTTAATTTCAGACATTTCAACAAAACATTTTGAGGAAATAACCCTGGGTACTCTTATGCAAATACTTTTTAAGTAAAACTTCCCCTCCATTGTTTTGAAAGATTTCAAAAATTAAAGGCACAATATGTTGCTATGCATCAAATTTCTTGAAAACAGAATAATAGAACGTAGAAGTGCAGGACTGAATGGGACTGCAGTCATTCATTTAGGACAATCTAATAATTAGAGCATTTTCACACATATGTTTATCTAACTCTAAATTGTTCTTAAAAACCTCTCTAGGCAATTTTTTCCAGTGCCTAACTACCCTAACAATTAGAAAGTTTTTGCTGATATGCTACCTAAACCTTCCTTGCTGCAGTTTAAGCACATTGTTTTTTGTCCACTCCTCAGAGGTTAAACAAAAGCAAATTTCCACCTCTTCCTTGTAACAATCTTTTATATACAGTATTTGACAACTATTATGTTCAGGCCCCCCAAGCCCATCTTCTCTTCTCTATTTTTTCAGCCTTTCTTCATAGGTCTTGTTTTTTAGACCGTTAAACTCTGTAGAATTTGAAGTGTTTCAGACTAAGAAATGCTTTATTGAAGAAGTCAATTTGAAATTGGAATTCACTATTATAAGTGGAATAATAGATCTCTATTTACTCTTGGTAGTTTCAACAGCAGTTTATTGTAAATCTGAATTTTCAGTAATAAATTATATGCAGTGAAGTGCTAGAGAATAAATATGCAGAGAGATTCAGAAAAGATTAATACAGCTGTCAAACATTCTGGAAGACAATTGCCAAATAGGTTACATAACTAACCTTGACCCTCATGACTAGTGTACAGATACTCTGGCAAAGAGCTTATATTTTCCTGTCTCTTTTTATTTTGAACAGTGGATTAAACTCTGTATTTTAAAAACATTCCCTTTCTGTGCTTTGATTCACTGTGGAGCCCTTGTTCTGTTAACAATGAAGATTTCAACTCCAAATGAGCTCTTTGTTGTTCTGTGAAATACAGTGTAAATTAATGTGATATGTTTTCATTTCCAGCTTGCAATAGGCATCTGTGTGGGTGGTGACTGGATCTCAGGACCCTAATGCATAGATCCTAAAACACCATTGTGCCATACCACAGGAGGTCAATATTGTCTAGCAGCATGATCAGCACTTCCACTGCTTACTGGGCTCTTGGAAGACATTTGGGGTAAATTACAGCCAAATAACAGCACAGAACTCTGAGAACCAGGACTGGTGACTGTAAACAAACTTTATGGGACCACAGGAAACTTGGCCACATCCATGATAAGTGGACATCTGGTGAACCAAAATATGCTGGACCATGGATATTGCCAGATTAGAGTGTGCCAGACTAGAGAGGTTCAGTCTGTATCTCTTTTACATGCTGTATCCTCCTTCAACTATCTCTAACCAGTGATTTAAACTTCCAAACTGTAAATAGTCATGCTGATTTTAATAATGCCATTTATATAAAAGTTCTTCTTATCAACAAGAATTTCCAATTGCTCTGCCTTATTACCTAGATGTCTAGCCCGAGAATGTAATACCTAGCTCCAAGCAATTGGGAAAAAAAAAGTTATTTTTATCTTCTTTCCTATCTCAGTTCGTTTACAATACGATGAATATTTGAGTTTATACCACATTTCCCCCCTAAGCTTCCTGCCACTGCATTCCCTTCTGGATACTGTCAGGGCTGGATTAATCCATAAGAAAACTGGGCATGTGCCCACAGCCTAAATTTACTGTGGACAAATTGGAGAGAGCCAAGAGGGCAACAGTTGTCGACTGGAGGATGTAACACCATCTCCTTCTCTAGCAACAGGATCTTCAGTGTTGGAGGATGCAGGACAAGGACGAGGATGGAGAGAAGGGCACTGATCAGCTGACATTACCAGACTGGCTCGTGGAGTAGATTCATGTTGCACATTGCTATTTCTGGGCTCAGGAAACCAGGAGGGATTAGTGTTCTACAGACCTAGGATGATCAGCAGTGGCAAAGTTCAGGATGGGAAAGGCAACCTTTTTGGAGCTATGTGGCAAGCTATCCTAGAGCTGCAGCAGTGTATCAACATATGGTGCCCTGAGCCGTAGATGGCTAATGGTGAAATGCTTAAATGTCAAAATCTTGGCAACTGCACTGTTACACAATATGATGCAATATTGATTTTAGCACTTGAGCGGTTCTGTTATAATTACCACTGACTGAAATTTATGCAGTAACCAGATCACACTTCAGCTACCCCAACTACCTACCAAGGGGATAGTGTCCCAATGAAACAGAGGTTTCGCAGTGGAGACGTCCTAATGGAGCAGAATGTGAAGCCTGCAAAGTAGGAGTATGAAATTGGTTCCTGGTGTGCTCTCTTGATTTAAAGGGACATCATTCTGATCATATCTCCATGGCATAAAACACTTTCAAGCACAAAGGTATTCTAAAAACGCACAAAAATGATGATTATGTGACTGACAATTGGTGTTCTTACTTTTTTACTCCATACCAAGTCTTTAACTTCAAAGCAATACTCTAAAATGATTTCCCATGACTAAAAACTGCTTCTGAGCTACTTTGATCAACAACTTGTCAGAACAGCATCTGCCTCTGATACCCACATGTAAGAAAGACATCATAGCATGGGTATTCCGCTTAGCTGAGGCTTAAAATGCTACAATGGCACAGCTACAGCACTCACTACAGGGATGGGAAAGGTTCTTCTCTCTGTCATTGCTGTAGTTAATGCAGCTCCCTGGGAGGTGTTAGCTAGGTCAATGGAAGGATTCTTCCCTCAACTTGACAACGTGTAAAACCAGGGATTCGGTAAGCATAATTATGTTTCTGAGGGGGGTTGATTGTTCGCATCTGAGAGATACAGTAATGCATCACTAACTTTTTAGCATAGACCTGCCCGACCAGCATTCACCTAATAGGTGGTGTAGGTGCCAGAAATTTTGATTTTGACTTGTCCTTAATTTTCATTTACAACCCTGCATCCATGTAGTGCTCCTGTTCCCTCAAGAACTGATGGAGAGTGCAATATAGCTACTAACAGATAATATGAAAGAAAACATTCAGATTAACATTAACATTACCCAATACAACTGAAAAGGCAATGTGTTCTTGTAATTAAAATGTGCAATCTGCTAGGATATGCAGTGTTAAGATACTGCTAAAATCTATGGCTGCAATAAACTACTCTAAATTACAGGATGGTTAATTACCATGAATTTGTTTGTGATGCATAAGAAATTATTAGTAATGTGCCTCGCAAGTTCCAAAGACCACAGAACTACTGAACATTTGTAAGAGAGGGTAGCTAGAAAATAGCTTCTAAATAGCAGGCCCTTGAGCTAGCAATAATGGCAGTCATTTGCAGAGTTGTGACAGAATGTGTGCACCTGATTTAAAAAAAACATGGCAGAGATGTAGCCACCAACATGCTGCATATTGCCTGTATAATGTTGACATAAGATTGGAATAAACTCATATTAAGAAAATTGTAGTATTTGAGCATATGGACCAAATTTCACGTTTCATTTGTTTTTCCTACCTTTCTTGGTTTGGTTTACTAAATTGTGTCAATGTTCTGATGTTATTTAATTACAATTCATGGTGTCATCTTATAGGTTGTCAGGAACAAGCAGTCCTGTGGCACCTTAGAGACTAACAACTTTATTAGGTCCTGACCTTTCATAGAAAATACAGCTACAGCTTGTCTACACTAGCCCCCTCTTTCAAAGGGGGCATGTAAACAAGCCAGAGTGAGGACTAGCAATGAGGTGTTCCACTGCATATGCAGCACCTCGTCAGGCTAATTCTTGCCATGGGAACTTGGGGAGTAAGGGCACTTCGAAGCTGCACAGGTACTTTGAAGTGCCCACAGCTACACAGCTTGCCTGTGCTTTGAAGTTCTACTCCATACCTTACCCTAATGAGGCGCTGCATATGCAGCGCAGCACCCCATTGCTAGTCCTCTGTCCGGCTCATTTAATGCCCCCTTCAAAGGAGCAGGCTAGTGTTGACAAGCCCATAATGTGCGTCATGCTACTGCCTGATAACTTAAAGTTCAGTATTTTAGGCAAGCAGCCAAACACTAGGAATTCTAAACAGTGGAAGAAACAGGGCCAGTATGAATTGTATAGGCAGCTTGAAAACAGAACTTTAGAACTCAGATTAACTTAGCGTTATAAGTAGGGCACTGCAATTTATTTCCAGGTCTAGATAGCTTGCGTATCAGGCCTTAAGGAAATTAGTATGAAACATAAAATTACACCAAAGGAATGTTCTACATTAAAAAAAAACAACTGCTGGTAAGGTTTTTAAAATTTTCCATAATACAGGAATCTACAGAAATGATTTGCCTCTTGTACAGTGTTCTAGGTAAGGAATGTGTGCATACATATAATTTCTGCCCTCAAACCAAAAATATACATGCCATATAGTTTGACTTTGGTTTTTTTTTTCTTTAATTTATTTAGGCCCTTGGCAACTAGTTAGTCATAACTGTAGCCATATTTAGTATGACGAAGCAGGAGCTTAAGAATACATTCCTTGATTGCTAAGTTCTTTGAACAAGAAGGGCTCTGTGAAGCACCACTGGAGATGCCTTGTTTCTTATCTTGACAATTAGAGGGACAAAGTGGATGAGGTAGTATCTTTTATTGTATCGACTACTGTTGGTGAGAGAGACAAGCTTTCAAGCCATACAGAGCTCTTCTTCAGGTCTGGAAAAGGTACAGCCGGTGCCACAGATGAATTCAAGGTGAAACAGATTGTTTAGCATAAGTCCTTAATTACACTCTGGGGGAATTAACTGTGTGTGTGTGCGCGCGCAGAATTTCCTCCCCTGGGCACACATGGGCTGCAGTGCCTCTGGCTGCCACTAGTGGCTGCTGGACCCAGCAAAGCCCTGCTCTCACACGAGGAGACTGCTGGGGGGAAGAGATGGAAGCTAGAGGGCAGTAGAGAGCAGCGCGCAGAAACTGCAAGCCTGGGCCCAGCCTCAGGTGGTTTCTCCCTCCGAATCCCTGGGCTCTGGGAAGGATGGAGGCTGTTTTCTGGGCTTGGGAAGACATGGCTGGGATTTGCAGGGAGCACTTATCAGAAACAGGGGCATGAGACTGCAGAGTGGGGTGATGTGAGTGGCAGTGGGGAGCTCCGCAGCTGGATTCCAGCATAGAGGGGTTGTGGGCGCCTGGTTCTGTATGGGGGAAAAGGGGCAGAGAAACAAGCAGTGGTTTCTCACGGGGACATCTTTAACTCTCTAATCCCTGGAGAATATTTGTGTGTGTCTCTGTTGTTAGAGACATACTTACTGACAGGCATGTTGAAATAAATTACAAAGCCAGTGAAACAGGTGTGATTAGGTAGTGTTAGTTTGACAAATAAAATTTGCAGAATTTTTACAAAAAACATGTACACAATTTTTAAGTTTGGTGGCTCTAGTGGCACAGGTGCAACACCCATAGGGGAAAATTAACAGGTGCTCAGGACCCCACTGGCAGCCAACTTCTTCCCTCTGCCCTGTCCCCTGGCATCTCCTCCCCACTCATGGCCTAGCTGAGCTACTCCTCCCCTTCCCTCCTGAGTACCACTTCCTGCCCTGAAACAGCCATTTCATGGCATTCAGAGGCTCTGAGAGGATAGGAAGGAGTAAGGACCCTGTATGCTTAGAGGAGAGAGTGGAAAGAGGAAAGGTGGGGGGTGGGTAGAGCTGAGGCAGGAGTTTGAGGGAAGAGTGAGGATGCATCTTCAGGTGGGACGGGGGCAGTGCTAAATCCTGAGCTCGAGCAGAAGTCAGCTCCTATGCTTAATAGTATTTAGATAGATAACTAGCATTTATCTAGCCAATGGTGGTTATCATTTAATAACCCCATAATTTCAGTGGCGCTAACCCCTCATGTAAATGAGACCAAAATTTGATTCAGTGTGTAAAGGTCTGACTGAAAAGGCACATTTAGAACTGATAGTGCTGCTAGAAATACTACTGAATAGATATCAAAAATATTCTGGTCCATGTAAATATTTTGAATAGGTGTGACATTTCTAACAGATATGTCAGATACACTTTTCTTTTGTCCCTATTATGGCTAAAGAGACACGGTTGTCTGGCAGTTTCCTTTTTGGAATGTGTTACATTTTCAAATTTTACAAGAGGCTCTTCTCGCTGTGTGAAAGAAGTCTGCCATTCCACTTAGAGTGTGAATGAACTTCAGAGAGAGAGCATTGTCTGGGACGGTTTCAGTTCACTGTCTAGTCTTTTCCTCTTCTTGGATAGGTACCCAAGAATGCTTTTCAGTTAATTGGTAAACATTTCAGTAGGTTTGTTGAGTCAGTGAAAAGGGGAGACTTGGTTTACCCATCTTTTCTATTTGTGCCAGAGTGAGGGTAGGGCCCAAAAGAAATATAGGCTCAGATCAGCAATGGTATGTGGGCATCCAGCTAAGTAAGGTGCCTAAATACCCTGTGAGAAGCTGGGCCAAGGAAACTGTACTGCATATTTGTAATATAATCTGGTTGCTTATTTAAGAACCAGGATGAATCACTAAAATCCACCATAAATTCTGATACAAATTGATTGGAGGGATACAAACCTGGTCAGACTGGACCATTTCAACCTCAAATTATTTTATTAAACATCTTGGGAGAAGTCCTGGTTATTCTTTTGTCTGTATTTCTGCCAGGATGCAAATATGTATCTATGGCTCATATTCAAATCAAATGTGATAGTGAAAGAAAGCTATTTCTTCTCTAAAACTTTTCCCCTTGTGTAGTATCACTTAGATCTCTGTTCTTTACTAAAAACTTGTTCTTAGTTTTACTATAAAACAGGGGTGATCAATAAGCAGCCTGCAGGCTGAATGTAATTCACCAGGGTTAGCCCCTGGCAGGCCACCAGCACTTTATCTACTTGCATGGCCACAGCTACAGCGGCTCGCAGCTTCTGTTGGCCATGGATTGTTTTTCCCAGCCAATGGGAGATGCGGGAAGCTATGCAGACTGGGATACCACTTCCCCCAGCTCCCATTGGTGGGGAATGATGATCAGCAGCCCATGGGAATTGCGAACGGCCATACCTGCTGATGTGCAGCTAACAGCATCAGCAATGTCTGTGCTTGTTGCCCATCCCTGTTATCAACCATCCCAATACTGTTATATTGGAATAAATGTGAGTGCTCAATCAGGTAACAGAATGGCATGTGTTCTGCCACTTTGGAGGCAGTGTACTTAATGATTTCTCTGAGTGCTAAGTAAGAGGGACTGGACACTGCTGAGAGACCTGTCAGGCGGAACTTCAGAATTGGGGGCCCTGCATTATGTCGGCAAGGCAAGGTTTAGACTGGTGACATCTCAAGGAGCTTGCTATTGAAACAGAGTGGTGTCCCCAGGACAAGCAATCTAATCTCCAGCAAAGCTTTCGTTTGCTGAGGCAGAGGGGCAACACGGTTTTCAGTGGTCTGAACAGAACATCATCCCTCCATTGTGAAGTATGAGGTAGGGGTCAGGTCTCATGGATTCACGTCCTCTGAGTTGGAATAAAGACACCTGAAAGACAAAATTCAATTTAAATCATCAATCTTTTTTCTGATTTGGGAATAAAAAAGCAAAATAAATTTACCACGTTTCATGTGCTCCCTCCAGTGAAACCTCTGTTTGATCCAGGGTTTCTCAAAATATGATCCAGACTTTCTCAGATCTCAGCTCATGCTTACCAGATATGTGCATCCCTTATGATCATCTAATTTTACATCCTACATAACACATGCTATCAAATTTCAGCTGGTAATTCCTGAATCGAGCCCAGCAGTTTATGAAAATCCCTGTAAAATGGAGTAATGCTTAGCATGGTTACCCTGTATTACAAAGATGTTGATTCCCATGTATCAGTGGCCTGTGTCTGGTTCTCATTTTGCTCATACTGGGTTTTCATCAGGGTAACTCCATTGAACATTGTCATGAAGCCTCTATGAGCTCCATGCCAGTCCCAGGCCTGGATGAAGGAGGAGGGTTGGTCAGATGTGTGTCGATGCGCTGACAGTCAAACAACAATACGAATGAAATCTGATGCCAGTACAACTAAATGATAAAAGATGCCAGCTCAAACATCGCCTGGATAAACAATATCCGCAATACCACTCGAGTGATCGGGCTTGGGTTGATAAGTTGGCTACCAAAAGAAAATTACAACTAACACATATGCTATCCATTGGAACGTGGAATGTCCGAATACTGTGGGCAACTGGAAAATTAGAGCTGCCTCGGAAGGAGATGGAGAGATACCGATGCGATATACTTGGACTGGCAGAGATGCATTGGACAGGATCAGGAGAGATATGTGGTTGTGTCTTGAAAATGCTTGTATTCAGCAGCGTGTTGCACAGATGTGAGACGTGGGTGAAAACGAAAGATTCAAAAAGAAGAATGTTGGCATTCGAAAGGAGTTGTTATACAAAGATTCTGAGAATAGGATGGATACAGAGGGTCACCAATGAGGGATTATATAGAAAGGTACAGCCGAATGAGAACCTGCTGCAGAAGGTTATAAAACGGAAGCTACAACAATTTGGGCATATTTGCAGAATGAACGACGAATGAAAAATCAAGACCTGGGTATTCAGCATAATGGACGGTTCAAATAGGAGAGGCAGACCCCACAGAGAATGGGTAGATGATATAGTAGATTGGTGCAGAGCTCATCTACAGAAACTAAGCCACTCCACACTGGACAGGGAAAGATGGAAGGAAACAGTGAGAGAGGCATCAGACACCAACGGGCGCTGAGCGCACAGTTATTGATGATTATGATGAACCCCATTGACATCAGTGGAGCTAAATTACTTCTGATTTAGGGCCTGATCAGTGAGAAGACTCACACTGACAACGGTGATCCTTGGATCAGGCCTTTTCTATCAAATCAGACTCAAGCAAGTTGTGTGTTGCATCTTACATTTACCCAGAGAGGAATATCAGTTATGTGGAAATCTGATCAGAGTATTTTTTTCTCCTGAAACAAAATTAAAAAAATAATAATAGGCAAGAAAATTATGCATATCTCATGATACTAAAAGCATTTTAACATTTCACTGCCATCTTCACATTTTGAACTAGACTGCCTTTTACACAAGGATTTTATATTTCAACAATGAATATCAAAACACTTTTCTTAATGTGGCAGGTACTTTCTACCAGGTAGTGTGAATGTTTCCCTTAATGTATTGGGGCTGCATAAAGAAGTGAACTGCTTCCCCAGTTTTGCAATCAGATTCATCCAAGAAAACCTCCTGAAACTTTGTAAAGCCCCTGTCATGACTCCACAGTGCAGGCAGGGGCAGTTCCATAATGTACTTTGTTTAAATTGGTATATATTTCTTCTGCTGAGTGTGTTACATTTGGACCACTAAGAGCAAATCAGCTGAGAAAAACTATCTGAATGGACTTAAACTGCATCTGTTAGGATAGTACACCCTCAGTGAGTTTACACTAGGAACTAACTTCGATGTTAACTTCGAAGTTAGGCACTACATTGAAGTAGCCAGCAGAAAGTCTATGCAAATTTTCCCTTACTTTGAAGTAAACTTCAAAGTAGGCAGCCCAACCTCGAAGGCCTTATTCCATTCCCGGGAACGGAGTAGTGCCCTACTCTGAAGTTTAAGTAGGGTATGTGTAGGTGCTCAACTTTGAAGCTGTACTTCGAAGTAAGCAACTTCGAAGTTATTTTTGTAATGTAGACACAGCCTCCGTGCTGCATAAGACGATGAATCAGAGTTGTATTTTGATTAGAAGTGGTAGTGGATGATAAAGATTTTAAAAACCACAAAACATTGTATATGGGACAAAGAAAAGTCTCAGGAGTTATTTTCAAAAGAGCAGAGCACTATGAGTCACAACATTTTATCTGCAAAGCTGAATGCACACAGGTGCAATGGAGTTGTATACTGACTGAATGCTATTACCAAGAGTACTTAGAAAGCAGATTCCAGATGTTCTGTGGGTGAGAATAATGAGTTTGATCTATGTGTGATCTGTTTTATAAATATATTTTACAGAATAGACGTGCTATACGCATCTCATATGGAATGTTGAATTACTTGATTTATACGATATGAAATGCTAGCCAAATTGCATTGATTGATGTAGTGGATGGTTGGCTACCATGAGCCTTCTGGAAGGCCTGGTGTATGTAGATGACTTGATAGTGTTCAAACCTGTTGGAAAAGCATGAAGAATGCTTGTTGAAAGTGTTGGACTGCTGCTAAATCAAGTGTTGGAATAATCTCTAGACAAATGCCAATTCTGCCAGGAAAAATGAAGTGCAGGTTGAATATCTCTGGTCTGGCACTATCTGTGGTCCAGCATGATTTTAGTTGGTTGCATCTCCACTAATCATGGGTGTAGCCAAGTTTCACGTGGTCCCTTAAAATTTGTTTACAGCCACCAGTTCTGTGCTGTTATTTAGCTGTAATTTACCCCTTAATGTCTTCTAAGATCCCCCCCAGTAGTGGAAATGTTAGTAATGCTGCTAGATAACATTTACTTCCCATGGGTCACCTGAGAGTGCTGAACTAGGGAGGTTCAACCTGTATGTTTGGTATATCATTTCTCAAGCTCCAGTTGCTACAGATTTGGACAAACAGGAAACCCTGAGGACATATCCAAAACTCAAAACTTGAAGAATTGCAAAGTTTCTTGGGGTTCTGCAATTATTATAGATGAGGTATAGATGAATTTTCTATTCTGAGGCAACTTTTAAATGAACTCATCAATGGCAGAAAATTTCTCTCCATAACCACATTATAAAAGGTCAGGATCTGCATCCAGATGGCAACGACTATAAAATCAAAGAAACCTTTGGAGATGGTTTGGATCTGGATTTTGAGAATGTTTTGTTGAATGTCAATAAATGTACTGACACAAATGCTAGTGTGAACTTATGCTAATACTAAAAAACTGATGTTAAGAGCTTGGAGATGTCCTATAGCGAGTATAATCAGAAGGATGGAGATCCATTGTCCAAAGTAGCAGGAAACTCATATAACCGGAGAAGAATTATTGACTTCTTAAACTAGAGTTCTTAGCATTAAAATGGGTGGTGAGTAAGAGGTTCCATGGTTAGCTCTGTGGGGTGCCTAGCCATACACTGTCCTGGAGTAGCCATTACAGGGGAAGTCTGGCTGTGGCCCTGTAGGCCTGGGTTGGAATTAGCATTCTCCACTGCTCTGTGGAGACAGCCTACCTGCAGTGTGCTCAGCAGTAGGACCTGTGAAAGATTCCATGTAGAATCATCAACGATAATAGTGGTTAAAATTGAAGAAGTGTCTACTTAGCATGTGAGATGCAAATTTCCAAAGAGTTATTAAGTCAGCCATATTTGGGTGAATTTTCAAAGGGAAAGTGTACTCCGGGCAAAAAGTCAATCCCGCTTAATTTCAAGTTACTGCTCCAAACCATGAGGATGCTTGTACTCTTCAAATAAAAATTACCTGAAAGTCAAAATTTGGGCAAAATGTATTTCCCCCAAGCTCTGTTCTCAAAAACAGCTGAGATGCTGTGACTGAAATGTTCCCAAAAAGAACAAATGAACAACAGTCTTAGGCAGACTCTTGGCAAAGAAAATGTCACCCAACAGTTAAAGGTTGGCAGGCATAAGCAACTGAGAACGGGAAGTGCCAGGCAAACAATTATATATGTTGCTGCTCACTAGCTCTGTAATTAAAGCCTTAAGAATTTAATTACACTATCCAAGTAATTTTTCTCCCCAGGAATAATTAGAAACAGGGTCATTAATAGACTGCTAAAAATGTGATGTGTTAAAGTCCTTATGTTGTCGAATTTATACTAGACTAACTGGAGCCATAAAACCATATAACTACTAGGCATTAACAAAAAGAAAAGAACACTTGTAGATGTGAATTTATATTTTCCCCAAGCCCTCCCTCCTGTCTCTTTTCTCTCTTACTGTGGAAAACATCATCATGCTCCCTGCCAATCAGGTCCATAACCTAGGTAATATTTCCAACTCAGCCTTCTCTCTAGATTGTCACATGCAGACTCTGTCAAAATCTGGCTGATTGATTTTTTCCTGCTCAACATCCCTAAGATCCAATCTTTCTTCTCCAACCACAGAGATAAACCTCTTAGCCAACCTCATCCTCTTGTAGCTCAACTATTGTAACTTTTTTCCTTTCCAGCCTTAACAATGTAATCTTTCTCCACTTACGTCCATTCAAAATGCTGATGAAAAGGTCTTTTCATCCTGCTCGTTGCTCCGCCTCCTTCTGCATCCTGCCATAGCCCCCATCACATAAAACAGAAAGCACTTCCCCTCACATTTAAAGGCCCCTTGCACCCCTTTGCTCTCTGTCATCTGCCATATGCTATTGTGACACCAGCCATTTCCTCTCTGCCAATGGTATCAGCTGTCGTCTCCTACTTCAGTTTGCAAACAGGCACCTCTGTGTTTTCTCCCATGCTGATCCTTATGAGCGGGGGAAGTTCTCCGTAAACATCTACAAATCTACTTCCTTACCTCAATCATTTCCCTCTTTAAAACTCTCCTGGGCTGAGATGTCCACACAACTCTTGAAACTGGATATGCAGTCAGTTTGCTGAAACTCTTCCTGATCACACCGACCAACATTGTCATATTGTTTCCTTCTCACCCACACCTGCAACCCCTTCTGTTCATTGTATCCACCTGTCACCTATTGTCTTATACTTAAATTATCACCTCTTTGAGGAAGGGACAATCTTTTTGTTATTAATTTGTACAGCGCACAGTGGCCCATGAAAGGGTCTAATAGGCACTACCAAAAATACAAGTAACATACATTAATTATACTTTAAAATGCAGCTATGGGCCCGGGTCTCAGAGTTCAGATGCACATCTGGGTATGAAATTCCTAAAAGCTTGGGTACGCTGAGACCAGGGGTTTTATTCAAATCCATCTCTTGGGTAATATAAAGCTTATTAAAATCAATGTTTGTCTTTTCACTGGTTTCAATGAATTTTTCTTGAGGAGCTATGTGAATATTCAGTCCAATGGCACACTGAAACACCTTCTGTATTTTGCTTTGGACATTGACATTTCAAAAGGTCATTTGGAAAGAATCTTTGATCTGATGATTAGAAGCCGGAAGGGCTAAAATAATAAAACAGGATCTCAGAAGAACCCCATTATCCATTTAAATGTAACGCCACGAGGGAATTTACATTCTCTGGAAATAGCAAAAGAAGATCTGAAAATGTACTTGAAACAGCACTTTATGCTTGCACAAATATGCTTATACTCTAATGTTTTTATTAATAGATGTCTTTAACATCAATGAGTCAATAGTGAAAGAAATGAACTGAGAGAATTTTTACCTTGGTGGTCACTGGAACAGGATGCTTTCAATTCTTCCAAGTTATTATGTAAAAGAAGAGGAAGTGATGTGTCACATATAAAAGAGATAATGAAGGCCTCATCAGAGCTAAGAAAATTAGAACTCAATACAGTTGCCAAGGGTACATATTTTTCTTCATGTATAAGATCAAAACAAGAAAAACAGTGACACTTTCTCAGCTTATGCCATATTCTCTAGAGCGCTTTCCCACCCCACAAAACCAACCAAACCACAACAGTAAGGTATTTGCATTGTCCATATATACAGCATTTAGTCTTTGACATGCATTTAAATTGAGAATTCAAAATGGCAAGTTCTGTTCTGCTACATTCTGTGGGTAAAAGACTAAAAGGGCATTTAGAATTCACTACTGCTCAATACGAAAACCTAGCAAAAGTGAAGATCCCCTTGGAACAGCTTTTAGTATCTTGATTAAATCACTGCTCTCTCTTTAAAAAAAAGACATGAGACATATGTCTTCAGGCAACTGCACAAGAACTATGTGAAACAGTGACCAGTTTGTAGGTCACATGCTGCCAACTCACATGTGAGTTTACTGATTGGGATCAACATTCAAAGTTGCAAATGGCACGACATTGTGTATCAACCAAGCCTCACAGTAAAAGGTTTACCTTGGTCAGCCTTGGGCACTGAACAAACTATGGAAATGGTTGAGTTTTCTTTATGTATGATAAAGTCATACCATCCTGTAATTCCAGCAGCCATGTCCCTCAGAAGTAAGACTGGTTTTCACAATGCTTGCAAAAGATGTTGTGAAACATATCTCCAGGTAGGAAGGTGCTTGGTTTTGCTCTCCATTTGGAAAGAAATGTCACAGGTGTGTCAAGAAATGTATTTCATGGCATGTTGCTCATTCCTGATGATGGAATTGTCACCAAAAGGAAAATCCATCTGCTGTAGCCAAAGAAGATGCGAGAACTTTTGCAAAACATGGTGATCCTGACTTGGAAGTAGCAGGTTATGTCTAAATCAGAGGTTCTCAAACTTCACTGCACCCAGTCTCCTTCTAACAACAAACACTGCTACCTAATTCCAGGACATGAGACTGAAGCTAGAGTCCACTCAAGCCTTGGCACCTTGGGTGTGGGGGCAAACCTAAATCCCAGCCCCCCCTCCACCACTGTGGGCAGGAGGACAGAGCCAAAGGCAAAGGACTTTGGCCCCAGTTGCTGGAGCTTTGACTTCAGCTTCACCCCGCCCCTTAAGTTGAACACCACCCGTGGCAACCCCATTAAAATGGGTTCACGATGAACTTTGCAGCCTGGACCTATAGGTTGGGAACCACTAAGCTAAACAATTGGACATGAGTTTATAAGCAATCAGAAGTACAGAATCTTGTGAGTGGAAATTTAGGGAAAAAAGAAATTTCTTCAGGTTTACCAGGAGTCTTTTCCCCAATAAGCTCATCTGTCAGAAGAATCCATAAAAATCGATGCTACAGAGAAGTAATTGGAAGCCAATGAAAAGAAGCAAGAACATGCTGCAATGACATAAAATTCAAGTTTTCAAGACAATCCAGAATGAAAATAAATGCTTAAAACCAATTACAATCATCATAATCAAGTGCTGGATTTACAAAAGGGAGATATAATAAGATGATGAAACATGCAGAGATTCAGAGTGCAGTCTTCCCCCGCCTTATGAGGGTAATTCGTTCCTGAAAAACCCCTCTTAGGGCGAATTCTCGTCAGTCGAAAACGTAATTACCATTAATTTCAATGTGAAAAAATTGTATGCATTCCTGAGCCCCAAAATTTACACCCATTTATGTTAAAACAACACCAAATCCCATTTAAATGAACACAATTACGTCAATAGTTAACATTAGTTATCATAACACAACATAAGGCATTTTCCCTTCATTAATTACTCTATAATATGGCTGTTTACCTGCTTTCAGGGGACTGTACCAGGTGTAGAGACAGGGCTGCAAGGGGAATGGAAATCGAAGAGTGCCTGGGACGGGTCACAAAGCCGGGTAGCTGCCCACAGCTACAGAAGCGGGGCCAGTGCAAGTGGGTGGGTGGAGCAGAGCAGGGCATGGGGAGGCAGCCCAGCCTGAGTGCAGCTTAGGTTAAGTGGGGAGGGGGCAGTGCCAGGGGGCTGGCCATGCGGGGAACTAGGCAGGCACAGGGGATCCTTGGCTGGCAAGGGGCGATGCCTCACTCGTACAGGGCTCCGCAGCAGAGAGGCCTCACCGGCGGCATCTGAGATGGCAGTAGCAGGCGAGCCAGGCACTAAATGGGACAGAACACCGCAGGCGGCGAGTAGCGCCCGAGGCACAGCTCCACGGGGGGGGGGGTGGCAGCGGCCCCCTAGCTCTTGGTGGGGGCGAGCGGCAGCGGTGGGGCCAGGCTGGGCTGTGCACCCAGCATCCACGTCTTGCAGAGCAGCATGATCTACTGCTGGGACCCGGACGAGTCTACCTTCCCGCATTGCGCCACCACCCCCCTGGATGGCCTCGTCATCAAGACCAATCTGGACGACTCCATCCCCTCAGTTCTTGCCTACCAGAGCCACCAACCTCTGCCCGCCCCTGGCCCGTGCCACCAGGAGTGCAGGGAGCCCGTGGCCACCGGCTGGGCCGGGGTGCGCCACTGCTGCAACGCTGAGGCAGAGACCCAGACCACCCACAGAAGTGTCAAGGTAAAGGCAGGGGTGGACTGAGGTGTCCAGGGTAGCGGCTCCACGGATGGGCGCTGTCCCCTCCTCTCCTGGCTCCGGAGGTGGTCGCCCACTGTGGCCGGCCAGGAGCTCTGGGAACCGCCACCAGGTGCTGCAGAGAGATGCGCCGGGCAGGCAGCAGCTGCGGGCGGCCGTTGCCTGGGCCCATGGCCTTTCTCCTGCTGCAGGGTGGCTGCGTCCCGCTGAGGTGTGCAAAATCCAAATCAGTCCTCGTAAACGTGAAGAAATGCCTCATAAGCCGAAGTAGGGGTATTATATGAAACTCCTCGTAAAGTCGAATTCTCGCAACCCGAATGGGTGTATCTGCGGGTATGACTGTCCAAGCAACTATCAAATGGGAACCAAGAAGAGGGGGGGAAATAGTTTCAATAAGGTTGCTAATGAAACAGTATTAAGTCTGCACCAGTGAGCGTGCAAGGCTTTACTATATCATGGCTTTGCACATTCATTCACTGAAGTCAGTAGGAGTTTGACCAGTTTTTTAACTGGTGCAAGATCAAGCCCCATGTCATGAGTTCTATAGCCCTCTATATTGTGAAACTGACTGTGTGGTATGGACAGGGATGGCAGGGTTGCAAAAATTTTGGTCGTGCCCAGAATTCCCAGAAACTGTATCTCCACCCACCCACCCACACAAACTCAATTTAGAGCTCAGTTTATGGTGAGCACATAAAAAGTGTGAAAAATCAAGACACATTTTTTTCCTGGATATATAAGTAGAGTTGCTATGGAAGACAACACCCCAAATATAAAGACCATCCTACTACAAGTTGGATGCCTGGCCACCTAGCTCTGTTAATAAGGGCATGTCCTCCTATTCAAAAATACTGAAGGCCCAAAAGGACAGAGGTTTGAAGCCAAATTCATTTCTGGTCTGGCTCCACTGACTTCAATGAAAATATGCCAGGGATGAATTGAGCCAATGAGCTGTCATGGTAGAAAATCCTGCCTTAAATGGACACATAAAAGCACTGAATCAAATTTTTAGTTCGCTGTCACTTCAGCAGTGGAGCAGAACAGGTATAGCTGAGAGCATAATTTAAACTTTGGCTGTCCATATATTTCAGAGCAAAGTTGGTCCTCAGACAATGTAATATTGACCAAATTATTTGCCCTGGAATCAGCTGAGGTCCAGCCTAACTGCATAGAGAGAAAGCAGTTCCTTTTGTTTTAGGCTCTGGGCAAAGAGAACACTTAGGAATCTTAACGAATGATTTCATGTACATTCTCTGATTACCTTCCTCTTGTTGGAAGACTGTCAGTCTCTGCCCCCTCTTTAAAGTGAAAACCAACATGATGCTAGGCAGTGCTTTTTTTGTGCTGGTACTTGCCAGTACTGAGTATCCACCCATGGGATCAGCTGTGGGAGAGGGTGGTGGTGAGCCAGCTGCCTACTGTTGTTCCTCTTTTTTTTTAGATTTTATTTTACAAAAAGGGCACTGATGCTAAATTATCTTTGTCTTCCATAGTTTAGGAAATTAGCCCAATGACCAAGAAACAATCCAGGCGGTATTGTGAATCATGCCTGCAGGTTAACTTGCGCATTCTTCAGACAGGAAGGAAACCACAGTGTATTTTTTCTAAATAGCAACAGAAAACCTTGAACTCCATCAAATCTCTTTATTCTTTTCCTTCAGAAAGGAACAGTGTAGTATAGTGTATTCGTGGAGCACTGATGTTAAAAGTGCTGAATGCATTTTCAAACCTTTACACAGGCCTTGATACAACCTAAAAATATAAATTAGACTTTTAAAGTAGTTATGCTTTTGGTATTTATATTTTTCAAGTCCAGTTCATTACTGATAATTTATACAGCTGCTGATTAACACCTCTGGGGTCTACCCCCATTGCTTCCAAACTACACAAAGAAGCCTTGTCATTCTGCTATGCGTGACCCAGATGTCTATGTTAATCTATGTCTCCTTGGCCATGACCCGGTCATGTTATCTGTCAAAGACAGACAAAAGATGTGTTTACATCTGGCAGGTACATGACTATGCTAATACAAATATTAACACAACCTTATCTGAAATCTGCAACGTTGCACAATGGCACTAATACAAAATGGGCCTGAGTCAACTTAACATTCAAACTAGATATGCCAGAAAGCTGAAAACAGCTTATAAATTGTCTGGGGGAGATTTGGAAGTGCAAGGTTTTGGTTATTTTGCTCTTCAAGTATTTCCCAAATCGGCAGGTTAAAATTAGAAACTTTCATTTTTGCTCATTAAAAATTCAGGCATGTTGGGCTCTGAGTTTTCATCAGTTACTGAAAATTAAATAGAAAGTAAAGTACAGGTTGAACCTCTCTTGTCCAACACACTCTCATCCAGCAGCATCCATGGTCTGGCATGATTGTACTTAGCTGGACACCCACTTATAGGTGTAGCTGTTTCCCATGATCCCATGAAATTTGTTTATAACTGCCAGTCCTGTCTCTCAGTGCTGTTATTTAGCTCTAATTTACCCCTAAATGCCTTCTAAGAGCCCAGCAAGCAGTGGAAGTGTTGGTAATGCTGCCAGACAGCACTGATCTCCTGTGGTTCAGCAAATTCTCTGCTTTGGCATTGGTCAGGTTCCAAGGGTGCTGGACTAGAGAGGTTCACCCTGTATAAAAATATTCTTTCTCTCCATTCATATTAGGATGGTCTTTTTTACATGATGTTAAAAACACTTACCTAGTCTTGAGCCCATGATCCTTCTAAAGTTTAGTCACCCAAAATACCTATACATACATGCAATGCCATTTTTATGCCAGTCAGTGATTGTTCCTAAGACAAGAGAAACTTTGGATGATGCTTGGCTGAATCTGTATACAGCCTGCCCACCCTGCTCCACACAGGGGCTAGGTGGAGGCAGGGCAAGTCATGAGAGAGATGAGTCTAGAGCAGAGGGTAATGGCTGGTGCTCTGCCAGATCACTGAGCAGTGAACTAGCTGGTGTAACTGAGTGCATCCCTGAGGTTCTCAGCTGGCCCAGTTTCAGAGAAGCAGAAAAGCATCTGAAAAAAAAACACATTTCCACACCATCCTCAGCTGTGCTTAGTGCAGGGGTGGGTAATAATTTTCAGAGGGAACATGCTACAAATTTTGGCACTGGTCATGGACTGGCTTTGGGACCACCTGGATGGGGCAGAGCCTCAGGTGGAAGGGGAGGGTCTGGAGGCTACAGAGAGAGAGAGAGAAAGCAAGTGAGTGTGAAGAAGAAACATTTTGTGTGAGAGACGAGAGAGAGACAGACTTTGTGACGCAGATTGTGTGTGTGCTGCAGTGCGTATGTGACACTGACTGTGTGTGGCAAAGAGTGGGTATGTGTACCAGTGAAGCAGAGTATGGCTACGTCTACACGTGAAGCCTACATCGAAATAGCTTATTTCGATGTAGCAACATCGAAATAGGCTATTTCGATGAATAACGTCTACACGTCCTCCAGGGCTGGCAACGTCGATGTTCAACTTCGACGTTGCGCGGCACCACATCGAAATAGGCGCTGCGAGGGAACGTCTACATGCCAAAGTAGCACACATCGAAATAAGGGTGCCAGGCACAGCTGCAGACAGGGTCACAGGGCGGACTCAACAGCAAGCCGCTCCCTTAAAGGGCCCCTCCCAGACACAGTTGCACTAAACAACACAAAATACACAGAGCCGACAACTGGTTGCAGACCCTGTGCCTGCAGCATGGATCCCCAGCTGCCGCAGCAGCAGCCAGAAGCCCTGGGCTAAGGGCTGCTGCCCACGGTGACCATAGAGCCCCGCAGGGGCTCGAGAGAGAGCATCTCTCAACCCCTCAGCTGATGGTCGCCATGGCAGACCCCGCTATTTCGAAGTTGCGGGACGCGCAACGACTACACGGTCCCTACTTCGACGTTGAACGTCGAAGTAGGGCGCTATTCCTATCCCCTCATGGGGTTAGCGACTTCGACGTCTCGCCGCCTAACATCGAAGTTAACTTCGAAATAGCGCCTGGCGCGTGTAGCCGTGACGGGCGCTATTTCGAAGTTAGTGCCACTACTTCGAAGTAGCGTGCCCGTGTAGACACGGCTTATGTGTGCTGCCTGCTGCTGGATCTGTTTGTGAGGGAAGCCACCCTCTGGCTATTTACAGGAAATCTGTCCTGCTCTGCCATTTCCCTCTTCCCCAGCTCTGCACTCCTGAGTCACATACCAGAGTCACATACCAGCTGTGCTTCAAACTGGAGCAGCTCCACTGTGTGTCTCCCTCTCCCTGATCCCTGCTCTGCAGTGATGGGATACAAGGGTAGGGGAACACCCTGACTTCAGTACTATCTTCTCTCTTCCTCTCTGAACCCTTGCATAAATAGCAGGAGAATTCTAGGAGAAGCTCAGCTGAAGATGTAACAAGGTGGAGGGAAGGATATCTGAACACATGCTGCTGGCTGTAAGTATGCATGCTCTGCTAATTAGCTGGGTAGGATGGAGAGAAATTCTTGGCATGTCAGCTCTGGCCCCTGGGCATGATTTTGCTCACTCCTGGCTTTGTGCAAAGTTGGTGCAGCTGTTGAGGACTGATCTTTTTCAGTTCTTTGCCTGGCTAGGCTGCTGTTAGAACGCACCATTGCTAGAGTCTTTCTGGGAATCAGATGTGAAATGTGTGTAAGCAATCATAAGCAGGAGCATAGCTGCGAGAGGATGAGTGAAGGCCAGGACTCAGGCCTGGGGTTTTAAATTGGACGCATATTAGATTTTTCTCTTCAGCAAACAATCTTTCCTCCTCGGTTCTTTAGAATGCAATTTTTTTGTTTTAAAAGTAACATGTAGGAACTAGCACGTGGAATAAGCTCTGAGTACTGTACATTAACCCAGGAATACAATGCCTGTGAGTCAGAAAATATTTCCATATGAAATGAAACAAAACTAAAGTTTCACTGAATGTCCACAACCCTGTAATTCAAATAGAATGTAAATTTCTTTTTCTACAACTCTAAGGCTGTGTCTCTACTGCTGCCTTCCTTTGAAGGAAGGATGGTAATTAGGGTGTTGGGAGTTTACTAATGAAGTGCTGCCGTGCATAGGGAGCACTTCATTAAGCAAATTCCACCCCCCACACCCCGCAACGGCTACTTCAAAGTTTGAAACTTCAAAGGCAAGGGCAGGGCTAGGGCAACTTCAAAGTACCCTTACTCCTCAAAATGTTGAGGAGTTGCTCTGGCACTTTGAAGTATTGGTGGGTGCGCAGTGGCTAGACGCGTGCCAGTACTTTGAAGTTTAAAACTTCGAAGTTGCTGCAGGGAGGAATTTGCTTAATGAAGTGCTGCCTATGAATGACAGCACTTCATTCATAAACTCCCAACTCCCTAATGACCATCCTTCCTTCGAAGGAAGGTTGTAGTGTAGACACAGGCTAACAGATCCTAGGGAGTATTTTCATGCTGCCAGCATGACTGCACAGCTATCTTCCTTAGTCATTCTAGTTTCAAGTTAAAGGATAAGATTCAGATCTTACTCGCACCAGTTTACCATCTCTATAACTCCATTCACTTTAATAAAGTTGCTTCTGAGTCACATGGGTATAGTGAGCTCACATACAGGCCCAGTGACAGATAAATTTTCCAGTGTAATCATTAAAGTGGCATATACAAATTTTGTACGTGTGTCCATTTGCATGAGGAAAGAGGCATTCAGGCTTCGAGCAGATAATGGCATATTTAATTATTTTGCCTATCTGCACAAATAAGTTTGTAGCTATGTGGTGTTTGTGTGCCTAAAAAGGCATACGCACATTTCATCACCAATTGTTAAGTCTGGTCTGAAGCCATTTTAAAATGTGTCCCTTTCAGATTAATTTCCTCTACCTGTAAATCATTCTATATAGTGGAATAAATTCTGCTCTTGGAAATATAGGTATATACAAGCATAACTAGATGCATTTTAAACATGGAAAATCTTCAGTATGAGATTCAAACGGACTACTGGAGATGAGATGTGAAATCCCGGCTCCACTGAGGTCGATGAGAGTATTCTCCTTTGACTTCAATAAGCCTAGAATATAATCTTGGGAAAATGTGTTTGTAGTTTTCACCTGCAACAAGCTCAGGCATATCTCGGACAGTGTTCTTAGGCTGTGCCTTTTCCTACGTGAGACTGTCTTCCTGGTTCATTTCTACTGCCACCTGTTTCCCCTTTTTATGTCTTTGCACTGGCTTTGATTTGCCTTTTGAAGAAAGTTCAAACTTCATCTCACTTTCAAAAACCTCTATGAGGTCACATCTGCCTGCGTTTCTGTCTCAATCTCTTACTACACCACTCCTCTTGTTCCCTCTGTCTCCTGATTTTACCCTGCCTGTCTGCTTTTTTGACATGGAACAGACTAGAAAGTAACATGTGAAAGCCCCTTTGCCTCCTTCCAAAACCACTGAAAAATCCATCTGTTGTGTGAAGCACTGTAACTGTACAAGCTATTATTCAATGAGATGATGTATATACTAGTAGTGCTATACTGGTTAAAGGCATCTAGTGTGGACCCTGTTAAGCCACCCCTCATGAATGAAACATACTATTCCAGTGACGGCACAGCTTTGCCAGTATAGCTGCTTCTGTTGGGAAAGTTGTGTAAGTCCGGAATCACACCTTTACCTCTCCCCATCCAGCATAGCTGCCCCCTGCTACAATCTGTCAAGTCAACCTGGCCTTTGTGGTTGGCTCTACTTACTCTTTCAGAAGATCACACGCTCTTGAATGATAATTTACATGCCCCATCTTGCATAAGGTATATTTGTGTTGTGCATATTCATATTCAAAACACATTTCCATAAAAAAATGAGGATGCAGAAGGAATGCTGCCACACTGTACTCAAGCTGTAGCATCTTGTAGCTCCTTTTTTCCAAACATTGCAAATGTCAGTAGATGGCGAAAAGGCATGTAAAAGTTGCTAGTTTGTTTTTTTTTTCTTCTGCCATAGGGATGGACCTGGTCTCCTGGCCATCCAGAGGAGACATACAGTGTAGTGAAAACTCTAGCATAACACAGAGGTTATACACTGTCTCAGAACAGGTCTACACTATGGGGGAAATTTTATTTAAGATACACAATACCAGCTACGTGAATTCCATAACTAGACTCGACATATCATAAATTGATTTTTCCTGCTGTCCCCACAGTGGGAGACTGACGGGAGAAAATCTCCTGTTGATTGCCCACGGTTGATGATGGAGCCCTGATGGTTCAATTTAGCACAGGCCTATTAGCCTAAATCAAACGGCCGAGGATTGACCACCACTGCATTGATCTTCCTGAAAGTGTACATGTAGGCTCAGTGATGCAAGGGCAGGCGATGTTAATGTCCTAGCAGCTCTTTAAAGTACTTTCCTCTGCCACTCAAAACTACCTTTGTTTTCTATGGCTTTAGCTTCTACCGTATGCTTTCTAATTCCAGGCATTATGAGATACACCTGGCAGCGTTTGCTAGATATTCTGAGATATTTTTCTGATAGGAATGCTCTGAGCCATCTGTGTACTTCACTGTCTTTCTAACTCTGTAAGTACGACAACAGTACTTTGTGGTTACTAGGGTAAAAGCAGTTGACAAGGCCAGTGACGTGAGTACAGATATTTGTTTCTTGACTCTGGCCATGAAGACATCATCTGCTAATGCTAGTGCCACCAGAAATGAGCAGACATGTAACAGCATGTAGTGGCATGTATCCTAGTGGTGGAACAGTCCAGGATATCTGCCCAAATAACTTGGTCACCGCTGCCTTTTCTACAACTTTACCTTAGAAGGGAAAGTCAGAACTGAATCAATTGTTGGTAATGTTATTGGCACAGAGAAATGTGGTGGGTTTTCTTTAGTTTTGCTTTTTGGGGTGCTGAGATTTTTTGAGATTCAGTTTGATTATTGCCCATTTGAGGTGACTGGTAAAAATGGTTTTCTCTGAAGGATGCTATTAGTCAGGAGAGCAGGAGGATGCTCAGGCTGCATGTTTTGTAGTGACATTTTAAGGGCAATTTTCAAGATGCACAGTGGTGAATTCCCAGAGACCACATGGTGAATCTAAAATAAGGAAACAGCTCAATATGTACAGTACTTTGGTGTGGTATGTGCTACTCCATCCAAGGCAGCAAGGAAAACATTCTTTTCCCAGTCCCACCTTTTATTGATTTACGGATGCTACTATATGAATTAATGGCTGCTTGCTATGTAACTTTAGTGGACTAACTATGGTAATTTACTAGTTGGAAGAGCTAGAAACGAGAGAGAACAATTAGCTCACACAATGTATTTTTTGAAGAATCAAGTTATTTTGGCTGGTCATCTGGGATATAAGCAAACATACAGATATATTTTAAATAATTTTAAATTACTCTTTCATATTACATTAACAGAATACTTTAATGAAAAAAGTGTATGCTATAGTGAATAGATAATATCTTTGAAAATACTCTATTAAGCACCTTTCAGAGATGGACATGGTTTGTGATAGCCACACAATAAAAGGAAATGCTAAAAAAAAAAAAAAACCAATACCAGATAGCTCACATAGAACAAACTTAAATGACTTTCCATTTGAGACAGTTGGTTTTGCAGTTCTTTATCTATGTTGTTTACCAGAAAGTTATTCAAAAGAAATTGAGCATCTGAAAAGCATTAGAGACGAGACATCCTTTGCACCACTGATTTTTCTTTTTACTCCATAAATTATGTGAGCTAATGCCCTTTACAGAGCAGATTTGTATTATGGTAATATCATTATTTTTTATCATGAATGTAATTATTTGAAAACACATCTTTCAGTCATGACTAATTTTGTAGTTGGATGACGCATTTGTCTTGTGATTAAATAAGGATGTGTATACATTTTCATCTTTAAAGAGAAATGCTGTAAAGTATGCCAAAGAGTAGCATTATAATGCATGTGTTATGTTGTTTTCTGTTTGGGCATGTTTCACTAAATAAAATAGGTCTTAAAATTCTAATTAATTTATTTTGTTTTGTTTTTTAAATCTTTTTCCCACCTCCAGACTCTTATAGCACAGAATCTGTCCTTTGACAGCTAGTGATCAAGTATTTGTTATACATCCTGACGGATGAACTATATTGCTAATACAATATACATAATGGGCCAAATCCTGCCCAGGGATCTGTTGCAACTGTGGTTGAACCCCTCTGCTGGGCACTCAGCACAATGCCATATTTGGAGCCACGTGCTGGATTTGCACACTTTTTAGCTTCCTTGGGTCCCTGCAGATTCAGGAGAGATACACTCTCCCTCTCCTTCTCCCTCCCTCCCTCTCTCTCTCTCTTTCTTTCTCTCTCTCTCTCTTTTTTAACCTCTAGGCTAGTGGATCTCACAATAACATTTTGGCGGCCTCAGAATGTAGCCATCAACTCTTTCCAGTGGCGGTTCTGACATTTTTACTAAACAATGTATTTAACTTCAGCAAAAACAAATAAATATACCCATAGTTATTTATGAGGTCGTCCACGAGTTCGTTTACCTCGGGTCCACCATCAGTGACACCCTGTCATTGGAGACTGAGCTAAATAGGAGGATCGGAAAAGCAGCCACAACTCTGTCCAGACTCAGCGAGAGAGTGTGGAATAACATCAAGTTGTACACCCACGCCAAAATGCAAGTCTACAGAGCCTTCATCCTCAGCACCCTCCTTTACAGCAGTGAGTCTTGGACCCTGTATGCCCGCCAGGAAAAGAGGCTGAACATCTTCCACTTGCGCTGCCTCAGGCGCATCCTCGGAATATCGTGGAAGGACAGAGTGTCCAACACCGCTGTCCTTGAGCAAGCTGGAATCTCAACCATGCACACCCTCCTCAGGCAGCGGCGACTCCTCTGGCTTGGCCACATCCACAGGATGAATGATGGAAGGATCCCAAAAGACTTCCTGTATGGCAAGCTAGCCTCTGGCAAAAGACCTCCCGGACACCCTCAATTGTGCTACAAAGATGTTTGCAAGAGGGACCTCAGGGAGGTAGACATCGAGCCAGACAGCTGGGAGGAGCTGGCAGACAATCGCAGCAGATGGAGGCAGGAACTACACAAGGGCCTTCAGAAGGGTGAGATGAGGATCAGACAGGTAGCAGAGGAGAAGCGAGCCCACAGAAAGCACAGTAAGGACCTGCCAGACACCCGTTACACATGCAACAGATGCAGCAAGGACTGTCACTCTCGTGTGGGCCTTCACAGTCGCAGTCGACGCTGCAAATGATGATTCCAAATGGAACTTCCCCTATCATACTTCCCCTATATAAAACTATGGTACGCCCACATCTCGAGTACTGCGTGCAGATGTGGTCTCCTCACCTCCAAAAAGATATATTGGCATTAGAAAAGGTTCAGAAAAGGGCGACTAAGATGATTAGGGGCTTGGAAAGGGTCCCATATGGGGAGAGGCTAGAGAGACTGGGACTTTTCAGTTTGGAAAAAAGGCGATTGAGGGGCGATATGATAGAGGTATATAAAATCATGAATGGTGTGGAGAAAGTGAATATAGAAAAATTATTTACCTTTTCCCATAATACAAGAACTAGGGGACACCAAATGAAATTGATGGGTAGTAGGTTCAAAACTAATAAAAGGAAATTTTTCTTCACACAGCGCACAGTCAACCTGTGGAACTCCTTGCCCGAGGAGGCTGTGAAGGCCAGGACTCTATTAGGGTTTAAAAAAGAGCTTGATAAATTTTTGCAGGTTAGGTCCATAAATGGCTATTAGCCAGGGATAAAGTATGGTGCCCTAGCCTTCATAACAAGGGCAGGAGATGGATGGCAGGAGATAAATCACTTGATCCTTGTCTTCTGTTCTCCTTCTCTGGGGCACCTGGCATTGGCCACCGTCGGCAGATGGGATGCTGGGCTTGATGGACCTTTGGTCTGACCCAGTATGGCCATTCTTATGTTCTTATGTTCTTATGTTCTAACTACGAAGGGAGCAATCCATAGTCTACGCAGACTGAAGGATGCTACTACTACTACTACTATAGTTATTTATGTAGGTTTTTTTTTGGGTACAATCAGTAATATAATGTATATTTGGCTCTATTCTTTACTGGCAAAACAGAATAGTATCACAAATAAGGAGCGTTGATTATCTTGTCTTTATTTGTTGCTTATTTTGCCTTTTTGTTTGCTTTTTGGTTTTGTTTCGACTTGCTAGCTGTTAGATCCACTTCCCTGCAAAGTGAGATTTGTTATTATCACTTTTCACAGTAGTGCACTTGCTAGCTAGCTGGGAGGCAGTGAAAAGTGATATTAAAAAAACACCACCACCTTTCACCTTACTGAGCCCTGACAAGCTGAAAGACAAATTAAACCCTGGATGGGTAGATGACAGGAAGCAGGGGTGATGGTGGGAGGACTGGGGCCACAGGAGGGCAGAGGGTGGGGACCCAAACTTATGCAACTAGGAGGTCAGAGCAGGAGGATACAGTGCAAGCAGGAGCAATGGAGGGTGATGAGTAAAAGGCTGGACCTGAAAGCTCAGCTGTAGGCAGGGGATGGAGACAGCAACTCGCCACCCAGGTCTGAACCTGGAAGCCGAGCCCCACCACCCCAGCTGGTTGGTATGACAGGCCAGGGAAGACAGAGCTGCCGGAATTGCAGCCACTGGATGCTGAGGCAGGGGTCGCCGTCCAGTGCAGCTGGGGCATATTCTGTTCTTGAGCCCTTTTCATCTAATCTATCAAAATTATCCTACAAAATAACTTCATCCCTTTGTCTTGTAACCATTTCCTCTGATTTAGCATGCTGTAATGGCTTCCCATCATCACTGTGTGACTCATTAGCTGCTTCATGCAATCACATATTTTGTGTAAAAGAGGCTACCTGAAATTGTTTGCCATCAAAGAGTAATTTTCAAACAAACAAACAAACAAACCCCCCTCTGTTTTCATTTCTCCCTTCATCTCTCTCTCAACTTTTCACTTGGTAATTCCTATCGGGCCCTATTTTTCTTGGAAAGACTCTGACCCTTCATGAGATACGATTTAGAAAGGCTGAGAAAGGTAGAACAGATGATGGAGTCTACCACATGAGTTTTGAAAAGAGCAGAATAGGTCAAGAGGAGTGAGTATTCACATTTCCTTGTAAGAGGCTCAACATAATATGCAAACCCAGTATAAACACCAATAGGATGGGAGGGGCTTATGTTGCATGCCAAGCCGTTTCTTAACATAAATTAGTTAACAGCTGTACAAGACATGAAGATAGAAAACACTTGAGGAATTGTCTATTACTCTCTCTACAGTGAGAAGATGTGAGATGGTAGAAAGTGCTTTAAATTAGATGAAAAAATGTAAGATGATCCACTGGGTAAGGGGTAGATAAAATCAAGATAGAACTAAAATGCACATTTTTAACACTGAGGATTATTAACCACTGAAGCAGCTAAGTGAGGAATATGAAGCTGAATATGGATTCTGCATCGTTTGATGGCTTTCACTTAAGATCAAGCCTGTCGACCGGAGGGCATGGAGGCAAAGCGGGCAGCTGCTCTAGGGCTTGGCAGTTCAAAAGGGCCCAAGGCTCATGGTCACTGCTACTGAAGCAGTGGTGGCCAGGGCCTTAGGTCCTTTAAATTACCACAGGAGCTCCAGGTGACACGCTCAGGGTAGCGCAAAGGACGGGTAGGAAGGGCGTATGCATGGTGCGGTGCAGTATGGGCAATGCCTGAGTGGTGGCTGCCTCCAGCCTTGTCCCTTCTGGGAGCATGGAGCTGTGCCCCACCCCCCCATACACATCTTGCCCAGGGGCCCGGCAGTTCTGTCAGCTACCCTGACCGATGTCTTTCTGAAAATATCTCTAGGTCAAACAATTTCATCACTGGAAGTTAATTAAACATAGATTGCTCAGGGAAATCGTATAGCCAGTGTTCTACAGAGGTCAGGCTAGATCATCACAATGGCACCTTTTGTCTTTATAATCCATGTAGGCAAAGGTCAGGAATTACTGGGTGAAATTGGATGGCCTGAATTATGTAGGGGGAGGGACTAGATGATTTGGTGTCTTTAATATCTATGATCCAATTTTACTCCTGATGTGAAAAGCTTACAGGATGGTTGAAGTGCGTGAACTGTATGAATTAGGTATTATTACTATAATTTGCACAGTGGGCACAATGAGAAAGGGGATGACTGGGAATTACGTCTGGGAAGATAAATAGTTTTTAAAAGTTGTATGTTAAAAATATGTACCAATCTTCAATGCACAATGAAGGCGAGCTCTGGCAATTCACTTGTGGGCCTAGCCAGAAGGTAAGATTGACAATTATATTGCAACGTATCACAGGCAATAGAGTCTGGATCTGCAAAGGGACTTCGGCAGGGCAACAACTAACTTTCAGGTGCTTTGAAAATCACTGGACGGCCAAAAAACCTGAGTAAGGGCTAGGCTCCCTGTACAGTGAAAGAGGAAAGACAGGTGCTATTCTGTGGAACACACAAAAGCCAGCCTGCTATCCAATGGGATTTGCCAGCAATGTGGGGGGTGTATCTGAAACCCTGCCCTCCCACTAGGCTCCTAAGTGCAGGCTACAGGGAAGTGCCTTTCTCTGTTTGGGATCCATTAAGCAAGGATGGCGTAAGTGCCTGCGTACCTCCACACAAAATGGCCACTGGAGATGGCGAAAAGGCCCCTGTTGCAACCTTATTCCAGTGGTTCTGATGCTCACCCAGGGTATGGGACTCCCAGCTTCAATTCTGCCCTTTACCTGATCAGAAGGGAAAGGCATTTCCACCTCTCAGCATGGTGCCCTAGCCGCTGGACTGCAGATTCAGTCTCACTCTTGTCCTGGACCAATTTATATTTAATTCTTAGTGGAATGGCTTCAAGAAGAGAACCGGAGACAGTCCCACAGCAGAGTAGCTCTTAGGTCCATGGTTAGGGAATGCACCTGAGAGGCACAGAACCTCTGTTCAAATCTCTCCTTTTCAGGCAGAGGGAGGGAATTCAAATGGGCCACCCACCCCCACCCTGAGTGACTACCCTACCTACTCAGTTAAAGGGGAAGCTGCTGCCTCCTTGCAGTTTTGTGTTGAGTTAGATGTATTCAGAGCACAGCTACCAGATTGCTCCCTGCAGGCAAGTTAGGCATTATTCTGCCAGTCTGCACCTGATTTGAGGACCAGAATAGGACTTAAGCATCCAGACACTTCTCTGAGGCAGTCGTGTACATGCCCAGCGAAGAAATTTAAGCACCAAATGGATGGTTACAGAAGAAATTTAGGTGCTAAGTGAATTTAGGGGCCTATAGTTTTAGATGAAAACTAAGGGTACGCCTCCACTTATTGGAAGATCGAAGCACTGACCGTCAATCTTCTGGGGTTCAATTTAGAGGGCCTAGTGAGCCCACACTAAATTGACCATAACCACCACAGAGCTGCTGTTGATCCTGGTTATGAGGCGTATAGGAAGTTGCCCATTCAACTCCCTGTGTGGGGATGGAGGCAAAAATCAATTTTAGATATGTTGACTCCCAGTATGCAATTCTCATAGCTAGATTTGCCTGTCTAAAATTGATTTTATCTCCTAGTGCAGACCTGACCTCAGTGGAACTGAACTGCTGGATTTAGGCACTTCACTCTTTTTGTGGATCATGGCTTCCGCTCCTGGGTCAACTAGACAGAATTTGAGTGACAGATGGTATAACTAATTTCAGAGGGGCAGCCATGTTAGTTTGTAACATCACAAATAACGAGCAGTCCTGAGGCACCTTAGAGACCAACAAATGTTTTATGTCATGAACTTTCATGGGTGAAGCCCACTTAATCAGATGGATTTGGAATGGAACTACAGAATCCAGGATTTATTCATCAGGGAGCGAGGGAGTGGAGCATGAAAAGTAAGCTACCTGTCACTAGTAGAACCAGTTAATAAAGTAAATTAATTGGGATGTGTCTTGTTGCTGCAACTGTCAAAGGTGGAAAAATTGGCTTTGTAATGCATAAGACAGTTAAGATTTCTATTCAGGCCAAGGTTAAAGGTGTTAAATTTGCAAATGAATTCCAATTCAGCTATCTCCCTCCGTTATCTTGTGGTAAAATTCTTCTGTAGAGGAATAGCTACTTTTAAATCCATTACTGAGGGTCCAGGGAGGTTAAAGTGATAGCTTACAGGTTTATGTGTGTAGCCATTCCTGATGTCAAATTTATGTCAGTTTATTCTGTGGTGCAGAGACAACAGTTGCCCCCCACCCACCCCACCATGGATCCCTGTGATATAGACCCTGGATTCTGTATTTCCACTCCAACTCCATCTGAAGTGGGTTTTATCCATGGAAGCTCATAGCCTAATATATTTGTTAGTTCCTAAGGTGCTACAGGCCTGCTTGTTATGTGTGAAGTAACAAATTAGCACTTTTATTAATAGCCCATGGGCAAATAGGCAGGCAAGAATGAATTAATGTGATATTGCATCATTTAAGCCTATATAAGGTGCAATGCACTTAATGGGAACATGGAAGAGCTTCTAGATTCTAAGATCAAATGCACTCTAAAAATTACAGCAAAATTGTTTTCTTCATTTCCGTATTTACTGTGAGCACTCAATAGAGCAAGTCTCTAGGCAACGTAATACATGTAGCTGGTCTTTAATAGGCTGCCTGTTTGGCTACACTGCCTGAATGGGGGGAGAGTCAGGAGATCAGCTCATAAGCCCAGCCATAAAAGCAGTTTTGTGGCTGCTCAAAGCAATTATCCATTGCTGTGTTAGCTTCTGTGTCTGCTTGTTCCCAGCCTTGTTCTAACCCATCACGGCACCAGTCTTATCCCAGCCTCATATCACTCCAGGTAACACGGCTTTTGTTCTCCTCTCTGCTTCCTGACTTGGCTCTGATCCTTGCCCCTGGACTCTGACTCAAATTCTGATCCTGGGGTGACTCCTGACGCCTGCTTTGATCAGACATTAAGGGAGGCATACATAATAAGACAGAAAATAGCATATCACCCCTATAGAAACCCATGATACGCCTGCATCTTGAACAGTATGTGTGTAGGTGTGGTTGCTTTATCTCAAAAAAAATAATAATGGAACTGGGAAAGGTTCAGGAAAAGGCAACCAAAACTATTGGTGGGGTATGGAACAGCTGCTGTATGAGGAGAGATTAATAAGACTGGGACTTTTCAGCTTGGAAAATCGCTGACTAAGGGGAGATATGTTAGAGACCTATAAAATCTTGACTGGTGTGGAGACAGTAGATCAGGAAAAGAACTCAAGATAACCCAAGAAGCAGGGGGTCACCAAATGAAATTAATACACAACAGATTTAAAGCAAATAAAAGTAAGTACTTCTACACATAACATGCTGTCAACCTGTGGAACTCCTTCCCAGAGGATTTATGGAAGGCCAAGACTTTAAAAGTTCAAAAATGAAATTGCTACATTCATGGAGCATAGGTTCATCAATGGCTATTAGTCAGAACAGGCCGGGATGGTGTTCCTCACTTCTGTTTGCCAGGAGCTGGGAATAGGCAACTGGGGATGGATCACACAATGATTACCTATTCTGTTCATTCCCTCTGGGGCGCCTGGAATTGGCCACAATGAGAAAACAGGATGCTGGACTAGGTGGACCTTTGCTCTGACCCAGTATAGCCATTCTTATGTTCTTATGAGCATTATACCTTAGCAAATTCTGATAAGAAAGACCTACGAGTCTCCCACTTCCATCAGTAACATGAAAGACATTGACCCACTGTGAAAAGTATATAAATGACAAACATTTAGCATCGATTGTCTGACAAAATGTATTGCCATATTTACTGTGGTATAGCGACCTAAATATAGAGGATTATCGTCTGTAGTGTGCATCAAGAGACCATCTTTATATTTGGTTTAGAATGATTTACATTTAACAAGAAGTAGTAAAGCAAACAAATAATAGGTGACCAGTTAGAATGAAAAATTAATATCCCTGAGATGGTGTGCTAGATTTAAGAAAGGCAGACAATCTGAACATCTTAAAAGCAGTGGTCCTTACACAGCAAATTGGTTCATAAACCAACAAGAACTAAGGATGGCAAAAATTAATATTCATGCATTCATTTCAAAGGAAACTAAGAAAAGATGGCAAGGAGCATTTACCTCCCCACATTTTTAAAGCTTGAAATTGCTTTTTCATTCAGTGAAGGTCAAGTTGGAATGTGTTGCCTAGAGAGGTGGTGGATTCTCCATCCCTTGAGGTTTTTAAGTCCCGCCTGGGCAAGGTCCTGGCTGGGATGACTTAGTGGGGGTTGATCCTGCTTGAAGCAGGGGACTGGACTAGATGACCTCCTGGGGTCCCTTCCAGCCCTGTGATTCTGTGATTCTGTAAAGTTTTGAAAGAGACAAACACACCAAGAAGAACACAACAAGATACTTTTTTCACAATAGGATAGATTCATTGTGCACTGATACCACACTATCAGGTAACTCTATCAAGACTTAGCAAGCTAGATTGCCTTCTGCAATAAAATTTCAGCTACTGTCTCTGGAAGGAGAAACTGAGGGTGCTCTGGATCCAGTAGGTATCATGACAGGTCAGGGATCCCCCTTTCCCATGCTCCCTTTCTTGGCGCTCACTCAAAAACAATAAGACTTCTGCATGTCACCCTCCTATTTCTGAGTTCATTGATGGCCTATCAGCCCAATTCTGGAGCCACAGATCTTATCACTGAAGAGGCAGGTATTAGTAGCTGTTGGAGGGGCAAGGGGCAGTTTTTGCTGCTCTTTTCTTCTTCTCAGCCTCTTCTCATCTGCACTCTGATGGAACCTCTCAAATTGCACCAGCCCTTGATGGATTGCCATTCTCCAGTGGGTACGGTCTTGGGCAAGGGTTTCCCAAGTGTTGACACCAATGCTGCACTTTTTCATACGTGCCTTCAGCATGTCCTTATATTGCTTCCGCTGGACCTCAACATTTCTCTGTCCTTCCTCCAATTCGGAAAACAGAATCTGTTTTGGAAGGCGCTGATCAGACATCCGAACCACGTGACCCGTCCAACAAAGTTGTTGATGAATGACAGTGGCTTCACTGCTGGTCATGTTCAGCTGTTTGAGGATGCTAATGTCAGTGTGCCTAGCTTCCCAAGAGATTGCCTGAGGAAGCTGTGGAATCTCCACCCCTGGAGATTTTTACAAAAACATTAGACAAACACCCGTCAAGGATGGTCCAAGATCATGCGGGGGTGGGGCACGCAATGCCTTCCAAAACTGTCAGCCCCCTGCCCTCTCTCTCCCAAGTGCTCTGTCTGGAGCTGGGGATGGCTTAGTTTGTGCACTGCCCACATGCTCCATCCAGGGAAGGCTGGGGCCACACACTGCCCACTCTGCTCCCCATGCTCTGCTCAGGGAAGGCTGGTGCTGCACACTGCCCACTCTTCCCACCCCTGTGCTCTGGCCAGGGGAGGCAGGGGCAGAGCACCACCTGCTCTGCCAGCTGTGCTCCGGCTGGGGAAGGCTGGGGTCATGCACTGCCTGCTCTCCCTCCACCCTCCTCCCCACAGCATAATCCATTCTGGGAGGGTGGGGGCTGTGCACTCCCCACTATCCTCCCCCTCAATTCTTACCTCGGTGCCACCCGCCTGCACTCTGAGGGAGCGGGGGGAGGGGGGGAATCTGGGGCCATGCACCACCCATTGGGGAGGGGTGACCTGCCCCTACAGTGGGGGAGTGCTTGGATTCCATGGGACCCTGGATGGCAGGGGCAGGGCTGGGAGTTTGCCTCCCCCAGTCCTATGTTCACCCATCACCGACGGTCAAGATGATGGTTGGTCCTGCCATGGATGCAGGGAACAAGACTTGATGACCTTTCCAATTCCTTCCACTTCTAGTATTCTATGGTTATTATAGAGGGATTCTAGTGCTCCACAACTGTCATTTCCTCTCTGGCTTTGTCTTCAGAAGGGATCCAGAGGGAGGTATAAGAACTCAGAGCTAAACTACCTTCTGCTCAAATTTCCACATAGTAATCTGTGAGATCACCTGCAAAGCTCTACCCTTTCTGACCCAGCTTCATCCTTGTTCTACTCCTTGACACTAAACCACCTCTCCTGAGTTGTGTTGAGGGGCCACCAAAATGGGAATGATGCCATGAAGGCAGCACACCCCTGCATCTCACTATAAAAAATGAAATCCCTGGACTGATGTCTGTCAATATCTAGATCATTGGGCCTGAGCCTTTTTTACTACCGTCTCTGTAACAATTAAGAATCATTGTAGTTTAAGGGTCAAAGGACAAATGAAGAACATGTCTGGGCCATGTTTTTTAACATCCAACATGCTGTCAAAATTGTTAGTGTCTCTCTTTCAAAATAGAGACTATCCCTCAAACTATCCTGGAGCGAGGCAGAGTGTCTTGTTTTATGTCATATGCTTTCATTTTAGGGTTTTAGTAAGCCTTTTATTTGTCTCTGTGAATGTTTTAGGTTTGAAAGGCTTTTGTTTGTCATTCCTGGTGTTTGTAGTAAGGCACAATATATAACATGGACTGGAAAATGAAATTTCAGATGCATCTAATCTATTTTATTTATAATGGTCTATCCCCTTTACTCTACCAGAGAATGGAACTTTCTCTGGTTGACTGATAAACTACATACACTCTGAAAATCATTATTGGGAAAGCGGAAGGAATAACTTAGAAATGATGTAATAGTCTAAAGAACTCCAACTTGTAATTTGTAGCAATCTTTGTTACAATATAGCAATGAATATTTTACTTCAGTAGTAATGTTTTCTCATGTGAGTAAATCATTAGATAAAAGCAAAACACAGACTGATGCTCTTTTATATCTTTTGATTTGTTATAGATTTTATAAAAACACATTACTCCAGTTTCCAAGGCTATTCTCCAGTTGAGGACTTGTACTTTTTAACTTTTTCTTTCATTACTTTGCAAATAGATAGACTGACATAACTGAATGGCTTCTTTCTGTTTTTTGCATATTCCATCATGTCCTAATGCCATGTTTTAAAAACTTTAAAAAGTTTTAAAAACTGTGCACACCCAAAAAAGAGTGAGAAAGATCAGTCTGGAAAAATCAGAATCAGACACAGTCTTTCTCTTCACTGAAAACCAGGATGCCTTTCCACACTAAAATAAGAAATAAGAAAAGAAGAAAAAATGATGAATTAAATGCTCTCAGTAGTGCCAAACTGTTCCAGCACAACACAAACAGGCACTTCAGTGAAGAATACAAAATATTTTTTCAATCACTACTAACTAGCAGCTGCATTTTAAAAAACAAAAATAAAAGACTATTCCACTGACATATTGCCATTGCTTTTGAGAGGTCAGGAGATAATGTACACTTAAAAACTATTTTTTAAAATTTTCTAAAATGAAAGTTTTAATGATTTTTACAGACTCACAGGCCTGAAAAGGCCCTCAAGAGGTCATCAAGTCCAGTCTCCTGCACTCATGGCAGGATCTAGCACCATCTAGAACAATGTTTCTTAAACTATCTTCTGGAGAACATTGGAGTGTTCACTTTTTTGGTATCATGCACTGATGGCAGATATTTTCTGTCATCAAAACCAGATACAGTGTTATTTTGCCATTGGTATGATACCTGATTAAATTACTTCATTTTGTTTTTGATGTATATATTGCTGTTTGGTTTTTGGTTTGGTTTGACAACAATATACTACCTGGCAGTTACTCACGACAAAACTCTTGTGTGTTGGGTTCTCTCAGAACTTTAGTTGTGGAACTAGAAATCAGAATGAGCTCAGATCTTCTCACTCAAGACTTGCCTCTGTGTGTGCACGCCTGTACTTGACACCTGCTCCAGTCATCTTTGTAATCAAGAACCTCCCACCCAAGAAAGCAGCACATTAATGCTGACTGGGGAAGCATGGCACTTCAACCAATCTGCTTTTCTTTTATTTGCATTGCTCCTAAAAAATACCAGTGAGATTTTCAAAAGCACTCAGTGCTGGCCTAACTTGGTTCCCAAAGAATTCCGTGGAAATTTTGTCACTGCACAAAGCTGAGTGCCTTAAAAATCCTATCTCCACAGTAGCATCCCTTTGGAAATGCATAAACATATATAAAATAGGTGAATATTACAAAACTGAGGCTAACAAAACACAAACTAAATGTGCCAACTAGTTATGAGCAACATTTAACTGGCCAAAAGATGGTGAAACGAGCTCTCTTCAACTAAATTTGCTGATGAAGCAGCACAGAAAATGGACAAAAAGGTCCTATTTCCCCTGTTATTTTTCAATTTCACTCCACTTTTCTCTCATCCTGGAACCACATGGAATCTAGAACCCTGTAGCATCCAACAGCCGCAGGAGCTTGCATTTTATTTTCTGTCTTTAAAATGCTATAGCTGTCACTCATTGGGGAAGAGGAGGAGAAAAAAGCTGTTTGAAAATATGCTTGTCTTAACTGGAGTGGCTCCTTTCTGAGATGCACAACTTCAAAGAGGCTGCAGAGACTGGGTCAGCCCCTCTGACTCAAACCAAACGTACCGTGAAACTCTAATTGGCTGTTGGCTTTGTGATATCTTTCAAGGTTTTCAGGAACGTTCATTTAGCTGTTGTCCAGTGACTTAGATGGGAAATAAGTAAGTGGTTTTCTGTAGTTAATAAAATGTGCCTAGACACTGATTCGCACACAGAAAACATGAGGGTTGTTTGGTGATTCAAAAATTCTGTAGCTGCAGTATTCTTACACTTTACCAAGGATCACGATAAAAATGGCTGGAAAATAAAGAATTGATTTAAAAGGGTAAAAATGGAATCTTCTGCATAACTCTAGAGCTGCAAAGCTAATTTCCCTAAGTTCCACACACACTCAGGTGCTTTGCTAGATTAGAGACAAGGCAAATTATGGTCAGCCCTGTGTAGGTATGTAAAGGTGAGAGAACATCCTGTCTTCTGGGCCTTATAAAGATCTAGTCACAGTTAATAGTTTGTATGCCCAGATAGCACAAGGACTACACGGGGCTAGCACTCTGGGCAGTGGTAAGGCCCCCAAATGGAGCAGAAATGAGGTAAGGCCATGGAAGGGGGACATGCTGAAAATGTGTTACAATTAACTGTACTTATTGCTATACTAAATGTCACATGTCTTCAAGGGAGCCTGAACTACATGTGTCTTTGAGTCCCCTTACTTTTGTGAACTTGAAATTTGGACTCTGGAATTAGATATGACATTTTTTGTATTGAATATGTGTTAGTTTTTCTCTTTTTTAAAAAAACGCACACAAAAAAGAATGATACTCCAGTGCTAGACTTGTTTGTGTAGCCAGTAATTCACACCTTTTAGCATGGGGTGGACAGTGTTTGACCTTCAGCCGAACTGCTAACAGTGAATATGACATACGAAGCTAAAATTCCCATTCTGCCATGTCTTATTGCTCAATTTCACAATGATTACTGGACAGTGGAGTGTAAAACTCAAAGGATTCAGTTTAATTTAAAGTAAGCTGAGTTTCTTAAACTGAATTTACAAGGTTGGTTTAGCCTTTTACAGATGGATGACTTTACATTGATAAATGCCATAAAAAGGAGGTAATGTTGGTGTCGTATCTGAAGGACGCACATTGTCTTTATGTGTAATGTGCATGTGTGCGCATGTGTAACGTGCACACTGAATAGAAGGAGCTGTTTGTTTTGTTCTTGGTTAAAGTTTAAAGGATTCATATGGCAACATTGTAGTTGTGCTTTTAAAAGGAAGCATTTGCCACTAGACATGCAAAATTACCCCCCTTATTTCTTATGCTAAGCGTACCCTGTGGTAACCCTTGGCAAAGCTGGCTGCTGTGGCTAGAATAAGATGAAAGTTAATGAATGAAAATATATGGGGCCAGAGCCTTGGGTACAGTGTCTCCATTGCTCTTCATACCACTTGTGAATACTGGCTTACAGCATGAAGAGTTCTTGGGAGGTTTACACTACAGAAGAGTCAGCACTGTAGAAATACATGGGGTGACCAGAGAACATTAGTTATATTGGGAATACCCATATCCTGAATCTATTCCTGGCAACAGTTCCAGGCCTTTGGGGATATCAGAGTGGCCTTTAGGAGGCTCTAAATCACCACAGAGATTGTGCTCTCCACAGAGAAGATGTAATGCAAAGGTGAACTTTAAGCCACATGAAAAACAAGCAGTCCTAGAGCCCTTTAAAGACTAACTAATGTATTTATCAGGTAGAGCTTTTGTGGGTAAGACCCACTTCTTCAGATTTTCAGACTGGAGTAGATAAGGAGAATCCAGGGTTTATATAGCAGGGAGAGGGAGAAGGAAGGAGGGGGAAAAAAAGGGAGGTGGTCGCCTGTCATTAATAGGACCAGTGGAAGAAGGAGATTAAATTAAGTGGGATGGGTGTCATTCCAGCAAATACTGAAGATGGGGAAATTGCCTTTGCATTGCGTAAGGTAGTTGAGATCTCTGGCAAACCCCAGATTAAATGTGTCAACCTTGCACATGCATTCCACTTCAGAGGTCTCCCTTTGTAATCTTGTGGTAAAACCCTTTTGTAGAAGAATGGCTACTTTCACAGCCTCTATTGACTGTCTAGGGAGGTTAAAGTGCCACCTGCCTCCACTAGGTTTATTTGTATTCCTATTCATGATGTCAGCTTTATGTCCATTCATCCTTCGGTGCAGGGACTGTCCAGTTTATCCAATGGACAAGGCAGAGGAGCATTGCTGGCACATATTACATTAGTGGCGATAATTCCACATTAGGCCACATGTCTGACTTGTGCCAAGTCCTCCTTAGTTGTAGCCCAGCAGATTTGTGTTTTTTCAGTGTGTATTAAAGTCTTACGATATTTGCAGCAATAATGACTGGAGGTCCCCATGGGGGGGCACTAAGCTCCTCTCAGAACTGGGGAATGAGTGTTCTTAAACAGGAAGATGGTAATTCCTGACTAGAATGTCTTTCCTGCGGGGAATCAGATAAATGAAAACTCTGTACACTATCCCATTTGTGTTTGTTTCTTAAGTCTTCAGTCAAGGAGATGGGTTCACAGGGTGGTCAGAAGAAGCCAAGATGCGGGCCCCAAACCTCATGACTCCTGGGGAGCCCACTGGGACTCATCATCATTTTGAAAGGTCTATGCCCCTTCTCCAGTTCTGTTGCATTGCAGCTCTGCTGGCTTTGTGCTACCAGGGATTGCTCAGTCCACAGTCTGGAAGGGAAAGGGGTTGGTCTCCAGCCCAGTGTGCTCTGAAAAAATGTTATAGAAGCATGAGCTGATATTAACTTTCCTGTAGATTTTCCACATGGTTAGAGGGGGTGATGGTGCACAACCTCTCCCCAGTTTACCTTCCACAAATGCATAGAACTAAAACTACCCAGAGAAAGATCAGACAGATCTACTAGTGCTCCTATCAGTGCTTAACAGTGCATCTGTTTTAAAAGGGCCAAAAAAAAAATAAGAAAAAGAGAACAGAACAAATGGTGTCACTTTACTGACCTGGGATCCCTTAAGGTGGTCAGAGATGAACTCAGAACATGAATACATTATTTCCTTTTCATTGCCCACAATAAGTGTATTAAAAAAGTAACAGGCATATAATATAGTATCTGATCCTGAGACAGATGCAGCCATGCCTCTTGCACATGGGGAGGATTTTCCAAGAACATTTAATATGAATGAAAATGTAACCTCTGAAATAGAGATAAGGTAGGTGAGGTAATAGGTTTTACAGGATCAACATCTGTTGGTGAGAGAGACAAGCTTTCCAGCTCTGTGTAGCTCTTGCCAACAGAAGATGGGCCAATAAAATGTATCCCCTCACTCTTCTTGTTTCTGTCATATCCTGGGCCTGGCATAACTGGAACACTGCTGTGTATCTCAGTAAAGGTTGCTATAGTTAGGCATTGTTACAGCTAAGTTCCTGGGGATGGGGTGGGTTGGTGATCACTGCCACAATCAGTGTTTCTAAACTTGAGTTATGTCAAGCCATATAAATTTTTTTTTTATTTACCTAGGGTATGTATGTGGGTCCATTACTGTGCTGTATGAGGGCCAGATCCACAAGAGGACTTAGGCACCTGAGGGCTTGTCTACAGTTATGGGAAGATAGACTCTCTCTGGGTTGATCTTCCAGAGTTTGATTTTGTGCATCTGATAAAGATTTGCTGTAAAAGTTCCTTGACACCTAAATTTCTGCCACTGAGCATGCATGCTGCTGCCTCAGAGGGGCACCTGGGTGTCTGTCTCATGCCTATGCCCTACTGTGATCCTGACACCCCAGGTAAGAAAGGCAGAAGAGGCCTAACCTGGTAGGCATCCTCTGAGGATGACTGGAAGGAGGGGCCAGCTTGTCTTACAATCTTTAGATCAGGGTCTATGACACTCATCCAGGACATAACAGATTTGGTACAGTTCCCGCCTCTTTTCACCTGAAGAGAAAGGTTCTGACCTAGGATCACTCATCTCTCACATGAGTATCCTACCCACTGAAGTATAGGATGATTTGTCATTCTACCTTTTGTATAATTAATATTTAATTATTTTAATTAAAAATGGAATGGCTTCAACAAGGCAGACTGAGAGAGACACACATCACACTATGGAATCACAAAAATGTAGAGCTAGAAGGTATGTCATCCTTGCCCATCCCTGACCAGAAGTTTTCTAACCTCTTTTCACAAACCTCTAATGACAGGGATTCCACAGATACCTTGGAAGCCAATTCCAGAGTTTTATTTCTTTTACTGTTAGAAAGAGCTTCCTGATATCTTACCTAAGGCCCCTTTGCTGCAGTTAGAGCTGACTACTTCTTGTCATACCTTCAGCGGAGGTGGACCACTATCGACAACTCTTTATAATAGTCCTAACCATAGCTGAAGACTGTTATCAGGCTCCTCTGCCAGTCAGTCATCTTCTCTCAAGACTAAACATGCCCTGTTTTTTAACCTTTACTCATAAGTCAGGTAGTTCCATTTTTTAAAACATTTTTATTGCTCACCTCTTGACTCTTTCCAATTAGTCCACGTATTTCTTGAAGTGTGGCAGCCAGAACTGGACACAATACTCCAGCTGAGGCCTCACCACCCTCCAGCAGATCAGGACAATTACCTCCCTTGTCTTCTATATGATGCATACAGAATATTGGCCTTTTTTGTAAGTTCATCACATTGTTGGTTCATAGTCAGTTCGTGATCCAGTATAACCCCAGAGCCTATTCTGCAGCATTACTGCCTACCCAGTTATTCCACATTTTTTGTTGTTTATTTGATACCACCTCCCTTTCCTGAACATATTACTTTGCACTTGTCTTTGCATTTCAACTTGTTGATTTCAGGTCAGTTCTCCATTTATTAAGATTATTTTGAAGTATACTCTTCCACAATGCACTTGCACCCCCAACCCAGCTCAGTTTGCTCCTCAAATTTTATAACCATGTGATGGTAGCCAAATCATGATTTTTTTTTTAAAAAAAGAAGAGACTAGCACCAGACTCAGGACAGGCCCCTATGTGCCTCTACTAGCTATGCTATCCCAGTTTGACAGAAGACCATTGATAACCACACTATGAGAACAGTTTTGCAATTATATATTCATATGCCAAAAACACAAGCTAAGGAAATACAGTTTCATACATGATCGCAGCTAGGCTGTACCTCCATAGAGAGTATAAAACTAGTAAGTGTCCTTATACATTGCAATACAGCATGCAATCACTAAACCACTAGGTAAGCAGCAATTTTATATCACACTTTCAAAGAGGCCTTAATCTAGCCTCCCATTTTGACCCAGCAAATCATTTAGTTAGCAATCTAGCAGCCATTTGCATTCTCAAGTGGCAATTGTGTTAGGATAAGATTAACCATTTCCTTCTTTATAATCACTAAAACTAAATTAAACCAGCAACATATCTTTGGACTTAAAAGACCAACTCTCAATAAATGTATTCTTTATCTGCAGAGCACACTCAGCTTGCGCTCCCCACAAATGATGGCATCTGCTGCTACTGAGGTTTAATTGGAACATTTCTGGAAGAGTCTCTGCTTTTTAATTTTATTTATCTTGAATTATTTTCTCCTATAGTGTCAAGTATCGGAGGGGTAGCTGTGTTAGTATGGATCTGTAACAGCAACGAAGGGTCCTGTGGCACCTTATAGACCAACATAAAAGTTTTGAGCATGAGCTTTCTTGAGCACAGACTCACTTCATCTGATGAAGCCCTTTGTTGCTGTTTCTCCTATAGAGCACACAAAGGAGCCTGATTCACTTTCAAAATGTTAGCCAGAGAGCCACTGTTGTGTTTCATTACTGAGCGTTCTCTGCTTAGAAAAATTAAGACAAAAAGAAATGCAGCATCTCGATCCGGCCATTTCGTCCACTTGCATTTAAAAACTCCAGAGGATGGGGTTAAGCAAAAGTCCTTCACATAGAAAGTCACCAAATGAATAGTGATGTTGCAGACGCCATTAGTGCAATTAAAGCCTTTTACGCGTTAGATGGCTTAATTTAAAATAGGTGAACATTACTTGCAATATTTCTGATATTATTGCAATTCATTTTCACTTATTAGAGGAACAGAGCTACTTCCCACCATCTCTGCAACTCAGAGAGAAGAGTTTACCAAAAGCTTTTGAAACAATGCCATAATTAAAAAACTTGGAGCCAAATTCTTTTCTGTGTCAAAGTGCAGACCTAGAGTCCTCTCATGACCTCAGAGATGCCCTACATTCTGCTAAATAAGAAAGATAGTCTAAGGCCTAAGAACATGAGAACAGTCACAGTGGGTCAGACCAAAGATCCATCTAACCCAGCATCCTGTCTTCTGACAGTGACCACTGCCAGGTACCCAAGAGTGAATGAACAGAACAGGTAATCATCAAGTGATCCCTCCTCTCCTGTCATCCTTTGCAGACTTCTGACAAAAAGCGGTGTGGGACACCATCCTCACTCATCCTGGCTAAACTAGGTGCTGAACTAGAATGTAGGACAGAGGGGTTTATTCTCTGCTCTGCCAAAGATTTCTGGCATGGCCCTGGACAAGGATTTGAGGCCAGTGTTTTAAAAGGTGTTAAGCACATAAAGATGCAGAGAACCACTTACTGAGATTTTTCAAAGCACCCAGGAACCTAATTCCCATTGAAACCAATGGGAGTTTGACTGCTCAGTGTTTTTGAAAACCTCAGTGCCCACCTCTCTGCAGCTGTAGGTGCAGAAATAACTAAGGGTGCTGAACCAAACTATAAACCTGCCTCTGGAGGAAGTCACTTTAAGGCAGGGGGTGCTGCAACGCCTCAATCACCGCTGCTTCCAGCGACTATTGCTTTACAAATCTGACACCCCCCGCCCAGTCCCTTTGTGCCTTACTCAGTTTACAGCCTGAAAATAGGGGTGCTCATGTTTTTCTCCACCTCTCCATAGACTTAAATTATAAATTCATTGAGATAAGGATTAGGTTTTACTGGCTACGTCTACACGTGAAGCCTACATCGAAGTAGCCTATTTCGATGTGGTGACATCGAAATAGGCTATTTCGATGAATAACGTCTACACGTCCTCCAGGGCTGGCAACGTCGATGTTCAACATCGACGTTGCGCAGCACCACATCGAAATAGGCGCTGCGAGGGAACATCTACACGCCACAGTAGCACACATCGAAATAAGGGTGCCAGGCACAGCTGCAGACAGGGTCACAGGGCGGACTCAACAGCCAGCCGCTCCCTTAAAGGGCCCCTCCCAGACACACTTGCACTAAACAGCACAAGATACACAGAGCCGACAACGAGTTGCAGACCCTGTGCATGCAGCATGAATCCCCTGCTGCAGCAGCAGCAGCCAGAAGCCCTGGGCTAAGGGCTGCTGCACACGGTGACCGTAGAGCCCCACACGGGCTGGAGAGACAGCGTCTCTCAACCCCCCAGCTGATGGCTGCCATGGAGGACCCCACAATTTCGACGTTGCGGGACGCGGATCGTCTACACGGTCCCTACTCCGACGTTGAACGTCGAAGTAGGGCGCTATTCCGATCCCCTCATGAGGTTAGCGACTTCGACGTCTCGCCGCCTAACGTCGAAGTTAACTTCGAAATAGCGCCTGACGCGTGTAGCCGCGACGGGCGCTATTTCGAAGTTAGTGCCGCTACTTCGAAGTAGCGTGCACGTGTAGACACAGCTACTATGTGTCTGCGCCATGTCCAGAATAATGGCAGCCCAGTCTCGGTTGCAGCTACTGAGTGCTACTGTAATCTGCCACATACTGTTCGTGTGTCCATCTGTGAGTCTGTCAAAAACACCTCCTAATGGAAAGAGCCAGGACCACCAAATTTGGTATGTTGCTTCCTCTTCCCACAATTTAAAGCAAGGTCAAGATTAGGTTGTGTCAGAACAATGGGATGTGCGTGGGGTGTCATTGTTTTGTGTCAAACAGAAAGGGATGGGCATGATGGGAGGGACTCCAGCCTACCCTGAGGAGCTGCTGTTGCCTTCCACATGTCTCCTACCTCCCTGGGTCCCCTCGGGGCCACCGTGTTGCACAGCCCCTGCCACCCTGGGTGGGTGGCCATGTGGCCCTGACTGTCCTGGGCTAATCTCAGACCCAGGCAAAGCTGAGTAAGTTTTCTAGTATGAATAATATAGTAACATAGCAACAAAGGCTCATGTGCTTTCCTCCACCAAGAGTAGGTGTTGCAGAGGAAGCTGAAAGGGCCAAATCCCACTGAAAAATGCAGGGAAGGGGAAAGTGGCTACATATCCAATGTTCTCTCATGCTCCCTGCCTAGTTTCCTACCTATGACGGCAGCTTTGCTCTGCATCCTTGCGTGAGGTTGGAGTTGGTGAGAGAAGTCACAAGATGAGCAGTTCTACACCGAGCAAGAGTCTGATGGTAAAAATTTTTAAGGCCTTTCTTGTTATATTTTTGAGAAATCCATGGTTCTTTTTATTCCATTTAGTCCTCCCAGTGGTCTTTGGAATGATCATGTAGTACCTAGCCAACCTAATTACCCTCACATAGTTAACATAAGATTGTAGCAAAAATGCTTTTTATGAAGACTGGATCTAGGTCCCCATTATAATTATTGTGTGCAATTAAGGATTTAATGGAACAGTCTAAAGGTGAAGCTGAAAGCTGTTGACACAGTAACACACCTGAAATTGGTCATAATTACAGTAACAGATCTATTTCTCCTGGATTGTTGCCATTGTAAAACTAATATAGCCTGTAAGTGTAGGATGTCATTAAAAAAAGATCTTCATCAATGCTTAGTAACCGTGTAAGAATTCCGAACATTCACCAGTAAAAAGAATTGATGGATCTCAAAAATCTCCATATTATTAACATGGGGAAACAGAAAGAAATTTTAAAAAGCCTGATGGGAGTTTGAGGTTTAAAATAAGAAATTGTGTGTGGTGGGGGGGGGACCTAGCTCTTCACACTACTACCTTAGCCTAGAGTAGACTCTAAGGTGATCATCTAGTCTGACCTCAATTAGCGTGCCCATAACACACTATCCGCTCCATTAAACTCTTGATTTTCTCCACAACTCTGGGAACAGCCACATTTTCGTCATTTTTATTGGGAGACCAAGGAGAAAAATTGACCTCTTGTGATTTGATTCCCAAGGTGCTTCTACTGGCTGAAAGATTATTAATTAGAGCTCAGAGAAAATTGGAATTTCTGTCTCATGGCAATGTGTAATATTTTCACTTTTTTCATCCAAAATCTGGGCAAAAAAATTAAATACTGAAATTCTTTTAATGGGACAAAAGTACCAAAAATGTTTTATTTGGAAATGGCAGACTGTTTCATGTTTACACTTTTGATATATTTCCATGCTCCCACATCAAAAAAAAAAATTTTTTTTTGGTTCATTGAACTGAATAGAAATGTCAGCTCAACATAAAATGATATCTCTCTGTGGGGTTGTGTTGCCTCATGGTAGTTACAATTTGGCTGCCTTGCATCCACACTTGTCTGTTAAAACTGGGGTCCCCTTCCAGATTACAGTTATATGATGCACACACAGTCCTCTGAGTGATTGCACATGTCTATTCCACTGTTGGCGTGAGCACATCTCTTGCACAGCCATTGAAGATTTTGCTCTTAGCAGTACCTGTTGGGCCACAGTGAAGCATGCCCTAGGTCTTGTGCCATTTCACAGCGGCATAAAGGACTCTGTCCCTCGGTTCCTTTCTCCAGCCAATGATTGTTGTTTATTGGCATTTCTGTCTCTGTAATTTCGTATGCCTTAGTGTACATAATACCTTGTACTCTTAGTCTTGCACAGTCATTCTGTAAGTAGTTAGTACAGTAAACCTACATCCAGAACTATCTTTTGAATGTGCGACTACCAGTGTCTAGTTGAGTACTGACATTAGTACTAGGCTCGTGCCCCGTTTTCCTGGTTTCAAAACTCACCACTTATGTTACCGTTCTGTGCTGGTGAGTGATGCTTACCCCAGCTGTGGGAAGAGTCTGGGAGAAGCATGTGTGAATGACAAATGTCACATTTGTAAGGGGTTCAAACCCTGTTCAAAAAAAGGACAAGGCTGATAGATTCAAGTATTTGATCGTGGAGTCCACACTTCATCCACCATCAGCACCCATTGGTTCCAAGCAAGTACTGAGCATGTCCAAGTCTGTCAGGAGTGCTGCTCCTGTTCTTCCAGTCATCATCCAAATCTCCCTCACTGGTGCCTAAGAGGACTTGAACTTGCCAAGAGAAAGGCACCATGTGCTCACAAGGATGCACCAGCGTGCCCTAAAAAGTTGCTTCCTTAGGAGCAATCTGTGAGGCAAGAGAGATTGCTGACTCCAAAACCTAGGAAAGTTCGGCTGAGACCAAGTCCAGGCGCATCAGCGCTTGGTACTGTCAAGAGCCATTTCTGGTGCTTTCAACATTTGAGGTGTACAAGGAAGCCTGGGAGTGAGTTAGCTTACCCATGTCAGCTTCTGCCACGATTCAAAAGCCTCTCAAAATGCTGACACGAAAACCTCTTGCTTTTGTGGTTCCATCCAGCCACAGTGCTACTTGGTCCCAGTTTCTTCTGCTCTATCCACACCTCTGCATAGGTTTGCAACTAGAGGCAAGTCATTATCTTTTGTCTCATCCTAAATTCTTGGTTTGAGTGGTCCCTGAATTTCATTTAAACGAAGACATTTATCTATCAACATTCTTTCCAAAGACCCCCTCAAGCAAAGGAGAGGAAAAATTTCATACTTGAGACATTTGAAGAGCTTTGGCTGGTTACCTAGTCTGGGTTAGAACACTGAATTCGCCAGCTCCACTTTCTATTGCCATATCAGACAGAGTAAAAAGCCAATTGCTCTCAGCCCTGAAGATGTCTGCCTGCATCTCCACCTGCATTCTCAGAACAGAGAGGTGTCACACTCAAGCAGTTCTCAGGTGACTTCTGTAGACATTCTGGCTATGGTTCCCATTCTGTACATTTGCAAGGCAACTGCCTGGGAATCATGCCATACATTTCTCTCTCACAATGCCATGTCTCCTCAGTCTGGAGACCATGCCAGGTTCAGATGCATTGTTTTTCAATCCTTGCTCAAGTTGAGTTTGAGCCCACTGCCAGTTTAACTGCTTGTGGATCACTTACAGTGGAATGGACATGTGCAAATACCTGAAGAAAAAAACAGTTACTTATCTTTCTGTAACTGTTGCACCTGAAGAGGCATTGCACGGGTTTATTCCACGGTCTGTCCTCCTTTCCTTTTCTATCAGACTCTTCCTAAAAGGAAGTAATTAAGAGAGAAAGAGGTGGAAGACAATGTAGCCTTTTATGCTTATGTGCAGGGGTGTGAGGGACCAGATGGGCTCATGTTGCCCAGGCAGGTAGTGTTAGAGTAAAAATCTGCTCAAAAGGATAACCAAGACAGCAGGGAGGGGAAACTCAGTGGTTTGAGCATTGGCCTGCTAAACCCAGGGTTGTGAGCTCAATCTTTGAGGAGGCCAAAGGGTCTGGGGCAAATAGGTTGTGGGGAAAAAATCTTCCAGGGCTGGTGCTTGGTCCTGCTAAGAGGGCAGGGGCCTAGACTCAATTACCTCCTGAGGTCCCTTCCAGTTCAATGAGGTGTGTATCTCCATTTATTATGTTAAGGCATGAACACACCCACAGTGGGATAGGCACCTGCAACACATCTCAAAGAACAACAGTTATGGAAAGAGAAGTAATCATTTTATGAGACTCCCATGAGACACTATACAGCTCAGTTAGAGGTGAGACTACATTGCACCATGAGAGTTGTAGGAGAGAGTGGGGGGGCCTCAAACATCCAAGCAACATCTCCTATGGGGAAATGCAGTTTGAAGCTGAGACTAACTCAAAATAAAACATTTCCATTCAACAACCCAAAATACTATGATTTTTCACTCACATCAACCCAAAATGATAGATTTCATTTTAGAACACGCAACATAAATTTTTGAAATATTCAATAAAATTACATTTTCAATCAAAGAATGATAATGATGGAAAATTCGTGACCAGCCCTATAGTTAATCAGTGGCCTTCATTGACGGTACTGTGGGGGATGAGTAAAAATAATATTGTGATACTGATCAAGTTCAATGTAGTTCACAGAGACAAGCTGTGTGAGTACTCATCCTTCCTTCAACACTTCAGCTCCTGTCAGATATTTTGTAGAATAGTTTTTTCCTCTGAATTGTTTGGCTCCACCTCTAATATTTACTATAAGCACATCTTCCTTCAGCGGTCTCTGCGCCAGCTGTAACTTATGGCTTCAAACCTTCTTTCAGCTCCCAAGTGCCTTTTCAGCTTCCTGCCTGTTGTGCCAATAGAACAGTACTAAATCACTTTGACAGAGTACGATTTTTTATTTGGAGGAGAGGGTCCATTTTGTTTTAATTGGATCAGGTTTTTGGCATTGCTAGCCTATTTTGTACATTGGCTCAGTGCCCCTAACTACATCGTGGACTGATGTGAAAGAACATTGAAGGTACTGGCTCAGCTGCAACAGTGAGACAAAAAGTCTATTTTAATTGTTAGAGAATTTTATTTTAGATATCCCTGGCATAAAAGCAGTGGATTCCAATGTGAGGCAACTTTAAGTAAGTCTGTGGCTGGGATGGTAGATCTGGTACAGCTGACCCAGCTGGAGTTTCCTACAGTAAATAGTGAGAATACAAAGATAAGAAAGACCAGGCATATACCTAAATTAGGCCATCCTGTTTCAGAAATCATGACTGCCAGAAACAGAGAACATCCCAATGACAGTGGAGTATGCATTTTAGCAGATATATCTTTTTCTCTTTCTTTTGGAACTAAATTTTGCCTTAACACACACACACACACACACAAACTAGTTTTCAATTATCTAATGTTGGACAATCGATTTTGTTTTTCATGTTTCCTTTGTTACTCTGATGTTTGTAAAAAGGGACAAATAAATTCCATTTGGGCTATGCTCAATTTTGCAGTCTTCGCCCTTGTAATATATCTTCCTCAACAGATCAAAAACTTGTGTTGGACCTTTTGAACGGATCAAAAATAATTTGTCAGACTCCTTCAAAATTATGAATGGCCCAAACAATCATGAGATTTTCTTTTCCTAAAAAGGCTACATTGTGCTTCCAGCTGTTTTTTGATTTTTGAATTCCCCTTGCGCCCTCCCCATGCTGTGCATATGACATTTAGTGTTGCCCATTCTCCCAAACACAATGGGCATCAGTGCAAACCCCACTCAGCCTCCACCCTGCGGGAGTTCTGGCCTCCCAGCTTTTCAACCCACCGCACTATCAGTTCAGCACCCTGTTTAGTTTCACTACCATCCATCCCCGCTACCTCCACCCCAGTTCAGCCCTCCCTCTGCTTGCTCCTCCTTGGTTGTTTTATCCCATGCCTGTCCCAGACCATGGGAGGATCTAACTCCCATTCAGTCAGGGGGGTCAGGCAACTCTAGAGGCTCTTCAACTTCCTCTGCTCCTTATCAGGATGGGTTGCCGGGAGAATGAAGGGAACGTAATGCAACCAACTCCCAGTGGAGGGCGGTGTGAAGGCGAGAGGAGCTACCCTGAGGCCTCCGTACTCTCCTGTGATATTCCTGTGGGAATTATTTTCACTAAAAATTAAAAATTCTGTGTATGATATTTTAAAATTCTGCATATTTATTTGTCCAAATAGCACAATATACTCATGCCGGTTTCAATTATTTCAGTAATTTTGAAATACCTGCCAGCAGCTATGTTTCTAACAAACCAGACAAGGAAAAAAGATAAAGAATTGTTTTATTATTTTTAAATAGATTCCTTATTAGGCATATTCATATAGGCTATATCTGCACAGCCAAATTATCTCGAAATAGCAGCATTTATTTTGAAATAACTTTGGCAGCAGCTAAATGATGCACGTGGTATTTCAAAATAAATTTGAAACACTGGGTGCATTATTTCAATTCCAATAAACCTCGTTTCCTGAGTAAGAACACCTATTTTGAAATAGGCCACAGTGGGCTCCAGTGGCACTATTTTGAAATAGCGCTGTGGGCAAGGAAATGGTATTTTGTGTGTGGTAGTGTTATTTCAAAATAAGATGTCTGTTTTAATTATTAGGGAGTTCTACTTTAGATGCCCCTGGCATAAAATGAGTGGGTTCCAATGTGAATCAACTTTAAGCTAAGTCTGTGGAGGGGAAGGTAGACCTGGGACAGCTGACCCAGCTGCTTATTTTGAAATAGGGCTGTTGTGTAGACTTAGCCACAGAACTCTGTGTAGTAAGTAATTTAAACTACAACACAGAACTGTATTTCCCTCCTCACTTGGAAGCAGTGTGAAGGTTTGGAGAACTTTTCCTCTTCCTCCTCCTCCCTGGTCCCATCTACCCCTACACTCCTCCTCCCCTGTCACCATGTGTCCCTGCACCCCCACTCCTATTGAGCCCCCATCCCAGTCTGTCCCCACATCAGCCCTTGTGAATCCCAATCTATGACACTCCCCCTCCAGCCCCATGTGCCCCACTCTGCTCATTGCCCTCATATCCTATGCCTCTCCACCTGGCCCCATAGCGAGGGCACTCTGAGGAATGTGCCCTCCTCTCCTCCATCTTCACACAGGGCTGCTCCCACCCAGGAGTGGCTACCCTCATCCAGGAACCACAACAGACTCTGGAGAATGAAAAACAAAACTGCAGCATCTCTCTGGCAAACAGCAGAATTCCCCCAGGAGTACCACAAAAATAACTCTGGATTGCCCAGAGGAAAGAGGCAGGAGGGAGTTCTGGCTCAGCAGCTCTGTTGGCTGCTTGAAATGAAAGGGGGCAGCCAATCAGGGGACAGTCATGCACACAGGTTTGATCTTCTCACATCATCTTGAGACTTGCTGCACCAAAATCATGTCACTTGTGGGCCTTTGCAGCGCCTCTGAAAGACTTGCTACCAAAGCAATCCTCAGCCCCGCTTCATTGTAAGCATAGAAGATTATGCTTGTTAATTTACACCAAGTGATAATTTATACCTGCTGCTATGCCACATAAAGATATGGTGGAAGGAAATGTATGGTTACTGCCTCATTATTTGAGCTAGACGCTACAAGCTAAGATGTCTGTAAAAGAGATGTTGTGCACATTTGACTTTTTTGTCCTTTGTAAATTCCGAGGCCAGAAGAGACCATTGTCATTTTTTATAGCCCAGTGGTCACCAACCTATCAATCATGATCAACTGGTAGATCCTGGAGCCTCTGCCAATTGATTGCAGTACGCAGGTAGGCTGCCTCTACCTGGCCCCGCATTGCTCTCAGAAGTACCCAGCTGAGTGCTGGCACACCACTGCGGCCCCTGGGAGAAGGGGTGAGGCAGCTGCCCCCACACCCAGCACTGTCCATGCAGCTTCCATTGGCTGGGGAATGACCAAGGGAGTGGCATTTGCAGGTGCCAGGCAGCAGTGCAGCACATGGAGACCCTCCCCCACCAGAGGGGCCACACACAGAGAAGTTCCTGCATTTAGCCAGCCAGCATTTCCAGGAGCAGCCTGGGGCTGGGCAGAGGCAGCTTGCCTGAACCCTCCTATGCTGCCAACTGGGAGCTGACTGTGGTGAGTCCCTCTTGGTTGCAGCCTGCAACCCTACCCCAAGCCAGCCCTGAGCCCCAGTCCAGAGCCCACAGTCCTCACCCTGTCCTGCAACCAGCACTCTACCCCATCCTGAAGCCCCCTCCTGCATCCAGACTGTTGAGGTGAAGGAGGCAATGAGGGGTGCAAGCTATGGGAGAAAATTCAAGTCCAGGCTGAGGAAAACTCCCTCCCAGAGCTCTCACTCCTCAGTCCTGCAACCCAACCCTCTGCCGCAGCCAGATGAAAGTGAGTGAGGGGGCGGGAATAAGAGAAGGTGGATTGAAGGGGCTTTAGGGAAGGTGGGGGTCTTGGGGAAAGGGCGGAGGAGAGCCTGAGGTGTCCTCAATTTCTAAAAGTGAGCTTGGGCTTTAAAAAGTTGGAGACCACTGCTCTGTGCAAATCAAGGGGTTCAATATCAGCAGAGCAATTGCTGAATAGACATGGGGAAGAGAATTTTGTGACAATAATAATAATAACAATAATAGCTTCCATTTCTGCCAGCTTTAGAGCAGATATCTTAGAGAATGCTGAGTACTCTGCACTGACTACCTCTTCTTAGATATGAAAACAGCCTCTTCTATCTTGCAGGCATTTTCTATGTCTCTGAGGGGCACTATAGGTTGAACCGTAAAGACCTGACAGGTGCCGAACAAGAGAATTTGCCGAACCATGGGAGGTCATAATTGTGTAGCACATTACCAACACTTCCACTGCTTACTGGGCCCTTGGAAGACATTTGGGGTAAATTACAGCTAAAATAACAGCACAGAACACTTAGAGCCAGGGTTGGCGGCTGTAAACAAACTTTATTGCACCATGGGAAACTTGGCCACACCCATTAGAGGTGGATATCCAGTTAAATAAATTCGTGCTGGACTATGGATATTGCCAGATGAGAGTGCCAGATTAGAGCAGTTCAATCTGTATTTATATGCTACCGTCCCTGGAACAAATACTCCATATTTATTCACGTGCACTAAAAGAACACCCCCTATGAAATCATCAAACTCTTTTTCCTACAATCTGGGAAGGAAGAGGGAGAGAATTCTGCAGTTACTTCCATATTTAAACAGTAACAGGTGCTCAGATGCTAAGGTGATGGAGCTTCTGACGTATAATTGGACAGATGAAAAAGCTCATCCAAGAGATGAAATCCTTGTAAATAAGTCTCGCCACCGTACCCAGAGAGTAGTTATTAATGGTTTTCAATCCTGCTGGAAAAGTATAACTAGTGGGATTCCGCAGAGGTCTGTTTTAGGACCAGTTCTGTTCAATATCTTCATTAACGATTTAGATATTGACATAGAAAGCACACTTATTAAGGTTGCAGATGATACCAAGCTGGGAGGGGTTGCAACCTCTTTGGAGGATAGGGTCATAATTCAAAAGGATCTGGATAAACTGGAGAAATGGGCTGAGGTAAACAGGATGAAGTTTAATAAGGACAAATGCAAAGTGCTCCACTTAGGAAGGAACAATCAGTGTCACACATACAGAATGGGAAAGGACTGCCTAGGAATGAGTACAGCAGAAAGGGATCTAGGGGTTATAGTGGATCACAAGCTAAATATGAGTTAACAGTGTGATGCTGTTGCAAAAAAAGCAAACGTGATTCTAGGATGCATTAACAGGTGTGTTGTGAACAAGACACGAGAAGTCATTCTCCCGCTCTACTCTGTGCTGGTTAGGCCTCAGCTGGAGTATTGTGTCCAGTTCTGGGCACCGCAGTTCAGGAAGGATGTGGAGAAATTGGAGAGGGTCCAGAGGAGAGCAATGAGAATGATCAAAGGTCTAGAGAACATGACCTATGAAGACAGGCTGAAAGAATTGGGCTTATTTAGTTTGGAAAAGAGAAGATTGAGGGGGGAAATGATAGCAGTTTTCAGGTATCTAAAAGGGTGTCATAAGGCACAGGGAGGGAACTTGTTCTTCCTTGCCTCTGAGGATAGAACAAGAGGCAATGGACTTAAATTGCAGCAGGGGAGGTTCAGGTTGGACATTAGGAAAACGTTCCTAACCGTCAGGGTGATCAAACACTGGAACGAATTGCCAAGGGAGGTGGTAGAATCTCCATCACTGGAGATATTTAAGAAGAGGTTAGATAGATGGCTTTCAGGGATGGTCTAGAAAGTGCTTGGTCCTGCCGTGAGGGCAGGGGGCTGGACTCGATGGCCTCTCAAGGTCCCTTCCAGTCCTACTCTTCTATGATTCTATAAGCACTCAAAGGACCTCTTATGATGGATTCATACCAATGTACAAATGCAGGGCACACATTTCATAGTTATTCATTGCTCTTATTATGATAAAGAAGAATAAATGCAGACTACTAATCATAGGAACATGCAGTTTAAAAAAAAATCAAAGCAACACAAAACTTGGGAACTAAATATAATGCAAACAGCTTCAGAACACACCTTGGCAGACATAAATTCTACTCAAGGCACAGCTTTCTCAGAAACATCCTAATTAAATTAAGTGGTGAAAAAGAGGAAGGAGATCAACTATTGCTATTATGAAATTCATTTTCTCTTTGCTTCACTGATAGAGACTATATATCCTTAGCTGCTGTTACAAAGCCTCTTATCCTTTGGCCCAGCCAAACAGTGCCTATGTGCTGCTGTCTCATTTATGTTACAGTCCAGGCCAACGGCTTCCTTGGTAATGGTCAAAACAGAGTTTATAACTTAAAGGAATTTATGTAAGCGGTGTTTTTATTACCATTTCACTCCCAGGATATGAGATGTTTGGGGGACAGCAAGAAAGCTGTTATCTACAGCCAAGCACTCAGACACCACAGCATATGCTCCCAGGAGAGAGTCTGGGATATACACCTTAATACTCTCACAACCATCTTCATCAGCTCAGGACGCTCCACCAGATAAGTAGCTCACATCATGGAACAGATTACTCAAATACAGAACCTGCTTCAATACAGAAATAAATTCTCCTCAGACTGCATACTACTAGTACTCACCTGCCACCTCACACAGGAACCCTATGAGATATTATTAAACTGCAGACCATACTCTATTGGAACCCCAACGTGAGAGAAATCAGTTCTGAACCCCCTTTTCTGTCCTTCAAGCAACCCCCCAACCTCTCTAACCTCCTCACCAGAAGCAAGCTCCCCCACATCAACATGCCCACTCAAAGTAGCATCAGACCCTGCCAGAACAACTGTAGCAAGACCTGCAGACAATGATCAGTGACCCCTGCACGTTTCAAGATCCACAGAGCCTATGCATGCCTAGGACAACATCCAGTGCAACTTTCCGAGTGAAACCATCACTTCACACCAGGATAACTCATGCAGGAAAATGATAAAAGACAAAACACACCCTGTGGGTGTGGGTGAACACTCTTCACAAAGCACTCATTTTCCGTCTCACCTTCAGTCCTTGACCTCAAACGGAACACACAAAGCAATTTCAAAAGACAAGGCTGGGAGCTTAAATTAATAACTTTGCTAGACATTAAAAGTCTCTGATTGAGTAGAGATACTAGATTTATTACTTATTACAACAACCCATGCAGCTGCTTCCCCTGACTCACAGTCCCCATTCACCATACTGGAGGCCACATGCATGGGGCATTCACCTTGAATGGCCCCTTGAAATATGTGTTAGCTACTTCAGCACCTTACATTTAGCTTTGCCAGGCTGAGTATCTTTCCCAGACAGAAGAGAAAACGTGTACGTTTAAAAGTTTATCTTGCTCTGACCAACAATGGTTGGTCCAATAAAACCTATTACCTCACCCACAAAGTCTCTGTAGCAACTGATGACTAGCATGTAAGAAAAGTGGGATGCCCAGCAAACCCTCCAAATGCGCGATTACGAATTGCGCTGAACTTTCATTAAGGCAAGTTAAGCGCAACTCAAAATCCTGCTCCCCCTGGCCCTGGCTCAACTACCCCCCCGCCCATGTGACTCCCGGCTCAGCCCTCCCCCAGCCTTGCTCACCACCCACACAGGGCTCTGGCTTACCCTCCACTCCCATGCGCAGCGTCAACTCAACCCCCAGCCCTGCGCCCTGCACTGGGTCTGGCTCACCACCCCTGCTCACGGCTCCAGCTCAACCCCCCACACCTCCACATCCTGGTTTTAACACCATCCTCCCATTCCAGTTCAACCCCCCTATGGCCCAGCTCACCACCTGAGAAAGGCTCCAGTTCACCACACCTGCACTTGGCTCTGGCTCAGCTCCACCCCTGCCCTCCCTGCAGCCCTAACCCACCCCAGGTTTATTCCTCCTGCCCCCCTCCCATGGCCCCAGCAGACCACCAGGCTTCACCCTCCCCAACTGCCCCCTCAACCCCAGGACTTACCATTCAAAGGGAGCTCCAGTGCTCCTGCTGTTTCCCCGGCTGCAGAATGTGCGTCCCACCTGGGAAGAAAATTCCCCTGACTTACGCAAAACCCAGGTTACATGAGGCGTCCTGGGAGCGGAACCCTTGCCTACATTGAGGGTCTATGGTATTTTTAAATAGGTTTAAGAGGTTGACAGAACATGCTGATGAAATCCTGCTTCTAGCTTCAAGCCAAGATCTCAGACAATAGTAAGACAATTACTCCCACGTTTCTCTGTTAGGGTTGGATCCTGCAAGAAGGAGAGCATTTCCTGCAAGGTATACATCACCCTCAATTCACGTTAACAACCTCAGATAAGACTGTTCAGCACTTGGCAGGAAACACTGGCACCCTGCAGACCTAATTCCAACTTTGTGCCTTGGTCCTGAACTCTGAAGCGGCAAAAGGAGATTGTCTTGTTTGACGGTGAACTTTGCCTACGCCTGGCTAAGCCTATTTGAATTGTTTATTTTGGTTACTGCTCAGCACTGGAGTGTCAGCAGAGTACGCTAAAATTAGAAATACATGGGAAAGTTCATATCAGACCGCTTGGCTGTAGAGATGGAAGACGAGAGTGTTAGTCCTTACAACAGCAAGTGGTACTGTCAACTGGTAGCAATCACTAATCCATCCAGCAAATTTGGATGATGCTGAATACCATTGTTTTTGATACAGTTCTTTATGCCCGATGTCTTGCCACAGTTATTCTTAAGTTATCTGCCTCTCCACTGCCTCAAAAAAGACAAAATCTATCCTGTACCTTTAGACCAGATCCTCAATTTACCCATCTGTAAAGGACAATTTACCCAAAGGACACAGGTTCCAGTAAACAGGCATTGCAAAGCAAACGTAGAGGGGTTGTGAGAAACGAGATGAAAAGCCAGGTTTCCAGCATGTGCACTACACTCAGCAGCGCAAGTAAAATCTATTTCTTATTATTGAGGGGTGGAGAGAGACACACCTGCTAAGAAGGGTCACATGATCTCCCCATGTGGCCCTCCATGTGATTCTGTCCCTCTCTTAGCCCAGCCTCCCGTGCTATGTCCCTCCCTTCCCCATCCCATGTTAGCTGGTGAAGGGGCCTGGGGTACTACAACAGCTGGAGGAGTTGCCGGCGGTTCTGAAGCTTTCCCCACTCTGCCACTGTCAGCAGAGGAAAGGGGCAGCAGTCCCAGCCTTGCTCTTCCACCAAGCTCCATGTCCTCTCCATACAACAGCAGCTCTGCCAAACGATGGCAGGGCAGGGCGGGGGGGGGCAGGCTGGGGGTTCTACTCTTCCCTGCTGGGAGAGGAAATGGTGCCCAGACACAATACAGCAAGGTCCCCACATTCCATACTTACTGATTGCAAATTCAATTATTCACGAGCAGCTGTTTCTCAGGCTGCAGGGCAGAGAGTACCAGTAGCCGCTGCTTCCCAGAGCTCAGAGTGCCGGCGGCTGCTGCTTCCCATGGTTCTGGGGTGGGGCACGCAGGCAGCCACAGCTTTTTCAGGGCCCCAGGCAGGAGCACCGGCAGCCACCACTTCTCCAGAGCCCCAGGCAGGAGCGCCAGCAGCCGCTGCTTCGCCATATTCACAAAATTCAACATTCGCAAGGGTTCTTAACACTGAACCCTTGCAAATGCTGGGACCCTACTGTACTCCAAGTGAGGCCTAATCAGCCCAAAGTAGAGCAAAAGGATCACTCCTCATTACTTAGCAATGCTCTTGATCATATGTTTCAGAATGAGGTTTGCTCTTTTTGCAAGAGTCTCCCTGTTGCTTCAAATTTACCTTGTGGACCACTATGACCTCCAGGTCCCGTTCCACAATACTCCTTCTGAGAGAGTCATTTCCCATTTTCTAGGTGTCCCACTGCTTGCGCCTTGCTAGATGGAGTACTTTTCAATTGTCCTCATTGAAGTTCATCCTGTTTAATTCAGTCTATTTCTCTAGTTTGCCCAGATGATTTTAATTATAATCCTCGCCTCCAATCAGATCAGTTCAGATAAAGGATCTGATCTTGATCCCATTGAAGTCAATAGAATTTTTGCCATTAAAAAAGGCCTCAGCCAGGGAGTGGGATGTGCTTACATGGTAAATGCCAAGTCTGGTAGGAAAATTAAGAAGGACATTTTTTATGAAGCAAAATCGATAATGAGAATTTTCCTTTACTCCTCCTGAGATGTCTGCAATTTGGAATCAAAGCAAAGTAAACATGCAACATATATAAAATGTAAAATGGCCTAATTCTGACACCTGTAGTCATGCAAAGTACTACCTGAGGCCCTCATTCAGAAAAAAACATCCCTATTAAAAACATATATATGACATAATAATTGGCTACATTCTGCAGTTTTAATGCACCAAGCCTCTTAAGGAGGAAAAAATCCTCAGTGAGAATATTTTTCCTGAATCAAATCATAAGGATTACATCTTGTGTCCCCTAAAAACTGCTGCAGAAACTACAGACAGATGAGTGGCAGTGGAATGGCTGTGGCTTTCATCACTCACGGAAGTGATTTTGTTTAGACCAGCAATTCTCAGGCTTTAGCAACCCGAGGACTCCCATTTTCATCTAAACTTTTTCAGCATCCCCCCTGCCCTCTCTCTTCACCCAGGCCCTACACCTGCCCTACCCTTTCTCTGAGTGTCCCACTCACTCTATTCCCCCTGCCTCTCCCTAATCCTCACTCATTGTCACTGGGCTGGGGGGTAGAGTGTAGGAAGGGTGGGTCAGGTCTCCAGTGGTGGGTATAGGTGCTTAGATGGGGCCCGGGACAGGGGGTTTGGAACATGGCTGGGGACTCTGAGTTGAGGGTGCAGGTTCTGGCTTGGGGCTGGAGATAAAAGTTTTGGAGTGCAGGAGGGGTCTCCGGGGTGGGGTCTCCGGGGTGGGGTATGGGTTTAGGTGTTGAGTAGGTGCAAGGTATGGGATCCAGGAAGGAGTTTGGATGCAGGAGGAGACTCTGATCTGGTGCAGGGGGTTGGGGTGCAGAAGCGACTTGGGGTGTGGGGTCCTGGTTTTGCTTACCATGGATCTCAGGAAGCAGCAACCAGGTTCCTGTGACCATTAAGCTGATGGGCAGCCAGTGAGGCTCCGTGCACTGCCCTCAAACCTGCAGGCACCCCCTCTGCAGCTCCTGTTGGTCACACTTCCCAACCAATGGGAGCTGCACAGCCAAGACATGGGCGTGGGCAGCATCCAGAGCCTCTCTGGCCACCCATCTGCCTACGAGCCACTGGGACCTGGAGGCTGCTTCTGGGAGTTGCACAGAACCAGGGCAGATAGAAAGCCTGCCTTAGCCTCCAGCCCCCCACTGCAATGTCAAAAACTAGACACCTGGCAGCTCTACCAATGCCTCTACTGAATGCCTCTGAACAGCAGTTCTCCAATGTGCAGGAGGCACTGGAATGGAAGAAAAGAGGGAGGAGTTGATCAGTGGCCAGACCCACAAACCTCCTGGGAGTTCCCTTGTGGACCCCCGGAAGTCCTCTGACCCTCGTTTGAGAAATGCTGATCTAGATAAAAAACATCTATTTATATGTGTTTTTGCATATATTTATAAACTGCTCTTCACCTTAGTTTATTTAAGGTAACAGAATCGTTTGCTTTCCAGCATCAACAGTGTTGCTTCATTATCTAGAATTCATTCATCTTGGACAGTGAGACTAAGCAGGTCTGTTTAGGTCAGTTCTTTTTATTTTTATAGTCACAATTTCATTATCTGATGCTCATGCATTTGCTCAGTTATGTGAGTTTTGGTTTCCAGCATTCCAGGAAATGATGACCCCTCCTTCTTTCCTCCATAACCTTTGTCCTCTTCCCTTGAGTGACATGCTGGCTCCACTCAAATCAATGGGAGTTTTGCCATTGACTTTAATAGAGTCAGGATTTCATATCCTGTTTGTTTGGAATATTTTAAAATCATTAACACTTTTCTAAGCAGAGTAGATTTTATGAAGAGGAAAAACTAATCTGAATTTTGGGTCTGTGCTACTTGACAGAACTTTAAAAGTACTAGAGGAGAAAAAGTTGGCGTACTATCAGATAGCATGGATCTGCATGGTATGGTATGCTTGCTTCCATTTCCATAGTTAAAGTAGTTTTAGATGGCTCTGCTGGCAGGGGTGCTGATTTCCCTTCCAGCTCAGGGAGTGCTTCACCCTGGCTCCATCTCAGGCATTGCCTCCCATTCCATTTCTTCCCCATAGCCCTGCCTCACCGTCATCCCTTTCTGCCCCAGCTCCAACCCACCCCACCTCCTCCTTGGAGTACAAACTGTCCCTATGCCTCAGATGTTCATAGCACTCAGGAAGCACTGGAAGAAGTGGGAGGTGTTGGTCAGTGGGGCCACTGGCACACAAGAAAGCACTGCAGGGAAGGGGACAAAGGGATGGAGCTTAGTACTGGAGTGTGTGCCACTCCAATTTTTCCACAAGGGTGCGCCAGCCCCAGAGCACCCATAGAATCCATTCCTATGACTGAACTCTGGGGAAAAACATGAGAGTCTTGACCATGATTGCAAAGTACACAGAAAATAACCTCAGTTCATTCAGGAGCATTTCACTTTTCATCCAGAGCTCACAAACCAGCAGAGCTGTCAAGTAGCTTTGAGTTAGAATAACATTCAATCAATTAAAATGCAAGCAGACATATCAGATGTGTCCAGGACTTAAGCATTCTAATACTGTGATGATGGCTACCATTCAAGAGCCTAGCTAGAAAGATTAGATTAGACAGAACTAACGGCTGTTCCAGGAGCTGCTGACACACTGTGCAGCTCTTAATTTTCACTGACATTCATCTGTCTGATCTCAAACACAACTGCAACAAAGCCACCCGGAGTGAGACCAACCAGCAGAGTCTTGTGATAGCCATTAGATAAGCAGATTTTTCATTATGAAAAATGTCATTTATCATGCAACTCCTTGGGCCACAGTACAAAATCAGTAGACTTAGAAAGAGTGCAATAAGTGGGCAAGATAGTGGGGAAGAAAATATAAAGACAGAGAACATATAGAACAACAATAAAATGTAAAGCACATGAACAGAAGGTAAAGCTGAATAGTGCTGTGAACATTTAAAAATTCTCTTTGCAAGCACAACTTTTAAAGGTAGGGTGATCTCTAGTGGACCTGTCGTCCCTTGCCTGAACAGTTGTAGATTTTCTCCTGGAACAGGGATCTCCACCGTAGGACTACAGACCTGCTGCTAAAAGTCAACATATCAATGAGATTCCACAGTTAACTCCTGGTCTAAATATCAGGGTACAGGTGATTCCCCAGTGTGATAAATACAGACTTCTTGAAGGAGGCAATTCCACTAGCAGTAGCTTTGGCAGTAAAGGACAGAGCTGCCGTCATGAGAGTCTGAAATTTTTAGGACAGCTGAGAAAAAGAAATTAGAAAGATGCACTCTCTCTGTCTTTTATATTCAAATTTGGCACATTAACACATGGTATGAACCAGGATGGGAATTTTCTGAGTCACTATAGGGGCTCATTTGCAAACTTGGCTTAATCTAATTCTTGACACACACACACACACACTCTCTGATTTGCTCACCTTGATCATTTTTTTCTGATTTGTCCACCTTGATTACTGTTTTTGGTTCTCTGTGCCTTAAATATTGAGTCTGTTCTGGTATGGCTATGGTGTGAAGAAGTGGGTCTGTCCCACGAAAGCTCACCTAATAAATTATTTTGTTAGTCTTTAAAGTGCTACTTGACTGCTTTTTTGTTTTGATAAAAGAGGTCAGTTTCCATAGTCAAAAAGGAAATTTTGTTTCAATTAACAAATCCTTTGACAACATTACCCAGAAGTTGTTGACTTTCTATATTTTGTTCTACTGCAGAACATGGAATCACTTTCACCAGATTAGTTTTAACATGTCCAATAAGTATTTTCCACATCTGCATTGCTAATATAATAAATAAATATTAAGCTAAAATTCCCCAGGGAGGAATTCTCAATGTAAAATGTATCCTCAGGCTTCTTAGGAAGCTAGAAATTGTTAGGACATATGAACTACAGATTGTATGTGTAAATAACTGTGTTATAATCTGAGTTTTGTCTGAATAAAGACTTCAGGATTTGGCCTTATATTTTAAATCAGTGGGAGTTTTTGGGTGCCTAAGGAATCCAGGATCAGACCTGAAATATCTGTATATTTCTGTAGGCAGTATCAGCTTTTGGGGATGATTTCTCTTAATAGTTCAGACATAAGAACATTATAACATATAAAGATTTGTTAAAATATACATTGACACTTATGTACTGATGGGGACTGATTCGCCATTATCCTGTACCTTGGGTGATTATTTACACCAATGAAAAATGGTGTGAAAATGTTAAGATCAGAATAATAGCTTTTTCCACCCACTTTGCACTAGCATTGACTATTCCAAGTGCAGAACAAATGAAGAATCAGGTACAGAGGTGCAAAATATGATCTGACAATGTTTTCAAAGAATGTTTAGGTTATGAACACTGCACTCAAAAGGTCAAACTATATTCAGAACTGTACAGATAGTTTATGAGCCTACAGCAGCTGAATATAATTCTGAGATTTGGTTTTTCTAAGTGAATCCTTTGCTTTCTAATTATACGTGTATCCTCAAATTTTCAAACAGCCCTGACTAGTTTTGTGCTCTGTTGCACACAAATCAATACTTTCTTGCTCCTTAGCGGCCATGCTTCTTCCTAGCCATGTTCCCCATTTTCACTCGTCAGTTCAAGAAAGAGTTATACATTCGATTATGACAAAGCCATAATTTTTAACAATATTCGTCATGTACTGAATGGGACTTGCAGTCAAACATGCTCCAGCAAACCCAAGTGAAGATGTTTATTGGGATGATCGATATCTGTATTGCTATTGCCTTTACATGTGATCTTACACATTCAGGTCGATTGCTACAAACTGAGTGAAACAAGTAATAAAACTTCATTGTGCGTAATACAGCATAGCTAGTCTGTGAAATCATAATGTTCCCTGCTCCCAGAACAATAATTTCTACTTCATTTAAAGTTATTTGTATGCAAACATGAATTCCCCCAATCCACTTCTATTCTCTCTATAATGGATAATCGTCTTCTTTTGTCTGTGTATCTAGTGAAGTGGTTATTCTCTGATTATGATCAGAGCTGCTTTGAAAAACAGTACTTAGCAATGTTGTTGTGGCTGTGACAGTCCCAGGATATTAGAGAAACAAGGTGGATGAGGTAATAACTTTTATTGGACCAACCTCAGTAGGTGAAAGAGGCAAACTTCTCAGTTTATGTAGTTCGCACTGGCAAACAGCATGCAATAAACCTTCCTTTTAAAATACCTGGGAGAAGCACATTGAATGATTTATTTAAAACAAGATGAGACCACCTCTGTAGACTATACAGTAGAGAAATTCTTTGGCAGAAGGCATGGAATAGATGGCATAAAAGTCTTCTCTGACACTTCTCTAATTTTTGTAATAATGACATTGAGAAACATACTTGCAGTTTTATACTGACAACTTTAAGCATCATGGTGCGTGCTAAACTTACATTTGGACTGCAATTGTCCAATATTGTTAGGATTTTTATCATGGGGGGTTAATCCACTCACCACTATGTCACCTCCTTGTGATTCATCTGGGTCTTAGCTCACTGCTGGTTTGACAACTCCTAACTGCAATTTCTTAGCATCTTGTTGCAATCTCTCATGCTCCATGAGCTGCAATGTTTCCTCTCTATGACATGGTCTTCTGGCCATTTGGGGTACCAAAGTCCCTCTAAACAAGCCATTTCAAGCAGTCTTCAAAGTCTACTGCTCTGTATGTGCCACTCTCCAGCAGGGAAACTCAGGCCTACCTTTAGACTGGGTTCCAGCTCTGGGAGGGAGGAGGAAGAGTGACGACAGAGCATGAATCAGGCGATCTGCATGCTCCGAAAGTGCTGGGAGAGAAAGAGAGGAGCAGGTAAGTGTGGGGCTCCAATGCGCAAGTATGCGAGAGGCCTTTTGGGGAGGGGAAGTAGACAAAGGGGCCACAGGGCTACAGATTGAACCCCAGTGAGCCACAGGCTGATGCAGCCCACTGAGATGAAGGAGAGCCACTTATGTGGCCCACTTACAATTCGTGGTTACCCATCCCTAGTCTACATAGAGCCAGTATATGTGCCGCTATGAAGATCTGGAAGCAAATCATACGTTGATGTAAATTATCATTAGTTGATAGAGGTCAAGTCTCCGGAAAGTTCCAAACAAGGGTTAAGCACTTGTTGCTTCTTGTAGTAGGTAATTTAGTGCATGATCAATGCCCTACACATAAGGGGAACACAAACTGCTTTGCTGTTTACCCTAGCAGCTATCTCTACTGAAAATTGCATCAGAGTATTGTACACTATTACAATATTTTGGGATTATCACCGTACAAATACAGTGCATTAAAAGTAAAATACACACACATCTCTGGCACTTTTCAGCCTTAGTCTATGTTAAATGATCAGTGAAAAGATCTTCTGTTTCAACTGTCTGCTTTGCTCTAAAAAGATTTGAACCCAGCTTTGTGAAAATATGCTAGACATGGTTTGTCCTTGTACACATTTGTAAATAAACCATGTTCAGCTGTACCAATAATTGCTAACTTCAGATGCCAGCAATAAGTAATTTTTGTAGTGTAAACACTGCTTAAAAGGAAAGGTCCAAACTCTACAAGAAGTCCTGTGGCACCTTATAGATTAGCAGATAGTTTGGAGCATAAGCTTTCATGGGCAAAGACCCACTTCGTCAGATGCATCTGATGAAGTGGGTCTTTGCCATGAAAGTTTATGCTCCAAAATATCTGTTAGTCTATAAGGTGCTACAGGACTTCTTGTTGTTTTTGAAGATACAGACTAACGTGGCTACCTCTCTGATACTTGTTCCAAACTCTGTTACCCCAAGCCAAATAACTCCAATGCAGTGAATAGTTACTAATATTTAAACAAGTATAACTGAAATCAGAATGGTCCTATAACTTTTATCGTCACTACTGGGGGAAAGGGGGAGCTGTCTCTGGATGGGTTAGAAAGCAAATTCTCAGAATACAGAATCAGTTATCAGTTTTCATAAACATTTAATGGCATAGAATTGTTTGTTGTATGACTTTGGCAAATAATTTATTTTAATAATGGTGGGCTATGCTGGTTATTAACTGTTATAGTAGCAAAAAAAATCAATTGGCAAGTGCTGTGATACAGCACAGTTTTTTTCAGTGATCTGATCTGAATGTTTTTCACTTACTAAAGCTGAAATATACACATCCGGATGGAGAGAGTAAAAAACTACTTACTGACCACTAAACCCCAGCTTGACCCTTTCTCTGACCAATTTGTTTATACCACCCTTTTATTACAGAAGAGATGCTTCTTTCTCTATTAAGTATAAAAACCAGACTTTTCCTTTTTGGAGCCAAGGCTTTCAGACATAACCAATATCAAAATGAGCACTTCTATCGGTATATTTTCATTTTGTTGTCAACCATAAGTAGAAATGATGTAAAGTTCAGGCTGTAGTAAAAGTGAAATGATAATCAGAGAACCAGGACAACTAAAATATACTCATTTTATCAAAACAGAAAACTTTAAAAAAATGTTGTCATTACTCAAAAGCCAAAATATCAGCTAGTTCATAATCCATGAAATTGGTTTCACATGGTATAAATCAGCTCAAACTTTGCAGCCATGGGGTTTATGTGGTTAGAAATTTTCTTTAATGTCATCACATTATAAAAATGCATTTTTTAAAAAATATACAGCTACATAATTTATACAAAATTACATAACTTATACCAAACACAAATAAATCCTAAAAAAGCCTGTAATAATTGTTGCAATCTCGTATAAATTAAAATTTATACTTAATTGTCTTTGATGGCTGTATGAGGTATCTACAGTTTGAGGATGGAAAGTTTTATAAAACTATTCTCTGGGGACCCATCAAAATACTGAACTCATCAACATCATCTCAGGTTTGCAGAGCCAATACAGATGTTCTTCAGCAGGTAAAGGTCCTGCATAATAGCCCTACATGGCTCCCGTGAACTCTTCCTGGTCTAGGGTCATGCTAGGGAAGTGGCTGGGAAAAAAGGGAGAACAGATTGTGCTATTGCTGCTTTGTAGTCTTATTAGTCTGGATTTGTGTAGCATCTCATTGGAGATTGTGAGAAAACATGGCAACTCAAAAAAGCCCATAGGGCCAGTGTAACATGCCTAGGACTGGGCAGACAACCGAGTAAGGCTGAAATTTGGGAAGTGCGGAGGTCGTGTAGTTGTCTTTCACTCCCATTCAATTTTTCCTTCTGAGAGGTACAGCTGCTCCATGAGTGCTCAGAAAGTGTAACACTTGGAAAAAAGAGTCTCCTTCCTTAGCAAACAAAGTAGGCTTGCAAAAGGTGATCATGTTCTCTTTAAATGCTCTTCTTCAGTTGCAGTATTCTTGTGCCATCTTTCTTATTCCACCTGGATTCCATGATCACTTAATCAGATCTATGATTATGAGCCAGAATGACAGGAGAGATAGTACTGTTGTCCATAACCACAAAATAGAATAAGAACAGCAAATTTGATAAGAAAAATCAGTTTTGTTTGTGTTAAGATGAATGTGCAGTAGACCATCCAAGATACAGCTTAAGTGGTAGAGGCAAGGCACTCTTCTAAAATACCACATATTCTTTGAGTCAAAATATACACAGCAGGTAGGCTATGGCGAACCTAAGCCACTCCACACTAGACAGGGAATGATGGAAATGAATAGTGAGAGAGGCATCAGACACCAATGGGCACTGAGCCCACGGTTATTGATGATGATGATGAAGTAGGCTATAGCTGTAACACAAGACACTGGGATCAAGATTTTATAATTTTGGGTACCCAATCTGGGATACCTTAAAAGGGCCTGGTTTTTGCAAGTGATACGCATTGACTCTGAAAAATCAGGCATCTTGAAGATATCTCAGATTGGGTGCCCAAGAACGCTAATTATTCTCTCTAAAAGTTAGCTGAAATGCATTTTCTGATACCTTAAAAATGAAGGATAATTCTGTTACATGGAACACTGATGTGAACAGACTGGGCCACTCAATATGACAAACATTTCCAAAATAAATTTTAATCCTGGTTCCAAGAACCAGAGGAAAACTGAAAATGATTGCTTTTTCCATATTGTATGTCTGTTGTACAAATCTTAAAAATAAAGATTTTAATGCAATTGTAATTGTTACTGTTGCCTTTTTATTGACTTTATATGATGTACTGCTTTTTTGATTTCCACATATGAACATGTGTTAAATTAACCATGTATCAAGGGAGAGATTTATGGCCTTCATTTTCCTATTGCTCATATCAATGTAAATCAGAAATATTTCTTCTGAAGCCAACAGATACACCAGGATAATATTGAGATGAGCAGTTAATCAAACCTTATTGTTAAGCAGCTTAATAAAGTACCTTTGTTTCAATTAATTAAGCGGCTGAATAAAAGATACTCATATTTGGTCAATTGATTGCTTCATCGTATTTTCAGTGCTCCCCTGAAAGTAAAAATAAAGGCTTCAGATATGAGAAATATAGCCACAAGTCAACTATGACTACTCTAGCATTTCATTTTCCTAGGTATGCACTAAGACCCAGTAATGAACAGGAAGCTTAATGCCATTATCAATCTCGCAGGAGTTACAATTTATAGATAATATATTTCAAACTGTTGCACTTAGAATTGGATCATATTATGCCCCCTCCTATGTACACGTAAGTCAGTGGCAGAACTCCCCCTGGGAGCAAGATCTGGCCAATTGTTAGAATAGTAAGGAATTAAATTACAGGAAAATGAACGGAATGCGCTAATGTCAACCCACACCATGAATGCACTGAAGTCAGGCATCTTCTAGAGCCTGATCCAAAACCCACTAAAATCAAAGTAAGTACTGCCATTAACTTTATTCAATAAATTTGTTAGTCTCTAACTAACAGGATTTCTTGTTATTGTGAAGCAACAGACTAACATGGCTACTCCTCTGAGGCTATCAAAACAAAAAAGCAGTTCAGTAGCACTTTAAAGACTAACAAAATAATTTATTAGGTGATGAGCTTTCGTGGGACAGAGCCACTTCTTCAGACCATAGCCATATCAGAACAGACTCAATATTTAAGGCACAGAGAACCAAAAATAGTAATCAAGGCTGACAAATCAGAAACATTATTATCAAGGTGAGCAAATCAGAGAGCAGCTGGGCAGAACTGGGGGAGGGGAGTCAAAAGCAAAGTATGTAAAAGAGCCCCTATAATGAGCTAGAAAATTGCCATCCTGGTTCAAACCACATGTTAATGTGTTGAATTTGCATCTTAAAGAGAGTTCAGCAGCCTCTCTTTCCATACAGTTGTGAAAGCTCATCACCTAATAAATTATTTTGTTAGTCTTTAAAGTGCTACTGGACTGCTTTTTTGTTTTGATGGTACATAGACTAGCATGTCTTATCTCTCTGTTACTATTCCTCTGAGACTGTCATTCAGTATTGCTCAGCAATCATTTCAAATGTAAGGTGTGGTTCATAGGATATATGAGCAGTTTCAAAAATATTCACTTTCACATCATATAAACTGGTCCAGTGTTTCATGAGGTTCAGAAGGAAGTTGTACTAAAAGAATGATGTGAAAGCAAAGGTTCATGAAACCTGAAGAAAATTCTAAGTGCCAGTCAAAAGTACAAGTGGACTGAGGACCATACAGAAAAAATATAGTGGTGGTGACAGTTGATTAATGCAGCATTTGCTTTGTTAGCTGATTCTTTACTGCTGTTTCCAAACAAAAAGAGGTAACATTTGTATTCAGAATATTGTCATATACCATCTTATAACAATACAAAAACCACTTAATCAATACCACATGTGCAAAAAAAATTCTCCTTTAAATGAAAAACTGGATAATATATGAATGATAGATTGTTTAGTAGATGAAAAGGTCTCAAGCAGCCAGATGTTATTTTTGATGGGCTTGCAATTATTTACTCAAACTCCTGGGCGTATCAGTGATGGAAAATTGGTTCATGTTCTGTCAGAACACAGATTTTAAATGCAAATCACTTCTTCAGTTAAACTTACCTAATACTAACAGAGAGGTAGCCATGTTAATTGTATTCTAACAAAACAAAACACCAGAAATGTAGCACTTTAAATGTAACAAAATGATATTTTTAAACACTGACATGCAGTATTTTGTGAGTAATGAATTTGACAACTGTGCAATTCTGAATCTCTGTCATTGCAACCTAGCATCCCAATGCCAACCTCTCCCAAGTAATATATGATCTCTAAAGTTCATATTGAAAGGACTATGTCTCTGTTAAAACATTAAATGACGTCCACAGATGATGTAGCATTAAACTAAAAAAACTCACCTGGAGCAATAGCCTTATGAATGTTAAGATAATTTGCAAATCCTGCTCACTAAATTCATTGTTATATTAGAAATTAAATCAAAATGAAGAAAATGAACCGATACAATTCCCAGTAGTCACAAAGACTCAGGTGAAAACACAGAAATGATGGGTAATTAAAGACAACATTGTTTGCCCAACAGAAACAGACTTTTTACCACTGCATCACATATATTTCACTATGATCTGCCTCTCAATCATGAATAGAAAATGCTTCTAAGTAGTCTGTGTGTGTGTGCACACGCACGTGCACATGCTGCACACATTCACAAGGGCAGATGATAATACAAGTATGTGTATGTGCTGGATTGCATAGATGGTGGTGCTGCATCAGTTGGAGTAGAGAGGTGATGCTGTTGTGTGGTTTGTTTGTGGGAGTGGATGGATATGTACAAATGTTGTCTGTGTGTTGGAATGGGTAGGTGCTGATAATATGTCTACAAGAAAGGTAGATGGTAGTGTCGTATGTGCATTTGTGTGGTGATGAATATGGTGTTTGCACCTGCATAGCGCTGCTGGTAGGAACAGTGATCTATGTGTGTCTGTGTGTGGGGATGTGAGTTGTTGGTGGACTGGTTAATAAGTGGGGGTGTGTTGGTATAGCTGTGGTAGGTTGTGTTTGTGCAATGTGTATGTAATGGTATGTGTGTGAAATGGCATTGTGTCATGTGTCTGGTAATGACAGAAAGAGTGGGTAGTGATGTGTAGAGGGTCAGTGTGTGTGTGTGTGTGTGTGTAGATGTCCAGAGCAGGGTGGCCAACAGATTTTTGCCAAGCCCTGAGCAAGGTGGAAGGGGTGGGGTGTCAGGTGGAAGGGAGATGGCTGGGGGGACCGGGGGGAGCTTGTGTACCGGTACTTGAAGCACAGGACTCCCACAGTGATTTAAAAGGCTTGGGGCTCAAACAACTGCCTTTGCCACTGTAGCAGCAGTGGTGGCAGATGGAACACATGGGCCCTTTTAAATCTCTGGGCCCCAGGGCAGCTGCCCCCTTTGACCACCCCTCCCTCAAACCTTCCCATTCTCAGGCCTGGTACACATGCTAGAATGAATGTGTGGTGGCATGTAGTGGAGATGCTGCATGTAGGGGCAGAGTATGTGTGTGTGAGTGTTTTGATGGTGGTGATATGTGTCAAGGGCAGGGTGTGAGTGGGTGTGTGATGGCACTGGGTACAGAGGCAAGATAGTAATGTGGAGGTGGTGCAGTGTGTAAAGCCAGGGGTGTGAGTAGAAGTGCTGCTGGTGCTGTGTGGAAGCAGTGTGTGTGTGTGTGTATGTGTGTGTGTGTGTGTGTGTAGAGCTAGGGTGTGTATGATAGTCCTGTGCCTATGGGCACTAGGGTGTGTGTGTGTGTGTATAGATACTGGTGGTATTGTGTGTCGGGAGAGGGTGTGTGGCACTAGTGAAGTGTTTACAGGCACAGTGTGAATGGTGGTTGTGCTGTACCAAGGGGCAGGTGTATGTAAGTGCTGGTGGACCTCAGTGTACGGGGGCAGGGTGTGTGGAGGGGGGGCATCGTAGCTGGGCAGGGTGTGCAGAAGTGGGGCGATGAGCAGGGATGGTGTGCAGGAGTAGGGTAACATACAGGGGCAGAGTGTGCTGGTGGCACTGTGTGTCAGGAGAGGTGTGTATAGTGGTGCTGTGTGTGTGTAAATGCCTACAGGCAGTCTGGAACCTAGGCTCTCAGGGGCTTAGTGCAAAAGCCTCCACAGCTTGAGCTAAAAGCCAGCTGGCTCTCCGCTTAGGCTCTAGAGGACACTTATTCTTTGTCTGTGAAGTGGCCTAGGTACCACTATATGGGACAGCTAACCACACATAGGTGTGTGGGTTACATAAGCTCTGCTAGTGCTGTGGATCAGGACAGGGAGTGCCGATATACCGGGGCAGAGAGTGGAGGTGGCACTGTGTGCAGGGGTAGGGTGTGTGTACTGCTGTGCACAGGTGCAGGGAGTGTGTAGTGCTACGCATAGGGGCAGGGAGTGTGGTGGCACTGTGCAGTGGGGCACGGAGTGTGTGTAGTGCTGTATATAAGGGCAGGGTGTGTGTGGTGCTGTGTGCCGGCGCAGGGAGTTTGTGTGGTGCTGTGTATGTAACCCACATAACTATGTGTAGTTAACTTGTGCAGGTTTGGGGGGGTGGCAGTGCTGTGCACAGGGATAGGGTGTGTGGTGGCACTGTGCAGCAGGGCGGGGAGTGTGTGTGTGGTGCTGGGTGCAGGGGCAGGGAGTGTGTTTCCTGCTGTGCACAGGTGCAGGAAGTGTGGTGGCACTGTGCAGAGGGGCAGGGTGTGCGGCACTGTTCACAGGGGCAGGGAGTTTGTGTAGTGCTGTGTGTGTAACCCACACACCTATGTGAAGTTAACTTGTGCAGGGGTTGGGGGCATGTGTGTGGTGCTGTGTGCAGGGACAGGGTGTGTGGTGGGACTGTGCAGCAGGGCAGGGACTGCGTGTGGTGCTGTGTGCAGGGGCAGGGAGCCTGTGTGTGTAGGTGCCGGCAGCCGCGTGTGGGGAAGGACTGGCCAGCGCGAGGAGCAGGTGATGGCTCCCGGCTGCGGGAGTCTCTGCGCCCTGGGCGCCCGGCCGCGGTGCCAGAGGCAGGTCCGCCCCGGCAGGTGGCCGCGGGCGGGAGCTGAGCAATGCGCCGGCGCTCGGGCTGGGCCGGGCCAACCGCCTACGTCGCCTTCTGGCGGGTTTTTCCCTCCTCCTTGTCGTCGCTGCTGACGCGCCGCCTCCTATTAATCACTCCCCGGCCGGCGCGCGGCAATTAGCAGCGCGCGGCTGGGCTGCGACGGCTGCGGCAGCAGCCCGCTCCCTCCCCGGGCCGGCAGCTGGCGGCAGAGCGCGGCGCGGCGCGGCTGCCAGGATGGCGAGCCGGGCTGGCGGCCAGCGGCGGCTGCTCTGAGCCTGGCGGAGGGTGTGGGGGGAGGGCCGGGCGGGGGATGCTCCCCAATGGCACCTGCCCCAGGCTCCCGGGCGGTGCAGGGGGAGGCGGCGGCGGCGAGAGCGGCGGCGGGGTGCTGGAGGAGGCGGCGGCGGCGGCGGGGGGCATGGACTCGGGCGGCCGGAACTCCTCGGGCGCCCCGAACAGCACCCTGAGCGAGTCGCAGGGCAGCGCCATCCTCATCTCCTTCATCTACTCCGTGGTGTGCCTGGTGGGGCTGTGCGGCAACTCCATGGTCATCTACGTGATCCTGCGCTACGCCAAGATGAAGACGGCCACCAACATCTACATCCTCAACCTGGCCATCGCCGACGAGCTGCTGATGCTCAGCGTGCCCTTCCTGGTCACCTCCACCCTGCTGCACCACTGGCCCTTCGGCTCGCTGCTCTGCCGCCTGGTGCTCAGCGTGGACGCCATCAACATGTTCACCAGCATCTACTGCCTGACGGTGCTCAGCGTGGACCGCTACATCGCCGTGGTGCACCCCATCAAGGCGGCCCGCTACCGCCGCCCCACCGTGGCCAAGATGGTCAACCTGGGCGTCTGGGTGCTCTCCATCCTCATCATCCTGCCCATCATCATCTTCTCCAACACGGCGCCCAACAGCGACGGCACGGTGGCCTGCAACATGCTCATGCCCGAGCCCACCCAGCGCTGGCTGGTGGTCTTCGTGCTCTACACCTTCCTGATGGGCTTCCTGCTGCCCGTGGTGGCCATCTGCCTCTGCTACATCCTCATCATCGCCAAGATGCGCATGGTGGCGCTCAAGGCCGGCTGGCAGCAGCGCAAGCGCTCCGAGCGCAAGATCACCCTCATGGTCATGATGGTGGTGATGGTCTTCGTCATCTGCTGGATGCCCTTCTACGTCGTGCAGTTGGTCAACGTCTTCGCCGAGCCGGACGACGCCACCATCAGCCAGCTCTCCGTCATCCTGGGCTACGCCAACAGCTGCGCCAACCCCATCCTCTACGGCTTCCTCTCGGACAACTTCAAGCGCTCCTTCCAGCGCCTCCTGTGCCTCAGCTGGATGGAGAACGCCGCGGAGGAGCCGGTCGACTACTACGCCACGGCGCTGAAGAGCAGGGCGTACAGCGCCGAGGACTTCCCCCCCGACCACTTGGAGTCGGGCAGCGTGTACAGGAACGGCACTTGCACCTCCAGGATTACCACCCTCTGAGGACGCGCGCGGGCGCCGGGCAGCCGGGCTGGGGGCGGGCGAGCGGGGCTTGAGGCCCCCCTTTGGGGAGTCGGGCAGGCGAAGGGAACCCACGCCTGGTTCGCTGGCCCGCTCCCCCGCCCGCCTCTGTGTTGGCTGATGCTCCTGCACCCCTGGGCAATCATTAACCGCGCGCCCCGCTAGGGGGGTGCTTAGGCGCCGCTGTCTCTCGCTTCCCGCCCCTTCCCGTTGTGTGTGCCCGGCGTGGGTGGATCCGCGAGGTCTCTTATTGACTTGCCCCCTTTCTATTTGCGCTCGTCTCTTCCCCGCCGCCTGCCCCGGGGGCGCCTTGCTCGGGCGCTAAACCTTCCCTCGGCCCCCGGGAAGGCAGACTTTGCCAGACACCGCGAGGGGCGGCTGCGTCAAAAGCTAGGGAGCCGCTCCGTTGCCCTGCCACAGTTTCCACTCGCTCCCTTCCCGGGCCCCTGGGGAAGTGCTGCCGGGAGACAGGGGTTCCGCTCGGAGCGGAACTAGGGAAGCTCCCTTTGTCCGTTCCCCGGCTGCAGCTCAAGGGCTTCGCCCCCGCCCCACAGGAGGGGAGCTCCTAGGAAGGGGCCAAGCCCTGAAGCCATGGCTCAGGTGGGACCCCCCCCGTCGCTCCCCCGAGCGTGCTCCGAACGGACTTCCACCGCGCTGGAGCAGTGGCGCTGGCGGGCGGGACGGCAGCCCGATGGAAATGGGAACGAAGGGCCTCTTGAGAAAGAAACACGAGTCTCGTTATCCCGGCGCTGCCCGGCAGCGGAGCGGCTGATAAGGGAGAGATAGACAGCCCCGTGACTCGCCTGGAGCCGGGTGGTGGACGGGCTGGGCGGGGGGATGTTTGCGCAGGGGAATAGTTGGGTGCGTGGGTACACATAATAAAGGTGTGCAAATAAGCCACGTGTAAAGGGAGCACTAGAGCGGGAAGCGATTAGCCTGTGCGTGTGGCGCTCCCCGTGAGCAAAAAAGACCCAGGCTCTGAATTGAGGCAAAAGTAGAGCAGTCGGGGTGGCCGATTTGCCGTTTGAGTACCTAGACTAAGGGGATTTTATTGCAGATCCCCCCTCAGGCTTGGGAATACGTCACAGAACCATGCCCCAGTCTGTTCAGCAGTAGCGGTTACCCAGCCCCACTTTGCACAGCTCCTAAATTGCCGCTTACTTATCAGCAATGTACTCAACATTCCCAGAGCGTCGCTGTATGTTTGATTTTGATTGTCCTTATCTGTGTGCTTCATATGCTGTTTGATTTCTCGGTATTTTTCGTCACCGTGTCCTGCAAACGGTCTGTTGGAAGCAGTTTATTCCATGTACTGAAGTCTTGGCACCCACATACACTTTAAAAGGGTGATGTTTCTTTTAAGAGAAAAAGATCATAACCTTTTTCTAGGGCATCTTTTTCCATGTTGCCCCCACCACCATTCTTTTCCTGTCTTTTCCCATGTTGGACATGCACATTTCAGAAGCAAGATTTTTTTTTTCTGACAGAAAAGCAGTGCTTTCCTATTTGATAAATGCTGGTGTCTAAAGTGAAAAAAAATCTAATATTTCTCTTCTCCCTTTAAAGGTTATCCCAACTTGGGCACACCAGTGAAAATTCTGGAGATACGAGCAATTCTATTGTTTGTTCTTTACTGACTTCCTTAAAACAGAACTTATGTCAAAGACAGTGGGCTAGCCCCCTTTTAGAAAATCATCTCTTTAGCACAAAACTACTGGAGATCAGAAGCAAAAGGGGGGGGGGGAACCCAAACCACCAGTAAGGTTGCCTACTAATTTTTAGATTACTCAATGAGTCCAAAGAGGGTTAATATTCAACTTTAAGTAGTTGCCTTTTGGAGGCTAGATTCCTCGCTAAAGTGTAGCATGAACTCTTCTTAGGAGCAAAAAGCATCAGACATTGTCAATATGAATGCCTAAATTCTAGTATCTCAACCAGGGCCCATTGAAGCAAATGGAAACTCTCCAACCACCTTCAGTGGTCTCTGCCTCATTCCCTTTTAGTTTTAAAATAATAGGTAATGTGGATGCTGTTGCATCCTTATTAACATATTTTGAAAAAAGTTTTAAAATCTGTATGAATCCTTTTCCTTTTTAGGGGACCACTCACTTTAAAAAAGGACCTTCAGTTAACTTTAAAGGTAATTGCTAGTTTTACCTTCACTTATAGTAAAAGAGAAAGGTTTCTTACAATCTTTACTAACATTTCACTGAAGACATTGTTCAAAACAGACTACAGGGGCCATGTTTACATTTTTAGAGCTTCATTTCAAATTGTGATAATTGTTTCCTTAGAAAGGTATCAATCTAGTGCTTTTATACTGTCAATTACCCAGCAATACTGTAATGCAGTGTTAGCTTAATAAACAGTTATCTTAAACAGTACTCTGCAATCTTTTTACTGTTTTTCTGCAATTAATTGGTTTCTCTAAAGTAGTACTCAGTTTTGATGAGACATTAAGCAAACATTTTTGTTTTGTTTAGCTTCATGCAAAGATACTGGAACTTGTGACATCCAGCTACTTAATTCTGCAGACATGTCAACTTGTGTGCTCTGATTTTCAGTTCTCCCAAGCTGTCAAATTGTCCTAACACTCTGCTGGAGACCACCCAGGGTTTTACAGTATGGCGTGCTCAGTTACACAGTGAAAGGTATTCTTTCCTCCTGGTCATTTCTGAAATTATGAGCAGTCAGCTTGGTGCTAAGGTCACCAGTTAAAGCACTATGTTGTTCCAGCTGGATACAACATCTTCATTGCTTCTCCCCAAGCAATGTATGTGGCTGTCATTTGTCATCTTGAATGCGGCTACACTTCAGCAGTAGGTGAAATGATCAAAAGTTGTATAGCACTGGAGTTGTGCTGCAGGAAAAAAGGGTAGTCCAATCAAACTATTCCAAATAATTTCGTAACAACTATCTGAAAAAGAGGTGCCTTCAGCAACTGATGTGAAATGTGTAAGATAAATTAATTCTAAAGCATTTGTTTGCAAATTTCAAATAAAACCTGTTAAAATTTCATATAAAAAGCATTCAAATAACTGTTGTCTTCAGTAACCACTGAAGAAAGCATTTAGCTGAAATATTTCTCTACATCCTTTTACTTAGATATAACATATTTTATCCACAAAAAGCATATATATTGTTTACAATCAACAGGGCAAATTTCTATTTAACATATCACAAGTTTCATACTAATATGTGTGTTGGCACAGGATCTGACCCTGCACCTTCAGTTTGAGTTTTGTCACTGACCGTAGTGGTGCAGGGTAAGGCCCATATAAACATCAGTGATGTTTCTCAATAGCACTTTTCAACTTGATGAAGTACATAAGGATGGCCTGGGTTGTCTCTGATGGATACACACACACGGGACCCTCTGGACACTGATTTTTCTTAGCATCTGCACTGCGGAGGAGGGCAGAGTTAAACAATTCTGTAGTATTGTCTCCACCCAAACTCCCCACAAAGGCTGCTTAGAATAAAACTATTGTTCCACACCTCCCACTAAGTTTCCCCAGGAAATACTATACAACCTAGAGTGGTCTCATCTGTGAACTTGCCTCTGAGAGGTCGGAGGACAACTGCAGCCTGGCACTGTTAGGCTTCCAGAAGTCAATATGGGTGCAGAGGCACCAGACATCTGGAAGAGTGGCATGGCTTCCTGTGGATCCTCTGGGCACTTCGTGTAATGCTGGAGCTTCAGCAGGTTTGGGGTATTCTGAGTGTGAAAGTAAACTCCACTTTTTGATGAAGCCATCAGAGAGACACTTCCCTGTGGTCTGGGTTCTTAGTGCAGTCTTCCTCCCATGGAGCCTATCCAGTGGATTTTTCCACAGAGAGGGAAAAGGTGCCACAGTATCAGTCTTTTGAATATGACACATTGATCTCTGAAATGCTAGTTCTACACTGTACCTAGACAGAACAGCCTTTTTAGAAAACAAAAAATCATTTTAAAAATAGGAAGCCTATAGGTCAAGTACCTGTTAATAATAGTGCAACCATGTGCTTGTCTGGGTTGCTATGGCAACCAGTCTCCAACAACATGCACTTTTTAGCTCCAAAAATATGGGCCAAATCTTGTTCGCTTTCTTGAAATCAATTGGCATCTGTGTGGGAAAGGCACACAAGTCTTGGCTTTGCAACATCAATTGCTCAATAAAGCAAAGCACAATTTAAAGAATACCTTAAAATCTCACCAATATAAAGACACATCCAAGCAAAAAGAAACACAGACAAGGAACTCACTCCATTTTTTGTTTAAAAAATCCCTGTATTTTTCAGATGCTCTGATTTCCAACCATTGAAAGCTTTCCAATCTCCAGGGCTCTGCATTTGAAAATGTGAATCATGAATCACCCCAGAGACAGATAAACTATCTCCACAGTATTTTCAGCGTTATGGCTCTAGAGACCTGGATCACAATAAGGAACATATTTTCCTTTCAGAGCAAAACATTTCAGCCTAATTATATTTTGGGAATAGGTGTGGTCAAGAAGAATGAGGGAAATGGGAAGCATATCAAAGTACTCCTCATTACGTTAACTATTATAAATTTAATCTAAGAGTTTTCCAATGAAACCTACGAAATCACTCAATAATTTAATGTCTGCTTTGACAGAGAAGTTACTGTGAATGTGGTACAACCTGAAGAAAGGTTGCCAAGCAAGGTGATGGCACAACTGTAGTATTCACATCCATCCTGATATATAAATAGTCTTTCACCCCAAGCCTGGGTTGAATACATTACGCTCATTTTGTATGTGTGTCCTGAGACTGTGTGTATGTATGTACCTAAACGGAGGTTATTTTCAGTATACTGGTAGCCCAACATTCCTCTCTTCTGTTCTGGTTTATTATCTCATGCTCCTCACCAAAGTACCTTAGATGCACTGCAGAGTCCCTCAGCGAAGGATTGTAGTTCCTAACCATAGAGGGAAATGCCAAAGTCGGTCGTGTTTGATAGTTTCAAAGTCAAGAAGGATAACTAACTTTTAGAATCAGGACTAAATGTCCACCATGATGATCACAGGACTTTTACCGGATCAGCTTACGCAGCTGACCATGCTCTTGATGCAGTGTGTAGTCTGGGATTGAAGAGGAAGCTTCTGACAATTGTGGGTCTGAGGTTCAAGAGATTCAGACTGCACTGCCATCTCAGCACTTCTGATAATCATGCCCTACACTCATTGCATGGACCAACCACTGCCATCTTCAAACATCTAGGGTGTTTATCTCTTGTTGGATGAAAGAACTCGTTTAAGGCTCTAGTATGAAAACTAAGGGAACTCTGCAACAATGTTAGCTTTGTTGATAAACAAGGTATTTATTGGTTAGAATGCATTGTAATGAAATGAAAAGGGTGTATAATTTGTCAGGTTGCCACGTAGGGCTCAATGGGAGCTTTAGCTGGATGAAATGTGCAACATAAAACACTATGGCTACGTCTACACGTGCAGCCAACATTGAAATAGCTTATTTCGATGTTGCGACATCGAAATAGGCTATTTCGATGAATAACGTCTACACGTCCTCCAGGGCTGGCAACGTTGATGTTCAACTTCGACGTTGCTCAGCCCAACATCGAAATAGGCGCAGCGAGGGAACGTCTACACGTCAAAGTAGCACACATCGAAATAGGGATGCCAGGCACAGCTGCAGACAGGGTCACAGGGCGGACTCAACAGCAAGCCGCTCCCTTAAAGGGCCCCTCCCAGACACAGTTGCACTAAACAACACAAGATACACAGAGCTGACAACTGGTTGCAGACCCTGTGCCTGCAGCATAGATCCCCAGCTGCCGCAGAAGCAGCCAGAAGCCCTGGGCTAAGGGCTGCTGCCCACGGTGACCATAGAGCCCCGCAGGGGCTGGAGAGAGAGCGTCTCTCAACCCCCCAGCTGATGGCCGCCATGGAGGACCCAGCAATTTCGACGTTGCGGGACGCGGATCGTCTACACGGTCCCTACTTCGACGTTGAACGTCGAAGTAGGGTGCTATTCCTATCTCCTCATGAGGTTAGCGACTTCGACGTCTCGCTGCCTAACGTCGAAGTTAACTTCGAAATAGCGTGCACGTGTAGACGCAGCTTCTATGTAATATCCTGTATTATATAATCAAGCAGCAACCAGCCCTGGATAAAAGGAAAATGCAGAATGAGTACCAAAAAAAATCAATAGCACTATTAATCATTTTCGCTTCCTAGCATCATTGCAAAAGTATTTTGCATATGATCTGACTAAGTCTACAGGGAAGAGCAAAAGCATTTCTTTCTAAGCCAAATTCAAAGTATTATAAAATAGCTCCTTTAAAAAGTTCCTGATTCCTGTTGGAAGAACTAGAATAACATTCTATTTAAAAAACATGTATTTTATATTTTCAGTTCTGTAGTTTGTTCTTCCTTCTTCTTCTTCTTCTTCTTTTATGTGCCTTTAAAAAGCTACCTAAAAAGCTCCTTATTCACAGCCTAAAGACAATGGGCCTGACCATCAGCTGATGTAAGTTATTGACATCAGTGGAGCTACACTAATTTACAACAGCTCAGTTTTTCACTCCTTGGTTCCTGCCCCAAAGAGCTTACCATCTAAACTGATCACAGCACCAGCGATGGAGGAGGAAATAAAGATATAAGGTCACTGACAGGACAGAATAAACCTACAACCTTGGGGGCTAAAGCCATGTGCTCTACCTATGAGCCAAAAGCCAGATGCCTCTCAACCAAGGTTGTACAGCAGAGAGACTTCACTCTCCCTTGCCAGGGGTCTCAGTGCCTCTGGGGTTACACAGAGAATGGGGGTGCTTGAATAGTATAGTACATGTTATGTTAATTTTTTAGTTGTTTGCCTATGTGGTTTCTATAATTACGGTCAGGGAGAGGTTGGTAGGGGTTTTTTGGCTGGTTGTTTTTAGTTTTTCAGAGGAAATGGATGAAAAGCACTTTCTTTGGGGCAGGAGGTGAATTTTGTGACTAGATAGCAAGTGTGAGAAACTGTGACTGGTGGGAGGGGGTAACAGGCTCCTATATGAGACAAAGCCCTTAAAATAGCATGTGTGGGTCATCCTAACTCTGAGAGGGAAGTGAAACTTAAGAAAAAATTAGGTGAGAGAACATTCTGGGTACGTTGGCAACATAAGAAAAAGCCTGGAGATGTTTGTAGGAGAAGGGGGGTGGAAGGAGGCAGAACTGTTGGAATGGTGACTGACCAAGGGAGTGGAAGGTGACCAGTGATCACAGATAGATAAGGACAGAGCTTGAGCCTTGAAAAAGGAAAGAGTATGAAATGGAGCAAGACAGGACACAGGGCAAGGGACAGAATCCTTGCAAAAGTACAAAACCCAATCTTTTACACTGTGTCGCAAGGCTTGGATGTGGAAACAAGAGCATCCTTCAGATATTAAAAAGACCTTCCTCATAATCATATTACATTATGAAGGATTCTTGCACCAACCACAGAAACTTCATTCCCTTAAGACAACGGAGCCAAAATTCTGCTTCCAACTGCAGCTATGTAACCACCGAAGAAAGCTTTGGAATTAATGACAACTTTGAGCGTTTCTAGAGGGAAAAAATGGCTACAAAAATACATTCAGACAAGGGGCTTTTCTTTTGCCAAGTCTTGCCACCCAGTTCCAGAAATGATCTTCTGAATAAAAGAAGCTAAATATATGAGAGTTGAAACTGCTGCTTTCAAAGCTAACGGCTCTTTTTTAAGGAACAAACTATCTGGGCTTTTTAGAAGAAGTGAGTATTAACATAACCAGGTAGCTGGGTGCCCCTAAGCCACAAAAGCCTTAGAAACCAAACAGATGGCAGAAGCAGTATGAGAGGAAAAAATCTTAGTCTCCTGTAATTTTGTAAAAATATTTCAGACTGTCAGGATAGGAACTTTCTGGCTTCTCCTCTGTCCCTGCCTCTTTCCCTTTGGTTATTTAAATAGAAAAATGTCCTACAATGTTGTTTGATATTAATATAAAAAGTAATGCAAATATGTCAACAAAATGGGAATGGACAACCATTGTGCTTCCCCAGACCTCTACATCAGATAAGAGATGTAAAATTTTATTTGAAAAAACATTAATGTGATACATAAATAAAGCAAATATACTTTCTTTTGAGACCCAGAAGTGGCTTATGTCTTGCGCCCCACATAACTGAACTAGACTCACAATTTCAGCAATAAGGGCTACAATAGATTCCCACTGTGCTATAACCGATCTGTAGAGGATTTCAACTTCAGAAACTCTTGGTCCAGGATCTTTCCTTGGAACCAAAAATTAGTTTAAAGAATGAAAAGAAGAAACCCGCAGGAATAAGCAATAATCTCATCAGACAAGTATATTTGCTGAAAATGCGAACAACTTATGGGCTACGTCTACACGTGCAGCCAACATCGAAATAGCTTATTTCGATGTTGCGACATCGAAATAGTCTATTTCGATGAATAACATCTACACGTCCTCCAGGGCCGGCAACGTTGATGTTCAACTTCGACGTTGCTCAGCCCAACATCGAAATAGGCGCAGCGAGGGAACGTCTACACGTCAAAGTAGCACACATCGAAATAGGGATGCCAGGCACAGCTGCAGACAGGGTCACAGGGCGGACTCAACAGCAAGCCGCTCCCTTAAAGGGCCCCTCCCAGACACAGTTGCACTAAACAACACAAGATACACAGAGCTGACAACTGGTTGCAGACCCTGTGCCTGCAGCATAGATCCCCAGCTGCCGCAGAAGCAGCCAGAAGCCCTGGGCTAAGGGCTGCTGCCCACGGTGACCATAGAGCCCCACAGGGGCTGGAGAGAGAGCATCTCTCAACCCCCCAGCTGATGGCCGCCGTGGAGGACCCAGCAATTTCGACGTTGCGGGACGCGGATCGTCTACATGGTCCTTACTTCGACGTTGAACGTCGAAGTAGGGCGCTATTCCTATCTCCTCATGAGGTTAGCGACTTCGACGTCTCGCCGCCTAACTTTGAAGTTGGTGCCGGTACTTCGAAGTAGCGTGCACGTGTAGACGCAACTATGCTCTGCTAGTCAGATCATAAATGCGAGTATTTTAGGTTTCATTATATTGGATTACACACAGCAGGAGACTACTGTTCCTGTGTGGATAAGCATTCCATTTAAATAAACTATTCCCATTTTCCCAAAGTTATCTAGGGAGCATGGAAAGAGCATTACACTCTTCTTTTTAAGTCTAACTAAACATACGGCCGCTTCAATCTTTTAACACAAAACAGGAATGCACATTCCAAACATAAGGGAAGATATTTTCATCCAGCAAGCCTGTCTTCCTCTGATGTGCCAGAGGGGGGTCCTTTTGAGAGTTCTAAACTGAATTTGCAGAGCAGCAAGACCAGTTATGCTGAGAATTTCTGAACGCTGTTAGCTATCTCTGTTGGATGTGCAGGGGAATCCTGGTGGCTGTCACTATCTGGTAAGATAAGAAGAAGGGAATTTGTGATGAATATGTTCAAGGGCTAGCCATTAAACTATATAAGAAATGAGACTCTAATGCGCAATTTTGTATAAATAGGATGATGCTTACATTGCTTACTGTGTTTGAATCCCTTTACATTTGATAGCATAACAAAGTGGGAGCGAAACACTTTTTATTAAGGAAAATATTTTATATTAGGTACTTATTCTTTTGGCAGGTAAAGGTAATTTTGACTAACGTGTGGAAGGTCTTCTATCAACCTTACTGGTTAAGGAGAGCTGGAGGAAAGTTCATTCCGAGCTACCATTAACCCTCATTATGCAGCATAAAGGGTTCCTGCTGAGCAATGTGTGGACCTTGCTGTCTGAAGCTGAGTACATTAGCTGCACAAAATTCATTGCTGGTCTCGGGAAAGAAAGATCCTAACAAAACTCAGGCTTCCAGTCTGAAGAGACTAGACTAGCCCTACTAATTATGTTCCCAGAAACAATGCATCCTACTCTTTTAACATATTACAGAACATGTGTTGCTCCTTGATTTGCAAATGGAACTCTTGGTCTATTTGCAAATCAGGGCCTTAGCAGTTCAAACACCTGAAACAACATACAGAGAAAGGTTGTACTTTGTGTGTGTGGCTGGAGACAGCTACTTGGCTGAATCTCTTTGCAAATGATATATTTTATTCATTTGTAAATTGGCTCTGATGCTGATTTGTCCCCAGAACATTTATGATGGCAGCAAGGAGAGAAAGAAGACACTTAAAAACAAACCAAGTATGCGAGCACAGGTGATTCAGTCTAACATGCCCAACTCCCTTAGGCATTAAGGGTAAAACTCAGCACTCTGCAGAGAATCAACCAGGGTGACCATCCATCCTATTTTGGCTGGGACGGCCCCATATTTTGGGGACCAGGAAGGTGTCCTGATTTATTTTAACAAAACGACTAATTGCCCAGGATTAGGGCCTCACTGAGCTGCCCTTCCCCCCGCCCCACCCTCCCCAATCAGGGTGCCAGGCGAACACCTGATTCCCAGCTCTCTGCAGCTCAGGGGGTCCAGCCGGAGCACCACCTGTCTCCCAGCTCCCCATGGCTTGGGGGAACCAGAAGCCAGGAGCCAGACCAGCCGAGGAGCTGGGAGCTGGACTGGCACAGCTGCCACTGGGCTCCCCATGGCTTGGGGGAGCCAGACTGGCACAATTGCCATCCCTTTCCTGGCTCCCCACAGCTTAGGGAAGCCAGAAGCTTCGCCAGTGGGGCTGCAATCCCATTCCCAGTGCCCCGAGGCATGGGGCAGCCAGGGAGGTCCCCTGCAGGGCAGCAGCCCCATTCCAGCATCCCACAGCAAGGAACAGCCAGGAGCCACAGCTGCCTCCCGCAACCAGGCAGTATTTCAATCGCCTCCCAAGCACGGTGGCAGACCCCCGCAAGGCAGCCACAGCCCCAGCAAAGTGACCATGTTCCTGTTTTGCCTGGGACAGTTTTATTTCAGGTGCCAAGGAGACATCATCCCCACACCTCCAGGTTGTCCCTTATTTGGCCTAGGGAAATATGGCCAACCTAGAACCAACACAAGGGCATGCATTGTCCTAGTCCTCAGTAGAGGACCTCAGGGCAATTTAAGTGCTCTGTAGACTCTGTGCTTCCTCCTGCACAGAGTGTGAATTTCACCCTCATAACAGCATTATCTATAACATCAACAAATGGTTGATTGTATCCTTAAGAAATCAAAGAAAGATGTTCTGTCTAGAAGGAATTAAGTATTGCATATTAATGATTAAGTTCCATGCAATAGCCTGTGAAAGATAAGGAAGTTTAAAACATAGGAAACTTAATTACATTGGAGAAATTTTATTTCCCAGAGGAAAACTTGAGTCCATTTGCTTTTTAAATCTTCATACATTGTACAAGTAAGAGGAAGGGATGTTTGTTTTTTAAAGCACTTTGAAGTATTTAAACTTTGCCCTTGGCTGCCTGTGAAATTCACTTTAATCTCATAACACACTTAAAACTTCAGTAGTTTAAATCATTGTTGAACAGCTTTTGGAAGATTAAAATTTTATTGATGAGTACAGGATGAACCTAAATCATCAGATATTCATCAAAGATTCATGATCAAAATGCACATGCCCTCAAAGATGTCTAATGCTGTTTACACTACCTGGGAAGGAATTAAAGGAGAAAAAATGAGATTTAAGAGATAGCAAATGTGTGCATTTCTTGGATGACTGTGCTAGATGAGAGGCATGGACAACTAATTTTTTTACATATGTATATAGACCTTCAATTTTTTACATAGTATTTAAAGTCAGACAGGGCCATTATTTACTATTTATGTTATCACACTACCAATATTCCACAGTTATGGACCATGACCCCATTGTGTGAGGTGCTGTACAAAGACAGAACAAAAAAGATAGATCCCAAGGATCTCAGTCAAAGCAGGTCATGCACTCTGACCTTTATAACACAGGCAATATATATGTGATCATTTGAAATTATGTAACTGTGACCAATACAATATATTTGTACAGCTTGAACCTCTCTAGTCCAGCACTTTCTTATCTGGCAACATCCATAGTCGGGCATGCTTTCAGCCAGCCAGATGACCACTTACCATGGGTGTGGCCAAGTTTCCTGTGATCCCATAAAGTTTGTTTACATCCCCCAGTCCTGACTCTCAGTGCTCTGAGCTTTATATTAAGCTGTAATTTACACCTAAATGTCTTTTAAGAGCCCAGTAAGCAGTGGAAGTGTTGGTAATGCTGCTAGACAACACTGACCTCTCATGCCACAGCAAATTCTCTTGTTCAGCACTAGTCAGGCCCCTGAGGGTGAAGGACTAGAGAGGTTCAACCTGCATGCCCTATAATCCCCACCAATACATGTTTTATTAGGAGATGGAGTGGTATGTTTCATGTGTCAAATGAAATAGTTGTTAGATTTTTACTATTTATTTATTCATTTTAGTCGGGGCAAAACAATGTATTTTTCCTCTAATCTTGTTCTCTGGTATACCTGAAACATTTTAGCTAAAAATCAGACTGAGGTAGACACCCTGCATGGAAAATTTAAACCCAAATGATTAGAAGTTGAACAAAGTTATAAGCTAGGGTTATAGGATTTTATAATGAAAAGTTTGGCAGCCTTAAATGACATACTGTGTCACCATCTCCATCTGTAATACACAAGAAAGATAGAGAATGAAAGAGCAAGTAGAGGTGAAGTGACTTACAGCGTGACACAGCAGATTGGTGGCAGAACAAGGAATGAAATCAGATCTCTCAACAAGAGCTAGACAAAACTCATCACTTCTGGTTCCTGGGAAATTTCTAAAATTTCTAATTTTTTTTAATTTTGGAAGCAATGAAAGGACATCAGTAGTCTTGTCAGTTTCACAGGTTCTCTACATCCTTTCAGAGCTTCTGAAATTAAACTTACAACAGTCTTGTCAGTTTCATTCAACAGGTGCCAAGGATCCTGGGATACCACAGTTCTGGGTCAGCCTCACCATATGGCTATCCCCAACTGGGCACCTGAGTGCTGCCAAAAAACAAGGCCAGCCAGTTTTCTAGACTGTGTGACTCCTGCAGCCAACTACCTCAAAAGTCAGGAAGCCCAGACAGCCAGCTCGTATGAGAGTTTTCCAACCACCTCTACACCTCACCCCTAGTCCAATGGCCCACCTGTGACACGGTATTCCACACTAACCTAAGGAGACTGAGAAGGGGCCAAATAAGCAGATATTCTGCTTACATGTGGCCTTAGGTGGCATAATTAATCCTGAATTGATGATGGTGGTCAGTGAAGAAGGACCAGGCAGGGCTAATATCAGTCCAGAAAGACATCGACAGAAAAGAGTCACACCATGGAAGCTGTCAGCTGCTCTCTGGTCATTAGAAAGAGAGAAAAAAAATACCCAAAGGGAGAGTAGAAACCAGGGGAGAACAGGCCCTTAAGGCAGTTTACCCAGAAGGGTGGTGAAGTGGAAGCTTGAAAGAGGAGTATGAAAAGACTCATGAAAGTGGCAGCAAAGTGGGACGTTACATACCTTAGCCACTGATTAGATGATCCCTGAGCTGGAACCTGGAGTAGAGGTTGAGCCTGTGTTCTCCTGCCACTCTCTGGGGAAGTGGCACAGACAGGACAGTGACTGGGAAGATTGCCTGAGATCATTTGTAGGGAGAGACTGTAACACCCCAAAAGAAGGAAAACACATGGTGACCTATCGGAAGGACAAGCCATGAATTGAAGGCAGCCTGAGGGGTGGGGTGGGGTGGGGTGGGGCAGCAAAGCATGTCAACAAGCAACAGAAGGATGATCTGAATCTACAAGGAGCTAATACCCAAAGCAGCCAGGTGGAGGCCTTCCAGCAGTGAGTGCACCCTGTGACACCATCTATTAGAACAAGCATCCAGCTTGGAAGGAGCTTGTAGTGGTCCTATCAAAACAAAAAAAGCAGTCCTAGTGTCATCAACAGAGGTTGGTGCAGCCTCTGCCACATAAATATGACATGGGCTGTGACTCACCTGTCAAAAATCAAAGGACCTTTGTCACCGGTCACAATGACTAGACTAGCTAGATTGAAGTAGCAAACTTTAGCCATATCTCACTTCACATCAATACAAATTTTCAAAGCTATTTTTGCATGGAAAAGTCTCAGTGAAGCCTCTGCCATGGCAGAACAACTTCCCCACAATTCTTTTGCCCAAGCGGAGAGGGGAGCACCCTGGGAGGAACGAAAACCACTGACAAGTGGGTTTAATCAAAAACTAAACAATTTAATCCTGGTGATTGTGAAAATGAATTTAACTATTGCACTAACATTTGCAACGATAACAACACTAAACACTTACAACTTGAGGAATTAGGCACATGGAGAGGAAAATAATAAACATGCCCTCTCTAGATACTACATTATGAAACATTAAATACTAACTCCTACTGTTCTAACTACTGACTAGCTACCTGGATATGCATATGTGGTGCCAGTCCTTTTCTAACTATTCGCCGCCTGACCAAAGATTCGGGTCGGGGGAAGGAGCTTCAGTGGTTGATCAGGCCGCTGAGGCAAGCAGGGGTCCGTCGTCCTCCAAGGATTCGGGAGATCGTCCGGCCCAGTTCTGCCCTCTCCAAAGATCCGGGAGATCCTTCCTCAGATGGCGCACTTTTCTGGAATTTATAGCCTAACGTTACGTTATCCCCTGAGGTCTCTAGAACCTTCCAGAACTTTCTGACTATCCCTCCATGTATGGCACCACCACTCATACATATTCATAAGCTGTCATGAATATTTACTATCTTTCCTGTGTGGCAGTTAGGCTAACCTCACTGCTTGGGTCAAAATGTCAGTTCTTTTTCAGTTGACATTCAACGATTCAAAACTCTCCTGTGGGTTAGCCCGTGTATCAGTGTGGATTTAAATGAGGTATTGTGACACTCCAGGGCATGAATAAAGAAATTGTTCACTCTGCACCCCGAGTGGCCATACTATACACCCACAGAGCATGGCCGAAATATTTGCCAGGAGGTCACGCACTCCTCATTTTCCTACAAAAAGGTGCTGGGAATTTGTTTTTGAAATCAAAGCCTCAAAATTGGGAAGGGGCAGGCAAAGGAAAAGAGGGGGTTAAGGCCAGGTGTGGAGAGAAAAAATATTTTAGAAACAGACAATTCCAATTTTTTGTTTGTTTTAAATGATGAAAACATTTTCTGTGGAAAAAATCTGGAGACAGTCCAGTTTTTTGTCTCTGATGGTGTTTAAAAGACTTCAGATCAATACTTAGCATTAATACCCCAACTGAGAATCAACGCCATAATTGGGAGTATTAGCATCCTGAGCTGCAAAGAAAGTAAGTTATGTGCCCAGATGGATAATACTTGTGGGACTTTTGAAAGGAAATCACAAACAAAGGGATTGCATCACCTAGGAAGGACATACAGAGGGCAAATCTTCCTGTCTCTGTTCCCAGGGGAAAACCATTGAAATTAATACACCAACTCATGCGAGAAGGAGAGCCCAATTTGGGCTGTGCTTGGACTCATGCCCACTGTTCTAACCTGAAAAAGTTGGCAACAGTTTGGTTGTGCAACCAAATTGGGAGGTGGAGGGCATATTTGCACTCAGAAAGTTTTGCATCAAACTGAAATCTAAACATTTTAATAGAAAGGTTATCTGTGCAGGTTATTTTGCTGCTCAACCTCAATACAAAATACATACTTTATGCAGAAGCAAACCTAAACAGGGATTTAGGTTCTAAAGCACCCTTTATTTTTCTTCCATAGACTGAAACAGAAATCAGCTTCCAATTAGCCTATTTCCTCTCCCCGTCTGCAATTTGTTTTCCAAATACAGCAATGCAGTTAATTTAATGTCTGGCTAAACAGGGTTTGGATCAGAGTTTCCTCCAAAATTAGGAGCCTTTCTTTCTCCAAATGTTCAAAAGCATTGAAAAATAAAATCTAAGCCTCCAAGTCTCACTCAAATATCCTACATCAAGGGGTAATTTTAACTTGTAAGGCACCCTGGCTAAAATATTCAAATTTGGTCACTTTCAGGGGATGTTAACAACCCAAATGCCACTTGAAGTCAACAGTCCCTGCTGGTTATCTGCCCTACTCAGACTCAGGCACCAACATCTCTATGTCGTTTAAGTAGGCACCTACATAAGTGGCCTGCATTTCAGAATGTGATTAAAAACCCCAGAGAGAATTACCAAAATACTGCAGGTGGTCAAAGCCCCTAATTTTTTTTTCTAAATGTATAAGTTTAATTTGCAAGGTCACCTGCAGCCTAGTGTATTGAGCGTGGCTCTGAGTTCTCTTGGTTCTATTCTCTTGCCTTGCTCTGTGACGACGGACAAGCCACACACAGCCATATTTTCTAAGATACCACCACCCTGCTTCAGTCTGAACTGAATTCAGGTCAGAAATTGGGGAACGTCTGAAATCAATGGGGATGTGTTGAGCACCCAAGGATTCTGAAAAACACCGCCACGTGTCTAGCTGCTCGAGGCACATAGGTGCCAAAGAAATTGCTGACCATCTAGGTGCAAACTTGTCTAATGGACACGCGTTAAGCCATGCCAGGTTTGTTCCCTCTTCCTAAACATCTCATATAAATAAAACAACCCGTGTAGGTGCCTAACTTTGGGCCACTGAGTTTGACTATAAAGTCTAAGCCCTAAAGGCCACACCAAGCTCTATGCTGCAGAAACCCCAGGCCCTTCTTTTGTAGCTGGACTGGCACGGGCACATCAGCCAAGCTGGGTGAGGATATCTATGAACATGCTTTAAAACATACAGGCGCTGAGCTGGTCAGGGTGTCATTCAGCAGGGCCAAACCCTTCCTCACCAGCGCCAGACAGAGTCCAAAGCTGCCTTGACACCAACACGCCTCCCTCCAAGTGAGTGGGACCTGCGGGCCCAGCCCGGGTCACTCACAGGGAAGCCAGGCCTGGGTCAGTTCAAATGAATCGCGGCACCCTAGGGCTGGAAGCCCTCCGCCCCGTCTCCCCTGGCCTCCAGCGAGTGCTCGGAGCTGGACTCGGTGGAGTTGGCCTCTGGGTCGCTCTCCGCTGTGGCTGGGGCTGGCTCCGGCTCCTTGCCGGCCGGAGAGGGGCTGGTGGTGAAGCAGAGCCGGAAGACCCCCAGCACCGCCCCGACCAGGACTACCACCGTCACCACCGCCGTGGCGACCAGGATGAAGACGTAGGTGGAGGAGGAGGAAAACTTCCCGTTCCCCGCGTGGCTCGGCGGGGGGCGGGAGGGCGCGGCCGAGCTGCCGGGGAGCAGGACAGCGCCCCCTGCTGGCCGGGAGGGGCCGTGGACCGCGGTGGCCGATGTCCCGAGGTGCCCGGGCGGCGCGCAGGATCTCTTGTCGGGCCCCAGGAGGAAGCCCCGGGCGCACAGGCAGAGGAACGCGCCCTGGGCGCTGGTGCAGTCTCCGGGCTCCAGGCAGGCTCCGGTGCTGGCGCTCCTGTACCCGGAGGGGCACGGGCACAGCTCCTCCTCGGCGCCAGTCCAGCCGTAGCCGCCCGGCCCCAGCTCGCAAACCAGCCGCGCGTCCCCTCCCGCGGAGCCGGCGCAGGACACCCGCAGCTCCGTGCCCGGGGGGCTGGAGTCCAGCGCGGCGCTGTGCAGCCGGTAGGGGAGCGCGTAGAGTAGGCTGCGAGCGCCCTGGGGCGTAGGGGCCGGGCAGGTGCCGTTGTAGTGGTATTTACACACGAAGCCCTGGCCGGTGGGGTCCCTGCAGGGGCGCTCCTGCCAGCCCCACGGCTCCAGCCCCGGCTGCCCCGCCGTCACCTGCAGCGCCGCGCACCGCTGCCTGGTGCACGACCTGCTGGGCTCTTTCACCCACTTGTCCAGCTCCTCGGCCTCTCCCTGCTGCGAGTCCAGCAGCCAGGAGAAGCCCCGCAGCGGCCGGTCCGTCTGGGTGCATTGCTGCGCTCTCCTGACCAGCCCCAGCCAGAAGAGCCAGGAGCCAGGCTGGGCCGCCACCGCGCTGAGCAGCTCCAAGATGGTCAGCACCTCCGCCCCCGCCCCAGCCGTGGTCAGCGCCCCGCCGCGCGCAGCGCAGTCCGCCTGGGCTCTGTCGAAGGGCACTTGGGCCAGGTGGACACTGTAGCAGGTCCCAGAGGCGCCGCACCAGGTGTGGTTCCCCGCGCGCGGCTCAGCACCGCACAGCGCCTGCAGGAGGAGGAGGCACAGGGGAATCGCTCCACGCATCTTCCAAGCCAGTCCCGGTCCTCTTCGCTTCTGGCCCGCACGGCCCAAGCTGGGCTGAGCCCCAGCCAACCCGTCCTCCTTCCCGCTGGCCAGAGCGTGTCCCTGCCCACCGCCCTCGCCTCCTCCAAAGGAAATGTGTCAGGAGCGAGGTTTGACCTTAACATCCTGGTTTTGTTGGAGTACAAATAACAAACAGTTCCCACCAGGGAGTGGCAGATTAAGCAAGAAACCCACCTCTCTCCTTGCTACCATGCCCCAGCAAGCAAATAGCACAGTAGCATGAGCCAGACATAACACAGCTGGGTGGGGCCCCATTACGGTCTTTCAGATCCAAGTTGAACCTCTCCTGACCTACACTCTCCTCCGGCAACATCCCTAATCAGGCATGATTTTAGTTAGGTGGCCCACCACTTAGCATGAGTATGACCAAGTTTCCTCTGATCCATAAAGTTTGGTTACAGCCACCAACTCTGACTCTCAGTGTTGTGTGTTGTTATTTACTCTAGTTTACCCCTAAATGTCTTCTAAGAGCCCAAATAAGCAGTGGGAGTGTTGCTAATGTGCTAGGCAATATTGGCCTCCCTTGTTTTAGCAAATTTTCTCATTGGCCTCAGTCAGGTCCCAAGGGAGTCAGACAAGAGAGGTTCAACTGGTACTTAACTCCAGCTAGGGGCATCTATCACTGCCTATTGTGCAGTTTCACACAGTTCTGCCTCTGTCTCTCTCCTGTGAGGAGATACAATCAGTTTAGTTCAACTGGTGCAAACCCCATTAGCCCCATATACTCAGGCCAGTTTAACTCTTTCTTAAATTTGCTTAGCTTTTGGCAATAAGTTGTTGAGTTAAGATAAACTGATTTAAAACAAATGTGAAACTGGTTTAAATGTGTCTATGTAACCACACACCTATTAGTGATTAACTGTCCTATGTAGTGGTACCTAGACCACTTCACAGAGAAGGAATAAGTGTCCTCTACAGCCTAAGCTGAGAGCCAGCTGGCCTTTAGTTCAAGCTGTAGAAGCGCCTGCACTAAGCTCCAGGGGTATGTTGACACCAGGAAGTAACTTGGATGTTAACTTCGAAGTTAGGAGCTACTCTGAGGTAGCCTGCAGAGCGTCCACACACATTTCCCCTTACTTCAAAATTAACTTTAAAGTAAGGGACCCCAACTTCAAAGTCCTTACTCTATTCTGGGAATGGAGTAGTGCCCTACTTCGAATTTTAACTTCAAATTAGGGTGTGTGTAGACGTTCAACTTTGAAGTATGTTAATTCGAAGTAAGCAACTTTGAAGTTATTTGTTTAGTGTAGACATGGCCCAGAGGTACCAGGTTAGAATCTGCCTGAGGGCAGTTACATCTACATAAGGGGTTTGCACTAGATTGATTTCTACCAACCTGCAGTAATATTCAGTCACTGTTCTGTTTTCTTCATGTTCTTATACCACACCCCTTATTGTGGTATCTGAGCAGCTCCCATGTCATGACTACCAAGTGGTTCCTTCACCATTCCTCTCCCTGGAGGGGAAATTAGTTTGTGTAGTTGTGTTTTCTAGTGTGTGATTTCATAGAATCATAGGGCTGGAAGGGACCTTAGGAGGTCATCTAGGCCAGCCCCCTCCTTCCAGGATTTATTACTAGGTTCTAAAATTTGGGAAAGGAACTGAATTTTGAACTTCTAACAAAAAGCAAAGAAGTTTGCGGCAATTCTTAATGTGCAGGGAAATGGTTTCAATACTTTGGATCAGTTCCCAAGAATATTTTGTCTCCTCCTCACAGAACCACAGAATAACTAGACCTGGTATTCAGTTTTTCGTCATGTCAGCTCTTTGGAATAGAGACAAATTAGGATTTGTAACCAACCAGGCTCGGGTTCCCCAGAAACAAGGCTGCACCCAGAACGCGAGTGCTATATTTGGTTTATTGAAAGCGCGTGACACCCACGACGGGAGCCCCGGAGACGCCGCAGTCACCAGTAGGGGAAAACCCGATGTGTCTGAGCTTCGCTCAGGGAGAGGCTCTGTAACAGGCCTCCTAACGCTAGCTGATAAAGCTCAACTCATTAACATAAGATTACCTAAAATTGTCTATGCATTCCTATCGCTATCTCTTGTGGCCTACTGCCAGCATAGCCTTGAAGTCTTGGCAAGCACGCCTGGTTCTGCAGTAGTTCCCATGGCAGTGTTAGTTGTTTTGCAGCTTTTCACCTTGCACAGACTGGTCTGTTTGGAATTCTCCTGAGGATTCACAGAGGGGTCGGACTGCACTCTCGACCGTTAACAAAGTCTTCTCGCACCCTACAGGATTACAATCTGAATCTAAAAGAAAACACCTGTTGCAAGGTCAGGGACTAGTTTGAGACCAATGCCATTTTCACTTGTGATCGCAAGGCAGAATTTGAACTCTGATGGCCAAAGATAAATGACCACCATGTTAACTCAATGCAACATGAAATTTGGAAGCAAAACATATGTTAATAATACCGTCTAAATCTTTAATAAGGTTTACGTTTTCTCTAATAGGAAGGTTTCCCAGTGAACAGAGTGCTTTAAAAATGAATTAGGGCTAAATTGAATCACATTAATAATTCTGGATTCTATTGTACCACAGGTTTTGAAGCAGAGCTTTGCATTCATTTAGCTTGCACTTTGTTATTGTTGATCTTTCACCAAAAAAGCGAGTTCCAATTTTGTCACTGCTAAGATTATTGCGATTACGTTGCTAAAAGATATTAAAAGTATTCAGGTGAAAAGAATTTCACCTTGCAAATGGGTATATGAGGGTTGTCATTCAGACAGAATTGCAGTGTATTGGATAAAAAGCAGCATGATGTATCAAGTGGATACTTTTGTTTAACAGAGGCTCAGATGGAGGAAAGGGCACTGAATTCAGGACTGGAGGTTGGCTGGTTGGTCACAGCTCTTGCTCAGCCCCGCACAGAAGAGTTAGACCTTCCTTGCTCTTGTGCTCAGCAGTTCAAATAGGCTGTGTTTAGGTTCAGTCCAGGAGCCAGCAGCATGATGCAAATGAGGGTTCGCAAAATTGCAAACAGACACTCATTTGCATATTTGTACAGTTCATTTGCATATTTGCTGCAGAAAACTTTTTTTTTCCCAAGGATAAGGGACTGGTGACAGAGGGGAGTTTTGCTGGCAGAACCATGTCTACATTGCTTGTTTTCTGCCACAAATATGCAAAATAAGCCATGTGAATATGCAAATGAACAAGTATTTGCAATTTCATGAGCCCTTATTTGCATCATGCTGCCAGCAGCCAAACTGACTCTAGATACAGCCATAGTGATTCAGGCTTTGGAGAGGTGAGCAGTGGTGGTAAATGGGAGGAGAGAAAGGGGCATGCCCTGTTAAGAGTTTGGGATCCAATTTTCCACCGTGCTGCCCATGGTAGCTGGCTGGGTGCACAGAAGGGAGGAAATTGTTTCATGAAGGAGAGTGAAGTAGCTTATTCCTTCCTCAGAACAAGTGGGAAAGAGAGGAACTATGACACCAAGTCACAATTTGTTCTTTGGACTATGGCCGTGTCTACATGAGCCCCAAACTTCGAAATGGCCACGCAAATGGCCATTTCGAAGTTTACTAATGAAGCACTGAAATGCATATTCAGCACTTCATTAGCATGAGGGCGGCCGCGGCATTTCGAAATCGACGCGGCTTGCCGCCGCGCGGCTCGTCCCGACGAGGCTCCTTTTCAAAAGGATGCCGTCTACTTCGAAGTCCCCTTATTCCCATGAGCTGATGGGAATACGGGGACTTCGAAGTAGGCGGGGCCCTTTCGAAAAGGAGCCCCATTGGGACGAGCCACGCGGCGGCAAGGTGCGTCAATTTCGAAGTGCCGCAGCCACCTGCATGCTAATGAAGCGCTGAATATGCATTTCAGCGCTTCATTAGTAAACTTCGAAATGGCCATTTGTGTGGCCATTTCGAAGTTTGGGGCTCGTGTAGACACGGCCTATGTGTGCAATAGTGCATCTGTATAGTTGTATGGGTACCATAACGTAGGAGGACAACAGATGCCTTATAAGGACCTGCCGAAGGATAACTTAAAGAAGTGCAATATTGACACCAACACTTACCCAGGATTGCACAAATTGGAGAGAAGTAATACATGATGGTCCCCTGCATTTTGAGCTTGTTTGCTGACAAGGTGAGAAGGACAAGAGATTCAGGAGGAAGGAGAGACTGGTTTCCGGTCATGGTTCAACAGCCTCCTGCCGTACCTGGAAACATCTGTCCTCACTGTAATAGAACTTCTTGTTCAAAGATAGGCCTTATCAGCCACCTGAGGATCCTCCCCTACCATGGAAGATGATGAGACTTGGCAATGAGTGACTGCCATCATCAGCTCTATGTGAGTAAGAACTACTTGTGTGAGTAAAGATTTCAGGGCTGGGCAGTAATATGCTGCATGTCCTTACATATCCTCCTATTAGCCATTCACTACAGTGTGGTCTGTGCTCAAGATTACCAGCCAAACATTAAACAATGCATTAATTTTGCCTTTTACTGTTCAAGTATTATGTATAAAGGTTCTTCATCCCCAGAGTATCTGATCCCCTGATGCCAAAAATGGATTTTGGTTGATTTTTTACATTGGAAACATCAGGTCCCCACTCCTTCCTCTCTGCTGGAGGGCCTTTGCAAAAGGCTGAGAAATATGAATGCTGATGACATAGAAAACTGTAAACTTTCCTGATCAAAAATGGAATGTATTCAGTATTTGCAAGAGGTGCTGGACTGATGGCTCTGGGTGCACACTAGCAGCTGTTATTTAGGGACAAAACAGGTACAGCAACAACAGCAAAATAATTCCTCCCTCTAGCAATAGACCTCAAACTCATTCTGAAGAATCTATTCTTTAGGGATGAAAAGGCAATTCAGTCTCCAGAACCATTCTCTCCTTGGCGTCTCTTCTAAAACTACCAATAAGGGCAGTGATTGGAACCAACTGTGATTGCTCATCCACTAGGAAATTGAAAGGTTCTACTAATTCATTTCACACAGTAGCCATCGACTTTAAAATTCCTAATAACCTGGGCTGGATGTGACCCAAGAGCTCAGAGATGACAATATAATCATCACAGGTGACCTGAGCCATCCACTTCCTTGGGGGAAAAATATAGAAACATGAGCTCACTGGGGCTACGTCTACACGTGCACGCTACATCGAAATAGCTTATTTCGATGTAGCGACATCGAAATAGTCTATTTTGATGAATAATGTCTACACGTCCTCCAGGGCTGGCAATGTCGATGTTCAACTTCGACGTTGGGCAGCACCACATCGAAATAGGCGCTGCGAGGGACCGTCTACATGCCAAAGTAGCACACATCGAAATAAGGGTGCCAGGAACTGCTGCAGACAGGGTCAGAGGGCGGACTCAACAGCAAGCCGCTCCCTTAAAGAGCCCCTCCCAGACACAGTTGCACTAAACAACACAAGATCCACAGAGCCGACAACTGGTTGCAGACCCTGTGCATGAAGCATGGATCCCCAGCTGCAGCAGCAGCAACCAGAAGCCAGAAGCCCTGGGCTAAGGGCTGCTGCACACGGTGACCATAGAGCCCCTCAGGGGCTCGAGAGAGAGCGTCTCTCAACCCCTCAGCTGATGGCCACCATGGCAGACCCTGCTATTTCGATGTTGCGGGACGCGGATCGGCTACATGTGCCCTACTTCGACGTTCAACTTCGAAGTAGAGCGCTATTCCCATCCCCTCATGGGGTTAGCGACTTCGACGTCTCGCCGCCTAACATCGATTTCAACTTCAAAATAGCACCCAACACGTGTAGCCGTGATGGGCGCTATTTCGAAGTTGGCGCCGCTACTTCGAAGTAGCATGCACGTGTAGACACGGCCTGGGAGACAGCATGCTTAAGACTTAAACCAGCACAGATTCAAAGAGAATAATAATTTCCCCACCTGATCCTCCACTCCATCTGCTATTTTCAACTACTCCTGCTCCCACTGGAGTAAATGTGGCAGTGGGGAAGCCCACAAAACTGAATCAGGGTAGGAGTGGGCATATTTTTAGTTACAAATAGCTCTAATTAAGCCCTCTGTTATTTGGAGTGCTTTTGGTTTTCCATTATAATTAATTAATTTAAAAGCTATCTCACTAAGCAAGCTTTTCCGTGTCCCCTTTGCTCTTTTTCAAATATTACAATTACAACAGTTCCTTTTATACAAGCGCTGTTATCAGTCTATATGCAATGCACTTAAAACATCTAGTTTATGAAGAAGAAAATGGCAGATGTTATGCAGTGGTCAATTGTGTAATATCAAATATGGCCAATCTAACCATTGTAGTTGTGAGTGTGATTTTTTTTTTTATGTATGTTACAGCTTTACTCTTTTTGGTATCATTCTTCAGTCTTCTAACTATATGGTTTGAACTTTGGAGGCAAAATGTGAATAAATGAGTTTTCTTTTATTAATAGCAGAGGTCATTTTGTCTGCCATATAGCCTTGTGTCTATTCTTTTTGGAGATGCATAATGGAAGATGAAGAGAGGTATTAATGGAACATCTTGCGTTTCTATAGGTGAGCTACAACTATTTTCATGTGATTAACCAAAACACATTTCACAACTGAGAGGGCTTATGGAATATGCTTTCACTAGAGGTAGACTGAAGGAGACTGTAGTGTGCTGGCATGCTTCCACCAGCCTAGGAAGGGCTAGCAGATGAGTCACCAGGCACAATTAAGTCTCTTTCATGACCTTCCTTCAGGACATGTTTTATTAATTCAGACACAAAAGAAAAGAAAGCTGGTCCCCTCACAAACCCAGGGTCCCAGAGGCATTTTTCTTTGTGTATCTCTGCTTCAGGACCTGGCAAAGAAACCAATCTCCCTCCTGCAGCTCTCTCCTGAATTATATCTCTCAGTCCTTCATAGACATCATGTGACCCTTTCCCATTTGGGGCTTGTAATGGAACAGCCAGGCTGGCAACAGTCCCTACAAGGGGCAGATCTCCACTGCAGGGATACATTAAACTAGTCTTTGGGCAGGTCTACACTAGACCTGAAAGTTGATCCTAGATAGCAATTCCAGCTACAACAATTGAATAGGTGGAATTGAGGTATATTCGATCGACTTATCAGGCTGTCCTCATGGAGGACTGGGAGGTGTGCAACCACCGCTGTGAGTAAACAAAGGATAGTGGTGGTTAGAAACTCTCTTCTGATGAGGACAGAGGCACCTATCTTTCACCCTGATATCATGTCCCAGCAGGTACGCTGCATGCCAAGGACCCGTATCTGAGGTGTTATGGAGCGATTGTCAAGGATCATCTGGTTGTCTGACTTCTACCCTATGCTGCTCATTCATGTGGGCATGAATGATACTGAAAGGTGCAACCCTGAGCAGATCAAAAGTGACTACCGGGCTCTGGGGGTATGGGTGAGGGAGTTTGGAGTGCAGGTGGCATCTCTTCAGTCCTCCCAGTCAGAAGTAGGGGCCCAAGTAGAGACAGAAGTGAATGCCTGGCTGTGGAAATGATGTCACGAGGAGGATGTTGTCTTCCTTGACCATGGGATGCTGTTTCAAGAAGCAGGACTGCTAAGCAGAATGGGGTTCACCTGTCTAGGAAGGGTAAGAGAGTACTTGGATACAGACTGACTAAGCTAGTGAAGAGAGATTTAAACTAGGTTCAATGGGGACAAGTAACCAAAGCCCACAGGGAAGTGAAAACCATGGAGACCTGGGTGATAGGTCAGAAATGAGAGGGAGCATGGGCTATAGTAACAGAGATAAAGGAGAAACAAAGGAGAACTGGAGGGTAAAATGAAATCTGTATCTAAGTTGTCTGTATACAAATGCAAGAAATATAGTGAATAAGCAGGAAGAACTTCAAATGCTAGTAAATATATACAAAAATGACATAGCTCGTATTACAGAGACTTAGCAGGATAATACACATGATTCAAATATTGGTATAAAAGGGTATAGTTTGGTCAGGAAGAGGAAGGGGAAGCTTTGGATATGGCATAGCTAGACTTTAGTAAAGCAGTTGAGACAGTATCACATGACCATCTTATCAGTAAACTACGGAAATGCAACCTAGATGAGGCTATTATCAGATGGGTGCATAAATGGTTGGATAGCCATTCACAGAGAGTAGCTATTAATGGTTCACAGTCATGCTGGAAGGGAATAGCAAGTGGGTTTCTGCTGGGGGCAAGTTTTGGGGCCACATCTGTTCCATACCTTCATTGATGATTTAGATAACTGCATAGAGAGTATGCTTATCAAGTTTGCAGATGGTACAAAGCTGAGGGGGGTTGCAAGTGCTTTGAGGGATAGAGGCTCAGAATTCAAAATGATCTGGACAAACTGGAAAAATGGTCTAAGTCAAATAGGATGAAGTTCAATAAGGCCAAGAGCAGAGTATTGCACGTAGTGGGGAACAATCCGTTTCACACATAAGAAATGGGAAGTGACTTCTTTGGAAGGAGCACTGCAGAAAGGAATCCTGGGGTCATAGCGGACCATAAGCTCAATATGAGTCAACAGTGTGACACTTGCAAAAAAAGCAAATATGATTCTGGGCTGCATTAATAGGAGTGTTGTGAGCAAGACACAAGAGGTAATTCTTCTGTTCTACTCTGTGCTGTTTGGGCCTCAACTGGAGTACTGAGTCCAGTTCTGAGCACCACATTTCAGGAAAGATATGGAGAAATTGGAAAGGGTCCAGAGGAGAGCAACTGAAATGGTTGAAAGTCTAGATTGCAGCTTTCAAGTTTTGTTTTTTTTTTTAAGGAATAAGGGCTTTTTCAAAAACGTGGTTTATTTTTCAAAGAAGCACATCTACATGGCTTTTCTTCTTTCGAAAGAAGCTCTTTTGAAATAAGAGTATGCAAATGAGGTGCCAAATATGTAAATCTGTGCCTTATTTGCATTTTCAATTTCCCTCATTTATATGCCTCTTTCGAAAGAGGAATGCTAGCGTAGATGTAGCTTAAGTGCCCTTACATACGAGGAAAAGTGGTCAAACAACTTTGAGAGAGCAAAGGTGAGTTTGATACCCACAGGTATCTTTTAAGAAGTGTTTTTAATCTTGTATTGGGTTTTGAGCTAAATAAACAAACCATGTTTAAGAAATTATTGAATTTTCATTACAGCTAAAATTCATCTTTGTTAGCTCCTTCAAAAAAAACCAACATAACAGAGTCTCCTGGGATCTCCAGGTCATTTGTGAAGAGGCAAAGTTTCCAAAGGAAACAAGATAGAACAGCAGGAAATCTGTTTGTAAATAGGTGATTTCACTTCCTGGCATTTTGCCCAGTCTGACCCTTCGACTGAGCAGCTTGAACCATTCAGCTGAGAGAGGGTGACAAATGTGGAATTGGAAGAGTAAATCCAACAGAAAGCAACTGGGAGATGGGAGGCATCAGGTGCTTATCAATTAATTTAAAAAATAAGAGAATAAAAGAAAGGGTGGTCTGATCTTGGTGAAATAATAATAATTGGAGGACATGGCAGGAGTACAGCGCTTTTGCAAAAACATCAACTGCCATTTGTTGTGTGACTGGCCAGTTCAAAATAGGATTTGTTCCATTCTACAAACATAAACACCCCTCCCCCCTCCCCCCCCCCGTGTTAAAGCACTTTCTTCTCTTATTTTAAATATGCCTCATCTTTTGTTCAGAAGAGGCTGTGGCAGGACTATAAAATTATTTGTGTGTTACAAAATCTGGGGGAAAAATTCTTGTACGGTAGGTGGTAAGTTTGTTTTCTCTCTTTGAATGTGGTAATAAGTATGTATTCTCTTTTGAAAAGAGTCATCTTCCATATACTAAAAATAACAATTGCAAACAAACCTTTTCTCTGCACCCGTATTTTAAAATTGTGCACACGAGTATTGTAATAGTGTATACCGAATCCATAAAGATATTTAAACATCTGACTTACGCTGATTTCTGTGGAAGTCAATAGCCTAAATAACTTCATGGACTTGCCCTCTGGACACCAAGAAGTCAGGCAAATTACTGTTTTGTTTTGGAGGGATTGTATACAGGTTGAATGTCTCTTTTCCAGCAACCTCAGGATCTGATCAGTGCTGAATGAAAGAATTTGCCGGACCACAGGAGGTAATATTGTCCTGCATATTACCAACACTTCCACTACTTATTGGGCTCTTAGGAGATATTTAGGGGTACATTTCAGCTAAATAACAGCACAGAACACTGAGAGATGAGACTGCTGTCTGTAAACAAACTTTATGGGACCACAGGAAATTTGGTCATGCGAAAGATAAGTGCTTGTCCAGCTAACTAAAATCATGTCAGATAACTGATGCTGACAGATGCAAGAGTTCCACATTCAAGAGGTTCAAACTGTATTAAAAGCAGACATAGTCTCATGCAATGAAATTAGCACCTAGATTCCAAAAACCATAAAGTTGGGAATTATTCAAAAGTGGGTTTGGGGTGCGGCCCATAAGTAATTAAAACAGAGACACTCAGGGATGTTTGTCTGTCTGTCTGTTTGTTAAATAAAAGGACTGTCTACCATGCTGGAGATCTAGTGATCTAATAAAATCCCAACACCATTAACTCAGACTTCCATCTTTCTAAGGCAAATAAATTGAGTTTCACGGGTTTGAGCATTTGTGGGATGGGCTTTTAGATACAATCAAATTTTGTCAACACAAAGCAGACAATATTTTTAACTTTAACAGAGTATTAACATAGTTTCTATTTTGTAAATTCATCTTAGAACACACCATCACACATTTTGTGCATTAACACTTACATATTCATATTATAGAATTTGCATACAAAATACATTTGCTTGAAATTCTCAAGCACAAGTGGGGTTTGTTACTATTAATTACCAGAAGATTTATTGGGCATTGCTTGGGTCCTTAACTCAATTAATTTTGGGGGAAGGGGGACTGGAAAATTTAAGTCTTTTAACGCAATTCTCTGGGGTGGGGCTGGAGGTGGGCAGTTAAGCATCAGGCTTCCCTGGGAGAGAGAGGATTACCCCAGAACACTCTCACTGCAGCAGTTTGGGGCCAGGTGAGAAGCACTTCTTCCTGGCTGCTTCAGCTCCAGGAGGTATACCTGGGGGCAGGGTACATGTCCCTCAGCTGCAGCAGGTCCTGATTGGTTTGTCTCCTATGCTTCCCAGCCACAGGAAGGAATGCAGAAAATTGCAGGTAAAGATGGACTATGGAGTCACATGTCCATTCATAATTTTTGCTTAGTCACAGCAGTGGTGATTATCTATGCTTCATATGGAATGTCCACAGGACAGTCCATTAAATATAGATGGGCATCTTCTATGATCCATTATGAGTTGTGTCCTTTGATGAACCACTTAGTTTGACTCGTCTCTCCCAAATGTTCTGGCTAGTGACCTTTTGGCTGCGACCACAGGAACAAACATTTGAAATACGAATATGGAATCAATCCTCATAACTTCAAATCCCAAAGTGATACATGCATACCAACAACATAATCATATTCAACAAATCACAGATGCTTTAACCAATCAAAATCATCACACAACACATCTGCTTTTTACTGCGGCATATAGTGATCTCCCCAAACAGATTTATAATTAACTACAAATGTATCATTAATAAGCAGATGTAAGTTAGTCATTGAGACTTAGGGGGAATTATATTTCTGCAGCTCTAAATTACTTTGCCAGTCATGTCAAAGGTCAAATCCTGGATCCCTTTGTGAAGCCTTAGTAAATGGGTCATGCACAAGGGTTCTCTGGGGTTTAGGGCAAACATAATCTCCCTGCCCAGAGAACTAATAAAGCTGTTCCTACATTACTTGGTAACAGAAGCCACCCTGCTGTCATACACGAGTGTTTTGGTCAGGAGATCTCAGTGCTCAGGCCCATTGGTTATGCTCACCTCCTGACTGCTAAAGGGAGAGGCATTTCAGAATACTACTCCATGATGCAAGGGAAATTCCAAGTTCACTGTATATATCCTCTCTAACCTGCATGTCCTTCTTCCTTTGAAAAACCTCACTGTGCGTGGCTTCACTGACCCATCTGTGCTGGGAGCTCTCCAAGCTCTTTGCTCTGTGCAAGTCTCTTGGTGCTAAAATCTACCACCTATAAAGTCTTGATTTCTTTTTTGTTTTTAGTTTACCCTATTACTATACAGAGGCCACTGGGTCAACAACTGATTCTTCCTCTATGTTTGGAAAGGGCCAGGAACCTACTACTCATTATTTGTTTCATGGTAATGCCTAGAGGCCACCAAACAATGATCAGGTCCCATTACGTTAGGTACTTTACACATACATAACAAAAAGACAACCTCTGCCCCAAAAAGCTTACAGTGAAGCACATTACTCCCTCTAAAGAATACAATTAAGTACATAATAGGGCGTGATGGCTTGTCACCCAGGCACAGTTTGGGAACTGCTGTGTCTATCAACCGTTCAGATGACATGGCCTCTCTCACAATGCTCTGCTGGGGACTCAGATGCCCTTTCCAGGTCCTGTTACACCCAACATGGTAGCAGATGGGGGCACACACCCAACTGAGTTACGTGAGTGCTTTATCAAAGCCACTCAGGGACAAACAGGGGGCAATAGACAACTTCCCAACTCCCAAGCCTTGCACCCCAAGTTTATGAATGAAGCTTTTATGAAGACTGGTTTTAAGTGATAGCAAACAAATCAAAGCAGATTGCCTAGTAAATAAACAATGATGCAAGCAAAGCCTAATATATTAGACAGACAGGATTTCAATGAGCCTGGGTTCCCCTCCCCAATTCTAAGTTCTTTGTCTTCCAGAGATTCTTTGAGGTGTTGACCTGTGAGGGAGTGAAGACCAAATCATCAGGCCACTCTCTACTTTCTATAGTTTCTCTATGTCCCTTGTTCCTAGCTAAGCTCCCAGCCCAGTCTGTGGAAAAATACAGGAACCAAAATGGATATCAGTGTCATGTGGTTTGGTCAAATGCCTTCACATGCTTTGCTGAGTCATAGCAGTCACTGCCCTGAGGTTATCTGGAGCACTCTCAGGAAGGCTCACAAGCCAAGTCAGTGGTTCCCAAACTTTTCAGCATCACGCCCCGCTTTTGATATTTGAGAAACCCTCATGTCCCCACCTCTTCTTTACCATCATGCAACCCCCCCTTTTAACAAACAATTCAATTCATAATTTGAAATAAACACAATAGCTTGATATAAAAAAGTTATTTAAAATTAAAAATAAGCACAAATGAGTTTTCTTGGCCCTTTGTGGTTGCCTGGTGCAGCCCCAGCCGGCGAGCTGCCTGAGCCCCATGCCAGCCTCCAGAGCTGCCCACACCAGCCACCCACCTGCCTGACACCTGAGCTGCCAGAGCTGCCTGCCCAAGACCCACACTGTCAGGGCCAGCTACCTGCTCACCCGCCAGCCATCCACCTGCCCACCAGCCGCCTGAGCCCCACACTGCCAGGACCAACTGCCTGCCCACCAGCTACCCACCCCTGTCGCGGGCCAGCCACCCAAGCTGCCTGCCCAAGCCCCACGCTGATGGGGCCAGCTGCCCACCTGCCAACCCGAGCCACCTGAGCCCCACACAGCTGGGGCCAGCCATACACCCACCAGCCTGCACCGCCCAAGTCCCATGCTGCTGGGGCCAGCCGCCCAAGCCCTGCTCTGCTGGGGCCAGCTTCCTGAGCCCCACGAGTCCCTCAAGCTGACCAGCCACCTGAGCCCCACAAGCCCTGCGAGCTGTCCACCTGGAGCTCCTCCCCTGCCCTCGCATAAAGCCAGGCACCCTCAGACCCTCATCTAACCCCATCTTCCTCCTCCCCAACCCACACTCACTCTCATTTGCAGAAGGCAGCCAGATCCGCATAGGTCTTTGCCAGCTGCCTGCTTTTTATAGAGGCTTCGCCAAGTCACCCACATAAAATGGCAAAGGCTGAGAGCCAGAAGCAAAGGATGGCTCTGTCTTCAGATGTAGGGAATAATGGGGGGGCTGGGTCACCTCGCTTCCCCCTTGGAATTTCTTCACATCCCTCCCGCCCCGCCAGTTTGGAAAACCATGAGCTAGGTGATAAAATTCTCCTAATGGCTATTATCAGAGAGGTAGCCAAGTTAGTCTGTATCTGATGAAGTGGGTCTTTGCACCCGAAAGCTTATGCTCCAAAATATTTGTTAGTCTAATGGCTATTGCTTCTCTTAGTGGCCCATTATCTTTAATAGGCTCTCTCCAACCAGCCAGCTAGACTGGAATCATTTTGCATAGTTGGTGTGACTTCAGGTGTAACTACACTTGAGCTATAGTTACATAATCAATATTCATAACTTGAGATACAAAAAATGACATATGTGTACAAAAGGATAATCATATTTAGCAAATCATAATTTTTCCATAGACACCTTATATAACACATGCTGTACAAAATGAATCATAATCATATCATAATGATAACATTGTGATGAATATTGGATGCAATGTCACAAAGAGTATTAAGTACACAGTTTCGCACAAGCCCCGGACACTGAGTGAATAGAATAGTAATAAGAGTTATTTTCAGACCCATTGTGAGATTTTTTTTCCTCCTGTTGACACGGTTCATTTAACCTAAGTCATCATGGCTTCAGTTCACAATTCAGGTTGAAATAATGGCTGAAGAGAGTGGAAGTGCTTGCAGCATATGAATGTCAGCCCTACAGCTGTATTTTTAGTAAACCAAAAAATAAATATTTTGGCGATATACTATTTTAAAACATTCTACAGTTTCAGACTGTCATCATTTTTCTCAGTTTCTCTTTGTTTCAAGTATATAAATAAGTAATTTATGCAATTTCTCTAATCACCTAATTGCCTAATTAAACACAAAGTAGGGAACAATACTGCATTGTCAACACACACCAGATGGCTTAAATGAAACATATTTCCATGAGTAATATATAATACTACAATTTTTGTACAATGTATGCTGATAAGAAACATCATTCTGTAACATACAGGGAAATAAAGGATGGTGTATTTTAGTGTTCAAATTGCTCTGCAGAGTATTGATAGCACCCTTCATTATTCAGTGGAGTCCATACATTACAGCAAGGAATTAAACAAGTCACTGATCTAGTCAGAGCTAAAGGACACCTCTGAAGATTGTCTTATCTCAATCTGTGAGTCTTTTGGGGGTATCTGTTCTGCCAAGAATGCTCTTGATACCTATGGGTTCCTTTTTTTCTTAATAAATGGTCAGGAAATTTCTCTGACAGTAAACTCCCAGAAATATTAAAAACAGAAAAGATTTACTGAGGTCTTTTTCAAAAGGACCTAAGTGGAGGCCATGCCAAATTGCATGCCTAACTTGCACACAAGCACTGCAGCTGCTCACACAAGTCAAGTGTGTGTGCATCTGGACATCCAGTTAGATGTCTAATTAGGCCCTAAAAGTAGCATTTTCCAAAGTACCTATGTTCCTTTGTGCAGAATTGGACAAGTCGCCAGACACAAATGTGCAGAGATTCATCTGTGGCCACGAGTGTGGCCTTGGGCTTGTGTCCTTTTTAAAATCATGCCTACCAAATCTTGTTATTTTTATTTTTTTCCATTTTCCTCTCTAGTAGAATAACATTATTTTCTCCTTCTCATTTTATTCTTTCTAAAATAAGTAATCTTGTTATCAGTCTCTAATATATATTGTTCATTTTGGCCAACTGAAATAGCTCTATTCTGTTGTCATAATATCTTGATGAAGATACTCAGCTGAGATATATCAATGTACAATGGAAGTTCTTGGCCTGGACAGGTAACTCCATGTTTGAAAATGATAATTCCTACTGCCTGCTCAGCTTTTCATTTAGTTATACAGCTAGAATCTTATTTGAAGTTAATTTATGCTAGCTGAATGGGGATAAAATGTGGCTGTGTACTAGTACCCACCTTTTTCTCCATTTTCTTAGCAGCTATGAAAATATTAACCCAAGACCATATACCACAGGGACCTGGAGGCTCATATCAGTCTGACATCAACCTCTTCAACCTTTCTTGTCTCTCTCATGGATGGCGCATAGTGAAGGCAAGGGAAGGCCATGCCTTCCCAAATAGCCATGGCTGGCTCATGCATCCATACTCATCCTTCCTACTTACCTCTACTCTCTGTGGAGCCTGGTGGGTCTGGGGATACTCAGCATGGGGCAGGGAAGGAGAGGGGCTCTGGTGTCGAGGCCATGGTGTCATGTGCTGAGGGGTGGGGTAGTGAGGTGGCCTGGCAGGGTTCTGGGGCTGGCAGCTCAACTGGGAGTGGGGAGTTGGCTGGGGGGTCAGGCAGGGAAGTCTGGGATCATACAGCCACCTGGCACTGTGGAGCTGCATGGGGCTGTGCAGATGCCGTGCTAGGGTGGGCAGAGGGGGAAGTAAGGGGAGATGCCTTTGGCCAGCAGCTATAATGGGGGTCCTTGGGTAGAAGGGTGGGGCTGGGACTAGCATGCCCAACCCAGCCATTCAACCACTGCCCATGATCTCTGTGCCAGAACTTAAGTAATATGGGCAACAATAACTGAACTCGAGTATCCAGATGGTTGTGCTGTACTTCAACACTCAAAAGAGGACCTACGATCAGCCTGTTTTGCTCAATCTTACAAAAGCCTGGAGCTAAATCTGAATATCAGCAAAACAAAAGTTCACCACCTGCCAGTTCCCAGTCAAGCATCAGACCCAGCAAGGGAGAGCTACTTTGACAAAGAAGAACTGGAAAGTGTAGAATGCCTATCTTGGCAGCCATCTTTCACAGAAAGCAGACATAGACATTAAGATTCAGTACAGAAACTGCTGTGCCAGCCTTGCCTTTGTCAGACTGTCTCACCAGGTGTTCAAAAATCACATAATCAGAACACATGCTAGACTTCTAGTTTAGAAAGTGGTGGTAATCCCAACTCTCCTCTACAACTATGAGACTTGGGTGAACTTTATAAAATGAGGTATGGTGCTATTATTAAGTGTATACGTCACAATAATCACATGGCAAGGTTTATATAACAAAGCAAAAAACGTTATTGGCTGGAACTTGACTGCAGTGTATTCGTGAACAGGCCCTGTTTAAACTACCCTTCTGGAACAGAGACTGAAATGTGGAACATGACATTTATTCTCAATTGCTGCCTAAGTAGAAGCATCTCTTGTGATTACAACAATCCAAATCGGAAACCAAACACTGATCAGAACTGCAAAGTTTTTGAGCAGGCAGCAAAACTCAAGCTTCTTCGAAACAGAGGGTACTTCTGCAAAGGACCGCCCCTTACCACTCTAGTGCATCTTCTTATCGTTCAGGAGTTCAAATGCAAACTGCCAGAAAATAATCTGAGCAATCAGCACTTCTGTGAGGTTTGCAAAGAGTTCACATACATTCTAGAACATGTACAGAACTCACAGCATACCAGTTCCAGTTTTGAAAACATGTATATTTATCCTTCAGTTTCTATCATCTTTTTTAGGACTACTACACAGTGCTGCTTAAATCCTCATTCATTTGCTTGGGTTCCAATCGATTGGTTAATGCACGTTAATGATAAAGTTCTATATGCTGATGATGCATCGTAGGGGGTGGAGCATACCATATAACAGGTGTTCTCTTTCGCAAGACCACCTTTATTCCTATTATGCATGATTAATACACGTTTTCTCCCTGCCATTCCATGCATGGGAAGGAAGCATAGGACCCAATGGATTTCCCATACTATATATTTTGATATTCTCATAACTGTACTGTAAGTGCCATATGGTTGCCTCACCAATTCATGCCTGTAAGAGCTCATGGAATAATATTACTGTTATAGAATGTTGTAGTAGCATAGCATTCTGTTACTGCAATAATAAATGCCAAGGTGAAGTGAAGGCATTTATAGAAAAGGTGACACTTGAGAAATTAATTTCCTAGATCAGCTATACCACCCAGAAAAATGGTCTACTGAGTACAGAAACACAAAATAAATTCCAGCTGAAGTTGCATATTGATTCAGAAAAGTATATTTAGCTTGATTCAGAAACAACTGCATGCATTTACAGGTGTGAATTATGGCTGACAAAAGCAAATCTGTAATGTGTTCTCTTTGGTAAATTCAGCTTGTTGGTCATGGCACAGCGCAGCAGCATATACCTGCATATAGACTCTGAAGATGCAAGTTTGTGGCTGGCTAGTGGAAAAACTGACAATTTTATCTTTTTATTTAGCGTGACAAGCCTATTAAAGCTGAACATTGTGACAGTCAAATGCCTCCCACTTTGGAAATAAAGGCCGCAACTCTGCCTTTTCTATAAAGACCTTTGGTTTATATTGCAGCAGTGGAGTTTGTGAGCTGGTTACAACACTCCTTTCCATTGTCATTATTCCTTCTTTATACCACATGGAACTGGTGTTTTCCAGTTAGAGTGCTGTAGGTGGACTTAATTACTGATTTAAAAAGAAAAAAACACAACTTGTGTTAGTCCATAATGCATCTTTCCAAAAAAGGGAAAGGAGAGGACTTTTGCTGCAGAGGAAAAATTTTCAGGTGTGGAGAGTCCCAAAATCTGCAAATAAATGTGATTTACTAATTAAAAAGCAATATCTAGGCCCAATCCTGCAAAACTTATTTATGTGCATGAACTTTACCACATAGTTCCATTGATTTCCTATGTGAAGCCATCAATTCAAAAGCCCTGTGCTGCAACATTTATTTTTCTGAGGCTATGTCTACACTACAAACTTACTTCAAAGTAAGGGGCTAATCTGAAGTAGCCTGCAATGCATCTACACACACTTTGCCATACTTTGAAGTTAACTTTGAAGTGGGGGGGGCCTAAATTTGAAGTCACTACTCCATTCCCAGGAATTGAGTTGTGCCCTACGTCGAAGTTTAACTTTGAAGAAGGATATGTGTAGACGTTCTGTTCTGCACTAACTACTTCAGAGTAAGGAGTCTGGCAAGGCGGCAGCCCTCACCCCCTCCCAGTGTATGATGCTCTGGCCAGCCCAAGCTGGGCTCTCTCGTCCCTCCCAGCCACCTATGAGGAAGCAGCTCCCCAGCAATCCCAGGCAGGAAGCTGAGAGTGTGCCATGAGCCGGGGCAGCACGAGCTCCCACTTGGACTGCCCCTGCTCATTGCACCACCCGGCCTCCACACCCCCGGTCCCCATGGCAGCACACCAGGACCTCCCTGCCCCCCTCCACAGATGATGAGGCTGAGGGCTCGCAGAACCCAGGCAAGGGCTGTGCCAGGAGGGGACCCACCTCGACCAAGGGGGAGCTGAAGGATCTCCTCGCTCTGTGGGGGCGGGGGGAGGAGATCTTTCCCCAAACCGGCACCTGCCAGAGAAATGAGGAGGCCTTTGACTGGCTGGCCAGTGGGCTTGCTGCCTAAGGCCACCTCAGACGTGCCAGGGACAGCAGCTGGATGAAGGTGAAGGAGCTAAGGTAGGCATACATCAAAGCCCGGGACACTGCCAGCCAGCTGAGAGCACAGCCTGTACACTGTCTCCACCACCAGGAGCTGCATAGGCTCCTGAGGCCAAGGGAGGCAGCCACCCTGGAGCACCTCATGGACACTGCCAGTTCCCCACCCCTTGCAGACAGAGACCAAGGGATGGGACCCTCTGGCAAAACCAGCCCCCCTGTGTGGGGGACCAGCCCACCGAGACCAAGTGCGATGACAAGGGCGCCAGTGGTGGGATGCTCGTCATCGGCCTTACCTCCAGGGCACCCAGCTGAGCCTCGCCTGAGCCCCAGGATGTTGCAGCCCATACATATGGGGCAAGCAGGATGTCGCAAGGACCACGGGTGGTTCCCCCCTGAACCTCCCCACAGCCTACATGCCTGGGGACAGGGAAAAGGAAGGGAACACGGGCCAACCTTTGCCAGGCAGGAACTTCTGGGCACCCAGGATCCCATGGTGTTCACAGGCCATCAGGCAGCAGTGGACCGGGGTGGGCACCAGAAAAGCAGGTGCCCCAGCCCCCCCCGAGGCTGGGACCCCAGCACTCATGGGCCATCCCCTTCTGTCTCCACAGGTCCATTGTCAGGCAGCCACCACAGCCCTTCGGAATGGGCTACAGTTGCAGGAGGGCAGTAGGCCTCCCCATTGCCCCAGTCTGCATCCCCCCACGGCTGCAGCCAGGCCTCATGGAGGCGACACTGTAGCACCGAGGTGGCGGCTGCCAACTAGGTGGTCAAGCGGGAGATGACCAGGTTGCTCCAGGACTGGCTGGCAATGGAACAGGATGTGTGGGTGCGGCTGGCTGGCAGCCTGGATGCTGTGGCCCAGGCCTTGGCTGCCCCCCTTGCCCAACCTCCAGCCCCCTTGCCAGCTTGGCCTACAGCCACCCCTCTGGCAGCCACCTCCTGAAGGCGCCCACCACATGGCAGACCTGTCTCCGGCCACCTGTGTCAGTCTGGCTTGGTGGCCTCTGGCTGGGGTGGGCACACCTGGCCCAGCCTCAGTGGCCCCCACCACACACCCCGCAGAGGCCGAGCCTCTGGCACTCCCAGTCCACCCCTACCACCCCACGGTCCTGGCCCCATTGCAGCCCCACAGGGCGCCCTGGACCCGGGTCAGTAGGGGCTGCCACAGCCACTATGGCTCCTGGCCCCCCACGTCCCTGGGCACCTGAGTCTTTTCCCAACCCAGCCCCCTGCCTCCAGTTCAGTCTCCTCACCCAGCCCCTCCCATCTCCCCTCTGTGGACCATCCCCCCCATCCATTGTGAATAGTTTAACACGTTCTGTTTTGTTTTCCAATTACATTTATTCCCCAAAGTAAAGTTTATTGTTCCCACCCTAAGCCCATGTTCCTGGCACTTGGTGGGGGAGTGGTAAGGGGGGCAGTGGGAGCAGGTATACTTGGTGGGGGTCTGTGGTACGAAGTGTGGCTGGGAGGGGCAGGGCAGTCCCTGTATAAAGACCTGGCACAAGGCCTCCTGGATGCTGACCCCCCTCCCTCTGGGCCTCACAGCAGCAGGCGGCAGGGCCTGCAGTACCACTGAGTGGTACCCTTTCCTGTTAATGTAGGTGCCCCCACTGTGGTCTGGAGCCCAGCTCACCACGAGTTCCATCCAGGGCTCCGAAACAATTGAGGAAGCCCAGGTCTATGAACCTAGTGAGAGCGGCATTCAGGTCCTCCAGGGAGATGACACGTCGCAGGAGCACCGTGTGGATGGCTCGGACGACATGCAGTGGGAGGAGAAAGACACGTCCATGAATGCCTGACCGGGAGGCCCCCCCTTTCCCCCGTCCCCTCCCCAACAGTAGCCCCCTCCCCAGGGTGGGTCCGTGGTGGGGGCTGGACTTACTTTGATCAGCACCCCTCTGACGGTGGCCTTACCGATTCCAAATTGGTGGCCAATGAACCAGTGGCTGTCAGGGGTGGCCGGCCTCCATAGTGCAATGGCCACCCTCTTCCACACCAGGAGCACTGGCCACATTGGGTATCCCGGTGCTGGAAGACTGGGGTGAGCTAATGGCAGATGTCCTCAAACATCTGCCGTGTCACGCGAAAGTTCCTCAGCCACTGCTCATCATCCCAGTCCTCCAGCACCAGCTGGTGCCACCACTCACTGCTGGTGGTGAAGGCCCACCGGCGTCAGATCAGGGGAGTGCAGGGAGGAGACAGCAGGGCTGTCGCCAGGGCCTGGAGACTGGGTCCCATGGAGGTGACTGGCCGTGCCGCTGGAACAGCAGAGCGAGCAGCAAGACCAACAGGCTGTCCAGGGTGGAGAGGGCATCATCCTCGGGAAGGGTGTGAGTGGGCATGGCCTTCGGCTCTTCTCCCCATCACATGCTCTGCTGTTGTGTGCAGCCTGGCATCCCTGAGCACATGCAGGGTGGGGGTGTTAAGGGATTGGCTGGCTGCAAGCCCAGAAGGACATGTCAGCCATGTGACCCCCTGCCTGCATCATTTTCCTGGCCCCTTACTTCAAAGGGGCTATTGTGTGCAGATGCTTTACTTTGAAGTAGCGGGGAGCCTACTTCGATGTAAGGGAGGGTGCTTTTTGTGTGTAGCCGCTCTACTTCAAAGCTGCTTACTTTGAAGTTATAACAGTAAGCAACTTCAAAGTTATTTTGTACTGTAGATGTGGCCTGAGTGTTCCTATTGAACACAATGGCTGCGTCTACACGTGCACGGTACTTCGAAGTAGCGGCACCAACTTCGAAATAGCGCCCGTCACGTCTACACGCGTCGGGCGCTATTTCGAAGTTAACTTCGACGTTAGGCGGCGAGACGTCGAAGTCGCTAACCTCATGAGGAGATAGGAATAGCGCCCTACTTCGACGTTCAACGTCGAAGTAGGGACAGTGTAGACGATCCGCGTCCCGCAACGTCGAAATTGCCGGGTCCTCCATGGCGGCCATCAGCTGGGGGGTTGAGAGACGCTCTCTCCAGCCCCTCAGCTCACTGGTGGCCGCGTGGAGCGGCCCCTTAAAGGTCCCCTCCCCCGCCCTGATTGCAGGAGGCTGAGGCAACGTGCAGGCTCCTGCCTGCACACGCGGCGAGCCTGCACAGCCCTCAGCCCCTGACACCGGCCATGGCTGCCCAGCAGCCCCCCCAGCACCCCCAGGGGACCCCCCCCCCCAAGGGGAGCCAGGGCAGCCAGCCGAGCCAGAGGACCAGCCAGTCTGGGAAGCGGCAGTGGGGCCCCTCCTGGACGGAGGCCGAGATGCGGGACCTGCTGGGGCTCTGGAGCGAGGAGGAGGTGCTCCAGGTAATGGGGAGCAAGAGGCGGAATGCGGATGCGTTCGCTCAGCTGGCCGACGGCCTGGCTGCCCGGGGTCACCCTGCCCGCACTCCTGACCATGTGCGCAGTAAGGTCAAGGAGCTGTGGCAGGGTTATGCCCGGGCCCGGGATGCGGCCAGCCGATCTGGGGCCGCCCCCGTCACTTGCCCCTTTTACAGGGAGCTCAGGGACATCCTGGGCTCCCGGCACACCTCCTCCCCTCCGGCCACCCTTGACACCTCGGCTGACGAGCCCCAGCAGGCCCTGCAGCCGGAGTCCGACCCGGAGGCAAGCCCCGCACCCCGGGGGCCCCCCCCGGAGGCCATCCCCGGGACATCGCGGCAGGAGGAGGAGGAGGAGGAGGAGCGGGGCTCCTCCTCCGCAGAATCCAGCCTGCAGATCCTCCTTCTGCCATCCCGGAGCAGCAGCAGGGCCTCCGACCCCCGGGGATCTCTGGACCGTGGGAGCGGACCCACAGGTAGGTACCCCTCTCTGGCTGGAGGGGCGGGGGTAACAGAGATGTGTCCAGGGCCCCCCACACGCTCACATGGCCATGGCCCCAAGGACACCAGGGCCATGGCCCTCACACCACTGCAGCCACCAGCCCCTGCCCCCCGCCACCCTGCATGACAGTGCCATGCCCCATCCCCGGGCCAGGGGGGAGCGGAACCTCGAGGGGCCCCCGGGCGGAGGGGGTGGGACACCCCGCAGCAGCAGCATGTGATGGAGTGGGGGAAGTGCCAAAGGGAGACTCAGGCTACATATGAGCCACCCGAGCCGAGGAGCTCCCAGGGCCAAAGGAGGATCCTGGCGCTACAGCTGGCAGGTGACACCTCTGCCCTGAGCAAACAGGAGGGAGGAGACGAGCTGGCTTGGAATTGGGGGGTGAGGGCGGGGGCCACAGGTAGAGGCTAGGGGAAGGGAGAGCTGGTAGGCAGCCAGCCTGAGGAGGGGGAAAGCTGCATCCCAGAGGGGCCCCCCTTGGGGTCTTCTCCCCATGACGGGTTGGAAGGACTGTCTCTTCCGACAGCTGGTGCTGTCACTCCTGCCAGAAACTGGCCATCTGTGGCCTAAGAAACCTCTCCTGCTCTCAGACCCTGCGGGGTGAAGTGAGAGTCACTCCCACCAGGGGACGGGGTGCAGGGCAGGGGGACCCCCTGAACCCCATCCATCACAGCAGCATCTCCCGGGGACGGGGATGGGGAACCTGCAGCACAGGGCGGGGGGGACAAAGGCCACGGCTCGGGGCCCACACTAACGCCTGTCTCCATTCTTCTTTCCCCCCTCCTCTCCTGTGTCCTGCACCTGCACCATCTGAAGGACCGGAAGAGAGCGCCGGCGAGGCCTCGGTTGTCCCGGAGAGCCCTCCGGGACCCTCGCTCCAGGGCAGCCCCTCGGCCGAGGAACGACCGGCCCCGCGGAGGGCCAGACGGCGGACCCCGCGCCTGCTACCGGCGGGGGCCACGGACCCCCAGCTGCTGGCCATCCTCCGCCGGCAGCTGGAGGTGTCGGAGCAGCACCTCCGGCTGCAGGAGCAGGCGCTGGCCTGGTGCAGGGAGGCATGGGGGGCCTATATGCAGACCATCAACCAGCTGGTTGACTACCTGGCCCCCCATGCAGCGCCGGCCGAGCCACCGCCCGCCATGCCCGCTCCTGCAGCCCCACCACCAGCTGCTCCAGCCGTCGCCGGGCCGTCCGCCGTCGCCCCACCACCTCCCCACGAGGGCCACCGCGCCGAGGGACCCCTGGAGCCACCCGAGACTCGCCGGCGCCATTACCTTCCAGTCCAGCCCACTCCCACCCAGCCGCGGACCAGACTGCAGGCCCGGCGGAGCTCCCGGCCAGGCACGCCCACTGCTGGGCTGTAGGGGCGAGGGGCCCGGGACGTGGCCCCCCCCCTTGTTGGACAGACTTTGGGGACTGGTTTATTTTGGGTTCCCCTGTTTGCCCCGTCCCCCCTCTGTAAATAGTTCGCCCCGTTCTCCTCCCTGCTTTTCTTTTTTGTTGATGGTGCACACTTTTATTTGCTTTGTGGTTGTATTGTTTTATTTTTGCCCATCTTGATTTGGTTGAACGTTTGTCCCTCCTTTTTGGTTTCTGTGTCAGATATTTATTTATGTACAAAAAAAAAAAAATATTCGTTAAGACAAAAACGACGTTTACGTTCACCCACAAGTTCGTGCTGTCATTTCTCCTGGACAAGTGGGGGGGGGGCGGTGGGGTGCTCCATGGTGTGGGCGTTGGGGCAGGAGTGTGGGGGAGGAAGGGGCGGGCAGTAGGGGGCCTGGGCAGAGTTCACCCCGTGGCCTGTTGCTCGAAGTGGGCATGCAGGGCCTCCCGGACCCGGGTCCCCTCTGGGTCCACCTGCCGACTGGGGGCAGCAGGTGGCTGCACGTGTGCCCTGCCGGCCTCCGCGGCCCAGCCCTGAAGAAAGCTCTCCCCCTTGCTCTCCACGAGGTTGTGCAGGGCGCAGCAGGCACCCACAATCTGGGGGATGTTGTTGGGGCTGGCATCCAGGCGGGTCAGGAGACATCGCCAGCGTCCCTTGAGGCGGCCAAATGAGCGCTCCACCACCTGGCGCGCACGGTTCAGGCGCTCGTTGAAGCGCTCCTGGCTGGCGGAGAGGTGGCCCGTGTAGGGGCGCATGAGCCACGGCCGGAGGGGGTAGGCCGCATCCGCAATGATGCAGAAGGGCATGGTGGTGTCCCCCAGAGGGATCTCCCGCTGGGGGATGTAGGTCCCCGCCTCCAGCCAGCGGCACAGGCCCGAGTTCCGGAAAACCCGGGCTTCGTGGGTGCTGCCAGGCCAGCCCACGTAAATGTCCTGGAAACGTCCCCGGCTGTCCACCAAGGCCTGCAGGACGACTGAATGGTAGCCCTTCCGATTGAGGTATCGGCCGCCACTGTGGTCCGGGGCGCGGATGGGGATGTGAGTCCCATCCAGAGCCCCGAAGCAGTTGGGGAAGCCCAGGGTGGCAAAGGCGGCAACAGTGGCATGTGGGTCCCCCAGCCTCACGAGCCTGTGCAGGAGCATGGCGTTGATGGCACGCACGACCTGCAGAGAAAGCACATGGGACAGCCCCAATGAGGGGTGAGCAGGGTGTGCATGGCCCTGCCCTGCCCTACCCTGGCCTGCCCTGCCCTGCCCTGCCCTGGCCTGCCCTGGCCCCCCTGCTCTGCCCTGCCCTGCCCTGCCCTGGCCTACCCTGGCCTGCCCTGGCCCCCCTGCCCTGCCCTGGCCTACCCTGGCCTGCTCTGGCCCCCCTGCCCTGCCCTGCCCTGCCCTGCCCTGCTCTGGCCCCCCTGCCCTACCCTGCCCTGCCCTGCTCTGCCCTGCCCTGCCCTGCTCTGGCCCCCCTGCCCTGCCCTGCCCTGCCCTGCCCTGCTCTGGCCCCCCTGCCCTGCCCTGCCCTACCCTGCCCTGCCCTGCTCTGGCCCCCCTGCCCTGCCCTGTCCTACCCTGCCCTGGCCCCCCTGCCCTGCTCTGGCCCCCGTGCCCTGCCCTGGCCTCCCCCTGTGGGTTCTCTTACCTCCATGAAGACAGCCCCGACGGTGGCCTTTCCGACACCAAACTGCTGTCCCACGGATCGGTAGCTGTCCGGAGTGGCCAGCTTCCAGATAGCGATGCCGACCCGTTTCTCCACAGGGAGGGCACGCCGCATGGCAGTGTCCCGGTGCCTGAGTGCGGGGGTGAGCCACTGGCACAGCTCCAGGAATGTCTGTCGGGTCATCCTGAAGTTCCTGAGCCAGTGGTCGTCGTCCCACTCCCCAAGCACCAGCCGCTCCCACCAGTCGGTGCTGGTGGGGTAGCTCCACAGCCGCCGGCGTGTGAGGCGGGGGGGGGCGGGGTACTGCAGGGGTAGGGGCTGAGCCCTGCTGCCCTGGGGGCATCTCCTCCCCTGGGGCAAGAAGGTGCTCAGCTGCCCCCAACATGGCATGAGCCAGGGCAAGCCCTGCTCCTGCCGGGAGGGCTGGGTGGACCTCTAGCTGCTGCTGGGGGTCCATGACTGCGGCGCTCGGGGTCTGTGTGCCTATATGGCTCCTCAGACCGCGTGCTGTGCAGGCTGAGTGTATGTGGGAGGGGCCCTTTAAGGGAGCGGCTAGCTGTTGCCCCGGAAGCGCTAGTCCGCCCGTTGACCCTGTCTGCAGCTGTGCCTGGCATCCCTATTTTGATGTGTGCTACTTGGGCGTGTAGACGTTCCCTCGCTGCGCCTATTTCGATGTTGGGCTGAGCAACGTCGAAGTTGAACATCGACGTTGCCGGCCCTGGAGGATGTGTAGACGTTATTCATCGAAATAGGCTATTTCGATGTTGCTACTTCGAAATAAGCTATTTCGATGTTGGCTGCACGTGTAGACGTAGCCAATGTGATTACTCTTGTAAAGACCTTGAACCCCAGCCTACTGTTACTGTTCATCATTCAGTCCTAAAAACCCTTGCAGAATTATCTGTTGCTTAGGCACTGCACAGAACCTAGGGTTCTAGTCCTGTATCCACCACAGATCTCCGACACACTTTGGTTAAGACTTTCACAAGTAACTAGTAATGTTGGGTGCCACAACTTGAGCCTTCTCCAAGGAGTCCAATTTCTGAAGGCAGGTTCTCTGAGTATACATTGAACAGGGATGAGAATTTTAACATCAAAGAAGTGTTTGTAAGTCTAAATTCATTAACATACATTACCATTGGCATCAGTCAGACTACCCAGTCAGTAATGATTTCTAGGATCAGGTCCTAGAGTGTAAATTCTATAGGCCAGTCCCTATCTTTTATTTGGCATTTAAGCCCCATGCATGTTTTTATAAATTCTCTCCCACAGATAGTTACATGTCATTCACTGTTCTCTTAATCTCCTCATTTTTAGTCATTTTCCTCTTCACTAGTAAAGAATATAGATTTAGCTAGTTGCACTAATTTGCCTTCCTTTGCTGTTCTGCCATAGCACTTGATTAGTGCATTTTCAATTTCATGGAGGCTTAGATTATATTGTTTATGTTTATTAATAGAAGGCATCCATTGGCAAACACAGCCACAGACACGTATTTGCTTCTGTTTGGCTGACATCCTAATGATTCCTTCAGTTTTCAGTGCAGTATTGGGGCACTCACACCTAACTTTGGTAAGGACACAGTTCTGGTAAGTTCTTCTTTAAACTAGTGCACTTTTTGTGTCTATTAGACAAATAAGCTGAATATTTAGATACAAGAGAGGCTCCTGCTGCATATTTCGGCAGGAGATGCTGCAGCAGCTCAGCCTGTGTAAATAAATCAGACTGGCTTTACACCTTTAACCTCAACAATATGCAGAAGAAATGGGAATGCCATCCTTACCAGTCATTCAGCTGTAGACTGCTCTATCTTTACTGAAGTATTAACAACAAACTCAGAATGGTTTGCTCACAAAACTGGCATTCTCTGCAAAGGGATAGATGAACTTTGTATAACTGATTACCAGGCTTAGCAAACTTCTCTCATGAATTAGAATGTGGAAAGGAAATTGTGAATGTTTCATTGATCCAGAGAAATCCAGCTTGACAAATACCAGAGACTTATCCCTCTCTCTTCTGTGGTTTCACTTTGATGACTACCAGCAGAGCCACAAGACTCAAATTACTGAATCTGGTAAATCAGACGTCTTAAATTCACAACCCGCAGGCCATCTGTGGCCTAAGCAGTTCCACAATCTGGTCCACCTGCAGCTGCTGGTACATGTGTTCTTGCAGCCCACATGTGTGTATGGGTGTGTCCATTCTTTTCCCCCAAACCTAGGCCCTGGCTACTCTCTGGCCCTGCCTCTTCCCTCTACACCCCCCATAACACCACTTTCCTCAAGCCCCCTCACAGCCTGGAGGATTACCAGGGGGCCTGGCACAGAGCAGCAGCAGGGGTCAGGCTCTGCTTCATTGGGCTGGCCTGGAGCAGGACAGCAGAGAGACACAGGATACTGCATTGCTCCACCCCTCTGAAGCTCCCACAGCTGCAGTGAGTGCTGGCAGCCTGTCCCCTGCTGCTGGCCCCAGGCCACCCAGGGCCCCGAAGGACAACCATTGCCATCGTGGACCAGAGCAGCTGTCCTGAAGCCTTCACACCAAATAAAAAGATAAAATGAAGTCAGTTTTTTCACTAGCCAACCACAAACTTACATCTTCAGAGACTACATGCAGGAATATGATGGGGCACTGTGCCATGACCAGCTAGCTGCTGGTGTCAGGGATCTGTCCCAAACTTGTAAAGCAGAGGCCCCCAGGGTTCCAGAGCAGAGGGTGGCAGAACTCTTAACTAGCCTGGGTGAATCCTAAAGCATCACAGTGGGATATCACAGAATGCTGAATTTTAGGTCATCCTCAGTAAATTATAAAGCAGCTGTGGAAGTTTTTCAAATAGAGGAAAATATTTTTAAAAGCTTTAGGAAAAGTTATTTCAGTTCTGAATATCTTCTGCTGTCAGGATCCTGGGGGACTTTCAGCTTACAAAATTTGTGCTTAACTCAAGTTTCATTTTTGCTTTGCAGTTCAGCTTGTAGCCAGTGTTTAATTATAGGACATCAGCATGTTCAGATGTCCTAGAATCAATGACCTCCAGTCTCATTGCCTCATTAGTGGATTATACATTCTGAAAAATGGTACATAAGCCATTTATATGAAGAGATCAAACTCTTAGGCAATTTTTTATCCAGGCTAACAGAGAAACATCTCCCCTCTCTCCATAATAAAAATTATTTTTGCCCTAGTACCATGATATTGAAAGGTCTTACACAACTGAAAAATGAACTGGCAACAGGTCAGATTAATGATTCTCTCTTCTCCATTTGCTAATAAAACAAAAGAGATAAACAACTGCCTGTTCCTTCTACTGCCACACACACATTTACAGAGATTTTAAACGTGTCTTCTAGAGCTGGTTCAAAAATTGATTTTAAATCACATTTTTTTAAAGTTTTTAAAATATACCAATCTTTTGTCTGCCTGAAAACTTAAAGGGAAATTTGCAAGCGTCTAAACAATGTACATAAATGAATTTTTTCAATAAAACCTAAAAGGTTGGTGAAAAATATCTACAAACACCACTGTCTTGTAATGTGTCTTTAAAGTCCACAAACTATGGAGAAGAGGCAAGTTTTAGATCCAGGAGCCAGTGGGTACTCTTCTGTAGAGACTGACAGCAAGAGTAGCTGAAATGATTGCAAATAATGTGAAAACAGGAGAAAATGTGGTTTCAAGTAATTCTCATCCACGAATCAAAGTTGTTTTCGCAATCTCATTTATCTTAGTGAGCAATTACTCACTGAAATGAATGAGCCTAAACATACAAGTATTTGTCACCCACTTGCATAAGGGGTCACTATCGGAGGTTTGTTTTAACAGCAGGCATGCCTATGGTTATAATGAGTGTGGTCAGCTAGTTCAAATCTATGTACTAAACAGTCAGTCAAGGACAGATGTTGAAAATGACAGACCAAAGCTCCAATCCCCCTGCCTGAGTTTAAATTTCAGAATTTATTGTCCTAGAACAGTATTTCACAACATTTTTATAAAGTGCCCCTTTTAAAAAAAAATTACAAGTATCCCCAGTACCTACAATTTGCACACAAACTTGTTTTCTACCATTGCAACACTCTGTTTAAACAACTTAATTGTAACTGGTTAGTTGGAAGAAGTTGCCTATAGGTGGTAACCTTGCCATTGTACTCACGACTGTGCAAAACGGGTAAATAAAGAAAATAGATGAACCTCTATTCATCGAGGTTTTTAAGTCCTGGCTTGCAAAGCCCTGGCTGAGATGACTTAGTGGGGGTTGACCCTGCTGGAAGCAGGGGGCTGGACTAGATGACCTCTTGAGGTCCCTTCCAGCCCTATGATTCTATGATAAAATAAGTCCAATTTTTATTATAAAAAGGTTGAGAAGAACCGAGTTAACGTACCCTCTGGAAGCTCTCTGTGTACCCAAGGAGTCCATACACCCCTGGTTGAGAACCAGTTTTCTAGAATATGTTTTATTGTTAATTGTCCCTTTGAAAAAGGTCTCCATGGGCTGGATCCTGTGAAGTGTGGGGCAACTTCAGTTAGCAGTGAAATCAAAAGGAGTTGAGGACTCTCTCCCCTCCCAGCATCAGGCCAAAATACAATGATCATTTTAAAGGCTGCCTTTTTTAGTTTGTAGATCCCATTGCAGGTCCCATAGTTGTAACACTTTGAAAATTCTGCCTCCATGGTGCAAAAAGCATTAATTTCACAATCTGACAACATTTTAATTAAACCATGAGATATTGCACCCTTGTTCTTTAATGTACAAATCACAATTACTGAAGATTGGGTACGTAGTGTAATTGTAGCCAGGGTGGTCACAGGACATCAGAGACACATGGTAGATCAGGTAATATCCTTTACTGGAGTAACTTTTGTTGGTGAAAGAGACAAGATTTTGTGCCACACAGTTCTTGTCTTCAGGTCTGGGAAAGGTACTGGAGCATCACAGTTCAGTGCAAGGTGGAAGCAAATGCTTAGCAAAAGCAGTTTGCACACAGCCCATTCAAAGTACAGCAGGCACTTAACACTGCTACTGTCATGGACAAATGCAGGGAGGGGTTAGTGACTGGGAGCTTAAATTTGTTACTCTGTTAGTCACTTGAAATCATGGATTGAACACAGACACTGACTTTATGACTTACTATAAGATCTACCCAGAGTTGCTCAAGGGTCCTTCAGGGCCAGGGTGTAGGGGATGCAGGAGTCAGAGGAGGGGCTCAGGGCAGGGGGCTGGGGATATGTGGAAGTGCAGAAATCAAGGTTTGGGGGTAAGGAGGCACTCAGTGGACAGGCCTAGAGTCATGGTGGATGGAGGAGCTCACGGGGGTCATGCCACCTGGGCTGTAGTTCCCCAGGACTGTCCATGGTGGGGGATGTGCTGCCCAGGTGGTGCCTCCCCAGAGCAGCAGCACGGGGCCAAGGTGCCTGGCAGTGGCTCTCCAGGGAGTGTGGCAGAGGGGGCATCATTGGGTGCATGGACCGCTCCCTGGGGCTGACAGCTGCGGGAGAACAGCTGGCCAGCTGGCAGGCAGGAAGCTTGCTGCACCCTTGTCCCCTAAAGGCTCAATATGGTTATAGCTGTCCCAGTCCCTCTCTCTGGCCCCTTGCAGCCATTAGATAGTATAACTGTCCCTCCTAGCAGCGCCCCTCCAGTTCATATTATGAAAATCAATCACATTCCAGGCACATTCCACTGTCCTGGCACAACAAATCCTTATGTTTCTGTAAATTATGATAAGGGGAAGCTGCATACTAAATTTGGATGTCCTCGCTCTTCCTATTTACGAGGAGTTCTTGAACAAACTGATGGACAGACAGACAGAGCCACTCACTCCTTGCTCATAGACAAACAGTGTAATCCAATGTAATCTCTCTTTCCTTGTGTAATCCATTAACACGTGCCACCTTTTGATTCTATGAATGGACCATGGCACCTGGAATGATCCCTTTCAATATATGCTACCTACTGATGCTAAACAGTCTGTTCCACCATACATTAAACTGTAATAATTGAATACCTTTCCCAAGATGTAAGGAGGAGCTCTGTAGAGCTCAAAGTTCATCTCTCTCACAAACAGAACTTGATCCAATAAGAGATATTATCTTGGCCACCTTGTCTCTCTAATAATTGGGTGGCAATCACAGAATTTAAATATCAATAGTCTTACTTAAAAGTTTTATTTCCATGATGAGCTTGCTACAGCTGGGGCTAACAGAGGTGTGTCTTATGGTGCATTCAACAGCAGCTCATGCATTAAGTTCCAATGCTTCCAGGTTTGATTCCCATAGTGGTGCTGAATTGTTACTTGTAACACCAACCTATATGGCGCATCAGCAGTAGGGATCTCTGGAGCTAAATGGATGAGCTGCTACTTCATGAACTAAAAGACATGTCTCTTACGCAAGGCTGCTACAGGCTTATAAATCTCTGTCTGGTCCAGCCATCAATAGGAGAAGACAGGGCCACTCCAAGCAAGGTGGGGTATATCATTATTTGACTATTGTACTGTATAAATGTGCAAGAAATTTGCATCTAATTATGAATTTGTCACTTACACCACAGTTTTACACACACTGCTATCCAGCATGTGCATGAAATATAATGAGTTAACTGCACTGGCTTAACTTGCTTTCTTTTGTAAAGTCATTACATCCGGTATCAGTGGCAAAAATGTAGCCAAGCTTTAATTAAGAAAAAGTAGATTAATAAACACTATTTATTCATGGAGAATCCATTTTTGTTGTTGCTTAGAAATAACTAATTGGAGCTCCTTTTTGAAAGACACTATTTCGTGAACAGAGATACATGTATGCTTTAGTGTTTTAACCAAAAACACCAGGCAGGTAAAGTCTTTTTTATTTTCTAAAACTCTTCATATGCAAAGGCCTCAGGGAGGCTCTAGAAAGAGGCCCAGTTTTCAATATTCGGAAACAAATGTTGATCTTTCCCACAGTTTGTGCATGACACAGTACTTTGGTTTCATCCATTAAGCAGATATGGGATGGCAGTAAAATATAAGTCTAAATCAGGTCACGTGCATTCACAGCCAGTGTTTCTGTTTGGACACGTTAAAAATAAAATCAGTTGAAAAATTTAAATGTATTTAACGTTCTTTTTAAGATTTCCCTGGTACAGACTTTTAGGTTTGTGTGCTCCAGTCATCCATAGCCTAATTTCTCTTTATGAAATGGTTCTGGCCAACATGATTTCCTTCTGAAGGGAAACTATTTACAAAGTTAATTTTGAATGACAGCCCAAAAAGTAATGTCTGCTAAAAATGATGAATGTAGCTCCATCCTAGATCTCCTGAAACCAGGCCTACCAATGTGGAGGGCACAGGTGACAGTTGCTGCAGGGCCCAGCGATTCAAAAGAGCCTGGGGTTCCCAGCGGCTGCCACCACTACTGCAGCAGTAGTGGTGGCCAGATCCCAAAGCCTTGTAAATCACCTCAGGAGCCCCATGTGGTGTGCTCTGGGTGGCACTAAGGGCTGGCACGGGGGCAGAGTACAGTCAGAGCAGTGCTGGGGGGCTGGCTGCCCCAGCTTGGCCCTTTCTACCTGAGGTCCCACCCTTTCTGGGAGCACAGAGATGGCCCCCCTCTATCTTGCCCAGGGCCCTGGCAAGTCTGTTGCCCCATGTCTGAAACATTTATATTTAATGCTAAAGTTTGGTGCTCCCATTCCAGTGGTATTGGAAGCAAATTGTGATGAGGAAAATTTTGTAAGCTTCCAAGTATTTCAGCATAGAAAACTGTATTGACAAGGATTGATTCTATCCCTAGTGTTATCCAGACCAAACTCTGAAACCTTTGAAAGTTCACCTGTCAGTACCAACATATTGGAGAGACCTTTGATAAGAACCCCTCACTTCTTTTCACACAAGTTGCTTGGACAGTAGTAGAGGATTGTTGAAGAGACAAGATTTTGGGGGAACTTCTCTTTGAATCTGGTCTTGTTATACCTGAACTCCACATAACTGTTTTTGGAGGGTGGCTATCTGAAATACTTTTTAATAAAGAAAAGTAGTACCATAAAAGTCCAAACACTGCATCTCACTGTAGCGCTATTACAGTGTACCATAGAATATTTTTTTTCTTTTGGAAAGATCAGAGAGAAGTGTATGACTCTTAATGTGCCTAATAGATAATGCTGCATTAACGAAATGGGTATAAAGTTAAAGCTTTGTGTTTGAATTTTATTCTTTAACGAATCTTCATTTCATAGGAAAACATGTGATGGACTAAAGTATTAGTCAAAATCACACAGATTTCTATAAAAAGATTCTAATAAGGAACAATATGAATAGTTAATCTATAGAACATTAGACTAATCATTTTATATTAACAGTAATTTAGCTTCTTATCCCAAAGGCTGTGTGTTCTTTGATAAGAGCCTCAGAGGGAGTATGGAAATGTCAATGAGAAAAACAAATGTTTGAAATGAGAGACAGCGTCCATCTGCTATGCAGTGGAAATTAATAAGTGAAGTGGTTGAATTAGAGGTTAGAAACAGGAACAAATAATTTGTATTAGGAAGACACTGTGTGCCAGAGTTTCTACTGTGCTTAGTGTCTAATGGATGCAGCAAAAAGAGATGTGGCGATGTGAAGGCCCCATTTATAGTTCCTTGATTCTAAGGTCCAGTAGCCTTAGGGCTGTTCACAATGATAACAACTGGTTACAGACCCCCATGGATCTATTATCTAGCTGAGAATAGCAAAAGCACAGTAATGCTCCAGCCATCTTTCTATGCTGTCAGCTCTATGTCAGCTGAGGTTCCCCTGCATTGGTTTAGCTGGGACAAGAGAGCCAGTTATAGGCCCATTTATACCCCCAGAGCAGTTCAAAGAAGTTGGTTTGCAGTGTGAAGGAATCTGGCCCACAGAAGTAGGAAGTCTCAGAGGTGTTAGTCTGTAGCTTCACAAATAACAAGCAGTCCTGTAGCCCCTTGGAGTCTAATATTTTCCATCAAAACATTTGTTTTACCAACAAAAGCTCATGACCTAATAAATTCATTAGTCTCCAAGGGGCCACAGGACTGCTTGTTATTTGGGAAGTTGGAAGGAAGCTTATTGTATCATACCCATGAAAATTATTTTATACTGCACTGACATTTAAGGTTTATTGAGCAAGACAATAACTAGGGGCACATGGTCTAACAAAAATGGAAGAGTTCATACATGATTTTTTGAAAACAGCCTGGTACTAGTGTCTTTTTTGCCCCCATCCTGGAACATCTTTGTAGATATGAGCATCACCATTCATTTATATCCTCCACTGTGACCAGCCTGGACATGACCCTGAACACAATGTCCATCCATCTCTAGTAGGTAATCGGCTTCTAACTCAGACTGATGTTGTGTGTGTTTTGTTGTTTTCTTTAGCAACCTAGCATTGGTTATTTTCTGCAATGTCCCCAGCACTATAATCTTTTCAGTTGTAGCCAATCCTGTACCTTTATTTCACTTTCTGCTCTCCTTCCATGTTCTTCATTTTTCTTCAAGTTAATCCACTTTATACTGGCTATCTTTTGAAGAACTTTCATCTCCACTTCCTCCAGCCTTCTGATGTCTGTTTTGCATAATGCAGCTGCTTTCATTCTCTAGAATAATTCCATTACTATACTGTTTTGATATATTTTCACCTTGGTACCAAAGTAATCAAAACTAAAAAGCAGTAAAGTAGCACCTTAAAGACTAAGAAAATAATTTACTAGGTGAGCTTTCGTAGGACATTCCCACTTCTTCAGACCATAGCCATACCAGAACAGACTCAATATTTAAGGCACAGAGAACCAAAAATAGTAATCAAGGTGGACAAATCAGAAAAAAATGATGAAGGTGAGCAAATCAGAGAGTGCGGGGGGGAAGTCAAGAATTAGAAAAAGCCAAGTATGCAAAACAGCCCCCTATAATGACCCAGAAAATTCGCATCCCGGTTCAAACCATGTGTTAATGTGTCGAATTTGAATATAAAAGAGAGTTCAACAGCCTCTTTTTCCAAAGTTGTGTGAAAATTCCTCTTCAGTAAGGCGCAGACTTTTAAGTTATTAACAGAATGGCCCACTCCATTAAAATGTTGGCTGACCGGTTTGTGGAGCAGGAGTGTTTTTATGTCTGTTTTGTGCCCATTAACTCTTTGTCTAAGAGAGTTTGAAGTCTGTCCAATATTCAAAGTGTCTGGGCATTGTTGGCACATGATGGCATATATGATGTTAGTTGAGGAACATGAGAATGTGCCCATGGTTCTGTGACTAACCTGGTTAGGTCCAGTGATGGTATCTCCAGAATAGGCATGTGGACAAAGCTGGCAGCGGGCTTCATTGCGAGGAAAAGTCCCAGGACTGGTGTTCCTGCAGTATAGACTGTGGTTGTTGGTGAGAATCCTCATAAGATTGGAAGGTTGTCTGTAGAAGAGAACAGGCCTGTCACTTAGGGCCTTCTGGAGTGTGGCATCCTGATTAAGGATAGGTTGCAGGTCTTTAATAATGCGTTGAAGTCGTTTGAGTTGGGGGCTGTAGGTAATGACTAGTGGTGTTCTGTTCTTGGTTTTTTTGGGCCTATATTGGAGTAGCCGGTCTCTCGGTATTCATCTGGCCCTGTCAATTTGTTTTTTTTATTTCTCCTGGTGGATAATTCAGGTTTATCAATATTTGGTAAAGATCTTGTAGTTTTCAGTCTCTGTCAGCAGGATCAGAGCAAGTGCGATTGTACCTGAGGGCTTGACTGTAAAAAATGGATCTAGTTATGTGTGCAGGATGGAAGCTGGAAGCGTGTACGTAAGTATAGGGATCAGTGGGTTTCCGGTAGAGTGTGGTACCCATCAGGCCAGCCTTGATTTGTACTGTTACTACTGTACCAATGTAATGTTTTTATCAGTCCACCATTTCATCAATTTCCATGCAGCACTGTAGGTAAGACACATTGCCTTTCAACTGCATCCTTGATGAAACCAGAAGCACTGATCCAAGTTTCTGAGATTATTGTGCTTGTTTTACAACACCACTGCAGCTGCATCTCAACACTTTGCACACTGTTTCTGAGATGCAACCACTTTTTCTTCACAATAAAGTCCATTTGACATCACCCATTTTCCACTGTAGTGAACAGTATCTTGATTAATAAGGAACGTGTCTGTTAGTTTACAATATCATCTGCTTGAGATAAGGCATTCAGTTGTATGTCACCCTCCACTGTCATACCCTCCAACTCATTGACCATGTAGTTTAAAAACACGATGAAAAGCAACAGGGATTCCATGCACCCTTGTCTTACACCAAACTTTGCCTTGAGTTGCTTAATTTTTCCACCAATTCTTATAGCACTGCAGGAATTTTAGAACATAGTTTTATAACCAAGGAGTTGAACCATTAAAAATCTTGGTTCAGTTTTAGTTCAGGTTCATCAGTACTTTCTAATTCTCTGGTTCAGTTGTGGTTCAGAGGCTAATCGAGAATGATAATTTGGTATCAGGTTCAACTACTTTAACTTTGCTGAACCAGTCCAGACACACTTCCTTCAGATTAGAATGCCACATCCTTATGCTTGCATTTTAACTGCTGGCAAAAGGAACAATGATATACATTTCTTTCATTATAAAAAATAAATTTGTAAATCAGTGATTTTGTCACATCAGTGCATCTTCCCAAACTCTGTCACTCATATTTGACTGTGAGGTGACAAAATGAATTTCAGCCCAGGAAATGCCCTTTCTACATTGTCTTGGGTAACAGGAACAGAGAACACAACATTGGCCAAATGTTATAATTCAGGTTTCTCTCCTTTTTTGTTTGTTTTTTGTTGCTCCTGATAGCGAAGAAGGTTTTCACTTGGGATGAAAGTCATCGATAAAGGAATCCAGAAAGGGTCTATTATGGGTATTTTTAATTTCTTCTTCTTTTTTTTTTTTTGACCCTGCTTTGACCAAAATTTGTCTCTTGTGGCTTGGACTTTTCACACATTATGGGTGCATCTACACTTGCATTCATCTTTTGAAAGTAGAACGAAAATGAGGGAAATTGAAAATGCAAATGAGGCGCTGATTTACATATCTCATGCTTCATTTGCGTTATCTCTTTTCAGAGATTTTGAAAGAAAAAGGCAGTGTAGACAGGGATCTTTTGAAAATAAACCCCATCTTTGAAAAAAAACCCTTATTCCTCATTTTTTTTTTAGGAGTAAGAGTTCTTTTGAAGACAGGGTTTATTTTCGAAAGAGTTCTGTTTACACTGCTTTTTTTCTTTTGAAGGGATCTCTTCCGAAAAGAGATCATGCAAATGAAGCATGAGACATGTAAATTAGTGCCTTGTTTGCATTTCTGAGGAATGCAAGTGTAGACACAGCCAATGAGGAAGAGCTCAGGCTCATGATCTCATATCTTCAATTATCTTATCTGGAATGACACATGCTTTCCTTAATTTCTGTATTGCTTCCCTCCAAACTGAATCAAATGCCATCAGGAGAACAGCAAACATTAGTGCATAGCAATGGAGTAATATACTTTTTAGTACTTTGTGAACCCTCTAGCAGAACTTATTATCCTCCATGTTCCAGAAGCCACTAGAACCCTGACAGAGCAACAGTATGTATGCATAAAAGGCCATGCATGTTGTGCATAATTAGTAAACTCTGTTATTCAGACTTCATTGTGCTTGTGCTTGGTTCCTTCATCTTTTGCTGTGTAATTAGCAAGTAGTAATTTGTGAACCTCAGAAATGTTCAGCAACTTGATTTAGATAACTAACCAAAAGTCTGCAGGTTTATGTCAACTCATCATCCTAGAAATCCCCTTGTGAACAGACCTGGAACTATGAGCACTTTGATGAGTACATCTCATCTTCACCTCACTTCTCCTACTTCCTGAATTTGGTTGAGTTGTAAATCCCACAGCAACAGTTTCTCTCAAGGTATTTCAGGAGTGTTATTTCTGGTAATATCAAGATGGCAGAGCCAAGAAGAGAGTGTTTTTCCAACACAAAAATAGTCTGTTTAAATTTCTGAAACACAGACGTGATAATCAAAGCTGTATAATCAGATGAGGTCACACAGGGATGAGGCACAGAGAAAGAAAAGGATAAAAACAATGAGAGACAGGAAGGAGGAGGAGTTGCCAAATACAAATTGTGTTTTATCCAACACGCAAAACAAATTGAACCTGTGTTTTTTTCTGTCTCTTACAAGAGTCAGTAATTACAATTTAGCTGACAGTTTTGTTGATGTGGGAGGCAAAGAAAATCCTGTTCACTTCTCAGTAGCTCCATTGGCTCTGCAGTGTTAACAGAAGTAACCATTTGTTTTTATCAATGTAAATATGACTCCCTCAGGCTTAGTGAGCAGCTATGTAAAGTATGTAACATTTCTGGACGTAACCAACCCTCTTTTAAAGACTTTTTGGGTGTTATATAAAACGGAATCATTAGGGCATGATAAGATCTGTAGGAAATCAGATCCAAATATTATCACATTTCATTTTAACCTTTTTAATTAGGTATTGTGATAGCTAGTAGCAACCACCACCAATATCCAGCGACGAGACAATAGATAGGAAGGGTACTGAGCTCCAGCAGAGAACTGGCCAACTGGAAGCTCAGCAAACAGGGCTGCCCAATGAACCACAAGCCCTGTCTGTCAACAGAGGACACCCCTCCCACTAGCACCACCTAGAGTGTCCACACGGCTTTTTTGTTGACAGAAACTGTTATTCCTCATCATGGAGAGGCAGAACCCTGTCGGCTGAAGCGCCAAGTTTTGTCAACATACTGTTTGGTCATACATGTTTTATGTGTAGACGCTCTGTAAGTTTTGTCAACAAAACCCCAATTTCATTCTAATACATGTAGATTTAAAAGACGCTTTCAGTTGGAAAGGTCTAGAAGTTCTCCCATGTTAGTTTTTGGTGATTTATATGCCCTTTGCTGATGCAATGCATGGCGAGTAAGGATCTTTCAGTGCAGTGTGTTAAGATAAGTGGAATATAAATACCTCTAAATAACCTTGTGATGTTGCACTCCAAATTCTTTATGGAAATACACTTAGGATGTGGATGAGGCATAGTTAAGACAAGATGGCTCATTTAAGATAGCACTGGAAAGGTTATGATTTACCGAATGTGATTATCCCATTTTTATGCCCGTAACATTTCTGTATCAGAAGTTAGAAATATTGGCCTTGTGCTTGTATTTCAAATGTGCTATTTTTGGTGTCACCCACAGCTTGCCCTTTAGGTGCAAGAATGAAAAAGCCAGCCTAGTCATCCTGTGGACATTCTAGTCAGCCTGCAAATCATGGCTGCCACAGCCCAGCAGAGACATGAGCCTGAGTCATTTTGTAGTGTCCCTCTGTGTTTTTCCACTGGGAGACAAAGAATTCCCCTCTTACACAAGAGATACACAAGGCAGGGGAGCGACAACATGAAGGTTCCCCTCTGCCTCCCCACCCAAAAAGACTGAAAAACACTTGGAAGCTAGAACTTAAATGGGAGAGGAAGAAGAGTTGACCAAAAGCTGAAAGGGCCTCTAGCTTCTGAATGGCTATGGTTACACTACAGTGCTCTGTCAACAGAAATCACCATCGGAAGATATTTCCCAACAAAACATCTGCTGACAGAGTGTGGCCACACACAAAAGCAGATCGGGAAGAGCCTGGTTGCTCTCTCAACAAAACAAGCACCTGGAAGCACAGCAGACAGGGCTGCCCATTGTTATGGATGCCCTGTCTGTCAAGAGAAGGCCCCTGGGGGCATTTACACTGCTGTTTTTCTACAGAAATCTGTTGACAAAAGCATTATGCCTTGTAGTGGAGAGGCAGAACCCTGTTGGGAAAAGTACTGGGTTTTGTCCATACGCTGTCGACAAAAGGCACTTTGTGTGTAAACGCATGGCGTGTTTTGTCAGAAAAACCCTGTGTTTTGTCAACATAACTCTCTAGTGTAACCATAGCCAATGACAATACTTGACATCTCAAGTGGCAAGCCAGTGCAGCTGTCTTTCAATCTGCCTCTCACAACACTTAGGGTAAGAAATTACTAATTGTAGCCAGTTTTGTTAGTGAATGAAGCTGGTTTGCATGTTTTGTTTTATCTGCTTAGTAATCAGCTCTGTCCTACTTGTTATCCCTTATGTTCACTTACAATTCACCTTTTGTAATTAATATACTTACTTCTTGTTTGTAACAGAGCCCAGTTCATACATTCATACCAATGGTAAAAGGGCAGGACAAGAGGCTGTGCCTATTTCCTCCACATAGAGGAAAGGGGCAAATTTCATATACTAGGGGTCTGCATTCCATTGTAGGTGAACACCTGAGTGCTTGGGTGACCCCCTTCAACTGAGTCTTTCAGAGCTAACCTCAGTGTCGGAGTCTTTCTGCAGAAGGGTGTGGTCCTGCCTGAGTGTGCTCTGTGGAACTGGATCTACACTACAGAGTTCTACTGACATGAGTCACTGATGACAGATATTTCCTGACAAAACCTCTCTCTACAGAACATGTTCACACCTAATACAGGCTCACTCTGTGGATAGAGAGCAGCGACCAGACTGCCCTGCACTCTGGCAACAGACTGATGCTGCACACAACTTGCTCTGTCGACAGAGAACTGCCAGACTGCACTGCCCTCTGGTGACAGAAAGCAGAATGGCAGCTCTTCAAACAGGGCTGCCCGGCAAACAGAAGTCCTCTCTGTTCTGGTCTGGCTATGGTCTGAAGAAGTGGGTCTGTCCCACGAAAGCTCACCTAATAAACTATTTTGCTAGTCTTTAAAGTGCTACTTGACTGCTTTTTGTTTTGATAGTGTATAGACTAGCACGGCTTACTCTCTGTTGCTATTCTCTGTTGACAGAGGTGTCTAAGCTGTACTTTTGTCAATAGTACTCTGTCGATTGAGTGTTGTGCCTGAAATTTATGAAGGGTAACTCTGTCGAGGCAAAAGCACTGTTTGGCTGGGTCTACACTAGAGAGTTTTGTTGACAGAAGGGCCTTCTGTCGATATAACTCAGGGACCGTCTGCACACTTAAAGCATCCTCTCAACAAAGTCTCAACACAACTCTCCATTTTCCTCAACAGTATTATCCCTTAAAAATTTGAGGCATAACAATCTCTGGACAGAGGACTGTCGGCAAAAGTGCAGTGTACCCACTTCTGTCGACAGAGAAGACTTCTGGTTGCTGGGCAGCCCTCTTTGCAGAGCTGCCATTCCACGTTCTAGCACCAGAGGACAGTGCAGTCTGACAGTTCTCTGTCGACAGAGCAAGTTGGGTGTAGAAGCAGTCTGTTGACAGAGATTCCATCGAGACTTCCCTGATGGCAGTAACGTCTGTCAACAGATGCTTGTAGTGTAGACATGACTTTCTGTCAAGACTCTGTTGACAGAATGCTTAACGGCTATGTCTGCACTAGCTGCATCTGTCAACATAATTAACTGTTAAAAATTTCAACAGAACCTCTGTCAACAGATTGCATCTACACCCAAGTTCCTCTGTCGACAGATATCTGCCAGACTGCACTGCCCTCTGGTGCCAGAAAGTGGAATGGCAGCTCTGCAAAGAGGGCTGCCTGGCAACTGGAAGTCCTCTATGTGGAGAGAAGTGGTCTACACCGCTTTTTCTGTCGACAGTGCTCTGTAGACAGATTGTTATGCCTCAGATTTTTGAGGGATAATACTGTCAAGGCAAATGCAGAGTTCTGTTGAGAATCTGTCGACAGGATGTTTTAACCGTGTGGACGCTCCCTGAGTTATGTTGACAGAAGGCCCTTCTGTTGACAAAACTCGCTAGTGCAGACCCAGCTGTTATGTATACTTAGTAGTTAATAGGCCAGGTGCCAAGAGGCGGCACTAAAACACACACACACACACGGATCTTGTAAGATCAGTGATTTTTTTATGTGCACTGCAAGTGACTTCCTCTGCTCCTAACACTGCCTACATGTGCCAGGACTATAGATCTCCTAATACCTGCATGTCCAGGTCCAGATCAAAGTAGCCTGAGTAGATGCGGCAGGGATGGTTCTTACTTCCTCTCACTCCTTTGTGCAGGCACTTGGTCCAAATAACAGCCCAGCTTTCATCATGATGTCGTAGGATGTAAGTCACTGAAGTCAAAAGAGGGATAACTATATTTAACCACATTAAAAATGGTATTTAGCGATGTTCAGTAGAAAGTAATGTATATCAGACAGAGAAAATACAGCGGAATTAAGCAAACAAAACTGTATTTAGTTAATCCTCATTAAGCAATGCCATATTGAAAATATTATCTAAGCAGTATCTCAATTTTTAAACTTTCGTTCTGCCAACAGCTTTCTTGCATATGTTTCATTTGTTTTAGGCATGCTGAATGCAAATCTTCAAATACAGAAATACAAAACTCGGCACATCTGTTGGCAGCATTATAGAATCATAGAATCTTAGAATACTAGGACTGGAAGGCCCCTCGAGAGGCCATCGAGTCCAGCCCCCTGCCCTCATGGCAGGACCAAGTACTGTCTAAACCAGGCGTGTCCAACCTGTGGCCCACGGGCCGCATGCGGCCCTGGACAGCTACTAATGCGGCCCCACAAGATCGTAAACTTTTAACATTAGTATGTGATTTATATACATTAACTATATTATATATTTTGTGCGCGGCCCAAGACTATCTTCACTCAATGCAGCCCAGGCAAGCAAAAAGGTTGGACACCCATGGTCTAAACCATCCCTGATAGACACTTATCTAACCTGTTCTTAAATATCTCCAGCGATGGAGATTCCACAACCTCCCTTGGCAATTTATTCCACTGTTTGACCACCCTTACAGTTAGGAACTTTTTCCCAACGTCCAACCTAAACCTCCCTTGCTGCAGTTTAAGTCCATTGCCTCTTGCTCTATTCTCAGAGGCCAAGAAGAACAAGTTTTCTCCCTCCTCCTTGTGACTTTTACCTTTCCCTGGTCAAGTATAAGGCCTCCCTCGACAACATTCTGTCAAGAAAACAGCCATGTGGATGCTCCAGGGCCCTTTGTCGACAGACAGGGTGCCTGCTACAGTGGGCAGCCCTCTTTGCAGAGCTTCCAGTCAGCCATTCTGTCAAGAGAGGGCCAGGAAGTCTGGATGCTCTTTGTCGACAGAGCGGATTGCTCTTTCGAGCTGCTTTTATGTGTAGATGCAATCTGTTGACAGAAGTTTTGCTGGGAAGTCCCTTCAGGCAGACTTCTGTCAACAGAGGCCGCTTGTGTAGATGTAGCCTTAGATAAAGAAATAGCCTGTATTTTGTAGAATCCAAAATCTAGTTAGGTTTTCTTGACCCTTAAGTTATTGTCCCCATGCTTTATGATAGGTAAGAAATGCATCATGCCCATGAATGTGAAACATTTCTAAAAATGTCAGTGAATCAGCGCAAAATGCTAGATTACGCAATTTCTACTCATGTGCTTCAGCACTTACTCATGCAAGTAGCCCCATTGAAGTTAATGGATTAACCACAGGAGTAAAGTTGACTAATGGCGCCATAATCTCACGCCATAATCAAAGATATTTAACATAATTGTTTCCATTCAGTCTTCTGGTTAATTTCAAGTGCAGTATGATTTAGTAATTGATATGTTTTCTGGTGGGGAAAAATATTCTTGTAGGAAGACAGTAAATTAGTAGGTTTAACATGCACTTATGGGTGCAGGAGGGTTGTGTAGTCCTGTTTGGAGACATTTTCACATCCCCATGGTTACATATCAGTGATATGGTGATGTGCCAATTGGTTAATTAAAAATAAGTTGCACCTGCCTGCCCCTCATCCATCACTCATTAGAATGGAGCAAAAGTCCCATATGCGATGTCAAAGAAATAGGCACATGAGCACATGACTTTTCACAAACTTTAGAGAATATTAAAATTGTACAAGGCCTCCAGTAACAATGATAGGAAAATAGAATAGCACAATCACAGTGTAAGAAATACAAGTAGACAATGTGACCCAGGAACCTTTTGGAGCCAACTGGCAGAGGGCACTGACTGGCATAGGGGCTTATAGAGGTTCCCTGTATTTGATGCCTACATAATATTGTGCCACAAAGTAACCTGTGAGGTCTCGAGCAATAGCCAGTAACACACTGGTCACCGTAGCCTTTGGGCAATGTTTGTGCAGATAATATGTAAGAAGTTTCTTATCCATATTGGAAATTGTGTTCTTAGCATCTTGATGTTAAAAGAAAGTTGCCAGGAGCTGACAGGTCTTAGATTCTGTTCAGAAAGGGGATAGGTGACATTCCTCTCTCTTTGTTCAGTCAAGCATTTACTGTGAACTGTGCTTCTCACACGATATGCCTATCTGCATGCAGAGCCAGATGCTAATTAAAAGATTGAGAAGAAAGAAAGGCTACAAGGAAGAACAACCAGCAGGGGTGACCTATTCATGAATAAATCTCAAAAATCAATTCTGATATATCTGGGATTGTTAAGAGCTATAGGACATCTAGCTACTGAGGAGGCAAGAAGAGAGCATGACTTGTCTTATGAACAGATAATCACAGCCAAGCCTGGCTGTAATATACTGGAACAATTTTTGGGTAAGTTTTTGCTCTAAATGGCATTACCATGTTTTTTTTAGTTAAGTTTAGGCTTTAGAAAGCATTATGACTTTATTGTATACATAACTATTGGTTTCTAGTATTTAACCATTGGTTTCCAGTATTTCTACTTGCTTCTAAAATTTCTCGTTTGTAAAACAAACTTCTACTTTATTCTACTATTAAAGTTTAGACAATTTGTCTGTTTGTCTGTTCTGTCAAGAACCCCTAAACGACAAGAGTTAGGACAACCAAATTCAGTATACAGCTTCTGCTTGTTATAACTTAATCAATGTGTCAGGGGCTGGCTGTGCCAGGACAATGGGATGTGCCTGGAATACGATTGCTTCTCATAAAGCCAAACAGAAAAGAGAAAGAATCACCAAATCAAGTACAGTCCTAAAAACTGACATAAATGAGTGAATGTTAAAAGAGACTGAACCAAGATGAGCCAGAAAAATAGAATGAACCTGCATGAGGATTGCTTCTCAATAAACCTTACAGAAAAGGTAAAACGGACAAATTTGGAGTAGTGCTCTGTTTTGCCACAGCAAATCAATGGTTTGAAAACAAGAAGAAAATGTTATTGGAAGCCAAATTGACCATGGCCCTCTTTTATTAAAACATAGTGAATGATAAGAGTTTATAAGAATGAAGAAAAAATCCACTTGATGGAATTTCAGTTTAAAAAATTACTGAAAAAGTTAAACAGAAAAATGTTAACAATCCCTTAAGAAATCTGAAACAAACATTAATTTCATAAAAATAACGGTGAATTTTTGTAAAAATACAATCATTTAAATAAAGCAAGCACATTTTCCTTCTACTTTCAAAAACAACCAACCAACCAACCAGCCTTAATTGAATTACGGACTCAGGTAAATCTGCTAGCAAATATAGATTTTTTGGGGGCAGAAATTCCCTGCTTTGAATTATAATTGACTATCAATAGGAATCAACTATTAAACACCTGATTGGACCAAAACAAACAAAAAAAAACAGTCGAGTAGCACTTTAAAGACTAACAAAATAATTTATTAGGTGAGCTTTCGTGGGAAAAAGCCACTTCTTCAGAACATAGCCATACCAGAATAGACTCAATATTTAAGGCGCAGAGAACCAAAAATAGTAATCAAGGTGGACAAATCAAAAAAAAATTATCAAGGTGCGCAAATCAGAGAGTAGAGAGGTGTTGGGAGGAGTCAAGAATTACATTAAGCCAAGTATGCCAAAGAGCCCCTATAACGACCTAGAAAACTCGTATCCCAGTTCAAACCATGTGTCAATGTGTCGCATTTGAATATAAAAGTCTGTCCAATATACAAAGCATCTGGGCATGGTTGGCACATGATGACATATATGATGTTAGTTGAGGAACATGAGAATGTGCCCATGATTCTGTGACTAACCTGGTTAGGTCCAGTGATGGTATCTCCAGAACAGATATGTGGACAAAGCTGGCAGTGGGCTTTGTTGCAAGGAAAAGTCCCAGGACTGGTGTTCCTGCGGTATAGACTGTGGCTGTGGGTGAGAATCCTCATAAGGTTGGGAGGCTATCTGTAGAAAAGAACAGGCCTGTCACCTAGGGCCTTCTGGAGCGTGGCATCCTGATTAAGGATAGGTTGTAAGCCAGTAATTGTGACTTTGAATGATCAGGGAGATTAGAGAAGATTAAAAATAAAAAATAATAATAGAGGATTTCAACTATCCCCATGCTCAGAGGTCAGCAACCTGAGACTCTGGAGCCGCATGTGGCTCTTTAAGGAGCCACTTGTGGCTCTAGGTGCTGTTGCCACTGACTCCTCTTGCAGCTCCCTCCAGCCTTGCCGTGCTGAGATAATGGAATTAAATGTAACTGATTTAACAGCCAGCAGGGTGGCGGGAGGGATCCGGCCATGAAAGCAATCAAATCCAGTTCCACTTTCTCAGTGGCAGCAGGGCAGGGAGCTGCCCATGCTGCAGGCAGGGGAAGTGAGCAGAAGAGCTGGCGGGGTAGGGAGGAGGGGCCGAGTCTGCCCCTTTCTGAGCTGCACAGCCCTGCTGAGAAGGAGGTGGGCGTGGAAGAGCAGTGGCAGCATGTGAGTGCAGCTGGAGGAACTCATCACTGAGGCAGCTTAATCCTGGGTTTGGGGCTGAGAGAGGTTAAGCCTGGGGATAGAGGGAGACAGGTTTGAAGGTGGAAAGGAGTTAAACCTGGGGTTGGGCGGCGAAAGCAACTTAAACTTTCTAACTGGTACAAATCATTGTGTGTGGGCTGTTCTTAAAATAGGGGTTACAAAAAATATGGTTTGATGTTAGTTATTAAGGACTGTCCCATATTCACATGTGTTGGGGCTCTTGAAGTATTGATTTCGTAACTGAGTTTGAAAAAAAAATGGTTCTTCTGGCTATTTTGGTTGCAGACCCCCTGCCTGTGCTGGTTGCACACACGTCACCTCACAGCCAGAGTCACAAAGAAAGTTTCTAGATGCCACTAATGACTACTTCTTGGAGTCATTAATGGGGCCAAAGAATCAATGGGCCACTGGACGATCATGTTGCTAAAGAAGCACTCAAGAAAAGCAAGGCCACTGTGGAGAAGCCCCCACCTGACCTGACCCATTCTTTTTAGTCACAAATCTGAGGAACTGTTCCAGATTGAAGTCTCAGTAGAAGTAATTGTGGAAAAAACTGATAAATTTAGCAGTAGTAAGTTACTGAAAAAACTCAAAGACAAAAATTGAAAAACTAACTGTGCTATGTAACCTAACACTTAAGTAAGCTTCAGCAGCAAACAACTGAAGGAAACCTAATATGATTAGAATTTTTTAATAGTTCCAGAAATGATTTGGGAATTATAGGTGAACAAGTTTAACTTCAGTTCCAGACAAATCAGTTGAATCCACAGTAAAATATATATATAATTATCAGACACACAGATGAACACATATTGTTGTGGAAGAGTCAACATCTTTTAGAGTTATTGAGATAGAAGCGGGGTCAACAAATACATAGGCTCACCTGGAGCAAAAAGCATCAGAGCTCACAGCACTGGCTAGAGTGACTACCTATTTGGGCATGATGGGAACCCTCCCTGAGGGCTGATAAACCTGGTAACAGCTGAACTTTGTTTTCACTCATTCGTTTTCAACCTTGAAACTGGGGGAGGTGGTTGACATAATTTGTTTGCACAGCTGGAGGTATTATTTTGAGGGAAAAGCCCTCTTGTCTCGACTTTTTGTGCATGGAAGTGTGAAGGTGCCACAGAATTTTTTTGGGGGGTGAGCTTTTTTCCCCTAAAAAACTAGCAAGTGTAGTATCAAAACAAAAGAGCAGTCCAGTAGCACTTTAAAGACTAACCCCTTATGCCCCTCTGCCCTCTGATTTATTCACCTTGATAATATTTTTCTGATTTGTCCACCTTGATTACTATTTTTGGTTCTCTGTGCCTTAAATATTGAGTCTGTTCTGGTATGGCTATGGTCTGAAGGAGTGGGTCTGTCCCACAAAAGCTCATCACCTAGGCTGTCTCTACACTAGCCCTAAACTTCGAAATAGCCACGCAAATGGCCATTTCAAAGTTTACTAATGAAGCGCTGAAATGCATATTCAGCGCTTCATTAACATGCAGGCGGCTGCGGCACTTCCAAACTGACCCGCCTCACCGCCGCACGGTTCGTCCCGACAGGGCTCCTTTCTGAAAGGACCCCGCCTACTTCGAAGTCCCCTTATTTGCATCAGCTCATGGGAATAAGGGGACTTCGAAGTAGGCGGGGTCCTTTCGAAAAGGAGCCCTGTCGGGACGAGCCACGCGGCGGCAAGGCACGTCAATTTCGAAGTGCCACAGCCACCCGCATGCTAATGAAGCACTGAATATGCATTTCAGCGCTTCATTAGTAAACTTCGAAATGGCCATTTGCGTGGCCATTTCGAAGCTTGGAGCTAGTATAGACGTAGCCCGAATAAATTATTTTGTTAGTCTTTAAAGTGCTACTGAACTGCTTTTTTGTTTTGGTAGTATGTAGACTAGCACAGCTCTCTCTCTGTTACTAGCAAGTGTAGTATAGACAAGCCCATAGCAAGTGCTCAGCACCCATGAACCAGACCTTGACTGTGGAATGTGATGAGTTCTGAGTTCTTAACAGCTGCCCTCACAGCAGGGAGTTTATTTATAAACAGCGGCAATGTGATTAAGATAACAAATGGCTTGTCATTAAATTAAATTAAGGATCATTAGATGATCCTGAAAGCACTGGCAGACACTCCAGTAAGAAGATAGGGGGAAAAAGAGTACGAATAAATGGCCCATTCTTAGAATGGAGATAAGTAAATAATGGTGTCCTTTATGGGCTTGTACTGGGACCCAGTGCTGTTCAACACATTCATAAATGATCTTCAAAAATAGAGTAAACAGTGAGCTGGCAAAATGTGCAGAAGACACAAAATTACTCAGGATAGTTAATTCCAAAGCAGACTGAGAAGAGTTACAAAGAGATCTCACAAAACTGGGTGACATGACAACAAGATGGCAAATGGAAAGTAATACATGTAGCAATACATAATCCCAACTGCACATGGGCCTAAATTAACTGTTAACCCATCACAAGATTCTGGAGTTATTTGCAGTACTCTGGACACACTACTCTTCCAAGATACCATAAATTTATAAGAAATCCTCTTGCTGTGTCTGTGTCATCCTGAACTGCAGAATGTTCATTCCCCAGCTTCAGAAGATTTAAAAATTATCTACAGTTGTCAGTCAGACAGATACAATGAAATAATGTATCTGTCCCTAATATGCATCAAGACCATACCAGGAAACTAGATGTAAATAAGATTGCTGAGAGTCTCATAGAGAAAGCTACAGTGAAATGACCTGAAACTGAGCCATTAATGAAGACAGCTTGTAGCGAATTGCAATAATTTTAATATGCTGTATGTCATAATAATAATATTATGTAGTTTATAACAATTTAATCATTATTAAAATGCTAAAGATACCAATGACAGACACATTCAATAACTAGAATATGAAAGAAGTGTATAAATGTGCTGAAAATAACCTCCCTGACCCCAAAACTGTACACTCCACCCCCAAGCCCCACCATAACAAAGATACAGAATCTAAATGTTGGGATTCCTGAAGCCTGTTGGGCTAACCCTTCTACAGTTTGCTTTGATACTTCCCCACTGGCATTCAGTCCCCTCAGAGAGTGAAGGTTAATACTGCTGGTGGATCTGTTTCGGTCTTCACCAAGAAGCATGATGCAGAAATTCCTAACATGGGGAATGCAAATGGGAAGGGGTCAGGTCCAGAGGATAAAATAAAAAAAGAACAAGTTAAAAATTACTTAGAAAAATTAAATGTCTTCAAGTCATCAAGGCCTGATGAAATGCACCCTAGAATACTCAAGGAGCTGATAGAGGAGGTATCAGAACCTTTAGCTATCATCTTTGAAAAGTTCTGGAAGTCAGGAGAGATTTCAGAAGACTGGAAAAGGGCATATATAGTTTCTATCTATTAAAAAGGGGCAAAAGAAAAACCCAGGAAACTACAGACCAGTCAGCTTAATTTCTGTTCTGGGAACGATAATGGAGCAAGTAATTAAGGAATTCATCTTCAAACAGCTGGAAAAAAATAAGGTGGTAGATAACAGCCAGCATGGATGTGTAAAGTACAAATCATGGCAGACCAATCCAATAGCTTTCTTTGACAGGATAATAAGTCTTGTGGATAAGGGAGAGGTGGTGGATATGGTATACCTAGACTTTTGTAAGGCATTTGATAGAGTCCCACGTGATCTTCTTATCAATAAACTAGGCAAATACAACTTAGATGGGGCTACTATAAGGTGGGTGCATAACTGGCTGGATAACCATTCTCAGAGAGTAGTTATTAACAGCTCTTAGTCACGTTGGAAGGGCATAACAAGTGAGGTTCCACAAGGGTCTGTTTTGGGACCGGTTCTATTCAATATCTTCATCAATGATTTAGATATTGGCATAGAGAGTACGCTTATTAAGTTTGCAGATGATACCAGGCTGCGGGGGGTGGCAACTGCTTTGGAGGATAGGGTCAGAATTCAAAATGATCTGGACAAACTGGATAAATAGCCTGAGGTGAACAGGATGAAGTTTAACAAGGACAAATGCAAAGTGTTCCACTTAGGAAGGAACAATCAGCTTCATACATACAAAATGGGAAGTGACTGTCTAGGAAGGAGCACTCCGGAAAGGGATGTAGGGGTCATAGTGGACCACAAACTAGAAATAAGTCAACTGTGTGATGCTGTTGCAAAAAAAGCAGACGTGATGTTGTGCTGCATTAACAGGAGTCTTGAGAGCAAGACATGGGAAGTTATTCTTCCTCTCTACTCAATGCTCGTTAGGCCTCAGTTGAAGTATTGTGTCCAGTTCTGGGCACCATATTTCGGCTAGGGTTACACTGAGCCATAGTGCCAGCAGCTTGATGAAAATGAGCGGACTCTAAAATGCAAATGACTGCTTATTTGCATATTCTGTGGCTAATTTGTATATTCACCTGAGATCACCCTATTGGCAGAGGCTACTGCCAGAAGAAAACAAGCAGTGTAGACATGGTTCTGCCAGCAAAACCCCCCTATGTTGGCAGCCCCTTATGCCTGGGGACAAAAATCAGGCTTAAACTGTAGCAAGGGAAGTTTAGGTTGGACACGAGGGAAAACCTCCTAACTGTCAGGGTGGTTAAACACTGGAATAAACTACTAGGGAGGCTGTGGAATCTTCATCACTGGACATATTTAAGAGTAGGTTAGATAGACATCTATGGGGGATGGTCTAGATGGTGCTTGGTCCTGCCGAGAGGGCAGGGGACTGGATTCGATGACCTCTCCAGGACCCTTCCAGTTCTAGTGTTCTATGATTCTATGATACTTGCCAGTTCATAGAGAATCATGCCATGTAGAGGTACTGCTACCTATTCCTGTCCAGCCCCCTACCATACATAGAAAACAGCAAATTACACTACAAGCTGCTTTCCCCTTAGAGGTTTCATTTTAAACAAATGATAAACCAAGGACTTGAGGATAACAATTTCACTCAGGCTTATAGAATCTAACATATTAGACTCCTGAGGCATTTGTTCAATTGATTTTACCACTCTGTTTAAGCAGGATTTGCTATTTGAATTCAAAATAAGAGACCATTCATTTCTGATTTAAAAAATAAGAGTTATCTTTACAAATGAAAAATAACCTTAAAGAGTGAACTGAAACAAAAGCTATTCAAATTAATATTAGGTGTGATTGATAAAGAAAAGAAATTCCAACACCACCTTGCACTAACCCCTGAACCTCCATTTTGCCTACATTTCCATGGCAAGAGAAACAAGAGTATGCAATATCCCATACAAGAACTTCCTCTGTCAGAATTCCCATTATCCAAAGAAGCCCTGGAAAGTTCCGAGAAGCTACTTTGGATGTATGATTTCAGCCCTCCCTGTCAAAAAGTATCTGTCACCAAAAAATCCTCTGAGCAAATTTAATTTGTATTACTTTAGAACTACAGGCCCAAACACACTGTTTCTTCCCCAGGCATCATCCTCATAGTAATCATGATATTGTCTAAACAAGATTACCAGCTCTGTGGTATAGACCGATCAGCCTCAGATCAGCAGAACAGGCCAATTCACTTGTGTATGCAAATCAAAGATGAGTTGAATGTGTTAATATGTGTTCCGGGCCAATTCATTTGTGCTGATAGAAGTGAAGAGGGCTGTTGATTGTACTGTTTTCATCTCTCTGTATCCTGTAATTTATTAGCCTTAGATTGAAACGTGTGAGTGCTGAAATGTGAATTTACTTGACATGTAAAACTGCATAAAAACTAACGTAGAATTGTTTCTGGCTATCAGATTGTTGTTTGCCCACTGGTGATTGGAGCCTTGGAAATATAAATGAAGGAACATGATGACTTCCAAGTGTGGGTCTTTGTACGCAACAGCAGGGAATCTATAGCCCATACTGTCCTGGACGTAATTTGCAACCTGTTTTTAATTAGGAGAAGGAACTTTGGGAGAAATTCTGATCTAGTTAGAGGGTGGGGGCTTTCCAGATACAAGATAGCCCCCCCCCCCACCTCCCCCAATTCATTTGGGGCAGCCCTGAGAGAATGCTGGAAAAGTGAGCAGATACACCAACCCGTTATCATTTGGAGTTTCACACTCTGAGTCACCGGTTACATATTATACCTTCTTTAAATCCTAAATGACTCTCCTTTCATTTGTTAGCTATTAAATATTTAGCTGGCTTAATAAAGGCTATCAGTCACAGAGAGATAGCCATGCTAGTGTGTATCTTCACAAAACTGCCAGTTTACTTTCATCAGAATTTCCAGATCTGAAGAAATAGGTCTGTTCCAAGAAAGCTCATCACCTACCTAATAAATTATTTTCTTAGTCTTTAAAGCGCTATAGGACTGCTTTTTTGTTTTGTAAGGCTGTCAGCACTGTTACAGAAAAAAGTCTCAGAGGGGTAGCCATGTTAGCCTGTAGCTTCAAAAACAACAAGTAGTCCTTTGGCACCTTTGCTACTAACAAATTTTTTGAGTCATGAACTTTCATGGGTAAAACCCACCTGATCAGATGGGTATGTTATGGATGTGATATCCAGAGTATCCATTGGCCTGAGGTAAGGAACCAATACTTCGGGGATCAAAGAATCTAATTTGAGGTGAGTTTTCATTTTAATCATGTTTTATCACCAAGTTCAGTCTGTCTAAGTGGCAAGCTATGCTGGAGGGCCTATAAGTGCCATCTGAGACTGTGTGGTAAACTGAATATATTACTATAGGAGTGCATTCTTGTTAGTGGATTGGTGAGATCTAATTATAGACTACATTACCAGTCTGGAGTGTTAATCCTGTTTTCTGACATCTGACCTCAGATTGGCACTGTTGTGAGCCACACACCAGGCACTGTAACACCACCTCTGCACAATATCACACAAAATACCCTACTGACACCAGGTCATGCCCTCTGCTCTGAGCAACACCTCAGAGGAATACCCCAGAGGCAGTAGTCTGGGAGATGGTGAGATTTGCAGCAGAGACATGGTGCTCAGAAGCCAAAGAGTTCAAGAGAGCACCAAAAGTAAGTGTGACAAAAACAGTGTCTCTCTGTGAACCATCATACTCTGGTCAATCATTGAGTTCTCAGTGAATGTTATAGCTGAATTTACTAGAGCAGGCACAAACAGCACTCCCTGTTGAATGATCCAGAGGAAACCACAGAATTTTCAGTTCTCTATGTGTGCTTTTGATTGCACTTGCTGTCTGTCTCTCCTTTTATTTATTGAGTAATCAATTTTAGTCACAACACAGAGTTGCTGTTCCTCAACACTAGGGAAAAGCTGATCAGGAGCATTAAGATTTTTACAAGGTTCAGTCCCCATTTCTTTTGCCTTTGAAGGCTTTAAAAGTGAAGTTAGTATTGTTTCCTGCTTAAAATGACAGCACTTTACATGTCTCAGACAAGTAAGAAGTGTATGTAATAAGTGAAGTGGGTACAGGATACTACTTACGTCTATGTGTGATAAGTGAAAGGGATATAGAATACCCCTTACAACAAAGCCAACAAGGAAGAAGTTTGCATAGGCAAGGCTTTGAAACAGGTGGGTTTTCCAAGTGTTCATTACTGCTAATTAATGTATTTGTAAATCAGCCATTTTTCCAGTTAATGTACCCTGGAGGATGTGTGTTGGGAAGGGTTTGATGTTGCTCAAAATAACAACTAGAATTTATAGGACACAATGAAGAGATGGAGTCCTGCCAATGCAATTAGTGAAGACTTTGCTGTAATGGGCCCTGACACTATCTTATCTTGCCAGTTGCATCAGAAAAGCAACCACTCTAGTAAGAAGCCAGACTGAGCCAGAGACAACATGAGAAAAATGGGGCCGTGATAAAGATTTCCAAGGGAGGAGAGTCCTTCCCTCCTAGCTAGCCAATTTGTCATTTTTTATTTTTTTTTCTGCTAAATTCCCTTCATCTCAGTTTTCATTTATCAGAATTTTCCAGGTCTGAAGAAGTGGGTGTGTCCCATGAAAGCTCATCACCTAATGCATTATTCTGTTAGTCTTTAAAGTGCTACAGGACTGCTTTTTTTTTTTTTTTTTTTTTTTAAGGGAGGAGAAGTTAAAAGAGAATGCAGCCATGCTGAGAACATGGCTAGCCCTGATGAAGTTCTTTCACCTTCTCCGGAACCTGCTTTAATGCTATGGATGTGATGGCCCCCTTCCATAAAGGCAGTGGCCATCCAGGCATAGGCAGGAACATTGCAACACTTTGGCCTTGGGGTTGAGGAGAGTCTCCTTCTCATCCTGAAGGTCCAGGAGGGCCTGCACCTTGGTCCCAGTCCCACAGGTCCAGGAGGGGGCCTACCGCTTGGTGCCCCAGGGACCTCTCAGTCTGTCCCTCAGGGGCCTCTGGGCTTTCAGGTTGTCTGTCTGTCTGCCATCTGCAATGGCTCTAGTGAGAGGAGGGGCTGTGAGGGCATGGGGGACTGCAGCCTGTAGCCCTGCTGCTTCCATGCTCTCAGCTTCCTGTGCCAAAGGGTTTCCTGTGCTCCCTGCGTTTTTAAGAAGGCCCACCAGCAGGAAATATAGAGCCCTGGTTGCTGTGGACAAGTTGTCCTATAGCTCTTTTCTATCAACAGACGGCCCCCTGGAATATCCAGACCAGCTTTCTGTCAACAGAGGCATGCTAAGAGTCATATCATAGAACCAGAAGAGTCCTTGAGGGGTCATCGAGTCCAGTCCCCTGAACTCACGCAGGGCCTGTCACCACCCCTGATAGTTACTTTTTTTTCTAATCTAACCTGCCTTAGACCCCCATGAAAGGCCCCCCCTCAAGGACCAAGCTCACAGCCCTGGGTTTACAAGGCCAATGCTCTAACTACTGAGCTATATCCCTCCCCCTTCTTCCTTCGGGGCAGGGGGGAGTGGGATAAGGCTGTCAACACAAGCACTGCTTCTGTTGATTTACTGTTGATAGAATGTCTTGGGAATCTGGACGTGCTCTGCAGTTTTTGTTGACAAAATGCCAGTTTTGTCAACAAAACCCTCTATTGTAGATATAGCTTTAGGAATAAATTAGAGTTAAATTACAGCACAGAATGTAGGAGAATAGTAAGATGCCACAGAGGTGGGTAATATATAGGAATCTAGATGGCACAGAATAGAGGAACTTGGTTGGAAGCTTTGGAGGAATCTCAGATGCCAATGTAAACTCTGCATTTGGAGCAGATACCAGGGACCTTAAATTAGAATCATACAGACACAAGCTATAGCTTCCAAAGGGACTAGCAAAATGGGAAGAGTTAATATTTAAATTTAAGCTTCCTACAGAGACCTTGAATAACACTACTGAGTGGTGGTGGAGTGGTTTCAGAACTTGTTCTGTGTAAGAGGTAGATGGACAATTCTTGTATAGATGTCTATAGCACAAGGGAGAAACAACAAGAAGTCTGGTGGCATCTTATAGACTAACAGATAATGTGGAGCATAAGCTCTCATGGGCAAAGCAGGTACCACAGGACTTCTTGTTGTTTTTGAAGTTACAGACTAACTTAGCTACCTCTCTGATACAAGGGAGAAAGGGACTAAACTTCCTGATAGAGAAGTTCCCAAACATTTTTGCTTTATCCCTAGATAGATTCATGCCCCATGTGCACTCTTCTTGGGACCAGGGAAAGATGGGAACCAGAGGGCGTGAGAGATGCTGGAAAAGCGGAAGATATGAACAGCATGTGTGGGGAGGTAGCTCATGCACATGTTCAAATCCCAGCTGTCTGGAAAAGCAATTATGACGTGGCTTCCTGCGTGTGAGTTCACATACTGGGTGTGAGGCCTTTGCCGTGGGACCAGGACACATGTGCAGCAGTCCAGCCAAGCTGATTCCTAGAGCAGCCCAACGAGGGAGGGAGTGAGATATAGGGAAAGGGAAGGAGTTCTTTAGAGGTTGTGCAATTCCCATGGAAACTGACTGGCAGCAGTGGAAGAGCACAACACTGGGTGTGCCGGGTAATAGAATGGGGGCATGGAGTGAAGACTCCCACCCACTCTGCTCCAGGGTCTACATGGGTCAGGGTTAGACCAGCACACATTGGCTACGCTGATGAAGCAATTCTTAACCTGTAATGTCTCCATGTCCCCTGGTAATTGCAGCCACACAGGCCTGCTGACAGGGGAAAAGGGGCTGGGGATGGCATTTCAAGGGGTCCCAAAGCTCCAGGTGCTCCTGCTGCTGCTACTTTGGCAGTGGCGTCATCTGGAGTTCCAGGCCCCTCTGAAACACCATGGCAGGGCTGGTGTTCTGCTCTGCATGAATTTGAGGAGCAGTGGAGCCCAGCCCCATGGAGAGAGTAGTGCAAAGTACGGACTGCTCTATGCTGGCCATCCTTCCACCCTTGGTCCCACCCTTTCCAGGGGTGCTGAGCTGGGCCCCTCTCCCACCCCCCACCCCTAGGGTCTGCAGTGGCTGTTGGCTCAGCTCCAGCCACATTGCCATGTTCAGGTACTACCTCAGTCAGAGCTAGCACACCTACAACTACCCAAGCTGGTAATTACACCCCCTGCTGCTATGCAGATGGACCCTAAGAGACAAGTTAAGGAAATTTTCAAAAGCACAAATACGGGCTGTACATTCACCTCCCACTGGCTTTCAGTGGCAGTTGGGTACCTAAATTCCTGACACACCTGTGACAGCCTCCCTCTAATTTTGCTGCCAGGCTGAACAAGTGCACGTAGAGCTTTTCTAGACTTACCAGGAGATCAACCTGTTCAGGGTCCATCTTCTAGAGTTCAGTTTTGCACATCTGGTAAAGACACTTGAACTTGATCTCTCTGGGCTCAGCAATCGACCACCTGTACTCCTGCTCTTGCAAAGGGTAAGGGCGGAGGACGGAAGAAACACTCCCAGACTCCCTCAGTGAGGACAGTCCTTACAGTCTACTGCAGATACATCGATTCTAGCTACATAATTGCTGTAAGGTCTAGGGTAGACCAAGCATTAGACAGAGCAACATAGAGTGGAAAAATGTAAACATCTACAGATACAGTACATATATACAAAAAGTTAAAAATCAAGATACATTTACAAGGCTATTCTCTCAACACACCTAGCTGTAAATTCACATTTTAAATTCAGATCCCCCTATAGAGACCTACAAATGTTGGTGCTTATTTTCCCCTTGACATCATACTATCCGACTGCTATTAATTAATTCTGACCCTGTGAGAAACGTTAATTTGTTATCAGTTTTGAATGCTGGCCACCCAAAAATCTATTTCCAAATACCAGGCTTGTATCAGTGAAACATCAGCTCTTTTTCACCTTTACAAAAATCAATCTCTGTCCACATAAAAGAGCAATGATAACTAGAACTGGGCAAATTTTCATCCTAACTTGGGTTAAAAAAAAAAGAAAAATTCATGAATTCATCTCAAATTCACCAAACTGAATCAGTTAAAACAAGCTTTTCTAAAAATTGTCAAAAAATCAATTTTTTGACATTTTAAAAATTAAATACACGGGGTTTTTATTCAAAATTACTTTCAAATATTCATTACTCTTTTTTTAATTGAACATGTGAAAAAAGCTCATAACCAAAATGAAATGTTTTGCTTCATGCCGACCAAAATACTTCATTTAGCTCACTATACTATTTTTTCTTCTTTTTGGAACATGTGTACACTTCATAATGAAAAAAAAAAACCACAATATCACATGATAGGAATAACTGGGGCAAGGTGTGTGTTTTTGCTCCCAAAAATTAGATGCCACATTAAAAATACCTGACAAAAATAACCTAATTTATGGTATTGATTTATCCCACAGATATCTTTATAGTGTACCAATTTTACAACTTTCTTCAGTGGAGTGTGGTTTTAAGTCATCTGAACAACCACTATGGTCTAGTCCTTTATTCACTTTTATGATCAAATCTACAGTATCCTCTGTTGGGAGCAAATTGCATTTGGATGTCAAAAATGCAACTGGAGCTGCATCCCTCCTCTAAGAAGAAAAAGATGTTTGGGAAATAAGTGTCAAGCATGCTTATTTAAATGGAAAGATATTTCTCAGGAGAAAATAAATTTCAAGCTTAAATCTCTCCAAGGTAGATTTCCCTAAATATATAACCTACAAAATAAATGAGTCAGAAAACTAAAATTCCGGTGCCCTTCTTTGACATATAATGTCGCTCTGAAATGAAGTTCGGATCAATATCAAACCGAAGTAATAACCATTGTATAGCTGTACATGCGGGGAACTGGATAAAATTATCATAGTTGCAGCCGTGCATGGCTGCAACTTTCATTGAATTTGTTACTTGAGCTTATTTAATCACAAATATTTTCTCTCTATCCAGCTGTAGAACTGATCCAGTGGCTCTAAGATAAACAATGTGTCCAGCTGCCCTCTCCATACCAGTGGAATGAACCACTCCAACCCCTCTCTTCCCGATTACCCAGATCAGTTATCCCTGTATAATGAGCTATTGGGTGGCTGTCCAGGTGAGATCCAGCTGATTACCAAAGCAGCATATGTTCCTATAGGTGGTGCTCACCTGCATCTGTCTCAGTGCACATATCAAAAGTTATTCTACATATGGGTGGAAAAGATGGAGGGAACATTGGCCCAGATGCTGCTCCTACTGAAGTGAACAGTAAAACTCCTATTTTGCTAAGTGACACAGGAGCAAACAGAGACTTGTGGGTCCAAGATTGCAGACCTACACTTTGAGAGCTGCTGCTGTGTCTGTCTATGTGATGAGTCTTTAGGGCCAGAACATGGGTGGCCTTCTAGGGCATTTATTTGCCTTAAACAGAGGAGATTCAGAGTCATGTAACTTTTTCCAGACCAAGTCTGTGTCTCTGTCCCAAGCTCACACAGGACTACCTGGGAGTTCCCACAAGTTAGGAAACACTGCATTTCTGGGTGCAGAAGGGTAAGTTGGTGCTCATAGCCACTGCACTTGCCAGTTTGCTCATTCCCTGACCTCCAAACCGTGCAGCCAGCTCAGACCCAGCAGAAGGCAGGAAACCCAAACACCATTAAAACAACTGAGTCACACTCAAAGAATTATACACGTCATTGCTATTCAGAAAAGCAAAACTGAGTCAATGAAGGTGGATAGAGAAACCCTTTGTAATCAAAAGCAGGGAAGTTCTCTTTGCTTTGGGAGGTGAAATTATTTCATCCTCTCTCACAAACCATGGCTGGAGCAACAAAAGGATAGCATACTTCAAATGTGTCATCCTACCTGCTCAAGGTCCCCTGATGAGAGAAAGCTTAGCTCTCCTCCACAGTGGGCCAGGCAGAGCGCTGTCTCCATCGAGGCTATTTTACTCTGCAAGAAGCTATGACTTTCCGGAGCAACACATCACCCCATGCTACCCTCACTTTTCCCTACCTTCCAGAAACCCAGCTCCTGAGAGACATGCAGTCAGGGAGCTGAGCTCTGTACTGCCATAGAATTATAGAATTCTAGGTCTGGAAGGGACCTCAGGAGGTCAAGTCCAGCTCCCTGCCTAAAGCAGAATCAGTCACAATTAAATCATACCAGCCAGGACTTTGTCAAGCCGGGACTTAAAAACCGCTAAGGATATTGACACCCCATCCAAATCTGACCACATCTTGCGGCCCACAGAGGTCTCGCTTTCTGCTGGCCCTTGGTGACTGATGAGAGAGAAGGATGATTTTACTCAAAACATATGTAAATTTTATGTAAATGGGATCTAGCTAGTCTTACAATGCATCACACTTAAATTAGTATGTTATATTTCTATTGCTATGTCTTGGGAAGTTGTTATAACTCCAATTACCTTTATTCATAATAAACTATTTAATGATAACTCCACCTTAAATGCTTGCCTTTCAAGGGTCAGGTGGGCAGACTGTACGTATTTACTTATTAAATCAGCTCTCTCTTGGACTTCCAAAACGTTTGTTGTACCTTTCAAATCACACTAAACTGTGAGTGTATTAGTAAAATAAAATGAGGAAGAGAAACAAAACAGGACAATTCGGAAAGGCTGCATCTCTTTAGTTTTTCTTAAAAATCCTAGATTCTCAATTTTTTGCATACCTCAAATATTTGTTCATTAAAAGTCTAAACACTGTCTCACACAGCACTGTGGTATGGGGTCAAACAGAGCTCAACAGCCCAGCCTGACTGCACAGTTGGAATCCACACATCACTTCTCAGGGTTTCTGTGCAGCAGGTCTGTATTAGTCAGCCTTTCACAGACATAGGTGGCAAGTTATATGGGCTGCTGGAGTCCCAGCCTGATGAATATTCATGGATCAGTGCTCAGTTTGAAAGCTGCTTCATGCAGAGTTGCAAAGAACCTGCAAGCAATCAATGCAGGCTCACAGCAGGTGATCCCTGGCTCTTCCCCCATCCCCCTCCCCACCACGCCCAGTGAGGACAGCAAAAGGAGAGGCTAGATCTTTCTCCTGTTGCCTGAGGGGGCTTCTTGGATGCGTGTCTTGCAAAGGGCTGGATTTAGGGAAAATGAGACTCTTGGCAAATTTGCATTTTGATGCCCCTGACCCCCATGGTTGTGGTGCCCAGTCATTACTCCTGGTCCCCCATAGGCTTCCACACACCTCCCCTGCAACTCCTGCACCATGCTCCCTTTGTCCCTAATGCCTGCACCTCCCTACTGTGCCTTCTGCACTGTGCCCCTTCACTCCTACCCTTGCACTTCCTGTGCCCCTAACTCCCGTACCCACCTCCTGCAACTATGTGGGGAAACTGATCCACGGGGATGCACAAAGCAGCTGGCATTGGTGCTCACTCCTACACGGGCCTGCTGCTCCTTCACCTCAAGCAGCTCAGGGGGTGCACAAGGAAAGGGAGAAGAACACAGCAGCTGATGCCTCAGCACAGCCCAGGTGGGGAAGTGACCAGAGAGTAGGGAGCTCTGGTGTTGTGTATGGGGTGAGAGGAGAGATACTGTTTCCAGTCCATGCTTACGTTATATTAAATATATATAGATACAGATCAATTCACCAGTTAGCTAAGCTGGGGAGGACAGGACTTGGAATCATTCTGGGCACCACTAAAAATTGTACAAATCCACCACCCCTGTCAACAGGGACTTGAACCTGAGACTTTGACCCATACTCACCCATGAGGAGATGATGTCACCAATGGCTCATCTGAACGGCTCATGGTAACTTGTCTACCTGCCCTTTATTGAGGGGCAGGGAAAGCAATGAGGTGGTCTGGAGGCTGCCCGTGCTAAGTAACTCACAGACCACCCTGATTACCTGGCAAACTTCAAAAAGAGTGTCTTTCAAACAACATCGGTCTAATATTCATCAGTCAGTCCTGTTACTACACATTTAGAAATACTTTTTTTTTTTTTTTTGAGATGGTGGAGATATAACATGATCTGGCAAAACCTGACAAGAATTTTCACATCCAGCTGCTCAGCAGCCTTCCTGACCAAGCTGATTTCTATTTTTATGTAGCATATGAATTCCAGAATAAAAGGCCCCAATTCTGAAGCTAGAAAAATTAGATTGTAAGACTCTGAAGCTCTATTCATTTAGAAAGAGAGTTACTGGGTTTTTTTTTTTAAAGTAAGGTAAAATGCTCTGTCATGTTTACAAGTGTCTTTAAATTTTTTTTAAAATTTTGTTTAAAAATATAATTTTCAAAGGAAAAAGATGCAGTAGAGGATAGTGACTCCCATTTTAAATATCCATTTGATCATTCAGAAAGAGTATGGTTGTACTGGCTGTCTCGGCAGTCACTCGATAATGAGTAGGACGTCTTCTGTCACCCTCCTATTTGTGAGTCTGTTGATGGCTGACCAGCTCAGTTCTGGAGCTGCGGGTCTTTATCACAGAAGCGGCAGGTGCTGGTAGTTCTTAAAGAGGTGCCAGGCAGTCTTCCCAAAACCAAATGGGAAGAAGGGGTTTTGAAAACAAGGAGTTGTTTCAAAAGGCCCCCACCTACACAGGCGATGTGTGTTTCGAATTCAACACTTTCGAAGCACGCGCAGCCACCATTATGCTGATGAGGCACAGCAATGCACAGCAGCACCTCATTAGCATTGCCAAAGTGCTTCGTTACCATGCCCCCTCCGAAAGGAGGGGCTAGTGTGGCCACAGCCACAGACTCCTGCAAAATGCTTCCATTTTATGGTGTCAACATTTCAGACAGAGAAACATTCCATCTGAAATTTTTTTACTAACTCCAGTTAAAACAGTGTCTGAAATGTGAAGTATCTAAGAATATGCAGTCAGTGATTCTGTTTACCCAGAGTTGGGAAAAGAGGTAGAAATGCTATAATTTATATAAAAAGTGCGCATAAAATGCATCTTTCAGTGTCTGAAGTCCTATACATGCTGATCATTTTCCTAATAGTTATCCATAATATCTTTTTAGTAATAACAAATCCTCTCCCCAGTCCCACTCCCTGCTATGTGTAAATCGACAGTTTTCATCTCTTTACCTAAAGTCACATGAAATTACTGGAATAGGTGATTTTCATTTTGATTCCCTTGCAAGTTCAAGAAGTGACTGAATCCCGAATTTGTGTAGTCCATCAGTCTTCTACTACTGAACCAAATTAAATAATTTACCATTATTATTTAATATTGGTTTTAAGCTGCCTTTCTAAAAGGGCAGTGTTTAATTCTTTTCAGTGTAATGTGGTCATTTATTGCATTTATATCCATTCAATGATAAGATATATAAAAGGTATACTTAGATCTAAGACCTGGCTGGTTTTTTATGAGCTTGTTATTCTCAAATGGCATATACTGGCTTTGATCCCAGAGGTCAGTTCAACCTAATAGGTTTTTTACAGAGAAGTAATAAAAGTCTTCAATAAAAGTGCCACCATTAATAATCTCAGGCTACGTCTACACAAGCTCCAAACTTCGAAATGGCCACGCAAATGGCCATTTCGAAGTTTACGAATGAAGCGCTGAAATGCATATTCAGCGCTTCATTAGCACGCGGGCGGCCGCGGCACTTCGAAATTGACGCGGCTCGCCGCCGCGCGTCTCGTCCCAACGGGGCTCCTTTTCGAAAGGACCCCACCTTTGTGGCTGAGGAATTGAGAACAATTTTTTTAAAAAGTGTTCTACTGATTTACAAGCCTATGATCCATTTTCAAAAATGACTTAATTTTCAATGACACTTACATTCTCTGAATCAGTATTTCTTAAACTTTTTGAGACCATGGAACACGAAACAACAATATTTTTACGTGGAACACCTATGAATATTTTCTTCAAAAAAAAAAAACCCTACAGAAACATATATAGCAAACCCAAAATGAAATAATTAAATAAGGTATCATAGCAATGAAATAGTAACATTGTATCTGGTTTTAATAAAAGAAAATATATAACATGAGTGTATGATACCAAAAAAGTGACAGATGCTCGCAGCACACCTCCGAGTCATTTGCAGAACATAGTATAAGAAACAGTAGATTTGATTTAAATAGGAGTATTACAACTTTGGTTGACCATAATAGACCCGGAAACGATTATAATGCCATCTCTGTCTTTGCCTGATTGGATAATTTATAATGATTAAAGGTGAGATAAGCTCAGTTATTTTGACTGGTTAGTTTTCCTTCTGATAATGCCAAAGGCCTTTAACAATTAATGCTGATACATAATAAACTGGATAGGCAGATGTAATTGCTACATTTAGGCTACGTCTACACGTGAAGCCTACATCGAAGTAACCTATTTCAATGTGGCGACATCGAAATAGGCTATTTCGATGAATAACGTCTACACGTCCTCCAGGGCTGGCAACGTCGATGTTCAACATCGACGTTGCGCAGCACCACATCGAAATAGGCGCAGCGAGGGAACGTCTACAAGCCACAGTAGCACACATCGAAATAAGGGTGCCAGGCACAGCTGCAGACAGGGTCACAGGGCGGACTCAACAGCCAGCCGCTCCCTTAAAGGGCCCCTCCCAGACACACTTGCACTAAACACAAGATACACAGAGCCGACAACGAGTTGCAGACCCTGTGCATGCAGCATGAATCCCCCGCTGCAGCAGCAGCAGCAGCCAGAAGCCCTGGGCTAAGGGCTGCTGCACACAGTGACCATAGAGCCCCGCACGGGCTGGAGAGGCAGCGTCTCTCAACCCCCCAGCTGATGGCTGCCATGGAGGACCCCACAATTTCGACGTTGCGGGACGCGGATCGTCTACACGGTCCCTACTTCGACGTTGAACGTCGAAGTAGGGCGCTATTCCGATCCCCTCATGAGGTTAGCGACTTTGACGTCTCGCTGCCTAACATCGAAGTTAACTTCGAAATAGCGCCCGACGCGTGTAGCCGCGACGGGCGCTATTTCGAAGTTAGTGCCGCTACTTCGAAGTAGCGTGCACGTGTAGACACAGCTTTAATTACAGAAAAATAGGAGTACTAAATATGCCCTGAAATAGTGAGGTAACTAATTTATAAGCATAGATAGCGCTGACACCCACATCCACACCATTCATTAAACTAGGGGAGATAAAATCTAAATATGAAACCTTCACGGTAAATATTTGATGCTCCTGAGTATATTAAACTCAGCAATAACACAGCTGGTATTTCCAATACTAGATTTTCTGCTTGGTCATAGGGTGCAAGTACAGTAGAAATTCTGGCAGAACTTGATGTCTTTGTTTAATGTGCTTACTAGATTTGTTCTTGATAGAGATAGCTATCAGCATCAGAACACACTCGGTATTATTGAAGTACATAAACGTTTTCAGATTGCATTTTCCTCACTGAACATTTCAGCCTGTATATGACTCATTTAGGGCCTAGCTACAACTAAATGACGTCAATGAGATTTTATCCTTTAATGTCAGTGAGCTTTGGTCCAGGCCTCAGAGCTCTATCCAAATCCCACTGAAGACAACAGAAAGACTCCCATTGATTTCAGTGGGATTTTGCTTGCTTTAGTAATACTATAAATAATATCAACGAAGGGTCCTGTGGCACCTTATAGACTAACAGAAAAGTTTTGAGCATGAGCTTTCATAAGCACAGACTCACTTCATCAGACATCTGATGAAGTGAGTCTGTGCTCACGAAAGCTCATGCTCAAAACTTTTCTGTTAGTCTATAAGGTGCCACAGGACCCTTCGTTGCTGTTACAGATCCAGACTAACACAGCTACCCCTCCAATACAACATAAATAATATGTAGCTCTGTTCTGAAGCAGACCTCAAAGGCTACATCTTCATCCAGAAGGTCTCTTCTGAAAAATCTTTTGAAAAAGCATGTCCACGCATAAAAAAGCAGACAAAAATATCAATCTGCTTTTTCAATGGAGCATCCACACAGCCCTCACTCTTTTGAAATAACAGGTCAAGGATCAAAAAAATCTGGTGCCATGAGGACTGATCTTTCCAAAAAAAAAAAAAAAAAGCCCCCAGAGCATCTACACATTTTTTTCTAAAAAAATCTTTCAGAAAAAAGGCACTCTCCCCCATCTGTGAGAGGAAGAGGGCTGCCGGAAAAAGTGCTGTGCTCTTTAGATTTCAGATCGAAAGAGTGCATTCTGTGTGTAGACACTCCATAGGTTCCTTTCAGAAAAGGCCCGGTTTTTTTGAAAGAATTTGCTAGCATAGACTCAGCCAAAGTCCTTTACAAAAAGAGGTAAATGTCATCATCCCCATTTTACATCTCGGGAAAGTAAGACACAGAGAAGTCAAGTGACTTGCACAAGGTCACCCAGCAGACCAGAAGCAGAGGAAGAGCACAGTAGCGTAGCTAAGACTGTCCATTTTATTACAGACACAGCTTTGTTTTTGATAGCCTAAGATCTTTTCAAATATGGTCTATTTCCTTAGCAGGATGCACCATTAAAGAAATTCCAGCAAACATTTATTTCCCTGTCCTATGGTTCCAGAGGCCCCTGGACCCAGCCCAACATGGGCAGAAGGAATCACATTTGAGTGGGCTCACATATTAAATAGTGGGCCAGAACTTATCAATGCCTATGCCATTGACTAGAACCTAGGCCTCAAGAAGCCTAGTTTAAATCTTTGTCCTCTAAGCCAGTGTTTCCCAAACTTAAAACATTCACATACCCCTTTTTGGGACTTCGGCCTTATTGGCATAACCCCTCTCCCAGTGCCGTCCCGGAGCTTATATCCTGATTTTCAGTCATTTATTTTCTGCTGTGTACCCCTTGAAATCCTTTCACATATCACCAGTGATATTTGTACACGGTTTAGGAAACATTGCTCTAAGCCACATCACCCATATAGGCCTTGAAGCTTACTTCATTTAACCTGGTTTCTTAATATTTCAAAATTCCAGCTTTGATTTTAATTTTAAAGGCAAACATGCTCAGCAGCACATTTTACCTGATAGTCTAGTCTTGAAATATTTTGCATATTTCCAAAAAGTGTATATAACATTGTTTTGCCACTACAGTGATAGAAATTTTACTGATTTACCAGTGAACCACAGGCATCTTTCCCTTGCTATTTGTACCACTGTAGCATCCAAAGGCTTTAAAATCAGTATTATAGCTCCAGTGTGGTAGGTGCTGCAAAAAACTATATCAACTACAATGTATTTTATCGTTACCTATTAAAATACCTAGTAAAATAGCTGTCCCATTGGTAGCTTATTATTAAAGATTTTGCTACATATGATAATGGCTTATGGCTACGGCTTATTTTGAAATGGGTTCTATTCCCTGTCTTAACAGCACCTATTTTGAAACAGACACTATTCCCTTCAAATGAGGTTTATCTATTTCTTCTGGGCTTCTCTTTCTCTCACCATAAATTGCCATTTCTAACCTTCCAGTCCTTTTAACTCACTACCCTCAATCACTATTGAGGCAATTCTCCAGTAACAGCAATGCATTTGCTCACAGGCTTAGTTTGTCTCTGAGACTCAACCACTTTATAACTGATCATTTGAACACACATGCCACTACTTTGACAAGATCAGGAAAACTATTCAGGCAATGGAAAGATGATGAGGACAACCACGACCAGGACTGCATTTCTGATGCCACGTCTATATTATAAACTTTGGGCAATGTAAGTTACATTGTCGAACCACCACTAAAGTTGTATATTTTTGTTGCACACTTGCCAGCTCGCTTTGGCATGGCATGTACTCACCAGGAGTGCTTGTGCTGATGCAAATCATAGTGCACCAAGAGTACTTATCGCACGCTGCCACATGCCACATGCAACGCTTTTCATTGTCTGCCATCTCCGAGAGAAAGCTTGGAACCCACAGACCTCTGCACCAAAGTTCCCTCTAATTTCTTCCATGCATTTGTGGAATAATTATGGGGTGCACTGAAGTATGTGTGATGTGCACCACCAGTAGAAACAAATCTAGCTGTGGGCACTCTGCTGTCAGCTGGGTGGCATTTTAATCTCTCCTGAGCAGCCACACAAGCCCACAGCCTACAGGGAACACTGCTCTGCACCAGTCTCATGAAAACTGCAAATATAGGATACGCAATTCTCTATTTGCAGACCCATACAAAATACTGCAGCAGCTGAGGACATGACAGTTTCTTTGAGGAGAGTTTGCTGAAAGACGCTATGAAAAGCACTTTATGGTTGCTGCTGGTGTTCACAGAACAGCTAGAGATAGTGGAGTGTCATTTCTGGACCTGAAAAACAAGCACTAACTGGGCATTACATCATAATGCAGGTTTGGGACAATAAGTAGTAAGGAAGAACTTTGGATGTAAAAAGCCACCTTCCTGGATATCTGTGTTGCATTCACCCGCCCCTCGAGGAACATCAGAGTGCAAGCTGTGTTGATAGTTGAGAAGCAAGTAGTGATCACTTTCTGGGAGCTTGCAATGCCAGATAGCTACCAGTCAGCAGGAAGCCATGTCAGAGTTGTAGGGCTATTAATTGACTCCAGATTTTCAGGATTTTTACTTTCTACCTTGTGTGGAACATAGTGGATGGTTTTGTAGCAATGGCATTCCTGAATTGCTGTGGAGCAATAGATGGCATATACCTCCCTGTTTTGCCACCAGCCCACCTTGCTACAAACTACAAGCAAGCATTGTTGGATCACCAGGATCATTTTGATAATATGAGTGTGGGCTGATCAGGGAAGACGGATGAAGCTTACATCTTTAACAACGGTTCAGGAAGTTGCAAACAGGGACTTTCTTCATGGACCAGTAGACATAGTAATATTGAAATGCCACTTGTGATTCTGGAGGGTCCAACTTACCTCTTCCTACCCTGGCTCATGAAGCCATAAATTAGCCACGTTGAAGGCTCCAAGGAAAGGTTCAACCAGCTCAGTAAGTGCAGAATGATAGCTGAATGTGCTTCTGGTTGACTAAAAGGATGAGGACTGCCTGATGTATTGTACAAAATACCTGTGAGAAAAAGGGGGCCTGCAGCTGCCAGGGTGAAAGGCAGAACTGGTCAATTATTACAAGTGCATCTTTCACAAATGGTTGTTCGGCTTCAGAATTGCTGCTCAGTTAAACCACATTGGTATGTCAGATATGCTTACTGGAAGGGTTGTCTGAACAAATGTTTGGGGTCTTTGCAGGAGTAAAAATATTTGTTACTAACTACTCTTTATTTACTGTTCTTCATTCCTTATTCTCCTAGTTTAAAATATTTAATTAAGAAAATATACCATATGACCCAAGTAACCAATCACACACCAAAAGCAATTCACAGATGAAGCAAGCAGCTCATGAGATGCTGTAGGTTGACAACTAATAATCCAAGCAATTTGATGAACATTTATTAAAAAACAGATCATAGTCAGATATGATGTCTGACTCACAATTTACAAGGAGAAAAAGTTATGTTCATAAATAATTTATTCACAACATTATGTCAAGACTGACACTATTATTGTGAAAATATTCTGCCAATACAGATATATCTAATATACTTTACGATCACTATGGGAAAACAATAGCCCTGTCTCCCTAAATTGCCATCTTCCCAGCAGGGATCTTCTGATTGGGTGGTCCAACTCCATAGACTGCCACTGAGTTTCTATGTTGATGAGAGCGAAAGAAAGGAAACTGTACTCCCTTCTCACAGTAAATGCAAAGGTGACAAAATTATTGTAAGGTAAATTCATCCTGCCACTGGAAGTATTTCATATCATTAAGAACATCGACAATGAGAGCTAGTGGGGAATCAAGTGAACTTCACATTGCTAAATCAATCAGTTGCTTGCCACATGGATTATACAGCTAGCTGAGACAAACAACATTGCACATCTAACTAACAAGGGAGCAAATATATGAATAAACCTGAACGTACTCAGGTAGGATTTACTTTTCACTTAACACAGACCACTTGAAGAAAAAGTCAGGTGAAAGCAGTAAGATTCACTACAAAGTGTGTTTCACACAAGAATGCTACAATGTAAACATTGGAAACCAAGCATTTAAATCACAGTAAATAATAGTATCAGCAACAAAATGTAGAAAAGTATGTACTGTATATTCAGATTCTGTGGTGATGAAGGCCAAATAAGTACTTGGCTGTGTAAGTCTGATAGATCCCAAAGCCTTTTTACAAAGGTGTGTGAATATTATCATTCACAATTTACAGATGGACAAATGGAAGGTAGCTGATTTGCTCAAAGTCACAAAACAATTCCATGGCTAAGTCTATTATAGAAGACATCTGTCTTGTGTTCCACCCCGTAGACAATCCACTCCAGAACTACCAGTGATACAGAGTTAAGATTGAAAGATTACAAGTTTTGTGTGTGCGCGTGTGCGCTCTTGGTGCAGACGACACAAAATATGGTCAATCTGTATCGCATTTTAGCTAGAGCACTAGAGACAGCAACAGTTCAAGCTGTCTAAGCATTTCTAACATACTGATTGTTTGCTCATGAATCTGAAATTTTCCCAGATTGGTGTCTTTCCAACCAGGAATGTGGGTCGGTTGCTTTTGTTGGTGCGGGCAAAGTCGCGGGCCAAGGCCACACTGACCCCACACCAGTACACCGCTCAGATCCTCAAGAGGCCTGGGACAAGGATAAGGAGGGGACGGCGGAGACCCAGCGACAAGTAGAGGTCGCCCTGCCCCTCTGCAGGCCACCCCCACCCACCTCCGGTAGGAGACCCCGGGGGTTGTGCACTGGCCCTGTACCGCCGTTAGAGAGGCTGGTAGATTTTTCCCTGGCAGGCAGGAGGCTGGCTCTAAGGGAGAAGGGTGAGATGGGAAGAGGAAGGCTTGTGTAGGTGCAAACACTTACAAAGTTTATTAACAGAACAAACAACAGGGAAAGGAGTAATGACACTTGTAACAGTAGACAATTTTTTATAAAGTAACCATATATATATTAGTGATTACTGATAATGCATTGAATTGCAACAATAGTTGTTTTTTTTTAAGACACTTACAATGCTATACACTAAAGAGTCCATGAAGCGACCTGTATGATGGTTTTTTATTAGGTTGGAGGCAAAAAGGAAGATTAAAGGGAAATTCAAGGAGAGAGGTATAGGTAGTTTTATATTAATATAGCTCCATGCAGGGGAAGGTCAATTTGCTTTCCCCCTTAATACCCTGGCTGGTTCACTACGCCAGCCTATTGGAGGCCTTGGGGCTTTGCCTGCCAAGGTCCTCCTCTCAGCCGAGGGAGGGGGAAGTGTAACCTCCCCGGCTGGGGCTCGGAGAATAGGGACAGGTAAGCGGGGGTAAGGTAGGATGCAGGGTTTATAGGGTAACTGGGAGGTCAAGCCTCTACCAAGATGACCTGCCTGCTCCTTAAGTATATAAACACGTCAGTTAAATAAATGCTATTGTTACCAGTCTATGACTAATCACTTAGATAATTAATTATTGCTACTAGTACCATTTACTATAACTAAATGACTAACTAATTAACTATAACTGTGAAACTATTAACACAAGTGTGCAGTTTCTAAGATGGTAGAGGAAACCTGGGCTATTAGGCCCAGCCTTGGGGTCGAGCCCCTGGGTGTGGCCCCTCTTGGCCAGGAGGGGCGTGGTTCGATTCGCGACTTCGAACCCCCCCGTTGTGGGGACCCAATGCTCAAAGTATTATGATAATATAATTTGTATAGCCCGGGCTGGGCTTTGGGCCTGTGAAAGTCTATGTGGCCTGGGCTGGGCCTCAGGCCTATGGTAGTTCTTATGGCCTGGGCTGGGCCTCAGGCCTGTGGAAGTCCTTATAGCCTGGGCAGGGCCTCAGGCCTATAATAGTCTGTGTAGCCTGGGCTGGGCCTCAGGCTTGTGGTGGATTTACATGCCCAGGTGATTGCAGTCTCGTCAGGCAGGTGGGTCATGTCCGGTAGGTAGTGTCGTCACCGCAGGATGGCAGGCGGCGGGGGCAAGGGTGCCGCTTTGATGGCAGGTTCCGGGCTTCAACAGCTGGGCACGCAGTACCTCACCCTAATGGTGAGGCCAGTTCGCCGCCCAGCTGATTCACCTTGGGGCCTGCTTGCTGTTTAGATGACAGACCCTGGGTTTCAACAGGCGAGCATGCAGTACCTCACCCTAGTGATGAGGCCAGTTCGCCGCTCACCTGATTCACCTCAGGGCTGCTTGTCGCTCTTTTAATGCTGAGGTAAAACTGCCAGCTGTCACCGCAGCAGGCGGGCCCTGCTGGGCGATGCTGGTGTTGATTCAGGAGCCCTTCGCAAAGTCTTCTCAGGCTGGAGCTCTTCGCAAAGTCTTCGCTGCCTGTGAGGCAGCTGGCCTAGGGGCTGGTGGACGCCTCAAGGGCCAGCACCTCCCCGTACAGGTAGCAGAGTTGTATCCGCGCCAAGGGCTGGCGAGCACTGTGCTGCGCCGCCTTATATCCTATGATCTCATGCATGATTCATGAGGCTATTTACATGCGAGCGTTCTGAGGGCCTGCTTTCAAACAGGTCCTTTGGGCTGTGGAAACTTCTAGAAGCTTTCCACCTGCGCCCAATCAGGTGCCTGGATTTTAAACCCCAGGTCACAAGTTGTTTATGAGTTCAGGGTTACCGGGGAAACCAACTGACTCAGAATGACCGTTACAGGGGGCTGCTAAATGGCAGCCTATGTGATTTTAGATTCTACCTGTACCTGTAATGATGTTTAATGGCCAAAGGCTTGTTTCCCCTGACCCACGGGGGCGGTAATGCCCGAGGGATGAAAAATCCCGACAGCTTTGTTTTCTGAAAGTTGGGGTGTAGGTGCAAAGGGAAGCAAGTCTGCCATTTTCAGGTGAGAAGAGAGGAGAAAAAACAATTTAAAAAATCCTTTATAAAAGTTATATCATCTCATTTTTTTAAAAAAGAGATAAGGGCACATATTGTAAATTTAGATGTAAATAGCTATTTAGGAAAAGCTTCTTTGATCATTTAAGGGAACTGTTTACAAAACCCTAATCCTATTATCATGTGCATATATCAATAGACTATTTAATCACACATATTTTCTTAAATAATAAATAATGCCATACTCCTAATATCTACAACAATTTGAGTACGCATCTGGCAATATGCAAATGAATTAGGGAATCTGGCAGGCACCAGAGCTGAAAATAGTCTTTCCACCTATCTCTTTCGCTATGGATGTCTGAACTGCAGCTGTGAGAGTGCTTCCCAGTTTAAGTAGATAGACATGCGCTAGTTTCAGCTAAAATAGTTATGTGGCTGGGGATAGCTGGACTGGCAGCAAAGGTTAGCCACCCGGATGGCAACTCACTTGGGCCACATAGGTACATATTTAGGTGGCTAACTTAAGCTGCTGTCCGTGCCACCCCCACACTATAGTGTTAGCTTCAGCAATCTTATAGAGGTTGAACCTCTCTCGTCTGGTGCCCTCAAGACCTGACCAATGCTGGACAAGAGAATATGCCAGATGACAGGAAGTCAATATTGTCTAGGAGTATTACCACCGCTTCCACCACTTCCTGGACTCTTAAAAAGACATTTAAGGGTAAGTCACAGCACAGAACACTGGGAGCCAGGACTGGTGGAAACTTGGCCATGCCCATGGTAAGTGGTCATCCAGCTAACAAAAATTATGCTAAATTACGGGTTTTGTCAGACAAGAGAGCTCCAGATTAGAGAGGTTCAACCTGTATGTGTCTCTCCACCTAAGTTAGGAAGTATGCTCCCAGCTGCAGTGTAGACGTAGACTTACCCTCTTGCTTTGAGCTCCTCCTCTTTTGTGCTGAACCAAGGGCAGGACTGAAACTGCCTCGTGCTGGAAAATATGCTTGGCCAATTTACTCAGCAGGTCCACTGCTAAATTCAGGCTAGACCAGCGTTGCAAACTCTGGAGGTAGCCTCGCTAGTGGAGAAATTCCTAAATGGTAATTTTCCCATGATTTGTTAGGTGGCAAAAAGAATTCTATTAAGTAGTATTAGTCCTGACCAATTCTCATATAATTAAAAGAAAATAACCACCGGAGTGCAACATATTTGATATCCCTGATTTTATTTACACATACATGCATGCATGCACACACACTTACATTGCTATCAGAGATAATATATAAATCCATTAAAATGCATCTCTATCCCACTAGTTGTAAAAGTGAATTAAAATAACAAAACAAAATATGCATGGGGACAATTAGTGCCAGATGAATTAAGCTAAATTGAATAGTGAAGACATATGTGTAAAGTGAATTATTGGGATGCGTGCATGAAATTTTCAAATGTAATGATTTGTTCTAATGATTTGTACTTTTTGCCCTGAAATTGATTTGGAGGCAAAGTTGTAAGAATTGTTTAAGGATTGGAAAGACGTGTATTGAATTCCATTATGTTTTTGTGAGACTGCAAAGTCAACTGATGGCTCCAATAGCCAAAAGTGGACCATGCCATTAACAAAAGATCAGATGGCAACACATTGTAAAAATAGGCAAGTATGAGGAATAGAAATGTACGATACAGCTTGTCCTTGAACAGCAGGAGCAGGATTAATGGACTAACAAAAAGGTTCTGTTTAGTCTACAAGAAGGATGTTACAGGGATGAGGACTCTTAGAGGTGAGAGACGTATTAATAGAAAGTGGAAATTAAACAAACATTCTCAGCATGCTGCAATCTTTTTCTCTTTCTGAAGGGGCATAAAAACAGCAGGGAATATTAACTGCCGAATTTTAACAAGCAAATTTCAAGCTATGGTGTCCACAAAAGCCTTGGTTGTGGGTAGCATTTTACTACCATTACATTAGTAAGTCAAGCCATAAAAATACTTACATTGGTGGAATTTCTGATTTGTACACACAAAATTAATGCCAAACCCTATAGCTCAAATTAAGAAACCCTGTTCTCTTTTTATAAACACTGTCTGTTTTGTTCTGTATGGTGACCTAGCCTTCTTTGGTGCAGACAACACAACCCATTGACTTACTGAGGCCTTTCCCACCCAGCGGGCTGGGCTGTATATACTATGTGCTGTGATATCAGCACACATCTGAATATCAGTCCTCACATTTTAATTTTGTCCAGTGCTTCTGAACCGTGCGGGCTGACTGCTCTGGCACTCGAACTTTGAAATGCAGATCTGTGATTAGGTGGGATATAAGCACTTAGAAATTTTCTGCAATCATAGCTAGACTGGCTAATTCAAGCAGCTAGGGCAGTGCTGAGCAGACCACCAATTTGCTGAAGTGCCAGTAGCAGTGAATAAAACCCTGAAAAGGAATCTCCTGTTGAAAAAAATACTGATAGTGCCATTCGGGAACATGCCAATATATGGCAAAAGGAAGGTAAGTCCTCCTCACTACATATATAATCATCTTCCATTTGTGGTGTAACTTCTTCCTACACAGAAAAGCATGGCAAAAACATTTAATGCTAGAAATACACATATTGTACAAATTAAACATGCAGCAAAGATTATTTTAATGTCATTTGATTATCTGTTGTCTAAGTATAGTTATTTGCATCAATGCATCACCTCAGAGCTCTGATAGTGGACCAAACCCCCTTTGTGCTATACAAACACAGAATAAAAAAGTTGACCTCTGCCCCAAAATGTTTGCAATCTAAGTTCAAGAGCCCAGATGGATACACACTAACAGTGTACTACAAGGAAACAATGACACTACGCGGGTCAGCAGGATAGGCAGTCGCCTCAGCACACCTGTGGCTTAACCATTTTCAAGTTTTTTGTAGCATTCTGGCAAAGGAGCTTCTAGGAGGGTTTTGAAGGAGGATGTCACATTAGGTTGGCGCATATTTTTGAATAGCACCTCCCAAATGTGAGGGACAACATGGGAGAAAGTACAAAGGCACGTCTTTGAATAGTTCACAAATGGGCAACAGGAGTTAATATCATTGACTAATTGGAGGCAGGCATTGCCTTTTTAGTAGCAAATCAGGGATGACAGCTGAGGGGTGTTAGGACAACAAGAGCCTACTTATTTCTATTGAACTACGTTCTGAACTCAAAACTCTCAGCATCTCCAGACTGAGGGGTAGTTTTATTATTTAGTTGTTGTTGTTCAGAACCGTTCCTAGCTCATTTCATACTTGAAGGGTTATAAATTGTCCTCCATTTTTTTTTTCTTCCTGTATTTAAGCATTTCAAGTTCAGAGCAGGAGGAAACAGCAGAAGAATGGTCTTTGGTGTTATTTCCTGAAGATAAAATTCTCTACCTTAAATGAGAAAACTGTGAACTTTGGAGACTGAATACAGCTTCTCAGAAGTTAGGCATTTTGCATTGGGCTCTACAAGTTAATTGTTAAAGCACTGTTCTTTGACACTACACTCTCTCAGTAGCTTTCTGAGAAGACTGTTCAGTTTGGAATGATAGGGTACCAAGTGAAAACTAACACCATTCAGAGTCATGCATTCCAGGCTGCAATGTGTAATGCTTTTGCACAAGCAGCCTTCCCCCTCTACCCTTGCATGGCTATACAATGGCCTTGCAAACAAAGCAGGCCCTCTGGTTCCCTCTAGGGAAACTGCCATCCCAACAGCCTTCAAAGAGAAAGCTGCCAAGAAAAGACCATTTGGAGAAGGCAGGACCATGATTCTAGGGGCAGTCAGTGGGTGCTGCAGGTGCTCAGCGTTTCTGAAAATCAGCCCGACTTGTCTCAGGTTGAGAACCCCAAAATTGGTGCACCCAAATTAGAGACCAGCTTTGACAATTTGGTTTCATGCAAATAATATAATACTGTACACATCTATGGTGCTTTTTACTAGTGGCTCTGATAAAATGAGATTTCCTCTGAAAATGAATAGACTTGTGAATTCCCATAAACGCTTTCCAAGCCAGGCAAGTCATCCCTCTAGCCCTTTCCCAAAATGTACCTCCTGGAGGACCAATCAAAAAGCTATTTTAAAAAAGCAGCCAATGGACTGCCTTTGATTGAGTTGGCAGCCAGCAGCAGTGGCCTTCTAACAACACTTTGACATTAACATTTAACAACACCTTAACATTTCTTCCTTTTCTTTTTTCTTCTCTACATTTCTGCCCAAATGCAGTGCAGTGATTTGTGTATCACAGTGGTGTTCAGAGCTTTTAATTATATCTCTACATGTGTATTATTTCAGTGCCTCAAGTTACAGCCACGCAGCTTTACTCAATTTTCAAATTTTCACAGACATGTTAAAATATTTCTAAATTTTTTCCATGTGTTTTTCATAAGCATACACATTTTACAGGCTTAATTTTCTAATATGCATGCAATTGTACATCTAATATCTACATATAGAAAACATACATATAGGTAGAAAACTAGCTAATTGCACACAGAATTGGCCATTTGGAAGGATGAATATCCATTTGCTTGAGCTATCAACCAATTTTTGCACATATGAGAAAAACACTATATTCCAAGAGCATATCGTATATTACGTCCAAATTGCCACTCTTTTTTTCCTGAAGTGATTCTTGAGCACAAATTCCTTACGTACTTTGGGCTTAGACATACAATGAAAGATTTGTTTTCACGTTTTAAACTCATGCAAAGTCAGCACATCAAAGCAAGTTGTCGAATGATTTTATGCTTTATATCTCCAGGTTGGGTTTGTACAAATGGAGCATGGTAAACCCGGTGGTAGACCCTTACCTGGGAGCTTCCGGAGCCTTCTAGAAGGACAGTATACTGGGTGGTGGGCCAATGCACTTCTGTTCCCTGTCTAGGCCCAGACTTTCATTGGTCAGCTAGGCCCTTTGGAAGGGCCTGGGCAAAAGGGGGGCCTCCGTGAGTCTCTGAGGCAGCACAGATCCACCAGGAAGCGCAGGGACCCACAGAGGCTGACAAGGGACTTTGTCACATTGGTGTCAGGGGTGGGATTGCATCGCACGGCGGTCAATAGTAACTACACGGGGTAAACAAAGAGGGGAAAAAAAAAAGCACTTGGTGTGGGTGTTAGGATATCTTGAAAAAAGGGAGGAGCTAGTGAGGGCATTAGTCCAAGCCACAGCAACTCAGCAAGAGGTACATCAACTACTGGCACCCTGGAAACATCAACAGGCTATCATGGACCTGGCCCACAGCCACCTCTTTGGGGCACACCTAGGGGTGGAGAAGACACACGCAAGGATTCTGCGCCGATTTTACTGGCCCGGGATACATGAAGATGTCCGCTGGTACTGTGTTTCCTGTCCAGAATGCTAGCTCCACAGTCTGCAGCCCCATGTAAAGGCACCCCTAGTACTGTTACCCATTATTGACATTCCATTCGAACAGATTGCGATGGACCTAGCGGGACCTCTGGAAAAGACTGGCCGAGGACACCAGTATATCTCAGTGATTCTGGACTATGATTCAAGGTACCCTGAAGCCGTACCTCTCCGAAGTAAAGCCTCTAAGAACATCACCAAGGCACTAGTGGAGATCTTTGCTCGGGTTGGTATACCAAAGGAAATTCTGACTGATCAAGGCACCCCTTTCATGTCTCGGCTGATGAAGGACCTTTGTTCCCTGCTCCACATACAGACTCTGAGGACCTCAGTGTACCATCCTCAGACTGATGGCTTGGTGGAACGATTTAATTGTACTCTCAAGGCAATGATTAAGAAGGTTGTGAGCAAAGATGGAAAAGACTGGGATATGCTATTGCCCTATCTCATGTTTGCTATACAGGAGGTACCTCAAGCATCCACCGGGTTCTACCCCTTTGAGTTATTGCATGGGCATTCTAGACATTGCCAAGGAGAGCTGGGAGGAAGAGCCAAGTAAGGGGAAGAACATAATAGATTATGTGATGCAGATGAGGGACCGCATAACTCAAGTCACTCCTATAGTAAGGAGACACATGGAAGAGGCTCAGGAGGCCCAAAGGTTATATGACAACAGCCAGGCCAGGTTACGACAGTTTCAACCTGAAGACCGGGTTATGGCATTAGTCCCCACTAATGAGAGTAAGTTGCTGGCCCAGTGGGAGGGTCCATATGAAGTCATCGAACCAGTTGGGGAAGTGAATTATAAGATATGCCAACCTGGCGACGGAAACAAGAACAGATATATCATGTGAACCTCTTAAAACCCTGGCATGAGAGAGAGGCCTGTCTGGTGGCCCGAAGGGAAGAAGGGGACAGAACCCCGGATGAACCGACAGTCCCGATGAAAGTAGGCCCTGAGTTAACATCAGCCCAGAGAAAGGAAGTCCTTGACATGATCGCCCGGAACCAGGATGTATTCTCTGAAAAACCTGGCCGGACATCAGAAGCAGTCCATCAGATAATTACAAATCCTGGGGCTCGTGTGACGATGAGACCTTACCGAGGCCCAGCTGCCAAAAGAGAGGAAATCAAGACGGAGGTACATAGGATGTTGAAGATGGGCATTACTGAGGAATCCCATAGCCAGGGTCCAGCCCTATAGTCCTGGTACCAAAAGCAGATGGCACTACACGTTTTTGTAATGATTTTAGGAGACTAAATGAAATTTCCCAGTTCAATGCCTACCCCATACCACACATCGATGAATTGATAGACCGCCTGGGCAATGCTCGGTACCTGACCACATTAGACTTAACCAAAGGCTACTGGCAGATCCCTCTGGCTGAAGATGCCAAGGAGAAGACGGCATTCTCCACGCCTGAGGGACTACTCCAATATACAGTACTCCCATTTGGTCTACATGGGGCAACAGCCACCTTCCAACGGCTGATGGACAAACTGTTGTGACCCCACACCAGGTACACGGCCGCCTACCTAGACGACGTAGTGATACACACCCCAGACTGGGAAACCCACCTGGAAAGGGTAGAGGCCATTCTAGACACCTTCAGATGATCGGGCCTTACGGCAAACCCTTCTAAGTGTGCTGTGGGGTTTGCTGAGGCCAAGTATCTTGGGTATGTTGTAGGGAAGGGGGTAATAAAACCCCAGCTAAACAAACTAGAGGCCATTCAACAGTGGCCCCAACCAAAATGGAAGAAACAGGTTTGGGCTTTCTTAGGGGTTGTGGGGTATTTTCGATGGTTCATTCCCCATTTTGCTACACAGGCCAGCCCCCTGACAGACTTGGTGAAAGCTCGAGGCCCTGACCCAGTGAAATGGTCAGAGCCAGCTGAGGCTGCATTCAAGGATCTCCATACTGTGCTGTGCAGTAATCCAGTATTGATAGCCCCCGATTTTACCAAAGAATTCATCCTACAAACAGATGCATCAGATGTAGGCTTAGGGGCAGTCCTGTCCCAAGTAACAGAAGAAGAAGAGCACCTGTTTCTATACCTCAGCAGGAAACTGCTCCCCAGGGAAAGAAAATACGCAGTCGTGGAGAGGGAGTGCCTGGCAGTAAAATGGGCTATGGAGGCCTCACGATATCTTCTCAGGCGTCGGTTTATCCTGGTCACAGACCACGCCCCACTACAGTGGATGCAGCGAAACAAAGAAAAGAACGTTAGGATGACCCAGTGGTTCGTATCGTTACAGCCGTTCCAATTTAGGGTACAACACAGGGCAGGAAAACTAAACGGGAATGCAGATGGGTTTTCTCGAATGCACTGCATGACGTCCCAAGTTGCCCAACCCCTGGTGTTGAGCAGGGGAAAAGGATATGTGGTAAACCCGGTGGTAGACCCTTACCTGGAAGCTTCCGGAGTCTTCTAGAATGACAGTATACTGGGTCTATTTAGAGACCAGGGAGTGGGCGGGCACAGCCCGCCCACGACTAAAAGGTCCCTCTTAATAGAAGAAGGATCCCATTAAAAAAAACCATGGCCCCAACAGAGTGCGGGGGACAACTGAATAAAAAACAGGGACGGTAGTGGAGGTCAAAGGTTTCAACGAGGGAACCAGAAGGGGACGCTGAGCAGAGCACCCTGGACAGCACCCACTGCCCCTCAAACGTGTCGAGAGAGTCAGTGGACGCCGCCCAAAGGAACTCTGCCCGGATTCGTGAGTGGAGCAGAAATAGGCCCCACAGTCGCAGGCCTCCCCCCCGCCAGCCTCCTCTCCCGAGTGTTATAAATGGCTACCTTGGCCATAGCCAGGAGGAGGCTGATGAGAAGTCCCGCGACTTAGTGGGGCCACGGATGGGGTGTGCTAGAATGAGGAGGTGCGGGGAGAAGTGCAGCCAGAACCTCAGCAGGAGGTTCTGGAGGAGCCGGAAGAGGGGCTGCAACCTGACACACTCGATGTAAATGTGGGCCAGGGTCTCCCTCGTGCCACAAAAGAAACAGGTATCCGGGAGGGGGGTGAACCGCGCCAGGTACACACCCGTGCTCACTGCCCCATGCGGGATTCTCCAGCTGATGTCCCCGGTGGGCCGCAGGACCAGGGAAGAATAAAGGCTGGCCCACTGGGGCTCCCCACCCTCCAAAGATGGTAGAAGGTCCCGCCACTTGTGGTCTGGGCGGGACATGAGGGTGGGATAATGGAGCGTGTGAAGCACGAGCGTGTACAGATGATGTCTGGGCGCGGTTCAAAAGGGGACCAGCTGCAAGGCGTGCAGCCGGCTGGGATGATGCAGGGGAGGGGGGCGGGAATACTCGTGGAGCCGGGGGCCCACAGAGAGGTCCGGAGGGCCAGGAGTAAGAGTGGGACAGGGTGCACCCTCTCGCAAGACCCGGCGCAGGTAGACGTGAGCAGCGGGTGGCAAGGCAGCCTTCACCTCCTTGAGTACGCACTGGGTGGAATGTAGGGTGGAGAGCCCCATGCGTCGGGCAACACCGGGGCCTCCATCCAGTCTCCCCGGCCATAGTTCAGGAGGTCTCCGACCCTGGTGATTCCACCGAGGACCAGCCTCCACCACACCGCGGGGGACTCCGCTGCCTGCACACAGAGGTACGGGTTGTGTAGCAGGGGCTCCGCGAGGAGGTCTTCCCCCATGGCGGCCCCTAAAGACCTGGAGACTGAGAGCAGCCGCCAGGTGCGGAGGAGGTCCTGGTGGAAGGCCGACAGCTCCGAGAGGTCTCGCGGATGGCCTGTCAAAGGCAAATAAAGGAGCTGCCGGTCATATCAGAGCCCTCAGAAGCGACGGAGGAAAGCGTGCGCCAGCATGCTCCATGCCGGACTATCTGCACTATTGCTGTTAAGGAGTCCTTGCAGGGCCCGGAGGTGGAAGACATGGACCTGAGTGCATAGGCAGGTCAGGCCCTGCCCTCCCTCCTCTGGGGGGAGATGAAGAACCCCTCCAGGGACCCAGTGCAGTCCTGGCCAAAAGAACTCCAGAACTACCTTCTGGAGGGCGGCCAGGAAACCCAGGGGTGGGACAAGGGTGTTGAGACGGTGCCAGAGCATGGACAGGACTAGTTGGTTAAGCACCAGTGCCCTCCCCCATAGGGAGAGGCACTGGAGCAACCCCGCCCACCTCCATAACTGCTCAGCCACCTTGCCCTCTAAACCCTGACAGTTTTCCAGCAGAGAGGGATTCATGGCAGATAGAAAGATGCCTAAGTAGGATAGCGGACACGCGCTCCACCAAATGGCCTGAAGCGCGGGTGAGAGGTGGCCCACCTGCCACCCAGCCCCAACCACCAGGCCAGAGCTCTTGACCCAGTTGACCCGGGCAGAGGAGGCTGCCGAGGAAATGGCTTGGCAGGCCTCCAACTGCACCAGGTGTCCCAGGTCCTGGACCACAAGGAGTACGTCGTCAGCGTATGCTGACAGAACCAGCCACAGCTCTGGCTCACGGAGCACCAGCCCCGTCAACCTTCGTCGAAGGAGACGGAGGAAGGGCTCGATGGCCAGAGCGTAGAGCTGGCCTGACAGCGGGCAGCCTTGACGCACCCCTCGCCCGAAGCTGACCAGAGCAGTCAGGATCCAGTTGAGCTTGACCAAATACTCTGAGGCAGTGTACAGCACCCAGAGAAACCTGATGAAATGGGGTCCGAAGCCGAAGGCCCGCAGAGTGCCCAGGAGATACCCGTAGTCCACCCTGTCGAATGCCTTCTCCTGATCCAGGAACAGGAGGGCGAATGACAGACCATCCCTACACCCAAGCTTCAAGAGGTCCCGGACCAGATAGAGGTTGTCAAGGATGGTGCGGCCCGGGATGGTGTAGGTCTGGTCGGGGTGGACCACGTCCTGCAGCACGAACCCCAAGCAACAGGAGATGGCTTTAGCAATAATCTTGTAGTCCATGCTGAGGAGCGAGATGGGACGCCAGTTCTGAAGGTCGCGGGGGGTCCCCCTTTTTGGGCAGCAGGGTGAGGACGGCCTGCCTGCATGACGGGGAGGACCCCGCTTCGCAAGGACTGGGCCCAGATGCTGAGCAGGTCTGGACCGAGGACGTCCCAAAACACACGGTAGAACTCCACGGTCAGCCTGTCCATGACCGGGGACTTGTTGGTGGGCATGAGACGGAGGGCTTCCAAGAGCTCAGCCAGAGGGAGAGGAAGCTCTAGCCGGTCCCGGTCGCCCGTGCTGACTGAAGGGAGTTGGTCCCAAAGCACTCTGCAGGCATCGGTGTCGGTCAGATCCAGGGAGAAAAAGGTGGCGTAGAAGGCACGAGCCCTCTCGCGCATCTCCACCGGATCCGTGAGAGGGGTGCCATCCTCCGCAAGGAGGCAGAGGATATGTTTCTTGGCACCCCTCTTTTTCTCCAGGGCACAGAAGAAGCGGGAGCCGCAGTCCATCTCCCGAAGGAGCTGGATCCACAAACTCACAAAGGCCCCCTGTACCCGAAGGGCGTCGAGAGGCCTGAGTTCATCCTGCTTCTCCCAGTATGTGCCACAGAGGGATGGATCTCCGGGGCTGGCGGCCAGATGCCTCTCCAGCTCAAGAACCTCCCACTCCAGCTGTCCTATCAACGCATCCTGCCGCCAGATGGCCCCCCCCAGGTATAGTCACGGCAGAAGAGCCGTGTGCGCACCTTTCCCAGATCCCACCACCACCGCGCCGAGGGAAAGGCATACTGTTGCCCGCACCAGGACAGCCAGAACTCCCGGAAGGACGCCACGAAGCCCACATCCTCCAGCAGCTTGTTATTAAAATGCCAGTAGGCCGACCCCTGCTTCCCCGGCGAGAGGGAAGCCTTCACGGCCACCAAGTGGTGGTCCAAGAAGGGGGCTGGCCGCATGCTGGAGGAGTGGGCCCATGAGAGATGGTGGTGAGAGATGTAGATGCGGTCCAACCAGGAGTGCATGGATTGTGGCCCACCATCCGGACGTAGGTAAAGGCGCTGTCCTCATTCAGGTGGTGGCTGCGCCAGACGTCCACCAGGGAGCGATGATTGATAAGCTCCCTGAGGACGTCCACAGCAGCTGGGCACTGCTCCATCCCCGTACGGTCCCATTCCTTGAGGGTGCAGTTGAAATCCCTGCCGAGGACCAGGCACTCGCAAGGAAGGCCGCCGCCTGCCGGAAGAAGGATGTTCTCTCTGGGCTGGATGTTGGGGCATAGACATTGACGAGGTGGAGGGGCAGCCCCTCCACCCGTACCCAGAGATACAGCAGGCGGCCTGGCATGACCTCAACACTCCCCAGCACCTTGGGCTGCAGGTCTGGGGAGAATAGGGTCACCACCCTGGCCCGATGGGCTGAGAGGTGACTAAGGTGGACCTCATCTCCCCACTCCAGCCGCCAGCTGGCTTCAGCGGCCAGAGTAGTGTGGGTCTCCTAGAGAAAGGTGACCAAGTACCTCCCCCCCCTCGGAGGAAGAAGAGCACCTGGCACCTGCGGAGACCCGACCCGCAGCCCCTGGCGTTCAAGGTGGCAAAGATGATCGGCAGCATTTAGAGGGCTGGGGAGGATCCTCGCCGGAGGAAACACCAGCAGTCCCCGTGGGGCCGCGCAGCAAGCCACGGCCGACGCCATAGGTGATTAGGGCATCATGGAAGCCACGGGCCCATTGGAAGGCCATAACGTCCCTCCTCCCGGTCCCCTTGCCCTCCTTCAGAAGGGCCCTCACGGACTCAAGGATGAGATGGAAGTCACCCCAGTGCAGGAGGGCAAGAGCTACTTTGTTCTTAGAGCTGCGAACGTCCTCCAAGAACTCGCGCATCTCATCTGCCAGCGCATGGGGTGCCAAGGCCTTGGGATCCTGAGTGCCCCTCAGCCTCATATCCTTTTGGGCTCCGTGGCTGGCAGGGAAGGTCATGCAGTGGCTGGGACTTGGTTTTGGGAGGACTAGGGGTGGCAGAGGGAGAGCAGCCCCAGAGGTGCTGGGAGAGGGCGAGACAAAGGGAGCCTCCCGAGGAATTGTGGCCTCGGGGGCAGTTATGAGCAGACGAGGGTTGAGGGGAGGTGCAGGAAGAATGGGGATGGGGGAAAAGGTGATGAATGTATTGAGGGAAGGGTGAGTGTCGTGGAGAGAAGGGGAAGGCAGAGGGAGAGGGGGTGGGAGAGAGAGAGGAGGGTCTGGAGGGGGTTGGGGCGCAGTTTCTGGGACGGGACATTGACTGGAAGAGGGGGTATGAGTAAGAGGAGTGTGGGGAGAGGGGGCTTTTCCAGGCGGCAAGAGGGGAGGGTGGGATAAGGGCGAGGTGCCATTGCATCTAACAGTAGGCACCAGTGAGGTGGAGGGGTCGGCGTTGGGGTTTCCATACCCGGGGGGGGCAGGGTACGAGGGGAACACAAATCCCTCCAGGATATCCAGGGGCAGGACAGCTACAGCCGGGAGGTGATCCTCAGCTGGGGGGGCAATCACACCCTGTGACGTCCCAGAACAAGGGAAGATAATGGTTGGGGGATCACTGGCAGGTGGGGAGAGAGAAGGTGAGGGGGGCAGCTGGGTGTGGGTGGCTGGCCCACAGGCCTCTAGCAGCAGACCCCCTACGTCCAGAGCAGCCAGCATAAGGCCTAGGGCCTCAACCTCCTGCGAGAGGAGGGAGAGGCCGAGGCTCATCTCCTTCGGGCACCCCGCGACAGTGGTCTGGGCAGCAGCCGGAGGGGTGTCGGAGGACGGCATGGGCTCAGGACAAGCCCCCTCTGCCCCTTTGGGCTCGGGCTCCAGGACAGGAGGGACGATATTCTCCATTCCCACCATGGCGGCCTCAGTCACCCCCGGCAGATGGTCAGTAGCCAGGGGTTCAGCAGATGGATCAGGACTGGCGGCTCTTTTTAATGCCTTGCGTGGCACATCCACCCCGTCCTCCAACAAGGTGGAGTGCCGGGCGTGTGTGCTTCTTTTCTTGCGCTTCCCCCTTACCAATACCCAGTCCTCCAGAGAGGTGGGCTCAGTGGTAGAGGAGGAAGGACCAGGGCACAGAGGCAACGAGGAGGGAGGGAAGGAGAAAGAGGACAGGACAGCGAGGGAAAGGGACGGCCTGCCCTGGGGTGGGCCCTGTCCAGGTCCTGCCGCCGGCCCTGCCTCCCTATCCTCCACAGACCTGGCTTGGATGTCCACTCGGGCGCCGGCGCCTGCTTCTTCTTGCCCCTCACCATGTGCCTGGGCATCCTCCGACACCCGAGCAGCGATGATTCCGTCCGGGGGGGGAAGAGGAGGGGCGGTCCCAGGGCCTGTCGCGGTTGGGGTGTCGCCGGTCGTGTGGCTGGCACCCCCCATGTCGGAGGAGGTCCCGGGCTCTTCTCTTTCATGCCGGGCCAGGGGGCAATCCCTCCAGACATGCCCCGCTGCCCGACACACAAAGCACCGGGCCTCCCCCAGGGTGTAAAAGACCCGGTACTGGGCCCCTTGATGAGGCACCAGTATAGTCCCCTCCTGGGCCACCCCGCCCTGTGCTGCCACTGGCGGCAGTTGGATTTGCGCCTGCCAGCGGAAGGAGAGCACATGCCGTAGGGCAGGGTCTTTGCAGCCAAGAGGGAGGGGACTCAGGACCGACAAGGGTCAGCCCAAGGAGGTGAGGAAAGACAGAAGGGCGGAATTGGGAAGGAAGGGAGGGACAGAGGAGAAAACCACCCACACGCCCAGGTCCTCAAGCGGCTCCAGGGGCACATAGATACTCCCGACCGCCAAGCCCCTCTCCACCACCTCCTGCGCGGCGGCCTCCGACGCCAGGAAGAAGACGATCTTCCCGAACATTCGAGAGGCCGCCACCACGGCCACGGGCCCCACCACCCGCACCAACGCCCGCACATAGGTCTCCACATGGGGCGAGGCCGACACTACAAGGCAGCAGACTCCGTGCCTCCTGGTGAGGGCGGGGAAGGGGCCGCGACAGTTGGGGATGGTATTCCAAGCAGAGGCGGAAGGCGCAGGATGCATTGTGGCCGCCGCTGCCTGGGCATACGACCTGGGAGCCGGAGGATCAGAGCTCCCAGGATCGGTGGAGGGAACAGGGGGGCGGGAAGGAGGGGAAGCTGCAGCAGGTGTTTCGGCAGCTGGGGTGAGAGGCCCGGCCGTGGGAGGTTTGGCCTTCCGGGCAGGGCTGTTGCCCTTTTTGGTCCGCTGGCCCTTCCTGCCCTTTCGGGGGGGGGGGGTGAATTTGGGGCGTGGTCGCTGGAGGAGGGTGCCACAGCGGAGGCAGCAGGAGCCCCAGAGCCCACGCCCGTGCCCTCAACCAACACAATGGCAAGATCCCCGGCAGCCCTGGATGAGTGGGCCACCATTTCAAGGGTGGAAGGGGTAGTAGTGGAGGGAAGAAGGAGGGGGGCATCACCAGATGTCCCCATGGCAGTTGTGGAGATTATGATGAGGGGCGCAGGGCAAGGAGTTTTATAGAGGTAGGGCACTTTCAGAAGGAGCGGGGGAGGGGAGGAGGAAGTGGCTACCCCTCCCCCACTGGCCAGGCTGAGGACCTGGTCAGGTGGGGGTGGGGCAGGAGGAGAGAGGGAGAAAAGGGAATGCAAGAAGGCCACAAGTCCTAGCACAAGATGGTAAACAGCTCCTACTACTGCACTGGGATGCGGGGGGGGCGGGGTTCAACATATGTATGTGTGGGGAGATGAGTGAGAGAGAAGGGGAGGAACTCAGGCACCTAACAAACACAAAAAAGTGGGGGGGCGTGGGCACAAAGGAAGGGGTAAGAAGGAGGGGGTGTTAGAGGAAAGATGTGCCCACAGGTGCCTGAAGGAGGGCCCACAGCAGCTGCTGCTGCAGAGCCCCGCAGATGCAGGAAGGGGCAGATAGTTAGGGTGGGGCCCAGTTGGAGAGGGCCCCGGCGGCAGCTGGGTGTTGGGGGGGGTTAAAGGAGGCAGTGGCTGCAGGGGTGGGGCAGGGACCACTCCCTAACACCCCACCCTCAACTATGCAGCCACCCCTCTGGAGCCCCAGCAGAGAGGGGCCCCACCCAAATTCACCCTTCCCCAAACCACTCCACAGCAAGCTGTGTAGGGAAGTCCAGCCACCGCCCAAGAAGGCCCCTTACCTTCTCTGAAGCAGCAGGGATGCAGCAGCCAGTAGATGGTAAAGTGGGCCCCAGTAAGGGGCCAGCAGACTCCCCCCTCCAGATGATGGAAAGGGGGGGTACCCCCTCCCCACCAAAAGGCAGGGCAGCAGGAGTCCTCCCACATACCACGCACCCAGCAGTTCCAGAAAAAAAACTAGCTGGGGGTGGGGGTTGGGGAGAGAAGAAAGCAGCCTGCCCAGGGCTGGGAAAAGAAGCTGGCCCAGAAAGGGGGGCCAAAAGACAGCCCCAGGAGGGCCTGAAGCAGCCAAAGGCTGCCCACCCCCCAGCACCTCACCTCCCAACCGCAGGGCTCCCCAAATGGGATCCCCAGGGCAGCCCTGCAGCCTAGAGGACAGAGCATTTCTGTTCACTGTCTAGGCCCAGACCTTCATTGGTCAGATAGGCCCTGTGCTCCCCATAAAAGGCTCCCCATCTGGTAGCAGGGGGAAGGTTTTGGGAGGTGCACCAGACGAGCAGGAGCACAACGAAAAGGTACCACAGGGAAGTGGTGGGAGAGGTGGCCCAGGGTGAGGCTACTACTCTGGGGCGGGGTAAAGGTCCTGCTGGTTGCCTCTTGTTTTCATAGGGACCTTGGGCCAGAGTCCAGGGTAGAGGGTGGGTCTGGACTCCCCCCACCCTTCCCCCGAGGGATCACTTTACTGGAGCAGGCGCAGGCCTGCAAGGGGACTGGTATTATTCTCCCTGTACTGGTCCTGCCTATGATGAGGATGGCTCGCTAAGTGGAGACCCCTGCCTTTGGAAGGGCCTGGGCAAAAGGGGGGCCTCCGTGAGTCTCTGAGGCAGCACAGATCCGCCAGGAAGTGCAGGGACCCACAGAGGCTGACAAGGGACTTTGTCACAGGAGACAATGATATATATGTTGAAACACCTCCATACTAAAACATCAGTGGCAAAATGCAAAGCAACAAAATGACACATTCGGTTATATCTCACCGCTGAGAAACAAAATCCAAAGTAAAATGTATTCCTGTAGAAGTGTGAGACAATCACTTTGCTGAGTTGACGCCCTTTATTATTGTTGGTTGGTTGGTTGGTTTAATTTGGTTCAGGCTTTATTTTCTGTTTGTTTTTTGTGTTTGTTTTATAGAAGTCAGCTGTGAATATCACATAAATAGGAGCAAATCCTATAGCAATGAACACCTTAGTACTTTCTCTAATGCATCCCAAAGAAACATTTTTTTTCTCAAGTATGCCATTTCTCATCGCAAAATGGTGAGTCGTTTGCTTTGCATAAGGTATGGAACAGGATTCAGAATGGAGGAGGAAGATCAGTGCAATACATCATCAGATTACTACTGGCACTGTCAGGATTTATTATTTGGAATGCAATGCTGACCAGCTGGATCAACAGGGAGCCTATGCAGAGTGGGGCTGACAGCCACTGCAGGCCCTGGGGCAAAATGGTATCATGTCCCGGCTCCATGCCTCCCCGAAAGGAGCGGAGCTAAGGGTGGAAGGGACGGGGTCAAGGGGATTTGCCCTTAGTGCCAGTGAGACCACAGCACTGAGCCTCCCCACAGCTACGTGCAGTGGTGAAGCAGCACAACACTTCAAAGGGGCCCAGAGCTCCAGCTGCCACTGCTGCCAAAGTAGGAGCAGCAGTATCAGCCAGAGCCCTGGGGCCCCTTGGGAAGGCCAGGCTCCAGGTCCCCTTAGCCCCTTTGTTTTATGCCATTTTGTGTTACTCTTAAAACTTGACAAAGACATGGAATGTTTTGCATTAGATAGGTAAGCTGAAGACTCAGCTAAAATAGACTGGAAAGTCTGCTGACTATGCATAACCTTGAAAAAGCTTTGGACTCCCACTGGCTAGTCTGATAGTCTACAAGAAAGGCAAGATGAAAAGAATTTGTAGTCACCTAAGTCTGTGTGTATCTAAATTGGAAGGTTTCAATCAGGTCCAATTGCAAGTGTAGTCAGTGAAGATAGGGGGAATGGAGGATTCAGTGAGAGTCCAAAGTCATGAGAAAAAGGAGACCAGGTCATCTAGTTTATTTAAGGCATCAATACAAGGGTGAGATAGAAACTTGTAAGGGAAAGGACAATCTGACTTGATGATATCAGAGCACGCTTTAGTCAGGCAGTTGCACTTGGGCTGTGTGATGTCTGTTAAAGTCCACGTGTCCATCTGAATATGGGGTTGTTTCAGTTTGATGAGATGGACACACTTGTCATGGTCAACATCAATGAACCCCCTAAGTCCCTTCCCAAGTATAATTTCCCTAGGAAAGATGGAATGTGCTCCCTGCTGAGCAAGAGAAAATTGCTAACCTCTCCCCATCCCTGACATGAAAACCCAGGAGGGGCCTTTTGATTAGTCAAAGTCTTCTGTGGCTTTTTAGGCTGTCTGGATTTAAATCAAGCTTTATATCCAGTTAGCACTAGAGATTGTTTTCAGCCCAGCTACCAAATAGAAAATACAGACACTGGTCATAAGTTCTGAGCTTTTCACTGCTCTGCCAGTCAACGATCATCTTTTGAACAAATGAGCACTCTCCTTGGCCATAGTAGTAGTGATTAAAAACTGCTTCTTAGGCAAGATTTACAGAAAAAAAGCACATCTGACAACAGACCCATTATTTAGGATGTACCAAAAGGTGTTAATGATGTGTGAGTTCCCTTGATGTTCTGTATAAAAATAAATACAGATTTTCATTGCCAGATTAGATGGCATCAGATGTAATCAGGGATGAGAAAACTAATTTGAATAAAATTGGAACTGGCTTCCACCTGCACTAACTCCCAGCTATAGCTAAGAAACCTGGAGATGATGGTGAGAGAACAACATTAAGTGCTAGATAAAGGCGGTGGGGGGGGTTTGCTGATAGAATGAATTGGAACAGAGTTCCAGCACCTTTTTCCCATTAGAACACCAGAAAAATTTTCACCACCAGTTCTGCAGCAGGGCAGAGACTAGTCAGGAGCCCCCACCGACTCGCAACAGATCGGGACAAGGCAGGAGCCCCCTCTCCACAGCAGTGCAGGGACCAGGCAGGAGCCTCTGCCACCCTGCAGCAGTGTGGGGATCAAGCAGGAGCCCCCGCCGGACACGCAGCAGTTCAAGGACTGCAGCAGAAACCCCTGCTGGTTCCGCAGCAATGTGGGGAACAGGGCATTAAAATTGAACACCCAAACCCCTAATATGGAATCATCAGACTTGAGTTCCAGCACCCTTTTTTTCTAGAAAAAAAGCACAGGACAAGTGTAACTGTGTCTGGGCCTTTTCAAGACACAAATTGATCTGGTAAATAATTTCCCATGTGAAAAGGCTCATCCAAATGGCTCCCACCATCCAAAGGCTCATGATTTTTTCTCTTAAGACTTAAAACACAAGTCAAGGATGATCACGTCTGAGAGTTTCTCCGACAAGACAAACTAAACTATCATAGCCTCAAGCCATTGAGACAACAGTGTATCACAATGATGTTTTGGGGAAACATCAGCACAACTTTATGCAGAGGATGGGAAAATAGCTTTCTAGGTATGCTGACATTTCAAAGATTTCAAAAATGTTTCATGTTCTTCATCAGGATGAGAGAGAAACCCCTGGAAATATTTTGAAAAAAGAAAAGCAGAACACCAAAACAAAAAAAAAAAGCAATCAACAGCCTTACACTGCTGGGATGTGATACCTCCATTTTGAGCCAGGCAGAGCAGGAACTTGATCACAGATCTCCACCAGCCCCCAGAAGACCTCCAACCATTAAGCCTTCTGCTATTTGTTAGCTTCTAGTTTCACACATTCATAAGCTGTATCTTTGTTATAAAAGTTTAATTGAAATGGGTACAGTTCCACAAAAGTTCAATTCTGGTGCAAATAGTCAAAACATTCCCAAACAGCTCTAACTTTCATATAACACTGCAGTACTTCATGGGCTTCAGAAGTGATTTTGGGATAGAAAAGAACAGAAATTAAAATTTAACGTCTTTCTTCAGAAGCAATTCATTAAAACTGAATGACTTCTCAAACCAAAACTAAAGTCATAAAACACGAAAATTACATAGAATCTCTAGAGGCACTACAAATTGATCTGCAACACAGAACTGTGTCTTCAGGTTTGTTATCATACATTACATGTCTCTGCATTTATCTTAGTGTTGCTACTGGCAGCCCTTACATTTTATGATTTCACGGTCATCAGATTTATTATATGCCATTTATTTTAGGAAATTGTGGATATATACAATAATATTCAAGATCATAAAAGCCCTTTTCTTGCTACAAATGTTAGAAATGATGCATTAATCTTGAAACATGGGAAATCTGTAACAATAATGAATATTTTTAAATTGCTGTATCTTTAAAAATCTTTCCTAAAATAGCCCATGCTCTTTAAAAGAGCTGAACAGTACACCCAAATATCACTAAAAGATTTATCTAGCTTCATCAGGTGATATTTTACTTTGAACCATAATATCAGACTAGAAAAATGAAGATTAAAACATTTGTCTATTAACACGTTAAAAATATTACTCTTAATTTCAGGACTTCATTAGCTATAGTTTCATTTACTTTGTACCATTTCCTATCTGCAAAGAAGAAGCCCATATTTTATATCAACTGATTACACAAATGAAATGATCAAAGAATGATGTAAATAAACAATATTCATGTATTAAGAGCATAGCCATGGGTGCCAGTATTCTATAATTTTTGGTGGTGCCCAGAAGAGGTATAAGCAGAGCCATCCCATCCATATGATGGACCAGGACAACCACTCCAGGCCCCATGCTTCATTAGTACATGAAGTCCGGGGTAGCCTGGTATAGTGAAGGGTCTGACAGCAGTGAGTGACCTGAAAACCAAGGCCACTCCACTAAACTTCACCCCATCCCCACCCCTTTTCCCAAGCACCTGCTCTGCCTCTTCCCACCCCAGCTCCACCCTCTCCCCACCCCCATTCTAGCTCTTCCCCCTATATCCCACCTCTTTCCAGTTTCTGCCCCCTTCTCTGAGTGACGCCAGGAGCTGGCAAGGAAGAACAGAGTGTGACAGGCTGGGGCCAGGTTGGTGCTGGCAGCAGCAAATGACCCAGACCCAGCCTACCCCAATCTTCTCTGCCTTGCTGGCTCCCAACATTGCTTGGTGGAGGGGGCAGAAACTAGAAAGAGGTGGGGCATGGGAGTGGGAGGAGAGGTGGTTTTGGATTGGGAGTATAGAGGGGTGGAGGAAGGAAGAGGTGGGAGCAGGGACAGCAGCTTGGGGAAAGAGGTGGAGTGAGGCTGGGGTGGAGTGCAACGTGATGGGACGGGACGGGTCAGGGTTACTCAGTGCTGCTAGGCTGTCCTAGCACCCCTCCTCCCCATGAAGCATGGGGTCTTCCAAAGCACAGGACCTGGGATAGGGGTCCCAGAAGACTCTGAAAACATAAACCCAAACATTGGTGCAGCCATGCCCATGCTCGGCCCATATAACTTGATGCCTAGGAGAATAAGTTATTCCAGCATTGTCAATATACCATAATCACAGGTCTTTATTTAAAATGGCTCTGACTTTACTACAGTTACTCTATCATTTGTACAGATTTTTAGTTTTCAAGTTATTCTCAAGGTCAAACTGTACTTTATCTAACCGCATGATCCTATTTTCCTTCAGACTCCCTATCCCCTTTACACCTCCTTTTTTTGCCACAATCACTTTATTGCATCTAATCTCTAATTAGACCATAAGCACAACTGGGGCAGGGAAATATCTAGCAAGTATTTAGACAGAACATAACATAGCTAAGGCACCAGTCCTAATAAAGACCACTAAATATTGCCACAAAACAATCCATAGAATAATGTCATCTCCCACTCACCCCAAAATCATTAACAGATTTAAATTTAATTGAAAGGATACTGAAAAAACTTCAATCTGCTTGTCATTCCAAACTGGGTCAGGCCATCTTGTTCATCTCATATTATGGAGGTATAAAAAGAAAAGGAGGCACGATTTATAGAAAAACATGCTCCTCTACTTCATGTGTATCCAAAAGAGACCCTTAAAATCCAGAAAGATGAAGAGATTCAAGTTGCCTCTCTGGAAATATGACCATCTATAGGCATTTGCTTAGTAACACAATCTTTTCTAAACTTATGGTCTCATCTGAAAATTCTGTACGCTTAAGAGCCACTTTCCAATTTGTGGGGAAGCAAAGCTGGAGAAGCAGCAATCTTCTCATAAGCACACATATCTGTCCATCCCAACAGTGCCCTCCCATTGCATGTACAGAAGAGCCTAGGAATGTGTACAGGGAGATGAACAGTTCTCTTAAAAGCCAACTTTAAAATCAGAAAAACGAAGGAACCACAAAGAGCAAAAGCCTCTTTTCACATTCAAAGCAATATTTACCCTGCTGTTGACAGTCCCATGGTAACTGTGCCCCTTGATTTTAGTGAATAAAATTGCTGTTTCAAGAGTGTTTTTTATGTTTTAACTGATGTGGAAACTGAAATAGTCAGATTTTCTCCAATTCTGGATGTTCTCATCTGTATGGTACAAATCTTTTCATATTTAAGAATTGACAATTTAATTACATCTTATCGTTATAGTTCTTTTTCTTGTTATTAATCTCTCCACTGTGTATTGTGCATGAATTGTATGAAACCAGCTGCTTCTAATTTACCTATCTCCCTACAATTTGCATTTCATATTCCTTGCATAGTACCCAAGATACTTCAATAATGTATTCTTATTTAACAAAGATTACTCTTATTCACATGATTAACTTCCTATTCTGCAACTGACCATTTTCTTATGCTGTATTATTTGTTCCATCTTATATCAAAATGGAAGGTTTGTTTAATATTTCCTGTGGATATTGTTGGGCTGAATTATTTTCATTCAGATGGTATCAGTATTAGTAACAATAATTTAAAATAGACTTACACAGAGCAGAACTTGGATTAAAGATGAATAAAATCCACATCCAACAAAATGCTGTGTCTCCGCAAAGAGAACCTTCATCCCAATTTAGCCACAATTATTCCAGAAAGATTCTTCTGCTCAGCTACGCTATGGTTGTCTTGTCTTTCTTCCACTCCTAAATCCTTGATCTTCCTCCCAAGTGAAGAAGTACAGACAATCCATCTCACACAACAATATGCTAGTTGGATTCAATCATCCCTGAACTGTACCACTTTCTGGAACTTTGCATATGAGCTTCTTCTGACCATGCACCAATGTCCCAAAGATTAATCCACTCTGAGAACAACTTTGATTCCTAAGATACATGCATAATTTATGATTGTAAATAGATGGTTTGCCAAGTTAAAATTGATGTATTATTCTCTTTGCCTCATTCATTAAGAGTATACACTTTTCTACATACATATCCTGGACAAGATACTCAAGGAATGATCTTTAACTTAAATATATTTAAGCCATTTTCTGGAACATTGATATCTATGTAAAATGACTGAAACAAGGAACACCATTTATTTTTCTTTCTTCTACTGCAGCTCTACAACCCTGCCATTGTTATCTTCATGGTGGATGCAGATATGTAATTGAGTGCTCAGGTAATTAATTAAAATATCTACCATAATTATGTTCCAATACCACAAAGACACCCAGGACCAATCATCTCCAGCATCAGTTCCAAGAGTGGTACGGAAACTAATTCTCATGAGCACATGAGGTGGGAGCAGACCCACGCCCTCCTCCCCCATGCAGCCGGGAGCTTGCTCAAAGCCAGGCCACCTGTGGATTAACAAAAGACCAGCTAATGCTACCAACCACCACCTAAATGGTAAAGCTCTGCATCTTCATTTATTCATTAATGAAGCTGTTGAAAGCGGGGCTATTAGTGATTTCAAAAAGTATCACTGGCACTCAGACTGTACATGGAGGTCAAAAAACCAAATTTCAGCCTCAGAAAGGTTGCTGACCCCTTACTTACACCGTTGCTTATCTTTGTACACAGGAGTCATCCCACAGCATTGATAAAATATGTACTTTGTTAATTCTGTTTAGGAATATTCCAGATACTATGTCCTGTGAGCACTGAGCAAATCTCTCTTAAGCCGCATCTACATGTGCCGGCTACTTCGAAGTAGCCTCACCAACTTCGAAATAGCGCCCACCATGTCTACACGTGGCGAGCACTATTTTGAAGTTGAAATCGACGTAAGGCAGCGAGACGTCGAAGTCGCTATCCCCATCAGGGGATGGGAATAGCGCCCTACTTCGACGTTGAGCGTTGAAGTAGGGCACGTGTAGCTGATCCGCGTCCCGCAACATCGAAATAGTGGGGTCCGCCATGGTGGCCATCAGCTGAGGGGTTGAGAGACGCTCTCTCCAGCCCCTGCAGGGCCCTATGGTCACCGTGTGCAGCAGCCCTTAGCCCAGGGCTTCTGGCTGCTGCTGCTGCAGCTGGGGATCCATGCTGCATGCACAGGGTCTGCAACCAGTTGTCAGCTCTGGTGATCTTGTGCTGTTTAGTGCAAGCGTGTCTGGGAGGGGCTCTTTAAGGGAGCAGCTTGCTGTTGCCTGGAAAGTGCTAGTTTGCCCTGTGACCCTGTCTGCAGCTGTTCCTGGAACCCTTATTTTGATGTGGGCCGCTTTGGTGTGTAGATGCTCCCCTGCAGCTCCTACTTCGATGTGGTGCTGCCCAACATCGAAGTTGATCGTCGACGGCACCAGCCCTGGAGGACGTGTAGACGCTATTCATCGAAATAAGGTATTTCAATGTAGTATACACGTGTAGACGTAGCTTTAGTGTTATTACCATTAAAAAGCCAATATTTTTCTGAAGGTACCCCACATCATCTGCGACATGATAGGTTTTCACTCTCTTCCAAAAATAATTTCAGTATCTTAAATGATAATAGGCAGTAATTTCATAATTTTTACTTCTTATTGGCAATCATTGCACTTTATTACTCCAATTGTGTTTCCAAAATAGAACATTTCAGACGCTAATAAATCGTTATATGGCTGTATGAATATTTTTATCAGTTAAATTGCATTCATTGGATGTTTAAACCTCAAACCGTACAAATATGTTATACATTAATATTACGGGACGAAAATGTTCTATTGTAGTAGCCAGGAGTGTTAAATTTTAAAATAAATACAATACAAACGCATGCTCTTGGAGAAAATGATTTGTAAGCTAAGTTATTAAAAGATGTTTGTCTATTGATTTTTAAGATCACGTGTGCAATCCCTCTAACAGGTAGACTGCCAATAACTTTTCTTCTTTTATACCCACAAACATACACACACTTACTTTCTTCTTAAGAGCTTTCCAGATCTGAAGAAGTGGGTCTGTCCCATGAAAGCTCATCACCTAATAAATTATTCTGTTAGTCTTTAAAGTGCTACATGACTGCTGTTTTGTTTTGTTAGACTGCAGACTAACACAGCTACCTCCCTGTAACTGAGTCTCAAGAGTGTGGTCTCCAGCTCCAGTATGGATTATCCTGATATTTGACTTGACTCTCCTATTTGGACTATTACCGGATGAACTAAGTGTGGAAAGAATTTTTTGCAATTCATCACCTCTACTAAGAAACCAAACTAATAGCTTTATTTATATCTTTATGTATAAGGTTCTTTAAGCACAATACTATCTCTCTTTTCTGTTTTAACAAAAACTTAGTTTAGTTAATAAGAATCATCTGTAAGTGTATAATTGGGTAAGATCTGAAAGATTCACTGGCCTGGTAGGTAATGTGATTGGTAGACTTTTATATAAAGTGAACAATACTTTAAATACTCATAGCTATATTGTTGCTTTCTAGGTGAATGGCTGCATATTCATGGCAGTGCCTCAGTAGCCTACGCTGAAGTGACTCATTAGCATCCCCCTTTCAAAAGGCAGGGGCTAGTGTAGCCACAGCCAGGGTGGCTATGTCTACACTACAGAGATCTTCTGAAAGAACTTCTTTCGAAAGAGCGTGTCTGCACACAAAAAAGTGAATCAAAAGTGTGATCTGCTCTCTCAAAAGAAAGTGTCCACACAGCCCCTACTCTTTCGAAAGAAGAGGTCAGGGATCAAAAACGAAGACTGTTCTTTCAAAACAAGGGCCCTGTGGAGCGTCTACACACACTTGCTTTGCTTTCAAAAGGGGGAGCTCTTCCTGAAACGGGAAAGGAAGAGTGATTTCAGAAGGACCACCACGTTCTCTAGATTAGCTTTCAAAAGAGACCCCTTCTTTCAAAAAATGTTTCAAAAGAACTTGCTAGCGTAAACACAGCTGGTATACCTACACTACACTCCCCTTTCGAAAGGGGAATGCAAATGAGGGAGATTGAAAATGCAGATGAAGCACTGATTTACAAATCTCGTACTTCATTTGCATATTCACACGATTGAGTTTTCGGAAGAGACTTTTTTGAAAGCAAAAACAGCCATGTAGATGGGGTTCCTTTGAAAATAAACCCTGCGTTCGAAAGAATCTTTCTTCCTGTTTTATTTTGAAATAACTGCTTTCTTGCATCTTAAGAGTATCTATTTTGAAATACAACAAGAAGTCCTGTGGCACCTTATAGACTAACAGATATTTTGGAGTATAAGCTTTCATGGGCAAAGACCTGCGTAGTTATTTCAAAATAGGCCCTATTCCTCGTGAAATGAGGTTTCCCCATTTCAAAATACACCTGCTATTTTGCATTTATTTCAAAACAGTGTGTGCATAGTGTAGACAAAAGCAAAGTTACTTTGAAATAACAGCTGTTATCTTGAAATTACTTGGCTGTGTCCACATAGCCTGAGGGAGTTTTCCCCTCAGTTGCAATAGAAGCCGTGAAACTCAGAAATGCAGAGATCTCTAAGTACCTAATCTGAAGTTTCTATTTAAAGTTGTTAGGGAAGAGTTTTTTGTTGCTGTTTTTATAAAAGTAAAGTGAGGAGAGTATCTCCCACACAGTAACAATAGCTACTTAACTGTTTTCCCATGAAGAGTCATTTTTGTGGTTTCTCCCTATACAATCCGTTCCATTCCTTCCTCTGTTATTTTCTTTTCCCCTTCTTATACTCTTTCCTCTTTATTTTCACCACTGTCTTTTTCCTGCTTCCTCCATTTATGTTATCACTTGTATGTGTTTCGAATTTCCCACATTCTTCAATAAATTGTTGTGGCAATCTTACAAGCAGGACCTGCCGAGTTACTAGTTCAGCCCTTAGGAACGAACTTCTTAGGACTGGCCTTTATAACAAAACAAAAAAGTTCTATAAACACAGTGAAACCTAAGTAGCATGTGTAGGCAGTCTCTTGTGTGTTTCACAAGTAGCAGAAACAGTTAATGAGCATTTGGTTCATTATATGGCTCCCTTTATAGCAGTTTTCAGAAAGGTTATACAGGATATAAAGCAGATGCTATCGCCAAATAGGGAGTGCTGTAATTATATTTACTAAATTATTCCAGACTGTAGAAAAATCCCAGAATATGTTGAGATATCAGATCCATTTTCTATCCAAAAAATGCTGTTTTAGTGCTACTAACATTTCTCACAACCATTTTGATTTTGACAAAATTTTGTTTTGGAAAATAATCAGAAAAAATCCAAAAGTATCAAACAGTCCATTTTGACATTTTTTGAAGGGAATTTTTTTATTTTACATTTCAAAATAACTTTTGTTTAGAAAGTTTCTTTATATAAAACTTTTTTTAAAAAATCTAAAAATGGTCAACAGTGAAATAAAAGGTTTCGACAGGCCTCAAATGAATTGTTTCCCAGAATTTTGTTCAATGAAAATTTTCAACATTTTGCCTCTTCATCCTAATTCAGGACGTTTTTTTAAAAAATTGGAAGTCCATGTTCTAAAATTTTTTTGTTAATATATATAAAACAGTTCATGTATACAAAATGTTACTGGTTAAAACAAAGGCAAATTACATCTGAGACACAAGTCACGAGGCTCACTGTTTCTGGAGATGCATATGATGAGGATGATCTGTGATGATAGTACACTTGTACCATTGAAATCAAATGATGCAGCTGTAGCAGCCAAAACCAGGAAGGTCAGAGACTCAAAGGCAAAGCAATAAAGCAAAATCATTTAGGGCCAGATTCACAAATAGAGTATGATCCCTTTGTCCACTGGCTCAAAGGAATAATAATCCAGCCACCAAAGCTCATCAGGGAATCTCCTTGTTAGGGATGAAATTTCTGATTGCACATCCGAGCTTTGTGGCCCCACCATTCCAACCAATCTTGCACAAGGAGAAGGCTGCAGGCAGAGAGAGAGAGAGAGTGTGGTAAACTTTAGGTCTCTGTGCTAGAGGCTGAACTTGGTGTTGTTCAGAGCATTATCGGGAAGGACCTAACACTGAAAAGCAGGGAACTAGTTCTGTCTCCTTGATGTCCAAGTTTGTCACCAGACAAAATCTGCCCCCTTAGATTTCTTCAAACTTCAAAAAGGGGATTTGTTTAAAGCTGTGTTCGATGAAATCCTCACCCAGTCCCTGAATCATCTCAGATTGTTTCCCCTGAGTCTCCCTGCTCCTGTCCCCTCTACATCATGTCAAAGTAAACTTCCTTTCCTGATGCTTTGACTACATCAAACTGCCACCTTCTTCATAGAATAGGGTGACCATCTGTCCTCTTTTAGGCATGAATGTCCCTTTTACACTCATGCCTCACTTTACGAGCACAATTGGTTCACAACTTTCTGCTCATAGGCAGAAACTCGTAAGAGGGACACTAAATTCCTATTAAATTACATGTAAAAGCCTCTGATTAGTTCCTAGGGCTCCCAACTCGGGGAAGGAGTGGCAGCAGATGGCACCGCTTTTGAAAGGTGCGTGAACCTTGGGTTGGGAAGGGTTAAAGGCTGGGGGTAGTTTGGGGCTGTGAATGGGAGGAAGGGTTAAAATCTGATGGCAGGATGGGGAGGGTTCAGGCTGCTGCAGTTTGGGGCCAGTGGTCGGGGGTCAGGCTGTGGGGTCAGGTGACGGGGAGGGAGTCTGGCTGCCGTGGTTTAGGGATGGAGGGGGGAGGGTGGCAGGGAGGTCTGGCCGTGGGGTTGGCAGGGGCGTCAAGCTGCTGCAGTTTGGGGCTGCGGGGGGTCAGACTAGGGGGGTTGAGGAAGGGGTAAGGCTCATATGAGCGGGGGAAGTTCACTCAGAGTGAACTAAGGTAGGTAAGCGTGCCCCTCATTTGAGCTAGTATTTGTAAATGAAGAACTCGTTTAACAAGGGACGAGTGTATTAGCTCCCTGGAGAGCACCCTGATTTTTTTTTTTTAAACAAGCAAATTGTCCCATATGTTTGCAAAGCAGGGACCTGAATTTTAAAACGACAGCTCTTTAAGCAGCAGGGACTGTCTGTTTACAGAGCTAGCTGGCAAAGGTGGACAGGCTCTTTAAACAGTGTCTTTAAACATGCTGTTGCCAGTAGCCCGCAGGGGTCGGAAGGAGGGGGGGCAAAATGGTCAGGTGGCGTGGCTGCTGCGCATTCTTTGTTCTCGCTGCCTGAGACAGACAGAGGAGGCTGTGTCTCAGATAATCCCCTCCACCCCTGCCTCCACAAACACTGGTGGCAGGTAATAGGTTTGGGATACGGAGGGCAGGGCCCTATGGTAGGGAATGGGGAGCAGCCACTCTGGGGGAAGAGGGGACAGCTGCTGAGGGCGTTGCACGTAGTTTCATAGCCCACAGGCAGCAGCAAACAGGCAAGTCTCTAGACTAAAGGGCAACTGGGCCCAAGCCAGAGGTTAGATGGGGGACCACAGGTTTGGAGGAGTCCTATGAAGGGTGGGGGGACAGGGCTCAGGACGGAGCATAGACAGGAAGAAGGGGACAAGGAAGGTGAATCAAGGAGGAGGGCTGGTAGGGCTGGATTAACTATTCTGGAGGTCAGGGCTATTAGATTTTGTGGGGTCCCCTGGGACTGGGGTGAGCACAAAAATCATGGGTTCAGAATATGAAAGGAGGGGCTCCAGGCTGGGGCAGAAGGCTGAGGTCTGAGATGGAGTGAGGGTGCTCCAGCTAGGAGTGCATGCTCTGAGGGAGAGCCTGGGATGAAGGGCTTGGGGTGCAGCAGAAGGGGCTCCAGGCCCACTGATGGGTGTGTGGAGTGTGGGAGGGGGCTCGCTTGGCCCACTGATGGATGGGGGCAAAGGGTTAAGTGCTCAGGACACCAGGCAATTTAAAAAGGGCCTGGGAGCCCCCAAACAATTTTAAATTGCTCAGGCAGGTGTGGCAGGTGGAATGCTCCACCTTTGGGAGGCTAATCCCCTGCTCCATTCTTTCTGTCTGTGCTTTCTCTCAAGGGCCAGAGCCACAGCCCTGCACCCTTCAAGAAGAGATGGAAAAAGGTGAGGTGATGGGAGAAATAGTTGGGGGTAAGGAGTGTGGCTGCCCCGCTTTGCCTAGGTGTTAATGGCTTAGAAGGGGAAGAATTCTTTACACAACATAATTCTTTTGGAATTTTGTAGCTATCTGAAAACTGATCAATAACTTAAATACACATATATCCTGTTACTTTGCTAATTGATGTGTGGTAAATTAAAAACTGAAAGAACTTTACCATAGATCCTGTTTGTTTGTTTGACTTTTCGGTTAGAGTTGGATTTCCAGATAAGTGACTTCCATCAAGTTTTAGCATTTGTTCAGGAAGGGGTATTTGAGCCATTAGGCTGCAGCCCTTATCGTAATCTGGCCCTGCCTGGGAGAATGGTGGAGCTAACTAAATCAGGATTGCAGAGGGGGAAAGAAGGGGTGGCCCATAGGCTGCAAGTAGGAAACAAACTGGCAGCATAATTTATCTGTTGTAAATCAACTGACTCCAGTGATTTTGGCCTAATAGGTTTCATTCTCTTTTTACACTACTGAAAAAATATCAAAGGGTTTACATTGTTCCAAAACCCATCCCCAGGGCTCCTCCCTGCTTCCAGCCTCCTGTCCTGACTCCTGGGCCCTGCACGCACCCCCAGCCTGGATTTTCAGCAGCTCACTCACGTACGCCTGCCTCCTCGCCCTCATTTTCCCAGTCTCCTGCTCTGGCTCTGCGCCTGTCTTTCTCACTACCAACCCTTACGCTACCAGCCCATCCTCTGGAAGACAACAAGATGAGGACAAAGAAGGCACTTCTTTAGAGTAATAACCGCTTAATTGTATGTATCTAGTTTTAATTTTTACCTATTTTTGTTTCGGTAATGCAATATAACCTTTAAATGGGTGCTTGGTCAATTGAACGTTATTTTGAATGTTTGTACTGCATAGTTCTAATGGATTGCCATTGAACTTGCATAGCTCCAAGCAATTTTATCAGGTGTCCTGTATTTCACATAAGGAAATATGGTCAACCTATCACTGAGTCTCTTTATGGGCTTCTTATCTTTTACTGCTTCTAACTCAGGCTCCCTGCCCTACCTTCAAGGCAAAAAGTAGTATGTTCTTGCCTCTCCTTACATGTGTGCTTTTATAGTGCTACACAAATGCTTAAACAAATTATTATAATAATCACAATAAAGTAATTACATTTTTTGGTAAAAGGTTTAGCTGAACCAATACTGTATGGTGCTCAGTATACTGCTGATGGAAATTTGCCAAACAAACATCAACCTCATAAGAACTTGGCAAACCTTACTGAGGAAATGAACATGTAGCCCGACAGCATCCTAAGTGCCTACCTCCCACTGCTCTGCAGTTAAAAGCACTTGCCCTGTGAATAAATTCACAGACTCATTGGGACACCATGGTATTAACTGTCCAAATAAAGAAACCGGGGGCGGGGGTGGGGGGGGCGCGCAGCAGAACCAGATCTTGCTAAAGTCAATGAAAAGTCACACATGAATGGCAACAGTGGAAGTTGAATTGGATTCTGGGTTACAGGAAGTGCAGAAATACTTCCAGATTTTCTGATTAAAAAATGAAATGGCTTAAATTGCAGGAAATGGAACTTCATTATTGAAATTTGAGAGCTACAGGTTTAAGATAGTTTAAAATAAACTTATTGGCCTACGTAATATCAATATGCACTATTTATATTTAAAAGACTTTGCAAATTTAGGAGAATGTTGGCACTTTTGTAACCACTGGACAAATGCCATGCGTATTAAGTGTTAGACTAATTAGATACATTCTTCCAAAAAAACATGTTTATTGTACTTGAAAAAAACTAGATGGAGGAAACAAGATGGATACAAAAGTTCTCTGAAAATACAGAAAGGGCATGTAATTAATAAAGAAAGAAAAGCAATTAAAATAGACATAGGATGGAGCTGGTGACGTTCCTCAGGAAGCACAACCATTATTTTGCCATTTATCTACTCTACATAAATAATTTAGGTAATAAACAATAATAATCCTATAATAGATTGTTCAAATGCAGTCATTAACTAAAAAGCAAGTAAAGGTCATGTTCTTCTGAAACTAACAGGCAGATGACATTTGCAGATAAGTAAAATGTATGTAAATCAGGTAATATATAAAGCTGCAAAATGAAACTAAAAAGCTGCAAAATGGAAACAATTTAGGGAAGTGGAGGTGAAGTAGCCATGCTTGTCAATGTAACTTCAGAGGTAAGAAAAGTCTACAGGGATATGAAAATCCTTTGAAAATATCCATCTGGTCTGTGAAGGTAAAGTGAAATTGGCTTTATGCTCTGGTTAGGACACCAATCAGCTCAGTTATGATCAGAATTAACAAATATTTTCTGGCCTGTTGTTTTGAAGGTGTTACTGGACTTGTTTGGCTCTCATTTCAGTAAGAATCTAAAATAACCTTTCTGAAATCGATGGAATTACAGCAGCGTGAAACTGTGGAAGAGAGAGAAGAATGAGGCCCACCGTCCTGGGAGAGCCTTGACTAATTCTTCACTCCCCCACCCCTTCGGCCCCTCTACTCTCCGATTTGCTCACCATGATCTTTTTTTTTTTTTCTGATTTGTCCGCCTTGATTAGTGTTTTTGGTTCTCTGTGCCTTAAATATTGAGTCTGTTCTGGTATGGCTATGGTCTGAAGAAGTGGGTCTGTCCCACAAAAGCTCACCTAATAAATTATTCTGTTAGTCTTTAAAGTGCTGCTTGACTGCTTTTTTGTCTTGGGAGAGTTTACCAGTAGCCAGCATTACCCATAGCCAAGGCATCTTCCTTGGCTCTTCTTTGATACTGGGTATCTAAATAGCAATAGCAGGGAAAAAATGCATATCTTTTCCTCTGCAATTAGATAAGAGCCTATTTCCCATCCTGCCATGTTTAGAGTTGAACCATACATACTAAGAAGACTAACTTGCCTCTTTGACCACACCAAAGACAAAGAACGATAGTCCTCAGGATCAAAGAAATTTTCCACAGAGGTCAGACAAGAAGAGGAGAATACTGGAAACAGGACACATGGATTTCTCAGCAGCTGACCCATAGCTGTTGAAATCTATTCCATAAGCATTAAGATGGTAACATGTTACCAATGTTAGAGCAAAGTGGAAGAACCACCTATTCTCCATTAGCTATTGAAAACAAAATAAAGACAAAAACCCTCTACCCAATATTCCCATTTTTAAAAAGGAGCAAAGAAAAAAACCTATGTATTTGTGAAGATCACTGATTGGCTGCATATACACTCATAAAGCACCCACATGCTACCGAGGGATGACAAGCACAGGGTAGACTGCATACAGCAGGGGCAGCTGCTGCAAGCCCTTCCAACTCTTTCACTGATTTACTACCCAGCTATCTTCTGAAGGGCTGGGAATTTTTTCCTTGATTGTGTTGACTGGCTCTAGGGAGGTGGAGGACATGCATTTTGGGCATAACAGAACATGTTGAAGAAATATTTGGACACAGGAATATGCAAGTGTAAACTGCCCTCAGGTAGGCTCAGCCCTGGGACCTCAGGAGGTTACTGCAGGCACCTCTACAGTCTGAGCTAAAGGCCTGCTGGCTCTTAGCTTAGGCTGTAGAGGATACTTACTCTCTCTCTATGAAGTGGTCTAGGTACCATTACACATAGGTGTGTGGATTACACAAGGAGACAAGAGATGCTTTGGTTTGTGCAGATAGGAAAAGAAGACAACAAACTAACAAGATACGCACCTAAAACATCATATGAATATTTTGTTTGCGTGTTTTTGACTATCTTGTCTTTTAATAGACTGTTAAGAGCGTCATGTAAAGAGCTGTACACAAACAACCATTGGCAACAAACAACTTCTGGTCCTAGAAAAATCTGTGAACAATGCTGTACATTCTTGAGCATCCTCTGCAGGCACCTTTTCCACTAACTAACTGTACACACAGACACACATCTGTCTCATGGAGTGTTCTCTGAACTGCTTGCAAACCCTTCCAGACAGTGACTGTACAATGGTTCCCTGACTGTGACTGGAGTTTTGGGGAACTAACAACACAAGTAATCACACACAAAAAGATTATTATTTAGGTTGCCATGTCAAGTACTTAAAAATATGAAGTGCCAGAATTAAGTTTCCCTGCACAATCTTAATTTGCCTCCTTTGTGCGTGCATGATGGTACGTGCTTTAATTACATACCCACATGCTGTTTTTTCAGGACCTCATCTCATTCAGTGAACCGGTTGGACCTGCTCTGGGGGGCTAATCAGGGTTCTGAGGACTCTGTAGTGAAGGAGACTTCTCTGTAGCACCACTTTGCCTCCTTTGTTGGAGAAGGTAGATAGTGAATGAGCCAAGAGATTGCAGAAAGAGAAAGGATGGTCTCATGGTTCATGCAGTTGAATGCTGCTCTTGAAAACTGAATTCTACCTTTTCCTCTGTCACAGAGATCCTAAATGGTGCTGGGCAAGTCACTTAAACCAAACTTTTCACAGTGTTCCTCATTTTCTGGGGACCTCTGGTTATGATCTGCGGAAGTGTTGAGCACTCATCACTGCAGCTGAAGTCACTGGGAGCTGTGCTTTGAACCTGTAGCTTGCTGTACAATACCAAGTACTCTCAAACATCAGACCTTAGACATTTCACACCAGACACACCAAACTGTGAAATCTTTCGACTTCAATCTCTTAAGCTTCAGTTCCCCCGCTGCAAAGTAGGAAAAATAAGGGTGTTGGGAAGATAAGTTAATATTTGTGAAACATTAGCCAGTAGAGCGATAAACACTTTAGAAAAGCCCTTGAGGAAATTAATAATTCTGTCTTCAGAGCATGATTGAATAATATGCAGTAACTTAAGGCTGGGCCATATATTTCACAACATGGAGGGAAAAAATATTGCCAGCTGCTCCTTAAATGAGCACTGTCCATCCTGCTTGCTGAAATCTTTCATATCCATGGACATTTATCTCAACTCTAGCCCACTGGTTCTCAAACGGGGGTCACAGTGTGATTATCTGGGGGAATTGGGCTGCGAGCCCTGATCCTAGCTAAGCTGTAAGCCCAAAGCACCCCCAGCCTTGCTTCACCTCCAAAAAAAGGGTGCTAAATAGAAGTTTGCCCAAGACTCCATATTTCCTTTGGCGTGGCTGGGGGTCTGAGACAACATTAGACCAGCATTTCTTTAACTATGTTCCATGAAACACTGGTGTTCTGTGAGCAACTCACTGGTGCACCACAAGTATCTGACTTTTTTTTTTATATCATACACTGATGGCAGATATTTCCTGTTATTAACACCAGATACAATGTTACTCCTTCATTACTATGATACCTGATTAGACTAGTTCATCTTATTTTTGCTGTATATGTAGCTGTTTGGGTTTTTTTGGTTTAACAATTTTTCTGAAGAAAATTTTCATAGGTGTGCCACGAAAAAAATATTGTTTGGTGTTCCATGGTCTAAAAAAGTTTAAGAAACACTACATGAGAGGCCCAATTGTTGAGTTGTTGAAGCAGTACTTCATTATTTAACAGTCAGACATACAGCCACACTCTTTCTCCTTAAAATAATAGTGACCTCTACAGCCAAAACCACAAAAAATTAAAGTATCTTGAATGTTACATTAAACATGATTTTAACCGAATTATTTCCTCTGGTACTGAAAAATTGTAAGGTGTCATTTTGGTCTGCTGAACTAATGAAGACACATCTTACTGTGGATTTTTTCCACTACAAAGTAGAAGCAGCAAAGAAAGCCAGATGTGATGTTGCTACAAATTGCCTATACCAAAATGCTGCATACAATAGGTGAGGAGCTTGTTCTGTCAGCATGCAAAAGATACTGTGTCATTTGTTTGGCAATATTGCTGCCAAAAGTCTATTAAACCTTCTATGCTGAAATGCTGAACATGGGAGATGTTTGAAAATATCAAAATACAAGTCATGCACAAAATTAAGCTCTCTGCTTTCAGTATGATTAGCTGGCAAATTGATGAAAAAGCCAATGTTAGTAACTGCACAAAACTGATAGCATTCTTGTGGGTAGGCTAATGCCAGGGATGTTAAGGACGAGTTCTTATTCTGTGAACAACTTAAAGCAACCACAACAGCACAGGCCATTTCCAATAAAGCGAATGCCTTTTTCCAAAGCAATGGCATTGAGCAGGAATCTACCAACAGTGGTGGACAGTGGGTATGAGAGACAAGGGAAAGCAACACTTTCTCAAACTGCCATCCTGGCCCCACCCACACTCTATTCCCAGTCCTGCTCCTCTGAAGCCTGGCTCCCCCAGGATTGTCTGGGATTCAGCCCACCAAGGCTGGGGCCACGCTGCCAGCTCTCTGGGGGCTGTCTGCCATCCTTCCTTCCTCTCCCCAGTGTTCTGGTCAAGGCCAGGGAACTCTGGAGCCACATGCTACCCACTCTCCTCCCCATGATCTGGCTGGGGCCACTCATCGCCCACTGCAGGAGTGGGGCATGTGGATCCCATGAGGCTCTGGGCAGAAGAGATGGAGCTGGGGACTTGCCTCTCCTGCCCCGAGGTTCATCTGCTACCCATGTTGACGGTGCTCCAAGCCTGATAGGTACATGGTCTGGCTTTCGGCAGAAGGTACAGTGCTAGTCACCTAATGTTATTGTCACTCAGTAAGGAATCCATCATCGAGTGCTAGCTGCAAAGACATTATCAATGTGCCTTAATGTTTCAGTAACATTTAATGGTAAGCCGTCAACTAAATTAAAGCACATGCTCTGGATATGCTCTTTCTATGGCATGCACATGAAAGTGTGGTGTTATACTTCATTAAGAGAAGGTGCCAAATTTTCCTGAAACAAGAGCTGAACAAGAAGTTCGGTGACAAGAAATGGTTTCTCTGCATAGCCTATCTAGTTGGCATCTTTGACAGCTTTAATGACCTTGGTCTGTTGCTTCAGGGAAAATACACTTGACTAATAAGGTCAGAGCCTTGCAGATGAAATTATATCTTTGGTGCGGGAAGATAGGCACAGACAAGACATGTTCCTGACACTTCCTCATTCAGGCTGCATCTACACTACAAGATAAAATCAAATTTAATTCAATTAGCTCAAATTTACCATGTGACAGTCTTCACTGTGAAGACCATTAGCTCAGTTTTGGGTGCACTAATCGCTGTTACCTGACAGGTATAGCAGCAAGCTCAAATTCAGAAGTTCAATTAAATGCAAGTGTGGAAGCACCACATCTTAAAAGCAAATTTATTAGGCACCAGAGGTGTCCCATATGTAACTCATAACACCCCTCTCAGTGCTCTGCTCTGGCCGCTGCTCTCCAGGAACAGGGAGAGCCTGAATTTCCAAGTGGGAGCTGTGAGCCTTTAGCTGTGGGCTCAGTTTGTATGACAGCCTGAGAAATGGCTTCTTTCTTTCTATGCTGTTAGCCGTGTGAGGGCATCTACCTCTTCAAATAGCCCCTGCAGGGAGTTCGTGGCTCTGTCTGTATACTTGCTATTTTTTCTGCCCTGCCTGGCGCCAGCCCCTGCCCCACCGTACCACTTGTTAACAAGGCTGTGCTGGGGGTTGTGCTTACATAACACATCAAGAAACTTCTTAGTGGCTTACGTTTGTGTACAAGCCCCCTTCCCTCCCCCACAGGGACCACACAGTCTGGATCTTTCCAGTGCTCAGCCACAGCACATGGGTAGCCCCCAACCCAAACTAATAAAAGGATGTGCCTGCTGTTCAGTGCTGATGATGCTGCCAGTCGCGTGGGAAAGAGAGGGCTTTGCTGCCGCCATGAGGAAGTCTTCCCTAGTGGTTAAGATACGGGGGCCTTTGTTCCCACCACCATGGGGAAGTCTCCCCCAGCAGTTAAGATGCTGGGGACTTTTCTGCCGCTGTGGGAAAGTCTCCCTGTTGGTTAAGATACTGGGGGCTTTGCTGCTGCCATGGGGAGGTCTCCCCCGGTGGTTAAGATACGGGGGTGCTTTGCTGCTGCCACTAGGGAAAAGTCTCTCCTGGCAGCTAAGGGCCTTGCTGCTGATGGGGGAGGGCTATTTCAACTGGTCATCCAGTGACACACATCCCTCGTGGCCCATATGAGGGCTTGCTGCTACCATCAGGAAAAAGTCTCCCCCAGCAGCTAATGGGCTTGCTGCCGACGGGGGGAGGACCATTTCAACTGGTCATCCAGTGACCCACCCCAACCCTGGGCCCATACCTGGGCTTGCTGCCACTGGGGGAAAAACCAACCTTTTTTTTTTCCTGCACAGTCTGGGACCCCCCACTCAGACTATCCCCAGCATCAATATAGTGTAGGGGGAAACCAAAAATTCTCTCTTTCTTCCTACATTCTTCTCAGTGTAAGAAACTTTCCAAGCCCCAGCATTACTTTCAGGGCTAACATTTCAGCAATGATGGGAGGTGGGATACTCGGTGGATGGCCAGTTGAGAACACAGTCATTGCATGGAAGCCTTATAGTGCACTGGAATGGCAAAAACCCTTTCCATAAACAATAATGTATGAGGAAACCAAAAATTCTCTCTTTCTTTCTTCATACATTTTCCCCCTGCATTATTTTCAGTGATCACATTTCTGTAATGATGGGGAGGTAGGATGGATGGCCAGTTGAGAATACAGTCACTGCACCCATGTTGGCAATGTAATGTGTGGAGAAACCAAAAATTCTAATGTTGAGTGTCTTCTGCATTGTTTTCAGGGATCGACATATTTTCAGGGATCAGGAGAGGGAATGATGAAAATGCAATGAGGGAAGATGACGTCAAAGACCAGAGAGCATACCCAGAATGCTATGGGGATGAGGGAACTGTGGGATAGCTTCCCACAATGCACTACTGAAACAGTCGATGTTAGCCAATGTGTGTATGGCAGCAATGACTTGATTTTGTGGGGAGTACGGTGTGAAGTGAGGATGATCAAAATCAAACTTCTAAATTCCAGAATTAGAAAATTGATACAAATTCAAATTTATCTCGTAGTATAGACACAGCCTCAGTGAAGAGGAAGAAGTCAACACTGATAGTACTCTCAAGTCAACTATCAATTAACATCTGAGAGTCCTTCAGAGTACTCTCAGGCTATGGCTAGACTGATGAGAACTGTCAGTAAAAGATATGCAAATTGCACAATGCATTTGCAGATCTTTTGCCAACAGTTCTGTTGGGAGAGGCTTTTCCAGCATTTGGCCTGTCCACATGGGGCCAAATGTCATAAAAACCCTCTGTTGAGGCATCCCTTCTTCACGAAGCAAGGCACACAGGGATTTCAACAGAACACTCCTGACCGGCAGATCTCTTCTGACTGATCTGCAGTCTGGACATGCACTCTGTCACCAAAACTTCAGTCAGCAGAAGTTGTGCTGACAGAAGCCTGCAGTCACTGTATAGCTTTACTCTACTTCCCAGCGGTACTCGAAACTCTTCATTCTCTTGTGAAGAATCCTTTCAGTATAACAGCTCAGCAGTTACATATTGAGGATGTTCATGCACAAGAATAGTTTGCCGACATGATCAGTGATGATGCAATGAAAACAATATTCACACAGCTTGCTTCCATTCAGTTGCAAGTAAATACCCACTAGTGTCTGAAATGACCCTTAGAATCCTTATTCCATTTTCCACTAGCTATGAATTTAAGAGTGGATGTAATCTCAAAACCAATTTAATATGAAGGATGATATTAGATGTGCTCTTTCTAGAACAATGCCAAAAATAAAACTTCTGGTGTCGAACAAACAGCACCATCCATCTCACTGATTTTTTTTGCTGCTGCTGCTGCTGCTGATTAACTGCTGCTCAAGTACTGAAACAAAATTCTACTTAAACATAACTTTTGTGCTTCTAAGAATAATCTGATACAAATGTGTTATAGTTTTAATTTAACAGCAATGAGAAAAGGTAAATTCATTTTACACATTAGGGTTTCTGTTTACCATAGTGTTAAGAATAAATAATGTGCTTTTAATTTCTAGGGATGGCTCGTGCTCAAAGGCTTACCGTGTGAAAGGGGTCACCAGCACAAAGAGTCTGAGAACCACGACTCTAGCCCCAGTTAGCCAATTTAAATCAGCATTTAAGAATCACAGATAACTAGAAAAGTAGCTCTCAACCTTTCCAGTCTACTGCACCCTTCTGAGGAGTCTGATTTGTCTTGTCCACCTCTTGTTTCATTTAATTTAAAAATGATTTGCTTGCAAAATCAGGCATAAAAATACCAAAGCGTCACAGCACAACGCTACTGAAAAATTGTTTATTTTCTCATATTTACCATGTAATTATAAAATAAATTACATATAAATACTGTACTTACATTCTGATGCATAGTTCGGTATATAATATGGTAGTGTATAGTATATAGTATAAACAAATCATTGTATACAATTTTAGTTCGTATTGACTTTGCTAGTGATTTTATAGAGCCTGTTGTAAAAGTAGGTAAATGTCTAGATAAGCTGATGTACCCTCTGGAAGACCTTTGAGTGCACCCAGGGGTGCATGTACCCTGGTAGAAAGCCACTGATCTAGAATATTAATTCTAACAATCTGCTAATCATGTTGAAAGAAAGAGAGCAAAATGGAGAAAAAGTGACGTTCTGGATGTTGGATATAGAATCTCTCTTTTCTCAGCCAGTTGGACTAAATAAAAAGCAAAGAAGGCCATTACATCAGAAGTCAATATTCTAGAAGGGGGACATAAGAAAAGGAAGAATAGTAAATAAAAAAAACTGGAGCTCCATATATCTTAGCTGTTCTGCTGATAGTGAGCTATTTTAATCAAGCCCAAAAGAAACAAAACCTAACCCCTGCTCCAAACAAAGACTCTTAAGAAAGTCTTCACAAAATTAACATACAGGAAATGAGCTCTTCTTAAAAAGACAAGTTGATTGGAAAGTTCAAAAAACCAGGAGGCAATCAGGCTTTTTCCCTACTTTCTGAGTGTGAAGGAAGCTGGAGCAATCTTATGAAGAAAGATTAGGATGAGCTGGAAAAAACAAAGCTGGTGCCATGGAAAATTCAAGAAATGCTATTTTAGAAACATGAACTCATTCGGAGACCAGATGCAGATCTTGGGGAAAATAATTCTTCAGTTACATTGGCCCTATCAGCTGAAGTTAATGTGGCCATTTCATTACGAAAGTTTCTGGAGGAGAAACTGGCTGTGTTTCAGCTCTGAGAGATTAGTACAGTTTTAGCCTCTCATCTGGCAACATCTGTAGGTAGCCAGATGACCAATTATCATGAGTGTGTCCAAGTTTCCTGTAGTCCCATGAAGTTTGTTTACAGCCACCAGTCCCAGCTGTCAGTGTTCTGTGCTGTTATTTATCTCTAATTTACCCCAAAATGTCTTCTAAGACCCTGGTAAGCAGTGGGAACGTTGACAATGCTGCTAGACAACAGTAACCTCCCATCGTCCAGCAAATTCTCTCATTCGGCACCCGTCAGGTCCCAAGGGTGCCACACTAGAGAGGTTCAAACTGTACTTAATGTTGCACCTGTTTCTCAGCCTCTTTTTGATCAGATTATTTAAGTGTAACCCACATACCTACTGGGTATGGTTCACTGTCCTATGTAATGGCACCCAGACCACTTAGAGAGAAAGTCTCCTCTACAGCCTTAGCAACCAAGCTGTAGAGGCCCATGAACTAAACTCTAGAAGTCCCGGGTTCAGTTCCATCTCAGTTTTCCATAAGTATGAGATTAAAGAAATATCATTTCCAGGAGAGTGATGTGAGTGGCTAAAGCAGAGGACATCTATTCTAGTCTCACATCAGATGACCCTATCACCATTTTTCTAACAACCAAAATGTTTCTAGAAGCTGTTTTGCAGTTTCATTCATTTCACTTTCAGCGTCTTTAAGGCCAGTGTGCTGCCTTTACAAGATACTCTACAGGCCACACATCGAGCAAGAAATTACATTTTAACCACCAGCCTGGCTAGTTCATTTCTCTCTTTAAAAAAGCGGCGGGGGACTAAAGCTAAGCAGGTGTTTATGTCCCCTAAACGAGCCTTAGACCCTTGTTAGCTTTTAAGCATTCTTCCTAGATATGGCATAATGCTGCAAGTGTAATAGAAAGCAGCAGTTAAAAACCTTTTTATGTATACTCATATGACATAAAAGTACAACAAACATGCCCCTCTCAGTCAAATACCTTATTAAAATTGGATCAGATATCAACTGTGCTTTACATGCTGACAACTGCACATGGGCACAGCTTTCCATTTGATAGTTCTATGAAATTGACTGCTTGGCTGTGGCTTGGAGTTGTCCATGTTGTCACGACTTTTAATAGATGGCCTTAAAAATACCTCTAATTGTTCAAATGTGCGACAAAAGCTTGAATGCAAAAGGCCACTTCAGCATTAGGACAGCACCTTTCTTTGAAATAGCTCGTGTAATGTTTTACACAGGAGAAAAAGTACAAAGAGTGATCAAAAGAAACAGTGTATTTTCCAATATATTGATGATGAGTAGAGATGCTTGGAAAAGAGGGTACAGCTTTCAGACAAACTTCATGCTTTGTTTTATCTTGAAATGTCTGAAATTTTATTTTCAATTTCATTGTAATTTTGAAGTGTTTCAACCAGTTTGAGAAATAAGTTTGTGGCAACATCTCTGTAAAAAAAGGTGGACACATGATACAGGATCAAGAACATTAGCTAGGAAATGTGCTAAATATATATTATGTGCAGGGAAGGCGAACAGACTTGCCGGGCCTACAGGCAAAGTGAGGGGGCCCAGATTCATGCATCCCACAGCCCTCAGAGCTACCTTGAGCACAATGCCCAATGCTCTGGTGGCAACCTACAGGGTCCAGGCTACAAGTGCCCTTGCTCCTGTGGTAGCAGCAGCAGCAGCCAGGAGCTCTGGGTCCTTTTGAATTGCTGGGCCCTGGGACAACAGCCCATTTTGCTGCCTCTCTTCTGGTTGTATGTCATGCAGGAGGTCAGACTGCTTCATTGTAATGGGCCCTTTTGAGTTTAAAGCCTACGATCTATAAAGTGTCTGCATGTCCTTTCCCTATTTGTAAAATAAAGCCTTCAAATCAAGACTGAAAGATGCTAAGATCTATGCTAAACACAAGATATTGGGCTTGGTGCACAAATGCCTGGAGGAAATTCAAATAAGATGATCACAGAAGTTCCTTCTGTCTGTCTCTTAACTCAGGCCAGGTCTACACTAGACCTTACAGTCGATCATAAATATGCAATTCCAGCTATGACATTTGTGAAGCTGGAATGAACACATCCATGATCAACTTATCTGGTTGTTCTCACTGAAGGATGTCAATAGGAGAGTTAGGGAGGTTGATGGGAGAAACTCTCCTGTTGACCTCCCTTACACCTAATGAGAATAAGGAGTACAGGGCTCGATTGTCAATCCCTTACAGTTCAATTTCACGCATCCCCACTAGGCACACGAAATCAAACCCTGGAAGATCAACCCTGATGGGGTCGATCTGCATAGATGTACCCTCAGAAACACTGCCCTTCACCCACTTTTCTCTAATCCTGCCCTTACAGGCTGCCTAGGTTTCAAGCACACATTCAGCCAGTGGCTACATATGCCACTGCTTCACTCACACCACCACTCAACGTGTTTTTGTTTAGCTTACCACTCAGACTACCCACCTCAGCACATTACCGCAACCACAAAATGAGAAGTTGTGCTGTCTCTGCCTTTACATCCCACACATATCTTGAACATCTTCTACAAGAGAAATAACTGCGCTCCTGGGGAAACTTCCCACTGACACTATGGTTGGTTGGAGAATTAAATTCCCTTCACATCTGTCTAACTGATTGCTGGGGATTTGCTCCTGCAGTAATAACGACAATGGGAATGTTGACATTCATTTCAGTGGCAGTAGATTTGATCCATACTCAACCAATATAGTCCCCCAAAACCAGTCAGATACAAGAATATTGTTTTTATGACAAAAGCAGCAGCTTTTGTCAATTGGAGAAGTTGAAATCCTGCCTTCAAAATGTTTTGTAAGAAACAAAAAGAAAATAGCTATTTATCTGTACAGAAACTAATGTTAACTTATTTCTAACTTTTTTAGCAGAGTTATACAACATATTAATGAAATGCAAATATCTTAATTCATTATGCTTGTATGTTTGAGTTGCTCATTCGGTACTTTTCTCAAGGGATATTGAATCATATTGCAGCATGCAAAAAGAATGTATTATATTAATTTAAATATCCACATTGTGCAACTGGGTGCTTCAATTATGCCTAGGAAATTCAATATAATATACAGTGGGTTCTCTTTATGTTATTTTATTATGGAAATACAATCTCTTTGTTGCTAAATTTGAAGGAATATGGTACCACTCAATGTGCATCTCAAGTGATAAATGAACACCACTCTGATATTTCAGATGATGCAGTAACTCCAAAAGAGTAATCCATAACAATCTGATGCCTCTGTCCTGCAAAAAGCACAACCTAGGCACATGGTTCAGCCCATGCTGAGCTCACCGCAGTATTGAAGCCTAAACAAAAATTCTAGAGGGCTCAGTGGGACCACCAAGGGAGTATGCCCAAGTGCTTGAGCAGTAGGTCGTTGCAGAACTGTGCCCTTGAATTCAATATTCAGTTAATGCATATTCCTACCCGTCCAGGATTAAACGCTGTGTAATTATCGGGTTACTTAGCTAACCTATCAGCTAGTACAATGTCTCCAAAGACTTTATTTTATTCACTGTTTGATCTTTAGTCTCATATAAAAGTTGTGTAAAGGCAACGTCGATGTGCTTGCTTTTACCAACAAAGTTACTTACAGATACACAAAAGGAAAAGTGGCCTACATGTTTAACTCAGTGTTTCTCTCATTACAATGGAAAGTACCTAATCCTGTCCCTGAAGCTGTTGCCCCATGAAATTTGTAATATTAGGGCAAAAGTCTGAATGCTGAATGTTGGGCCATAATTTGTTCAGAACTCAGTCTTCCACTTCACATGATTTCTTTTAAACAGTGCGAAAGAGCTGCCGAAATGTACAGTTTCAACAGAAAGAAAATATAGTAACAAAGCTACCCAAACCTGGCGCATATTATTTATAGTGTAGATAATACTTAGCATTCTAGATTACATTAGAAAGGGGAAACTGCAAAACAAAGCAAATTTGTATTTCATAGTATGCTTTGAGGGGACTAAAATCTTAGTGTTTCACAAGAAGTACAGTGACTACTAACATTAAAAAAAAGAATATTTATTTGAGGATTTCAGAGTAGTAGTAGTCTGAATTGGCGCTGCCACAGGAGCAGGACGTGGGCAGCCATGTCAAGTGGTCAGAGCAGAAGTCATTTCGGGTGGTCAGAAAAGGAGTGTGTAGCCAGCAATCATACCCCAGAACCAGGGCCAAGGCTCAGAGTTGACATCAGGGGGTCAGGAATCAGAACTGGGGTTCAGTTTCTTTTACATAGGGAGAGAGACAAGGAAGGAGCAAGTCTGAGAATGAGGCAGGGGCTATCACATCATTTGGCAAATGCTTTAAGGAACCACCACTGAACTGCTGCTACCCCTGGGCTTAAAAGCTGCTCTACTGACTCTTCCAACCAATCAGGCTCCGTAGGCAATCAGACTGCCAGCTACAGACCAGCTGTGCTCCTTAGGTTGCCTAGAGACAGGTTCTGCGGCAGGGTCTGCTTCCTGACAGAGGATGATGGCAATGCCAAAGAGTGATAAAGAGAAGTAAGCCAGTAAAAAAATATCACTTGTTTAAATCCAGCCCAGGCTGGTAGCTATTTAAAGTCACTGTTAGCTGATAAATGCCCAGGTGACTGTGTGAAATAAGTTTGGCCTCTGTCCAATTCTCAGAGGTGCATCTAAAAAACTGCTGCAAGTGAAGTGACAAGCTTGTTTGCAGTAGAAGAACAGAGACCAATGACTGAACACACCTGGATTCCCATCAGTGCTGCGGGAGACCATCTCAGGTCATGGCTGGCAAGTGACAAGAGGAAGCTTATATTGCTCCTTTCCCCGTGCTGCACCTACTCTGCGGGCAACACACTGCAGTCAGTCTTGCACTTTCCATGAGCACTACGCCTTCAGTCAGAATTAATATAAGCAGCCTTTCAAAAGCACTTTGGGCATTCAAAGTTATGTACAAATCCTGACTCTCATTACACCCCTGAGAGATAGGTGGGTAAATATTATTGTCCCCATGTTACCAAAGGAAAATCAAAGCCGGAAAGATGAAGTGACTTGTCCAAGGCCACACAGTCATTCAGTAATAAAGAAAATGATGAGAACTCAGGGCTTCTTCTTTCCCAACTTTGTGTGCTCACTCCCCCAGCCCATCCAGCAATAGCTTATTTAAGAGCCTGACTCTTCAAATACTAGTGTACATGACTAGCTTCATTCATATGAGCGGTCCCATTGAATTCTGTCTGCGCAATCTGACTTTGTGAGGGATTTAGTCACATTCAAATGTTTACTTACGTTTCTGCACAAAACATAACACACATGTGCTTAAATAGCTTCCTAAACAGGGAACAGACACAGATTAAAACTCCCAAATCTGGAATTTTCCATCATCTGTCAGGGCCATGGATCTTGATGTAATGATTTTTTCTTGTTAGTGGGTTTTATACTCCTTGCCAGCAGTGGTAGCATGATTAGTTTTCCCAGAAGATACCCCTTGTGCCTTGGGCATAGTGAGGAGTCACCTTAGATGGAGGCATCAGGTGTCACAAAAAAGAACCGAAGACCCAACACATGAAAGGAAAGCAGAAAAATTATTCCAAGTCCAAGCATTAGGGAAGAGGCTTGAGCCACATCTGAGGGGATGAGCTAAAAATAGCATGTTTCAATAAGGACCAGGTTTGCCATTCAGTATTTTTTTTAAAACAACAAAACGGAATCTCAGCATTTCATATATAATAAAACTTCAAACACTAGACTGTTGTAATGCTATTCAGGTGGCTACAGTGAAGTGGGTCATGATAGCCATAATATTAAGTATACCAGTATTATCAGAAATTTACATCCTAGTTTCCTCCTCAGTGTCACCTGACAGCCATATTTTTTTAAAACAGTTTGCTACCACAAGAAAGTAACCCAGCAGTAGCAATTCTCTGGGTCCCTGTTGCAAAATATATTGATCATTAGCTCATAAGAGATGTTCACCTTTTGTTCATGTGGCCCATATTAGTAGTGATCAACTGAGAGCTGATTAATCAAAGATTTGGGAATTTGATTTTAATAATCTCATTGCATCAATAGTATTTAATAAGAAGAATTCAAGAGTACTTCACATGCTGACTTTGCACATTATTTCCAACTCAGATATCTGCAGTGAGATTTTACAATCAGTGTAAAGTTATTCAGGTCACTACCTTCTGACAAAGTAAATCTGATATTTCAGTTTCACTTCTGATCTTTGTGCAAAAGAACACCAGTGAATTGAAAAGATTGATTGCATGTCAGAAAGTCAGCACAATTTACCCTTATGTTCCTATATTTGTTTTGACAGATTGGTGTGATTAATTCCAAGTTGGGAGTATGATTTCTGTGTGTGCACTTTTTATGACCATGCATGCATTTTTCAAACATTTGAGGCCAAATGGAGTTGCATCAGCTGTCAATCCGTTATGGGCTCCCTAATCCATCAACATTTTACTGGTTATCCAGACAGAGTGAGAGAGAGACCAGAATAGTAACCACAATGACTAGGGATCAGTGAGTTTCAACCTCAGAGCCTAGAGACAGCCAAGCAGAGCACAGAGTAGGTTAACCCGTTTAATAACTGGAATGGATACAAAATGCCGCGTCCATTATAAGTATGGACCAGCTCACTTTCAATAAGTTTTGCACCTGTGCTCCATGCTTCGTCCATTGAACTGAACCCAAACCAGAAGTTGAAAATGTTTGGTAAAGCAAGATAGAACGAGATTTCTGTAGGTTCTCTATATCTTCCCACGTAAGCCCTTCTCTCTTTGTTTTTCCTACTGACAGGTTCTTATGAAGGGGAATTTTTGTCAATTGCTTCTTATTCCATTTCAAGTAACGAGATCTTTGACACCACCCACCACACTCAGCAAACCTACCTGCTTTCATGTTTCATTACAAACCTGATAAAAGATCAAGGTTCATGAATGTATCAGATGAACCCACACTAACCGTCCACAGACATCAAGGAAGAATTTATGGTCTTGAGTGGAGATTTGTACAAAACAGAGATTAATTTTTATGATCAAATCAGGCCCACAAAAAGTTCTCCAGCCCCAAGAGAACTGAAAAGGCCAACTTGTAGATAGCTCTAGTCTCTACATACTGAGGGTACATCTACAACTTGCTGGGAGATCAACTCAGTCAGGGTCAATCTTCAAGGGTTCAACCCACGCACCTAGTAGGGATGCATGAAATCGAACTATCATTATTGGGAGGAGTAAGAGTAGTCCACAACAGAGTTTCTCCCATCAACCTCCCTCAGTGAGGACAGCAAAATAATATGATACTAGATAAGTTGATTCCAGCTATGCAATTGTTGTAGCTGGAATTGTATATCTAGGATTGACTTTTAGGTCTAGTGTAGACCTGACCCGAGTTACAGAAATCGTAAGTCCCCTAGCCCAGTGTGGTATTCTTGAATCTCACAACATTTCTTCCTCTCTTTCATGTTAATCACCTGTCTTATTAAATTAGTGGATGCTGTAGGAGAGAAGGAGCAAAAATGATAAATACCTCCTTAGCTTCGCTCACCATGCAGCAGAAACGTAGGCACGTGCATCTTCACAGGAAACAGGAAATGTTTCTGTGATGAATTTATGATGGATGTTCTGGATGGGGCCAGCAAGCAGGTTCAGTACCAAAAACAGGGACATACAACTGAAGGAATGGCATGATGATAGGCAAGCAGAAAGGCTCAGGCTGGCTGCAAAACTTGAGGACAGGGTTTTGTCATGGGAGCAGGCACTTGCCTTACAGTTCCTGGAACAGGAAGAGTGGTTTAGGAAGGAGGACAAAGGTCATTAGAAAGAGCTACTTTGGTGGCTGCTGCTACTAATGACAACAAGGCTACCAGCTCCCACTGCACTCACACCATGGCCTGCAGCCCTTCCATGGTGCCATGTGATGCAACCCAGGAACAACTTGACGAACTCCATGGAGAAGTGGCTCCTGCAATCAGGCCTTATGATAGGCAGGGCAGGAAAACTTTGCCCCTGAAATCCTCCATATTGGCCTCTTTTCTTCTGGAGGCCTCCATCTCCTCTCTCAGCAAAAAGTGTGCAGCAAATGTGAAAGGAAGGGGAAAGAGAACAAGAAACCAGGGGACATGTATCAGTAGTGGGTTCACTGTTTCATATGCTGTTATGAATTGGAGCTGCAAGGGAAAGACTAACCTTGCCTGGAGAGCTAAGAAAGGATTAAGCTAACCTGCCTCTCAGGGAGGGTTCTGGGGGAAGGTGGAAAAGAGCCAATAGGAGCTAGCAGAAAAATTCAAACCTGAAACTGAACAGCAGCAGCATCTCACCTTTGTTAAGAAACACAGACAGAGAAAGAAGGGGATCTCTCAAGGGATGGAGGGGAAGAAATGAGCTTTTCCAGAACAGATCCTCTGGGTTCATCAGAAAGAGCAAGTAGGAGAAAACATAGGTAGTCCGGTAACGTTTACTGCTTTCATTACTGGGGGGGAGGGGTTGGAAATTATGTCTAAGCTGGTTATTTGTTCCCTTTGTTCTTTCCTGTAACCAAGAATCTGACACAGGGAAAAATCCCTGTGTTCTGCTTCGATTCATGGCTTTTAACACCAAGCCATTTACAATGCTTGCAAAAATAGTCTTGTTTTAATAATAAAAGTGATTTCTTCTGAAATAAATGTAGGTTAGCCATCTGGGAGATACTGCCAAAGTACTTTGAAAGACAATGAGAATGTAAAAATCATGCAAAAAGACCCTGCAAGATAACTAAGAATGGAGGCAAATCTCATATTATCAGATGGGGGAGGAGATTGACAGTCACATATTTAATATTCATTCAGTTAAACCAAAGAGGGAAGGAACTAAATAATTTGCATTTGAGCAGATGATCTCCAGTGGAAGAAGCAGCAGGAGGAAATGTCCTGCTATACAGATGCCATGTTGCCTACCTCACAGCTGGAAGTAGACTTTCTCAGGAGGTATTACCAGAATAATCCATTTCAAAAACATTCATTGGACAAAAAAGTAGGGAAGTGGAAATGGGACAAAACAATCCTAGGTTGTCCACCTTTCATCTAAGACAAAAAAAAGTACAAGCCACGTTGATGTAACTGAGGTTAGTATTTTACCTTGCACCAATCCAGCTGTTAAGGTTTAGACTAGGGATCTCCAACCAAAACATCAAGAAAAAACCATTTTTTACAATTCAGTTACAAAACTCAATACTTCAAGAGCCGCAATGCATGTGAGTATGAGACAATCCTTAATAAATAGTGTCAAACTGTACTATTTGTAACCCCTATTCTAAGAACAGCAAACAGACATAATGAGTTGCACCAGTTAGAAAGTTGTTACCCCCATCTCCAGGCTTTACCCATCTCAGCCTCCAAATCCACACCCTATCCCCAAGCTTTACCCACCCCATCCCACCCCCCCCATCCCTAGGCTTAACCACTATCAATGCCAAATCACAACCCCCACCCCCGGCATCCGACTATCCCCAGGTTTAATCCACCTCAGATGCTCTTCCCTAACCTGCCAACTGAATCCAGATTTTACTTGCCCATCCACTGCTCTCCCCCTCCCCCTCACATACACATACCTTCCCTCTCCCTGCTCTGGATCACCCCCAAATTTCTCAGGCCACAAAGTGCTTGAACTTTTCCCAGCTAGTCCCCAGCCAGCGGCACTGGCACTGGCACTGGACTCACTGGGTCCCGGGGCCGGGTGGGGAGCTGTCCTTGGACCACTGGGTGCAGCTCCAGGCTCCAGTAGCTGCTGGGGAGCGAGGAGGAGCTGGGGAGCACTGTAGTGCCCAGGAGAAACTGCTGGCCCAGTGGAGAGGGAAGTTGTGCTCACAGGAGGTCTAACCCCCACAGCCTCTTCCTCCTTAGTGTGGCTGGGCAGCTCAGGAAGGGGCAGACTTGGCCAACCCGCCCTCTGCTCACTTCACCCAGATGCAGCGCAGGTGGCTCCCTGCGCTGCCCCCACTGAAATAAGGAAACTAAATTGAATTGGTTTAACTCTGGCCCTTAAGCCAATTCAATATAGTTCTATTATTCAGTGGGGACAGCGCAGGGAGTTGCAAGAAGAGTCAGCAGCAACAGCACCCAGAGCCACAAGTGGCTCCTTAAAGAGCCACATGAGGCTCCGGAGCCACAGGTTACCACCTCCTCGTTTAGCCACTAGAAAGTGTTTTATCTTCATCTTTATTTCTGTTGTCATGCAGTCTGGACACAGGCACACCAACCTGGGAACGTGGACGTGGACTAGCACTTGAAGAACTAACCACTTTAGAGGAGAGAATGCGAGCTGCTGGTTAAAGTGGCTCATCAATTTTTCACAGAAACTTCTCAGGTTCAAGAAGAATTCATCAAACTGTAGGCAGGTGTTTGACAGATACCTGTTTCGCTGGGGGTTGCTTCGAGGTCTGTGACTCTGTTGCAGCCCAGCTACGGGAAATATATATTTTTTATTTTGGAAACAACGTGTCCATCTTTCCAAAAGGATTTTTTCAGATTTCAGGTTCCTGTGTCTTTTGGGAAAAAATTGTATAAGTTTTTTTTTTCCAATTCAGAATAATTTGCAATATCAAAGTTCCCAGCAAACAAAGTTTCAGAAAGCTCTACAGCTGACAGAGATGTTAAAACATCTGTTGCAGAAACTAAAATGACTCAAAACTCCTCCAACATGTTCTTTTAATAAATCAAAATCAAACAATGAATTGCCTGACAGCATTTTGAGCCTCTGCTTCTAAAAAACAGCATTAATAAATATTTTTGTAGTCATGCTATCAGACCAGTAAACTAAAGTAACCACTCATAGCTTCAGCTAGATATATTATTCACTCTGACATTGTCACCAAATATAGGCACAGAACGCTTGTAAGAGTGGTCTCATAATCAGAGAGATAAAGACAATGCCATCAATCATGTTTCCTTTTTCCAGTATCTCTCTTTATTACCTCTCCCACCCCCTCATGTTTTTTTGTGTTGATTTATCCTTATCTGGGCTTTCCTCTTTTATTACAGTGGATGCTGAAGGCTGATGAATCAATCATTTGTCAGTTAATTTCAGGGCAAACATTTTATTTGTTCAGCTTGTTCTTTGCTAATAGTTTTGTCCATAAGACAAATAAAGTGGTATAGTTACCTTGCCTTTGTACAATTATTCTACCTTGAAATATGCTAGTCAAACTAAAATCACAAGTCTTGTTTTGCTTGACTGCTTCCTCCTAGATCATACAAGTGGTAGAGAAAAAGGTGGGTCAGAGACAGCAATTAATGAAAGCAACCATGTACAGCCTTAACTGATTATTGGATTTTGTACACTTGATTTTCTCCAGGGACAGCTCAGTTCTGAATGCTATTAACTACCTGAGTGGCTCCTTTTAAGTGTTTAGCACTATTTTCATCCAGATTGAATTCTTTCTGAAAGTGGCACAGAATTTCTTACTAAAGTTTGGTTAGAAGTTTGACTAAAGCATCTCATTAACTCATAGCATCCGACTAAAATATAGATAATTGTAGAACACAGTTTGCCAAGGCCTCAGTCTTGCAAATGGCACATAACTACCTACTCAAATCTTTGTGGCTACATCTACAATAGCCCAAATCTTCGAAATAGCCATGCAAATGGCCATTTCGAAGATTACTAATGAGGCGCTGAAATGCATATTCAGCGCCTCATTAGCATGCCGGCAGCCACGCGGCTTGTCCAGATGGGGCTATGTTTTGAAAGGTCCCCGAGAACTTCAAAATGCCTTTATTCCAAGAATAAGGGGATTTCAAAGTTCCCAGGGTCCTTTCGAAAAGGAGCCCTGTCTGGATGAGCCGTGTGGCAGCAAGCTGCAGCTCTTTCAAAGAGCCGCAGCCACCGGCATGCTAATGAGGTGCTGAATATGCATTTCCGTGCCTCATTAGTAATCTTCCATTTGCATGGCTATTTCAAAGATTTGGGCTAATGTAGACACGGCCTATATGTAAATATTTGCATGATCAAGGCCTAAATTAGCTTTCCACAATAACTTTTTAAATAGTTTATATAGGGGCAAAAACCATGCCAAATAAAAGAGCAAAATGTATGATTTCATAAAGAAAAAATTACAAGTTTATCTGAAAGTTGCTCATTCCAGGTTTGAAAAGCATCCTCCTTTCACCAGCCACGCAAATGAATTAGAGAGAGCCAGACTGCAGTCTACACAACATATCCACCTTGGGAACTAAAGCGGCATAAAGTATCTCAGCATGGGTTACCTGCATTACAACTCGAGGTACGTCGACACTTATGGGACTATTGATGCCCTGGAAGTCAATCTTTCAGGGTTTGATTCAGCGCATCTAGTGGGAATGTAATAAATTGAATGCCATGTCACCACCATTGATCCAGATACTCCAGGCACCTTCACCTCCACCCCCTACCCTCACCACACTGACTCCACCCCTTCCACTAGGCCCCCCACAACCCCTGCACTCCCCCACCTGAAGCCCCTGGCCACAGCCTGCCCTCACAGCACTTCTAAATCCTTCTCCCACCAAACATTCAGCCCCCTGGCCTCTGCCCACTCTGACACACTCCACCCCTGTCCTAAGCTGCCCCCACACCAAAAGCCTTTCTGTGACAGCTGCACCTCACCCCCAACCAGACCCCCTTCACTCACACCAAACACTGTGTTCTGAGTCCCCACCGCCCTGCCCTCCCTTCAGCACCTGTCATCCCTGTCCTGTGCCTCCCCAAGCCCAAACCCCTGCCCTCACTTCTCCACCCCCACCCTCAGCCTCACCACATAAGCCCCGTCCTTATCCCCGACACCGAAGCACCACTTACACCCTGTCCTGACCCTCCAACTGTCCCAGCTGCCTGCTCTCACTCCTACGCCATCCACCCCCTACCAGCAGCCCTCCCATGCCCCAACACTTGCCTGCCCCCTAGTTATACTAGCAAAAGACAGGAAGACTGCAAATGATGTCTTCCGAAAAGCTCTATGTAATTTTTGAATCGCTGACAGACTTTTATTAGTACAAACTTCTTTTTCCAAAAGTACAATCATTTGCATAAACCATATACATTTTCCTTTTGTTTTCCAAACAGGGGGTTAAAAACTAACTTACTTTATTTAAATACCTGAGCAATGCTGGGTCAATTAGCTAGTACATAAATATTGAAGGAAAAAGTACAGCAATTGAGGGATAAAGAATTGTTTCTTTCCTGTGGCATTAATAAACAAGACTACAGAAATGGCTCTCTTCTTACTTAAGAAATTATATCTAAAATTGGGGTTTTGGTATTTTGTATAGGAAACTTCACTGTAGCCTTCAATGGTTAGGGATATATTATTCCAAAAGTACAGCAAACAGGATTTTACTCAAGGTACATGTGTTGTACAAATAAAGTCTTTACTAGCCAGAACTTGCTTCCATATAACGTGTAAATTAAAGAAAGATCCAAATGTCACTGTCCCAGAGCACAGTTTGACTTGGTGCTAGAACACCATTAATATGGCTCATTTTCCATGTATACCATTCAAAATCCCAAACCAATAACCATTATAAACATAATAAAAAGAATGCATCAGAATTGCCAGGGAAATCAACATATGGGAGTCTAAATATGGACACATTGTTGATCTTAATAGAAATACTTAGAATATCTGGGAAACTAGGAAATGTTAAGTGCATTATAAAATGAACAATATATTAAAAAAAACCACTCAGGAATTTGAGCGGAAACAACCCACATTCACGAACCTTTACTTAACCTAAGCAGAAGCACAAATTTCCAATTTCCTAACTATATTTCAATAATCATTTTCATTTTGTAAAATGTTATATTAATGAGAATACTTTCTTCCTCTGTGATGGATCATTTATTACCAAGTGCTGGTGTGTTTTACTGTATCAATTTGTACTGCTGATGAGATCCTTGGAGAATCTCACTTTGAAAAGCCACAGCAGATGAATAAATTGACATTGAAAAACCACAGCAGACTTTAGGGTTATATTCCATTTCCTCCATGAGCACCAATCTTGAACAGTGCAGCTAATCATATTTTCTATTAGAAGCAAGTAAAAATACAGCACTAGTTATATCTGCTAGGGCAATAGAACATTTTACTGAATATATTATATGAGTCTAATCAAAGTGGAATGTATGGTCACCTTGAGAGAGAGAAAGAAAAAAAGAGAGAGATCTGTCATTGGTAAGTTATGGAGTGGTCTTCAATTATTAAAAATGAACAATGAGTTCAGAATTAGAACGGAGCAATATTTCAAAACGTACTTTCCGCAAAACATATGCCCGTGTTTTGAAACTAATTCTGCATGATTGTGTTTGCTTCTCTGTTCTACTCTAAGAATGCTGTCAAAAAGGGTTCAGGGAAAGATTAACTTTTAAGACAGCACAGGAGAATATCCAGCAAAAGTGAGAGGTGAAGGCCCTGACCCTGCAAGCTGCTGCATGTGATTGACTCACCATGCCCAAATAAAGCCCTATCAACTTGTGCTGGCAAGATAGGGTCTAAAGGTGTAAAGTTAAAGTCAGAAAAAGGCATAAGTGTCCTAAGTGTTATGCTTACATAATGTGACTCCATCACCTTCAAGGTCCTGGACTATATAGATTGAATTCTTTCAGATTCACACCCATGAAAATCACATAATGGACCATGAAAGCTGGTCTCTCCCTGTGAAAGCTGGTCTTGTGTGTGCTTTTAACATGCACAATAGTGATATGACAGTTTCTCAAACTGGGGGTCATGACTCCTGAAGGAGTTGTGGGGTTGGAGGGAGTTTCAAGGTTATTTTAGAGTGATTGCAGCATTTCCACGCTTTCTTCTGTGCTGCCTTCAGACGTGTGAGGCCAGAAAGTGGGGGCTGTTGGCCACGTGCCCAGCTCTGAAGGCAGCCTCCCACCAGTAGCAGCACAGAAGTAAGGGTGGCAATACCATATCATGTAAGTATCAGTACAAAAGTAAGTGTATTGACCCCTTCTACAATAACCTTGCAATACCCTCTCTTTCACACCTCCTCCTCAGGACCCCTACAATTCCCACACCTTGACATTTCAGGTCTTAATAGCTGAAATTGTGAAATTTATTATTTTTTTTAAATCCTATGACCTTGAAACTGACTAAATGGATGGAGAATGTGGTAGGGCCCTACATAGAGGGCACATCCCCAAAGGCTGCAGCCACAACTCTCAGTACCAAGTCTCAGGCTTGCAGGGCTCAAGCTCCTATACTCAGAATATCAATGAAGATATCGTGTCTTGGGCTGAAGCCTAGGTTCTGATGTGCACCCCCCATCCCTAGGCTTCACAGCCAGATCCCATGTCTGAGCCCCAACATTTCCATGGCTACTTTTAGTTCACGAACCTGAGCTCTGTGAGCCCAAGCCAGGCTCTGCCACTTGCTGCCACTTGGTGTATAGACATATCCAGGCAAGTTTATGAGGGGCAGCTATGCCCTAGAGCTTCCTGTGTCACAGAACTGATACAGCTGTGCTGCTGTAAACTCTCCAACATAGCTGCTCTAAGCCAACAGGAGGGAGCTGTCCCATCAGCTTAACTATTCTGGCCCCCACAAGCAGCAGAAACTCCATTGGCAGGAGACGCTCTCCCACCAACATAGCTGTCCACACCAGTGCTTATGTTGGTATAATTTATGTTGCTCTAGAGGGTAATTTCCTTACCTGCCCAGCATGACATAAGTTTTGTCTACATGTGAGTGCCCTTTCGAAAAGGCAAAAATCGAAGTTCGGCTTTCGAAATAGCAGCCGTCGAAAGGGAGCACCCACCACCATTTTTCAGATCGGCATTCCCATCTGCTCTTTCAAAGTGCCCTTGAGGTCTTTCAAAAGAGTGTCCACACGGCTCCAAGCCCTCTTTCAAAAGAAGGGAGGCAGAAAACACAGCGGGGATGTGGACAACATCGTCCCTGGCTTCCAGGACCTGGGCTTCCCGAACTGCATCAGCGCTTTGGATGGCACACACGTCCCCATCTGCGCCCCACCACGCATTGCCAGCCAGTATGTGAACAGGAAGGGCTACCATTCGGTGGTGCTGCAGGCCCTGGTGAACACGAGGGACTGGTTCACCGACCTCTACGAGGGTTGGGCTGGCTGCACCCACAATGCCCGGGTCTTCTGAAACTCTGGCCTGTGCCACCGCATGGGGACCAGCACCTTCATCCCCCAGAGGGAGATCCCCATGGTGGAGGATGTCACCATGCTGCTGTGCATGGTGGCAGATGCAGCATACCCCCTGCACCCATGGCTCATGAGGCCCTACATGGGACACCTCGACCCCACCTGGGAGGCATTCAATGAGCACTCAACCATCCCTGCAACATGGTGGAGAGGACCTTCGGGCGCCTAAAGGGGTGGTGGAGGTGCCTGTTCACACGGCTGGAGGTCAGGGTCTCCAACGTGCCCCAGGTGGTGGGCGCTTGTTGCATCCTCCACAACATTGTGGCGGGAAAGGGGAATGCCTATGTCCCTGGGGGGGCCCCTCCAGCTGGCGCTGTCTGAGCAGCCGAGCACCGCCCCCCTCTGCCAGGCCCACTGGGATGGCCACCGCATTCGGGAGGCCCTCAGGCAGGCCTTTGCCAATGGCCACCTGTGACCCGCACGCATGCCCACATCCCACACACATCTGTCACCCACCATCCCTGCCACCCCCACCCCCACCAGCACCGCACCCACACATCCACCACCCACCACCCACCGAGGAGCACAACACGGAGTGGAGACTAATAAAGAAACGTTTATATAACTGGGTGTTCGTAAATAGGTACATGGGGAACCTAACTTGGAGGGGGGCAAGGTGCTCCTTCCAGGCCAGGGTGGTGCGCCACGAACCCCGTCGGCCCCTGGAGCCCCTGCCCCTCCCCGCGGGTGCGGGGTCCCCGGTGGCGGGGTATTGCCGGTGGGTGGGTCTGGTGGGGGCAGAGGGGGCAGGACCAGCAGGAGACGTGGGGGGGCCAGGAGGTGGGCCACAGTGACTGTGTGCTCCTGCACAGAGCGGCCAATGCCCTCAAGGGTGTCCAGCAGTCTATCCCAGGCCATCCTCCGCCACTCCATGTCAGCCCGGGTGAGCTGGAGGTGCTCCTCGGCCATCTCGGCCTGGCACTGGGTGGCTGGGTCTTCCTCAGCCCGGCGGTGGGCCCTCTGGCCACAGCCCTGATAGCGCGCTGCCTGGGGTGGAGTCCGGACACCTCCAAGGGCTGCGGGCGGGCTCTCTGGGATGAGGGATGGCGCAGGGCTCTCCTGGCCCACAGGTGGTGCGGCTGTGTGGAGAGGAGGAGAGCATGTCAGTAGTGTGCCCTGGACAGAGGGGACCTGGCTGTGGCCTACCTGCCCGAGCCCACCCCATGGGGCCCCCACCCCTCCCAAGGGACACTGACCCCTCCAGGGAGCACTGACTGCCCCCCCGCCATGACCAGGCCTCCCAGCCTGGGTGTGATTCCAAGGGTCTCCCCCACAGGTGGCCCTTCCCGGCCTGCAGTGTATGGGCCCCGGCGCCATCCGGCACCAACTGGCCACCACCAACCCTGTGCAGCTTATAGCGCTGTCCGCTTGGGGAAGGTGCTGGGCATCGCTTATGTGGCACTGGCGGGGTGCTGCATCCCATGTGGGGGCTGGCCTGTGTGCAGCCCAGGACCGGTTCCGTGTGCAGGCACTTAGCTGTTGTGTCGCCCCCACCCTGTGAAGTAGGTGTGTGCCCCTCCCTGGACCTACCTGAGGGTCCCTTGGCGCCGTCCGGAGATGTCTGGCCCTCGGTTGCCTGGCTGGAGGAGTAGGAGGGGATGACTATGGTCAGCTCCCCCTCCTCACTTGACCAGTCCGTGGTCCCCTCGCCCTCCTGGGTCCCTGATCCGGGCTGCTCCTCCTCCAGCTGCCGTTCCTCCCCAGAGGTGTCCAGGAAAGCCATGGGGGCTGAACTCTCCTGGGGCCCCAGGATGCTCCATAGCTCCCTGTAGAAGGGGCATGTCGCTGGTCCTGCCCCAGAGCGTCCAGCCTGGTCCCTGGGCTGGGCACATCCCTGGTGCAGCTATTTTACTTTGGAGCGTACCTGCTCCATGGTACACTCCAGGTGGCCCCTGGTGTGGAGGCCCATTGCCAGGCGGCCAAAGGCTGCAGCATTGCGCTGCATCATGCCCATGTAGCGCAGGACCTCCTCGTGCTGCCAGAGGCCAAGGAGGTCCCGCAGCTCTCGCTCCATCCAGAGGGAGCCCTTTTTTCCTCCTCCCCCTGGGAGCCTTGCGGGAGATCACGGGGGGGGGCGGGGGGGGGGCTGGCCATGAGGGTGCTGGAGCGTCAGGCTGGAGCGCATGTGCAGGCTGCTCCTAGCACGTGCTCAGCTTCCGGCCACGGGTTTCCTGCATGCGTGCAGCTTTAATGCAGCTGAACGCAGGGACCATAGAGCCCCGCTGCTGCCAGCTGGAGCAGCCCCATGCTCCAGCTGATCGGTGCCATGGTGGACCTGTATTTCAAAAGAGCGGACTGTGGAGCGTCTACACGTGTGCTCTTTTGATTTATTACTTCGAAAGGGGCCGATCTTCCTGATACGGAATCGGGGTTCAGATTTCGAAGTCTGAACCTCGTTCTTTTGATTTTCTTTCGAAAGGCAGGTTTACATGTGTGGATGCTCCTCCCGCTCTTTCGAAAAAGGGCCATTTATTTCGAAGGTTTTTTGCACATGTAGACGCAGCTAGAGTGAATCTACTCCAGCCTTTGAATTGAGAAAGTGCAGCCCTTTAGTTCAGGCAGTAATGGTTCACAATTTTAAATCCAGAGGTCCCAGGCTCTAAACCTCCCATGACTTTCCCATGGTGTAACAAGAGGCCTGCTTTGGTCATGACTCGCAGCCATCTTGTGCATGGACTTAGCATAATCCACAGCCATTTTGTGTGCTTAGCTACCATAAGTTTGAACTAAATTAGAGAGTAAGGAGAATTCAAGCCTTGATGGGAGACAGACAGAAAAGTATCGACTTCAGCATTAGTAATAGGGATAGATATATATTCACAAAACCATAAGAATGGGAGAGAATGAACAAGCTAGCCTTGAGCTTCTGGCAGCTTTTTCCTGATCATAAAAAGTATCAGGCTTTGCTGTTGCAAATGTATTCCACTAACAACACAAAGATAAGTAGACCTTGAGACACTATTAACAACTCTGAAAAAACACAAGCTAATGAATAGGCATTCTTAGGTCTCTGAACCCCTTTATAGTGAAAATGATTGGTTAGTGTTTTTGAGTTTTGTTTTGTTTTTTTTGCATAGCCATGCTTTGAGTAAAATAATTGGCTAAGGTATTGATAAGACACACTCTCATTTTAATTATATAGTAAGGGGCAAGAAACAAGCTTGTTGGAACTTAACTCTGGGATACAGCTCAAAGTTGCAAGGATTTTTAACCCCTGCACAACTAGACTGTGACTATGTCGCAGCACTAGACAAGATTGGACCCTGACTGGACTGCTTTCCTGGAAGTGGTGAGCATTAGGTGCTTGGTGTGTGTGTTCTCATGACTGATTGTTAATTTCTAATATATACCCATACCTGGGTAAAGACTATTTACTGTGTGATAAAGTCTCTGCAATTAGAAAAAGCTCCTGTTAACTGGTAGAGGGCCACAGGGCCTTGGGAAGCAAGTGAGAGCCCCAGAATTCTGCAAAATACAATGACTGTCATAGTAAATAAAGTTTACATTCATCTAGCCCAAAGAATGCACATATACAGGGGTAAAAATCTGCTTACACATATGTCAATGACATAACTCTCATATACTTGAATGGGGCCACAATTTCATTGCTATCATCCTTGAGGATTTTTCTTTTAATTTTAACTGTCTATAAAAAAAAAAAAATCTATAGACTTGAAATGACTCCCTGAAACTATGTAGCCTCCGGCCCAATGTCAAAAATAAATATGTAAGTTAAAATTGTAAACTACCAACAGACTCATGAAAAGAAAGAGGCAAAATTTGCCAAATATTCACTCAGCTATTCATGCAGCTGTAATCAAAACAAAAGTCATTTTATCCTTTTTCAACATCACATTGAAAGATCTAATGCTTCATTTTGACAGGCTGTTAATTCCCAATTCCCAGTATGTCACCAGCGTCCCACCAGAAAACCAACAGCTTTGTTTACATTTTTAAATTAAGGGATATGACCTTACTTGCACAATCTCAAAATAGGGGGCTTGATCTTGCTTGCCTTTGCTATCAACAGCAATTTGGTCACTGACAGTTACAAGCAGGGAAATTGAGCCCAGAACTGCAGCCCTTCAAAAAGAGCAATGGCTTTTGAAATACAACCAAATTACATCAACCCACTGAAATAAGTGTAATCCTAGCTTGAGACATTTAGATAATATCGATGCATTTGGAAAAGACATAACAGAATATCACAAGCCTGAGTTGCGTATTTTATGTTTAGATCTTATGAAACACGCTCTTAAAAACTTGTGTGTTGCTATTGCTTATAAATTTACACCCTCTTTCAAGAACAAAGGGAATCACTTCCAATTCTCTATATATAACATGCTGTGTGTCAATAACATCACTGTACAGAGCTTATTTAAATGTTGAGGCCCTTCACAAACATGGACTTATCTCCCTAACAGCCTGCAAAGTAAATATTATTCCCTCCAATTTTAGTATTAAGAAGGCAAACAGGTTAAGCACTAGATCTTGCAAGGTGTGCAGGGCCTTCAGTTGCCTGGGCTTGGGTCAGGACTTCTCAGGCTGGCTGATGTACCCATCACATACACTAACTTTTAAACGAATCCCAGGGATGTATTTCTCTCGGCTTTTATCTACCTTTTACATTCTTAGTCGCTCTATAACACCTAGCAACCAAGCATGCTTGATCACTTTACTTGTACACTTTAGCATTTATTAATAAATCACCTGTTTTTAACGCAATGATTTAATGCCCTAGAGAAGGGTCTGTGTATATGCATGCCTAAGAATGAAAGGTCAGCTATCAGACTGCAGCTTAATTTCTTCTTCTTTGTTTCCAAGCTCTCTCCTAAGGGAGGGTTAAGAACTTGGGGTTACCCAACCGGCAGACTTCTTAAGTGTGTCTTCCTGGGTTTTAAAAATGGGTTCTCACTTCAGTGGTGACAGCTGCCTCCTAGGGTCAGGGAATCTGTGACTTGGGGAAACCTGTAAGTAAAACCTATAGAGGCATGATATATTTAAGGTGTCTTGTGCGCCACCACCTTCTGTACTTGGAGTGTCAAAGTGGGGATTGGCCGTAGCAGCACCCAGCTCTAGCCAGACGGAGAGCCCTGTGTTGCAATATCAGGTCATAAGCAACGTGTCCAAGACCACCAGGTGGGTTTGGCCCAAGGCAGTCCCACTTGGGGTGCTCTCCTGCACCCAGCTATGGCATGACAGGCTCTCTAGCCTCCAGTTCCTCTTGATCCACCCATAAAAAGATTATAATTTTTTTTTGGTGTCCATTCAGAATCCACCTTGGAGTATAGTTTATTCTGGTACACATACAATAGCGTATAGTAAATGCCATTCTCCCAATTACCACAGTGAAACACAAAAATGTACAGCCATTTATCAAGCTCCTCACTTGTCAGCCCACCAGCACAGAGCTCTTCCTTCCTTCCTTCTACTCAAATGCAGTCCAGCTCAGCCCCTTTCTACCTCCTGGCACATACTCTTCAACAAAGTAAGGTCAACGATGTTGCCCCTCCACTGGCATATAGGCAATCCCTCCCTCTTCCAAGAGTGGCTCTACAAAGCCTTCTACTCCCTTTCTTTTCTTGAATGTCCTGTCTTGCTCCTTGACTCACCAGGTCTCCCTCTCTCTGGTTCTCTCCCTGATCCTCGATAGGCAATGATGGTATCACACCCTCTTAAATTGAAATAACTTCATTTACAGGAGGTAGCTGCCCCAGGACAAGGTCCATGTCAGAATCAGAATTACGACTAAGGAAACATTAACATGTCTGGTCAGGAAATTTTATTTATTGACCATTTATTGGTGAAATGGTATACTGGGGTTTCCCAAAGAGTTCTTAGGATACCAAGTCAGCAGAGGAAAAGCTGTGACTGCTTTGGCAAAACTGGGTCAGAGGTTATGTCTATACTAGACCAAGAAAGTCAACCACACAGATATGCAATTCTAGTTCTAGTGGAACTTTTTCCATTGACAATTCACCCTTTCCAGTGCTTCTGGAGTTTATGGTATGTTCTACAGTGATCTGGGTGATGCTGTTGTTAAACACATTAACAAATGTATTTGGGGGTGATGGTGGTGGTTATATTTGCTTGCCAGCGTGCAAGAGAGAAGAATCTCAATCTTCTGTACCATGGAGAAAGACTTCTGTCTGCTTTTTACTCCGGGGAACAAACATTTAAGGGCAAATCTTACTCCCAGTGCACAGCCTGAATAACCATGTATTTAGGGGGGCTGCATGGAGGAATAGGGTTAAAGTCTTCCCTCTGGCTAGTCTTAGGTTGCTACTGCAGACCTGGTTGGATTACTGATCAGGAAATTTTTGATAAAACTTTCTTTTTTCCAAAATGAAAAATACTGATTCATAAAAACCAACACCTGTCACGGAAGTGTACTGGTTTCAACAAAACTTTTTGTCAGGAACCATGCTCATGGCCAGGTTGGAATGTCAGGTCAAAACGCAAGCACCCCCTCAGCCAAAATGGCCAGTGGCTTGATAGTCCGGGCACTCCATGGGTATCTGAGGTAACCCAGTTCAAGATTTTGCTCTGAATCACACATCGAAAAATGAGTCGTGAATGAACCCAACAGCTTTGGAAGTTCAATCTGAACACTCAGCTGCACCTCTTTGGTCTAGAAATGAGACAGGAAATTGCAGGAAAAGAAGTTATGATGCACCTAATGTCCACTAGGTCCTGCTTTCCACTGAGGCTGACACTAGCATAACCTCTCCTAGAGGACATCCATTATTGCACTGTCTGTTTGAAAGCTCCACAGGAAAATGCAAAGCTTCCAGAAAACGCCTCTGTGGAAAGATGAATTAAAGCTTTTACAGGCATCAGAATTAGCTTGGCTTCTATTCAGTCTGTGTTTTGTTGGTTCTTGATCACCATGGAAATCATGTTTATATTTAAGATAACACTCCTTCTGGTTTCCCAGTCCTCCCACTATTTGATTAGAAGACAATTGCTGCTCCAATGAGCGGTAAGTCTTGTACAGCACCAAGTACAGTTAGCCTGTAAATCAGCACCTGGTGAAGACTCCTGACTTATTATTTCAGCTGTCCACAGTAAGACCTTTCAAAGGACAATCCTCCAAAGCTTGTACTGGAACCTGTTCTGCTGAGCCAGGATAACTACAGCTCAACAGGGTTCCATCCACAGCAGAAAGGAGCCAGTGGAGGAGCAGCAACTGGGTAAGTGGATCAGCAAGTTTACACATCCACCAGTAATCCAACCAGGTCTGCAGTAGCAGCCTAAGACTAGCCAGAGGGAAGAAGACTTTAACCCTATTCCTCCCTGGAGCCCTACTAAATACACGGTTATTCAGGTTGTGCACCGAGAGTAAGCTTTGCCCTTAAACATTTGTTCCCTGGAATGATAAGACGACAGAAGTCTTTCTCCATAGTACAGAAGATTGAGATTCTTGTCTCCTGCACTCTGGCAAGCAAATATAACCACTACCATCACCCCCAAAAATGTGTGTTAATGTGTTTAACAACAGCAGCACCAAGATCACCGTAGAACATACCATAAACTCCAGAAACACTGGAAAGGATGAATTGCCAATGAAAAAGTTCCACAACACAGCTACACAATTGACATAGCTAGAATTGCATATCTGTGGTTGACTTTCTTGACCTAGTATAGACATAGCCTTTGACCCAGTTTTGCCAAAGAAGTCACAGCTTTTCCTCTGCTGACCTGGAATCCCAAGAACTCTTGGGAAACCCAAATATACCATTTCACCAATAAAATCTTTTCTTTTCTTCTTTTTAATTCCTCCCTCTCTCTTTATTTTTAAAGAGTCACAGATAATTTGTTTAGGATATACCAAGCAGAATTTGTTCTATGTTTACTATAAACAGCCCTCTTGCATGAATGTTCAGCATGATCAACGTCTGAAGCAAAGAGAAAAGCTGAAGTAGCATAAACTCCACAAGACCAGTTATTTTGTTCCACATGAATGTTAATGGAACTTCTTCAGTGTTTCATGATAAACTCCCTAAGTTGCTGGATAAATATACAAATTTTCCATTCCCAGAAACAAGCATCTCTCCTTGTTGAGTTAGTAGCTGGCAGTGGAGACAGCAGCATTCTTTAAAAATAAATACATATTTGAGAAGAATATTTCACCTACAAATGTATCCTAGTTTTTGCTTTGAAACTAAGATCATCTTGAATCCTGCTAGCATGCATAAGAACAGGAGCGAAGAAAGTGCAGCACATTGTTCTAAGAGTGCTTGCAAGTCAAGTACATACCCAGAGTCCATGACAGGTTTGTACAATTTATCTGAACTCAAGCTGATGTGAACGGACCTGAAATTTTTATCTGCAGTGCCCATGCAAAGAGAGGTACTTGGCATACTTCATTGTGTGGTGTCATGTTTTTCTGTAAGGTGCAAATACTTTGTGACATGTAGCAGTGGGATTACCAATTTAATTACTCATATTTTAATAACAGGTGGTCACAGCAATAACATTGTGATAAACACCTTCCCATTTGCCAGTTTTTCTGGCAGCAGGAGACAGAAAAGCCCTGCTGCCATGCAGTGTATATTCAGTGGCCTTCCACTGTTTCTTCTTGGCCCCTGTCAATTTATCAGTTTGAGGATTCCTCCACTCAATAAGTAAAAGGGGAAGCATAGTGAGAGGATAAGTGACATGTCATTGACACTAACATATATATACACCCTATCATGCTATAAAGATGGACTATAGTAGACTGAACAGACTCATTACCCAACAACAGTTTTTCCCTTCATACCCTTCCTTCCTTATGATTGGCTGGATTTATTGTTTCACCTCAAACCTAGTCTGGCTATTTGGAGAACATTTCAGAAACATACTTTGTTCCTTGCTTGCCTGAGGTCCCAAAACAAAAGGCTTTCTCCAAAAAGGGACAGGCCCCTCTGTTTTTTGTAAGTTCATTTGTTTTTAAGCCACTTTCATCAGACCAGCGCCTGGTAGTCACACAAAGTTTAATAATTAATTGACCTTGGGCTTGTCTACACTAGCCCCTTCCTTTGAAGGGTGCATATAAATGAGCCCGAGTGGTGAACAGCAATGAAGTGCTGCACTGCATATGCAGCACCTTATTACTCTAATTCTCACCGTGCAAACTTCAAAGTTGCTAACTTTGAAGCAGCAGCAAGCAGTGTAGGGAGTAAGAGAACTTCAAAGTACCTGCACAACTTTGAAGTGCCCACAGCTACACTGTTTGCTGCTGCTTACAAGTTAGCAACTTCGAAGTTTGCATGGTGAGAATTAGGCTAACGAGGTGCTGCATATGCAGTGCAGCACCTCATTGCTATTCACGGCTTGGCCTCATTTACATGCCTCCTTCAAAGGAGAGGACTAGTGTAGACAACCCCCTTGACTGTTATTGCTCAGTGGCAAATTGATCTGTAATATGGGACTCAATTATATGTGAAGTCATCTTTTGTTTACCTATTGTTGTAATTCAATTATCTCTTTATAGACATGAGCTACTGAGAAAATATCAATTTAGCTTCGCCAACATAAGCCTACTGTGTTTAGTGATTATTTTCACCCTAGTTTACAAAGAAATATCTAAAATAACACAGAAGACTATTGTTTAGCTGAGAAAAATAATGCCAATAAGTAAACTGTTTAGGAATAAATTCTCAGCTCAATAATCCATGCAGATATCTGCAGCAAGTGAAAGAAAAATGGTCTAGTCCCAATATCAATCAACTGGAATTTAATCAAAGTGTACTAGCAAAGAAAGTGACACTAACTTCAGGTTGAACATCCGTGGCATTCTGTAGTCAGGCCACATCTGTGGTCTGGAATGCTTTTAGTTAACTAGATGTCCATTTATCATGGGAGTGGCCAAATTTCCTGTGGTCCTATAAACTGTTTCTAGCCACCCGTTCTGGCTCTCAGTGTTGTGTGTTATTTAGTGCTAATTTACCACTAAATGTCTTCTAAGAGCACAAGAAGCAGTAGAAGCGTTCGTAATGTGCTAGACAATATTGACCTTCTGTGGTTTGGCAAATTCCCTGATTCACCACTGGGTAGGTCCCAGGGTGCCAGAGTAGAGAGGTTCAACCTGTAGTCTAGTTCCATCAAATAAAGCACAAAAAGGCAAGCGTGCAAAAGAATTAGCAAAAAAAGTTACAATTTTAATAACTTGAGATATTAGTAACAGAGGGTAAGGAAATTAGATTTGTCAGAAATATATTTTATACAATCTTTAATAAATGAAGGTAATTCTCTGCAGGTTCTTTCTGGGCCAGTCTCTAGTCTTGTTATACAAGTTGGACTCAGTACCTACTTACATACCATTAGCTAAAGAGCCCCATGTACCTCAAAAGCTTGAGTCTTTCCACTGACAGAAGTTGGTCATGTGAAAGATATTACCTCACCCACATTGTCTCTCTAATCTCCTGGTACTGACACAGCTACAACAGTGCAAACAACAACTGAGCCATTTGTCATCTGTCAGTCCTAAAGAACACTACTGATAATTTAGACCTTCTTTGATGTCCTAGTTGATGTGGTGCTACACAGTGGATTTTTTTCCCTTTTTTTATCTTTCCAAAAAAGAAAAAAAATGAGGGGGAAAAAAAAAGCTATAGCCAGTTGCCTCACACTGAAATACAATAAAATCAATAGGCTACATCTACACTACTGCAATCCATTGACAGAAGTCACTGTCAGAAGGTTTCTTCTCACAAAAGGTTTCTTCTGTTGACTAATCTCAGCCACACATGAAAGCAGATGGCTTTGTCAATCCACTCTGTCGAAAAAGAGCTGCCGGACTGCCTGTCTACTCTCTTGACAGAATGACCAACTGGAAGCACAGCAGACAGGGCTGCCTGGTGACCCAGAAGCCCTGTCTGTCGAAAGAGGGCTCCCTGGAGCATGCACACATCCTTTTTTGCCAACAAAATCTGTCAAGAAAGGTGTTCTGCCTCATGGGGGACAGACAGAAGTCTGTCAACAAAAGTATCATGTTCTGTCGATTTACTGTTGACAGAATGCCAACATTAGTATGGACGCTCCACGAGTTTTGTTGATGAAACTAGGGTTTTGTCAACAAAAATCTCTCTAGTGTAGATGTAGCTGTAAAGAACCCAGTGACAGCTGATACTTGACACGTAAAAACAGATTTCACTGGCCTCAGTAGGATGTCATGGCAGTAAAGGAACAGCAGCACAAAATAAAAAATAGCTAACTAGCTGTACTGGCAATGGGTGCAGACCCTTTCATCCTAGGAAACCGATACTGGTGCAATTTGAATCAGAGCCATAGTCATCTGGAAGCATTTTCACAGCTTTCTGAACTGATTTGGTGACAGAGTTGGCAGCTAGGGCCCCCAAATTTGAAGGAAAGGAAAACCTCAGCTTTCATTTTTAAAGAAAAAAATCTATTACCTTTGGAAAGATAATCTTGGGATAGTGAACCCTCAAGGAGCAACATAAACTGACCACTATGGTTGACAGAAACAAGCAGTGGATGGCTGTACTTCTGTGGCCAGAAGACTGGCCAGCTGGGGAGAAGCAACAAATCACACAGAAGCTCTGACTCCAAACCACATCTAACACAGGCAAAAGTTGCTTCAACTTACTTTTGACACCTCCTGAATTTTGTTCCTCATTTGCTAGATGTCTGAAACAGCACTCTTTGGAAAAAGATCAATTGCCCTTTTCTGTCCTAAGAAATGGTCCACTGAAACGTTCTATGGGCCCCTGCTCTGTCATCAAGAGGTGAAAAGTGTTGCTAGTACTACTGGGGAAAGACCTTTCTGATGGGTCTGTCACTGTCATTTTTAACACTATTCACATTGACTACATCAGCCTCATTATTTAGTCCTTTTCCTTGCTCCCCTCAGAATAGGCCAGACCGCTTGCTGCTAACAATAGCACCCTTGACTTCTCTCATGTCACTGGCGGGGGTTGAATCTGTGACAGCTGGAATTCTCTATCCCTGGGCCTCACTGTCCTCACAAGCTGCATCCACCATACTACTAACTAAGATGCCATCTCTCTGGGCCTCGCTGAAAACTGCTGTAGTGCTGCATCTGCTGTCACCACCAGAAGAGAGATTTTGGTTTTTAGAGGAAATTGTTAACAAATCAGTAGTTTTCATTTTTCTCTGATCCTCCACTTTACTGTTTGGTTTTTTTTTTTTTAAGTTTGCATTTTTGGGCTCCAGATAAGGTTTTTTTTTCCTTGGCACATTCTTGGTTGAGCACTCGCAACTAGCACAAAATCAGCAAGACTTTTAAATTCTGATGGAGCCAGTGCTTTGATGTGAAGTACAGACGCAAATGGAACGTGAGAAACATGGATCTTGGTATGTGCAGTGCTACAATATCAGGCAGTAGGCCCCAGAAAGTGCTGTTTCACATTTTGTACATTTAAAAACATGATATATTACTCGTAATTACTTTTATGTTGGGCATGTCTATTTTTAGGTACTAGCATAATTTTCACTGAAGGTTTCATTCATGAATCTGTTGATTTGGGCTCCCTATGGCCATAAGCCTGCATGCATGGCATGTCCCCTAGCTGCACCCTTGCAGCTCCTTGTAGAGTTATCTCCCAGCCCAGATGAGTTGAAGCACAGAAAACTCTGAATGCACCCCATTTCTTGACATGCTAACCTATTGCTCTACACACGCGGTAAAGCACCAGAAAGGGTTACCTAGGGAAGTGGTAGAATCTCCATCCTTGGAAATGTTTGCCAGGGCTTTGTCAAGCCAGGCCTTAGAGATGATTTAGTTGGGGTTGGTCCTGTTTTTAGCACTGGGTTGGACTAGATTGATCTCCTGAGGTCTCTTCCAGTCCTAATCTTCTATGATTCTAAGTGAGTCTCTAGCTATTGTGGTCGCTGAGGTACACTCATACATTCAACTACTTGTGAGGCTAATTGATGCAGCAATGTCTGCCTACATTTGCAGGTCCTGAAACAATAGCTCTGAGTGATTAACTTTCCCATTCATTTCAATGAATGACAGCTCAGATTTTTGTCTACGGGCCACGACAAAGTGCTCTCAAGGGATGTGATCTGCAGAGTACTCCACTGTACGGTACTTTAAGGCTGAGTCTACACTACAGAGTTGTGTCGACAGAAGACACCTTCTTTCAACAAAACTAGGGAGCATCCACACTACATGTGTGTTATGTCAAGAATCTGTCAATAGAATGCAGCAGTTTTCCCAGCAGAGTTCTGTCTTTACTGTATGAGGCATAGCACCTCTGTCAACCTAGGCTGTCGACAAGAAAAATAGTGTAGGTGCTCCAGGGGGCCCTCTGTCAACAGAGAGGGCTTCTGGTTCGCTGGGCTGCCCTGCTTGCAGAGCTTCCAGTTGGCTGTTCTGTCGATAGAGGGCTGAGCCGTCTGGCCTCTCTCTGTCAGAGGGCATTGACAGGGTAGCTTGTATTAGGTGTGGATGTGTTCTGTAAATGGAGGTTTTGTCGGAAAATATCTGTTGACAGTGACTTCTGTCAACAAAACTCTGTAGTGTAGAGAGGTTAACTGTTCCATGTAGGCGCTGCCAGGGCAAAACTAAAATGTGAACTAGGTATCTTTTAGTTTACCCCAGGAGGGTCTACACGGGGCCATTAGAATGCAGCACATTAGAATGCTCTACAAATGAGATACCTCTAACGCACTTTACTGAACCATGTACACAAGCTATTTGCTGCCTGAAGGAGTTAAACCCAAGGACCCCAGCAGGGCATGTCAGCACTGTGGAGGGGGAGCTGAGCCCCAAGATCCCATCTGGTCCCCTGATTATATTGAAACCCCACTAAAGAACAGCAATGCCCAATGAGACTAGAAAGCATGTGTGATCACATCTGAAACATTTCTAGAAGACACTGCAGGTATGTTGTGCGGACACAGTTTATTCTGTGAGTAGAGCTTGCAATAGCAGCCCTCCCCAGTCCTACCCCTGGTACTGTCAAATGGGAAGCTAACACAAAGGCTAAATTGTCATGTTCCTGACTCAGCTGATGAAAGCTGAGAAGAGTCAAGAGATCGTTTTTCCATATAGTTTATTTTTAAAATAACCAATAGGTGTAATATTGCAGGGGAAAGACAGAGAGCCAAATCCTCAGTCTGTATTTGGAGCAGCATCACCAAATTCCAATTTGTTACTTGCTCCATATTTAGACTTATCTGATATCTGCATTCGGCCCATTATGTCAGCTCCACATTTAATGTCCTTGGGGTTGTTGGTTTTTGCCACAAGTGGAACCTTAGTTAAATAACCAGTAGTTAAATCTGTTTGAATACTCTACTTGAATACAAGTTTTGCATGCTCGAGGTGCACATGTTCTTTCTGGATTTTCTCTCATCCAGTGACATGGGCTGGATGAAGTGTTCATTTTAGCAGAACGGAAGGTTAAGAGCTTACACCACTTACACATTACCTTGAAACTGAAACAACAGTCCTTTTTCTAGGTAAATCATGCAGCAGTTTGTTATGAATCAGGCCTGCCAACCTTGCATGACTGTTGTCATTATAAAGAAATAGTTATTAGTTTAATATTTCCCATGAATATGAACACTGCATTGGAGGAACCGTCGATTTGTAGCACTAAATAGGGCTATCATTACTTTGCAAGCACCCAAAGAGCTCCTTTTTATATTGATGAAAACAATTATGCTGAAATTACAGCACCGTGCAGCTTGTGAAAAGAATTAATATGCTAAATTATTGAGAAGTTCAAGGAATAAACTATTCAGATTTGACAGGGATTGTTTTCAGCACTGGAGCACGAAATGAGTGCAAACTCATTAATAGATCTTGAACACAGACTTCATGGTATTTGATGATTCTGTCAATCAGAGACAGAGTCCAGTCTACAAGACTTCCTGGGTATGTCTACACTGCAATTAGACACTCCTGGCTGACCCATGTCAGGTGACTCTGCCTCAGGCTGAAGCCTTCATTGTAGACATCCGGTCTGTAGGTGGGAGGTCTCAGAGCTCAGGCTGCACCCCAAATGGGAATGTCTACCCCACATTTAAACTGCTTTGAATTCTGAGCACTATGAGCTCTAATCAGCTGACATGGGTCAGTCACAAGTATTTCATTACAGTGCACACATACTCTGACTTCTGAGGTTTGACTTGTCTTTAGTTACTAGAAGGAGGCTGTACCTAGAACCCAAGCAAAACATGGAAGATTTAACTGAGCATCTCCTTCCTCTCCACTATTTGAAAACAATGTTTCTCTCCTCTCTTGCTGCAAATATCATCTGTACAATACAACCATGATGCCACAGTTATATACATAAAATACTCCTCTGCATAAGTTTAGATTTCCCAGACCTCTCCTAAAACTGCAGCAATTTCTAGTAATTCTTCCACATTCATTTCTTCCCCCTAGTTTCCATCTGGAAAACAGCAAGTAGTACTTTATTTTTCAAATGTAATGTTTTTGTGATACATACTTAATCAATAACCCCAGCAGGTGACTGCAGCTTATTAGCATTTTGAACATACTGTCTGGTGTGGGTCTAGGAGTAATTATTCCCACCCCACCACACACCACTACCACTACCACCACCCGACATACAGGTACTGGCTTGGCTCATTGTACATGTCACCATCTTCTCTCCTCATGAGATGATGCAAATTCCCAGTGAGCGGTAGGTGCAGCCTACTGGAGGAAAAGAATCCCTGCTTTATCTTGCTTGCGGAGTTTGAATTTTCATATTTATTTACAACTTATAAAACTGCATAACTATAAAAGCAGGAAGTGCAGAGATGTATTGAAAATTAAGTTACTGAGCTATCTTAAAATAAAAAGAGTCAAAGGTGCTGAGTACTGGCCATAAGACAAAGGAGCTACGTCTACACTAGAGAGTTTTGTAGACAAAACTCATTGAGTGTCTACACGTAAAATGTGTTTTGTCAACACTTGAAAAGCTGTGTAGGTGCTTGGAGGCCCTTTTGTCAACAAAACAGACCAAAAGATCTATCCACTTTTATGTATGGATGTGATCTGCCAACGGAAATTTTGTTGGAACATCTCTTCAGACAGTAACTTTTGTAAACAGATGCTTCTAGTGTGGATAGGTGTCACCAAGGAGTTTTGCCTTTGACTTCTATTGTGTGAAAATGCATCCTTGGACTGAGACATTGGTCATCTACTATTTCAAATGAATTAATTTATTAGCATGTAGTATCCATCTCTGGACAATCCTGTACCATACCAGTATACAGAAGGGCAGCCATTGTATAATGTATAATGCATTATGTAATACATCATTTTGAAGCCTCGTGCAACCTAAGAATTTAGCCTGAAGTTAGTTACAACTGACCAATGGTACATCTCATGGTCGTGCTAGCAAGTTTTGTTTTTTTTTTAAATATATTTCAGCCTGATTGTAGAAATCCTGCTACTAACTCTGGGTAAAACTCTCTGCTGGTGTTACTACATAAAACACCCCTGAAGTTCCTGTAGCTACCTCCCTTTTACAATAGCAGAGAACCTGCGATTATATAACATTGATGCTATCATAATGTCAACCCTTGTACAGCAAGTTTAAAAGAAACTCATATTTCTGTGAAATATTTAGCACACATTTGGTGTGTGACAATCAGCATTTGGCACAAATTTGGGATGCCCTGGGAACTCAGTCCTGACTTAATTCTTAATTAAGGCTGACATCATAAAGTCCTGACAATAAAGAGTGAATTACTGGCCCCTCTGAAGGCCAAGAGAGGTTTGCCACTGATTTTAATAAAACTAGGATTTCACTGAAAGCCTTCACACTACCATTTATTTAGTATTTTATTTACAAGAAAGGAGAAAACTTTAAAATCTGATAGCTAAAGAATAACTCGCTGGTTTCAGGAAACTAAAATCTGTGCACCTGCTCTGGTGAGAAGTGTTTCAAGTTCAAGTGAATGTGAACAAAGCATTAGAGGGATTAGCTCAATACAGCCTGCGCCTTCAGAAAAACTGAGCAATAAATTTGTCACAGAAAAGGAAAACATGTAAAACAAAAGCCATTTCCTGTCACTGCCAATATTTACCCTTTAACAGCACTCTTCCTTGCAAGCAAACCAATACTTTCCTGCCATCCATCTAATCTTATTTTACCATTTGATTTAAAAAACATCTTATCTGAAATTTAAATGAGTAATTTTTTAGAGGAGGAAGAGGGGACTTGTGAGAGATGATAAAGAGAGGGTTTTAATTTATTTAGTACTTACCAATATTTTATTTTTTCAAATGGAAAAAATGGTTTTACTCACAATAATCAAATCATTCAAATAAAAATATTGGTAGAAATAATGAAATGCTATTTAAAATGAAAAATGTCTCAACTTACCTTTAACAACAAATTGCTATGCTGTGAAATACAGTAAGGATAGACTATATTTCACCATGGGCAGAAGTACAGCCTGTGCAATCACTAATCCATAATTGTGATATATTTGCAATGAGTTTTATAAAGACAACTCACAAGCAGTTTTGCAATATTACATTGCATTTCAGACAAGTCAACAAAAACAGGTGCTATAGTGTGTATCTTCAAAAGGTCATTAATCCACAGAAATCTCTCCTCTACGCTGCATCTACACTAGGAAGTTCTTTCAAAGGATCCCTCAGAGTGTCTACAAACAAAGCGTTCTTTTGAAAGTAAATCAGAAGAAGGCAGTGCTCCTTTCGAAAGCACTCTTCCACTCCCATTTCAGGCAGAACACCTTTTTTGCAAGCTTCTTACGAAAGGAAACTTGCGTAGACACTCCTCAGGGCTCTTTTTTTTGACAGAGCAGTGCTCAAGGCACCTGATTTTTCAATCCAGTTCCGAAATGGCTATTCCAAAATATCTCATTTTGGAATAACACATCCACACACAAAATGCATCTCAAAATAGCACCCAGCTATTTCAAAATAGCATTTTTGGGTCCATAGTGCTATTTTGAAATAGTGCCGTTGGAGCCCATTAAAGCTTATTTCAAAATAGCACTATTCTGTATCTTAATAGTGCCTATAATCAAAATAAGGATTATTCCACATTGAACAAGGTTTACCAGAATTGGAATAACATACGTGCTATTTTGATTTTGTTGAGAAATAGCATGTGCATCGTTTGGACGCTAATCAAACGTATTGTGAAATAACTGCCATTATTTCAAGATAACTTTGCCATGTAGACACAGCCTCCATCTTATGAGGAGACACTGATGATCAAATTACAAAAGATATTCATTGCAAACAGAATGCTTTCTAACTTGTCAGTGCATTTGTCCACATGGAGAACTATATTAATGGCATGCAAAAGATCTTAAATGTGTTTCTATTTGTGTGAGAGCAAAAACGGATTAGAGAAGCCATCCACTTTAACAACGTCTTAACCAAAAGTGGCTTGCTTAAAATCTCTCCCCTGCCATTTGCTCTTATTCTCTTTCTAGGACATATATTTCATAGAAGGATAGAACATTACTCCACTTGCCCACCCAAAAAGCCATATTTTTTAATATATGGGCTCTGGTGTGGCTTATTGGTATACAAAGCCCTTTATACCATATAATGGCTGCTCTTAAGAAGCCAGCTTTTGCAAACATTTACCACATAGTGTGTCTGTATCACCACAGATTTCTCCTAGATTTATAATGGGAAACAACTGTTTAGAATCCGTTGGCACTGGCATATTTAACTGTGATCACTTTAAGCAATCTCTGCATCATGATTTGGTTTTCCACATTCCTTTCAGTGGTTTGTTAGACTGAGAATGTTAAATAGTTCAGTGTTCTGCATTTCTGCATTATGAATCTTTAAGCAGAGTCTCAGCAGGGGTGGGGAAAATTCAGATGATGATATCTGATACCAAATGAAAATCCTGCCTTCCCTATGTGGGAACAGAGGACAAGTCAGAGGCTCTAGATTAAGCATGAATCACTTGGATGTTGTTCCCAGTATGCCGCATCATGGTGGATCCTCATATGCTTTGTGACAAGCACCATACAAACTGGCTTTTCAGGGACACTGCTAACTTGAAGTGGGGGTGGGGAGGGGTCATCTTGTAGGGTTCTATCAATGGCTACAAGAGATGGAATTGTTTCTCTCACACAAACATCAGTGGATTGAAATTCACGTGGGAACTGAAACCATCCAACCCTCCCTCTCACAACTGCATTCATACATTTCCCTTTCAGCAAAAAGTTACGTGTTTACACTTGCAATACTATGAAAATGCATTTATTTTGTGAGGTTACCACTCAAATTACAGACTGCCTCACAGTCATTAAAGTCCTATGGGTCTTCACATACACACTGCAGAGGGACAAACTGGACAGTCCCTGCACCGAAGGACAAATGGACATAAATCAGATATCATGAACTGTAATACACACAAACATGTAGGGGAGCACTGATCCCAAGGACTTACAATAATGGACCTTAGAGTAGCCATCTTGTTACCAAATGATTTTACCACTAGATTACAAAGGGAGACATCTGAGGTGGAATTTATTTGCAAGTTTGACACATTTAACCTGGGGCTTAACAGAGATCTCAATTACCTTATGCATTACAAAGACAGCTCCCCCACCTTTGATACTCACAGAAATGGGACCCACCCCATTTAATTTACTATTTCCAAAGATCCTATTAATTATAGGTGACTTCCTCTCCCTCTTTTTTCCCTTCTTCTTCCTTGTCCCCACCTTCCCCACATATATACCCCACATTCTCATTTTTGCTCCAAAATCTGATGAAGTGGGTCTTACCCATGAAAGCTCCTTACCTAGTAAGTAAAATAACTTTGACAGTAAAAGTCTCCTAAATAACTGTTCTATCCCTTACCCAGAATCTACAAATTTAGGGATTCTTCCATGTTTGGAAATTAACAACTGACAAAGCCAGAATTAAAGAGCTACTTCGGCTCAGAGCCACCCAGCCGCCTTTCAAAATGGTGCCACTGCTGGCTCCATGGACCGGATGAAAAGGCTCCGAGGGCTGGATTCTGGCCCACGGGCCACGTGTTGGACACCCCTGCTACAGAGTAACACAAAGCACAGATTCTACCACAAAACAAGAGTGTCCCTTTGTCACGGGAGCATTGGCCTTTGTCCTGGAGGACAAAAGGAAAAAAGGGCTGTGGGTCTCTCCTGTGGTAGTGCTGAGCAGCAGCAGAGTGGAAGCTTTGAGCATCTTTTGAGAGTCAAGTGCAAACAGAGAAAAATGTGAGCTGACTAAGGTAGTAAAGGACAAATCCTCTGGAAATAATGGCATTCTATATGCAGTAATTACTAAAGGAAATACCATCTCTACTTGTTCAATGTAGAAAGTCCATCATCATTTCAACGTGAAACTTTCCAAACTAGTCTATTTTTTACACAAAACCTTGCAAAGCAAATTCTTTAAGGGATTATTCAAGAGAGCTGTTTTCCTTACCACAGGGCTGCACGTGCAGTAAAGAATCCCTGGAGGAATTGTATCCTCCATTTCACATCATACAGGCGATTACTTGGATTAGTGTACTGAAAGGATTATACTCTGTGCTGATGTAATTGAGTAAATTTAGTGGCAAATGTGATGATAAACTAACTCCAGGAGAGCACCTAGGGGGAACAATGTGTTCAGTTTCTCACAGGCCATTTGCAGGCCATGCTACATTAATATAGATCATCATGAATGAGACTAAGTCAAGGTTCCCTTCACCACTTGTAATATTAAGCTCTTTAAGCAGGGCCATCCTTAGTCAGACGTAGAATATGCAGCTGTATATGCAGGACCCCAGGCACTGGGCCAGCCATGGAGGCCCACACAGCAGCCAGGACTCTATGTATGGGGCCAGCTGCATCTGAGAACCTATGTGAAATGTGAGGGTGCCGCAGCACCACCCACCCAGTTCCTGAGCCTTTTTCTTCTTGCCCTGCTCCTCCCACTGCCTTGCAGCCCTGAGTGCAGCCATCACCTGGTGGAGTGGCCACTTCTCCATTGCCTCCTCCTCCCCCACTTTAGTATAGGGCACCATACATTGTAAGCACAGCCCTGTATTTAAGGCATTATTCAGAAGACCAGGGATATTAACCTTTGGTTCCTGGGGTCCAATCCTTTCTTGAGTAACCCAATTTTGTCTCTTAAAATTACATCTGCAATTTCCACTGGGTGTGTTCTCCTTTTGGGGCATGAGCCAAACCTCACTGAAATCAATGACAACAGTTCCATTGACTGCAATAGATTTCGGCTAAATCTGTTTTAAATGGTGTTACTCATGATACTCACCAGAATCAGCTGTTCAATTCTGGGTAAAGTGATCTCTTTACCCTGCACAAAGGAGTGATGTTAGGGTTAATCAAATATTAGTAAAACACTTGAAGAGTCTCAGATAAAAAGCAACTAGAAATTGAAGGTTCTATTACTGTGTATATGAAATTCAGAGACCTTTAGTGAAAATATTATGAAGATTACAATGTTCCGTCAACCTTCCCTGAGTAGAGACTTCTGTAATTTATTATTACTTATGCACGTGTCTTGTAAGTACAGTATTTACAGGACCTGAACCAAAAGAAACATAGTTTTGTATTGATGTTAATACATGTATGTGGGTATTTAGAAATTAGCTCTGCTGAAGGACTTTCGTCTACACTTTGCTGAATAATTGAATAAGAATAATTGACCTAAAGAAGTTTCTTTTAAGATGATAAGAACACAAGAATGGCCATACTAGGTCAGACCAAAGATCCATCTAGCCCAGTATCCTGTCTGCCAACAGTAGCCAATGCCAGGTGCCCCAGAGGAGGTGAACTGAAGACAATGATCAAGCGATTTGTCTCCTGCCATCCGTCTCCTGCCTTCGACAAAAGGCTGGGCACCATACCTTACCCCTTGCTAATAGCCATCTATGGACCTAACCTCCAAATATTTATCAAGCTCTTTTTTAAACTCTGTTAGAGTCCTGGCCTTCACAGCGTCCTCTGGTAAGGAGTTCCACAGGTTGACTGTGCGCTGTGTGAAGAAAAACTCTCTTTTATTAGTTTTGAACCTGCTACCCATTAATTTCATTTGGTGTCCTCTAGTTTATATTATGGGAACAAGTAAATAACTTTTCTGTATTCGCTTTCTCCACACCATTCATGATTTTATATATCTCTATCATATCGCCCCTCAGTCTCCTCTCTTCCAGACCGAAAAGTCCCAGTCTCCCTAGCCTCTCCTCATATGGGACCTGTTCCAAACCCTTAGTCATTTTAGTTGCCCTTTTCTGAACCTTTTCTAATGCCAATATATCTTTTTTTCAGGTGAGGAGACCACATCTGCACGCAGTACTCAAAATGTGGGCGTACCATTGTTTTATATAGGGGAAGTAAGATATTCGTCTTATTTTCTATCCCTTTTTTAATTATTCCTAACATCCTATTTGCTTTACGGACTGATGCTGCACACTGCACGGATGTTTTCAGAGAACTATCCACTATAATTCCAAGATCCCTTTCCTGATCTGTTGTAGCTAAATTTGCCCCCATCATATTGTATGTATAACTGGGGTTATTTTTCCGCAATGTGCGTTACCTTACACTTACCCACATTAAATTCCATTTGCCATTTTGCTGCCCAATCACTCAGTTTACTGAGATCTTTTTGAAGTTCTTCACAGTCTGCTTTGGTTTTGACTATCCTGAACAGTTTGGTGTCATCTGCAAACTTTGCCACCTCACTGCTTACCCCTTTTTCTAGATCATTGACGAATAAGTTGAACAAGATTGGTCCCAGGACTGACCCTTGGGGAATGCCATTAGTTATCTCCTTCCATTGTGAAAATTTACTATTTATTCCTACCCTTTGTTTCCTGTCTTTTAACCAGTTACCAATCCATGAAAGGATCTTTCCTCCTATCCCATGACCACCTAATTTACATAAGAGACTTTGGTGAGGGACCGTGTCAGAGGCTTTCTGGAAATCTAAGTATATGATGTCCACTGGATCCTCACTGTCTGCATGCTTGTTAACCCCTTCAAAGAACTCTAACAGATTAGTAAGACACGACTTCCCTTTACAGAAACCATGTTGACTTTTGGTCAACAAATCATGTTCTTGTACGTGTCTGACAATTTTATTCTTTACTGTTTCTACTAATTTGCCCAGTACTGACATTAGACTTACTGGTCTATAATTGTTAGGGTCTCCTTTAGAACCCTTTTTAAATATTGGTGTTTTATTAGCTGTCTTCCAATCATTGGGTACCGAAGCTGATTTAAAGGATAGGTTACAAACCACCGTTAATAGTTCTGCAATTTCACATTTGAGTTCTTTCAGAACCCTTGGGTGAATACCATCTGGTCCCAGAGACTTGTGACTGTTTAGCTTATCAATTAGTTCCAAAATCTCCTCTAATGATACTTTCAATCTGGGACAGTTCCTCAGATTTGTCACCTATAAAGGACAGCTCAGATTTGGGAATCTCTCTAACATCCTCAGCCGTGAAGACCGAAGCAAAGAAATCATTTAGTTTTTTCCGCAATGGCATTATCTTCCTTGATTGCTCCTTTTATATCTTTATCGTCTAGGGGCCCCACTGCTTTTTTAGCGACTTCCTGCTTCTAATGTACTTAAAAAACATTTACTATTATTTTTTGAATTTATGGCTAACTGTTCCTCAAAATCTTTTTTGGCTTTTCTTATTACATTTTTACATTTAATTTGGCAGTGTTTATGTTCCTTTCTATTTTGATCACTGGGATTTGACTTCCACTTTTTAAAAGATGCCTTTTTATCTCTCGCTACCTCTTTTACATGGTTGTTAAGCCATGGTGGCTTTTTTAGGTCTCTTACTGTGTTTTTTAATTTGGGGTATACATTTAAGTTGGGCCTCTAATATGGTATCTTTGAAAAGTTTCCACGCAGCTTGCAGGGATTTTACTCTGCCTTTTAATTTCTGCTTAACTAACCTCCTCATTTTTGTGTAATTCCACTTTTTGAAATTAAATACCAGAGTGTTGGACTGTTGCGGTGTTCCTCCCAACACAGGAATATTAAATGTTATTATGTTATGGTCACTATTTCCAAGCAGTCCTGTAATAGTTACCTCTTGGACCAGATCCTGTGTTCCTCTCAGTACTAAATCAAGAATTGCCTCTCCCCTTGTGGGGTCCTGTACCAGCTGCTCCAAGAAGCAGTCATTTAAGGCATCAAGAAATTTTCTCTGAATCCCTTCCTGAGGTGACATGTACCCAGTCAATATGGGGATAACTGAAATCCCCCATTATTAGTGAGTTTTTTATTTTGATAGCCTCTCTAATCTCCCTTAACATTTCAGCATCACTGTCACTGTCCTGGTCAGGTGGTCAGTAATATATCCCTAGTGCTATATTCCCATCAGAGGAAGGAATTGCTATCCATAGGTGATTCTATGGAACATTTTGATTCATTTAGGATTTTTATTTCATTTGATTCTATATTATCTTTCACATACAGTACCACTCCGCCACCCGCTCGACCCATTCTGTTCTTCCGATATATTTTATGTCCTGGTATGATAGTGTCCCACTGATTGTCTTTATTCCACTAGGTTTCTGTGATGCCTATTATGTCAATCTCCTCCTTTGATATAAGGTACTCTAATTTACTCATCTTATTAGACAGACTTCTAACATTTGTGTAAAAGCACTTTAAAAAACTACCACTATTCATATGCCTGCCCTTCCCTGACATATTGGATTCTTTTATATGTGATTTTGTTCTCATCTGATCTGGCCCATACTCTATCATCTCCCTTCTTCTCTTTTTGACTAAATTCTAGAGAATCTCTATCAATGGAGTCTCGCCTAAGAGAAGTCTCCGTCCGATCCATGTGCTTCTCTGCACCAATCGGCTTTCCCCCATCTCTTAGTTTAGATACTGTTCTACGACCTTTTTAATGTTTAATGCCAGCAGCCTGGATCCACCTTGGTTTAGGTGGAGCCCATCGTTCCTGTATTGGCTCCCCCTACCCCAAAAGCGTCCCCAGTTCCTAATAAATCTAAACCCTTCTTCCCTACACCATCATCTCATTCATGCATTGAGACTCTGAAGTTCTGCCTGCCTACCTGGCCCTGCGCATGGAACTGGAAGCATTTCTGAGAATGCCACCATAGCGGTCCTGGATTTCAGTCTCCTTCCTAGCAACCTAAATTTGGCCTCCAGGACATCTCTCCTACCCTTCCCTAATTCATTGGTACCTACATGTATCACGACCACCGGCTCCTCCCCACTACTGCATATAAGTCTGTCTAGATGCCTTGAAAGAGCTGCAACCTTTGCACCAGGCAGGCAAGTCACCATACGGTTCTCCCAGTCATCACAAACCCAACTATCTATATTTCTAATGATCAAATCACCCACTACTAACACCTGCCTCTTCCTAACAACTGGCATTCCCTCCCCCAGAGAGGTATCCTCGGCACGAGAGGATACCATAGCACCCTCTGGAAGGAGGGTCCCAACTATGGGACGGTTTTCCTCTGCCCCCATTGACTGCTCTCTTTCCCTGAGCCTTCCATCCTCCTTAACAGCATCGGGGCTGTCAGATTGGAGGTGGGACAGCCCTACTACGTCCCAGAAAGCCTCATCAACATAGCTCTCTACCTACCCTGTGGTTGGGTGGCTTATGTGCGCACTTGATGCCAGGAGCTCCTGGCCCTCAGACTGAGTGCGGGCTTTGGAAACCAGGGTGGCTGAACTGGAGGAGCTAAGGGAGGCAATCATACATATTACATTTGATGCAATAAACAGGATAGCCCCCACTCTGCTGTTGGTCTTCTGCCTCCATTTCCTCCTCTGATTTAATATAATTCTGTATGGGGTTCTCAAGTAAAAGTTTCAGATGGGGATGATATAAAAGATTTAAGGACATTAGAAGTAACTAGCTCCCTCTAAACTCCCGTCTCAAAACTCCCACCTGTTAGCAGTCAGCCTGTTTGCAAGAGCCCCAGTCGCAAGTGCCCTGGTCACTTGCCAGCAGGGTTTAAAAGGCTCTGGCCTTCCTGATAGCCCCTCCCTCTGGCTACAGCTCAGCCAATCAGCACAGAGGTTTAGATTTCAAACCTAATCAAGGCTCACAGCTTCCAACTGCCAGCCTGAGCACACGGCCTTTCAAACAGACAGCTCAGCACTCCAAACTCCAAACAAACAGACAAACACAAGCCCAGAACCCCCAAACACAAACACCCACACACTCTAGACAGCCACTTACCTGAAGGTGCTGTAGTTTGCCCCCTCCTTCACCAGGAGAGCCCCTCTCAAAACTCCCGCCTGTTAGCAATCTGCCTGTTTGCAAGAGCCCCGGTCGCAACTGTTTGTACCAAATAACTACATCACAGTTAAAAGCCTTATAGTTTTTCTTTTTTTTTAAATCTTTGTCACTACTATTCTGGCCATGATGCATTATTTCATTGTCATCATGATTCTCGTTAGCTCATTCCCTACATGTGCAAGGAGCACAACATTACAATGGATCACAAAACCCAATACATCCATACCTATTTCAGTGATTACCTCACCTGTCAATTTGTGACTGAGCTTGTAAACAAGACTCTAAAAAGGTCTACCATGAGAAAAATGATAAAACCAAAATGTGAATGGTACTAGATGAAATGGAATGTTTTTCTGTACATTTTTGATCCAATATCCCAAACAGAAAGTTCAATAACACTTTCAAATAAGCCACAGTGTTGCAGTTTCTTGCAACTCTACTGCCATAGTTAAATGTATCAAAGGCACGCAAGCACACACAAGCAAGAAACAGATATACAATTTGTTCCACAAGAACACCTTTTAGCCATATTTAAATTAGCCATTTGTTACTATCATATCCAATTCATAATTGCAGCCACAAGAATCAACTCCAAATTATCTACAAAAATTTGAAGCAGAAGGACCTCGAAATAAATTAGGGGAGAGGCAATCTATATCCTCCTGAAATTATAATTGATAATCAAGGAATAAAAATGAAGAGGAATCTGACTTCTGATTCAGGCTCAATAGTGTGGATAAGTGCTACTCAACACCTGAGATTGCAGAAATGGAGGTGGACAGCCCTCTGAATGCTCATGATCATCTGTTCTTGATATGTTTATGGCTCACCCCATTGGGACACCAATTTAGACATTTTGTGCCTGAATTCAGAAGAAATTGCTACTTGAGTCTCTTAATTTTCTTATAATACTGGTCCTATATTGTCATCCTTCCTCTCTGTTCCTTCATCTGAGCACTTAAGGCAGGATTTAAAGGAAAGATTTAAATACATAGCTGTTTTCAATCTTTTTTTAAAATAACCTTCCTGTGATAATATACGAACCATTTGTTTTTTATTTACAAGCACCAAGAGGAGAGTTTTGGAATCCTTTCAATTACTTCAACACAATGTTCCGTCTTATTGATCAATACCCAGAGCCTTAATCAATATACTGTAATGTGGATTGATTTAATGTACCTTAAACCACGTGCAATAGCTCTGAACTAGAGGGGATGCTATTTAAGACATAGACCACAATTCCTCATCTTTTATAGACAGAGTAATTTTATTTACATCTATACTTTTTAATAAATTGATTCCAAGCTTGTAGCTACGAAATAAAGATCTCAGAGTTGCTGGACAGAATAAAAATTATTTCCACTTTAGAAAAGTGACAGAAGCAGTAAAGCCTAATTTGTGCCTTGGAAAGTGCACTTAATAAGGATATAACAAGGAATAAGAACTGCAATATGTCCCTGCAGGGGCTACCCAGATTTTGGGTCTTGCTGTCCCAAAACAAGGGGGTGCTGCATGCCAGCTGCACACACATCCCCACAAGCAGGCAGGTGTGGTATAGGTCGGGTATGAGTGGGACTTTAGCTTTAGTCTGAGCTGGTCTGAATGGAAAGGACAGGAAAAGGAGTAGTAATTTGTTGCTGATATTGACCAACAAAAAATTACCCACTCTGAAACAAGGGAAGGTAGGAAGAATGAAGCCACAAATCTTTCCCTAGGCTGGCCATGCAATATGCGATCTTAACATGGGCTATTTCCTTGGAGCACTAGTCCTAACTCTCAGCATTACATACACAAAATAGCTGCCTGCACTACAAATAGTTCTACAAGCCAAAGGAAGAGTACTATGTTTCGTGTTGAGTCTGAAACTAACTCATTTGTCATCAAGAAACAAAAAGAGTAGCAATGTTTTGGAGAAATATCTATGAATACTACAATTTATGATGGGGCCAGAAACAGCATTAGTAAGAGAGCCATGCAGGATCTCATTTGTTCAAAGCTGTTTTCCTGACAAGCATGTCAATTGCCTTGTGGTTTGTATTCCCCATTAACACGCACGGGACCTCATTTGGTCCCCATGTCTGGTCTTCACAATACATGGGATGGGGGACTTTAGAAACCATTGTGGGGGCGGGGGGGCTTTTGTTGTGCGGTATAGCCTTACTCATGAATGGGTGTGCTGATTATGGATAACTAAATCTTTAAATCAATGCCATCCAAAAGATTAGTTCAATAACCAATATAGCCATCCATGGCTGCAGCAATGACTGCTCTGGCCAACCTAGGAGCCAAGGAGAACCATAGCCATTTGTTTTTGACAGGGTGCAAAACCAGTTTGCCATCAAACTACCATTCCTCCAAAAAAACAAAAAACACCGAACGGTTCCCCTACCTTCTCTGCACCCCCACCCCTAAAATACTGATGACTTTCCTCAAGCCATGGTCATTGCACCTTATTCTGCATGAATATGAATGAACACATATAGTATCTGATTTATAAGCAAATAGGATAACTGCTGTTCCTGAAATTAGAAGAATTCCTATTTTTATAGTCTGGTTCTATCAGTTCCTCAGAAAGCAGTGTTCGTCCTGGTAAACCCCAGCACAGTGATACTGAACAGAACGCAAGCAAAGAAGAGCATGTTTGCACCTCAGAATTTTCCCTGCCACCTCATGTGTCCCACAGAAGGTTCTGCAACTGACTAAGCGTATCTGTGAAACATGAGGGTTTTTTCCCTTCAGCAGGAGGGATTCACCCCAGCTACTAAGTGAAGACAGTCCAGATTAACCAGACTATCAATATAACCCCAAATTAATCTGCTGTCTGAAATTCTGCCAATACTACAGAATCATTTCTTTGCTTCCTGTGAAGCTACATCTTAAGCATTTTTAAATATACGCTGCAAGTGAGCAGCTTTGCTAGTATCACCAGTGCTCAAGCATTCTTCTCTTCAGACTAGTTACTGGAAGGTCATCCATTCGCAAGAATGAGCTGTGATGATAAAACTGGGGAAAAGGGTGGCTAGAGGCCACCCTCTCAGTGGTTGTAGGGAAAAGTCTTACCACTCCCTCAACAGAATGGTTTATTGTGGTGGAGGGGGAGCCAGTATTTTCCTAAGTGCCTTCTGATTCCATTAACCTTTCAGGACAGACCAGCCAAACAAGTCTCTTCTCAAAACAGAATGGATGTGCCCAAATTCAAATACAATGGCCAGAGGATGATGTATGCCTATTTTCCAGTTGTCTCTAATTCCAGCATATCAACTATATCCAAAATGTGGCCAGATTATGAACTGAACCTATAGCTACCTGGATGGTTGACAAGAAATCCTTAACTCTCTCAGGAGATTTATCTTCTATTAAAAAATCACCATCACTATAGTTTGAGGACAAAAGAAAAAACGCCATTTCCATGATCACTCCACACTCACTGATTACATTACCACAGCAGTAAGAATTTAAGTATGAAGGATTATGTCTACACTTGCCCCCTTTTTCAAAGGGGGCACAGTAATCAGGGTGATGGGAGATTACTAATGAAGTGCTGTGATGCATATGCAGCACTTCATTAGGGAAATTCATTGTGGAAATTCTCCCCCCGTGGCAATTTTGAAGTGCCAAACTTTGAAGTGCCGGTGTGCCGTGTAGCCGTGGGCACTTGAATGTGCCCACGTTACTTCAAAGTGCCTTTACTCCCCAAGTGTAGACATAGCCAAAGTGTAACATACAGAAGGTTTTTGGGCACTGCTGGATGCTGCTAAGAAAACCAAACTTGGGAAACCTGCTTCAAACCAGGCCACTTATGGCCCACACCGGGATTTCTTCCTCTACAAAACAAACCAAACCAGACCCAAAAAAGCACCTCTGCTGCCTTCCTGGCCAGCAAGGAGTTACACAAGCAAATCCCACAGGCTCCTCAGCGTCCCTGGTGCCCAAATCAGTATCCGTACTTACACAGATGAAAAGTTATGGGAAAAAAAAATCTCACTAATTCCACACTAGTATCGGAGGGGTAGCCGTGTTAGTCTGGATCTGTGACAGCAATGAAGGGTCCTGTGGCACCTTATAGACTAACAGAAAGGTTTTGAGCATGAGCTTTCTTGAGTACAGACTCACTTCATCAGGTGCTGGTCTTGGAAATCTGCAGGGCCAGGCATAAATAAGCCAGAGCAAGGGTCGGGTAACAAGGTTAGCTCAGTCAGCAAGGGTGAGGCTTACTACCAGCAGTTGATCTGGAGGTGTGAACATATGGAGCAGCTTCCCCTCCCTTGGTGTTCACACCTCCAGATCAACCTCCCTTGGTGTTCACACCTCCAGATCAACCTTCACACCTCCAGATCAACCTCCCTTGGTGTTCACACCTCCAGATCTGTTAGTCTATAAGGTGCCACAGGACCCTTTGTTGCTGTTACAATTCCACACAGGTCTTTCCCGTTCCCAAAGGGACCAGCCACAGCCACAGATCAATATAAGCTTAGATTTTACCCAAACCAGCATGCTGCGCCAATCCAAAATCTCAAAGGTTTAGTAATAAAAGGACAAACAGGGTTAGAGTGAAATTGTTAAGGGAAAATTACATACATCAATTATAATTTCCTTGATGGAGGCAGGCAGCAGGAATATACTGCTATCTTAATAGCCTCTGGAAATACATCCTTTGTTAGTTCATAGCAGAGATGTTCCTCCAAACTGCAGACAAGATGGAGGATGAAGGCAAGATGGTGGCTGCCAGGGTTCCTTTAATAGTTTTGCCCATGTGGAGGGAAGATCCTGCTTCTGGTCACGTATACGATGGGAAACCACCTGATCAAGTCACCTGTCCACCCTTCTTTGTGGCATTCTGCCATTGGCTGCATGGTCAGATGACACATCCCAACAACATTCCTGAGATGTGGATTAGAATGCCCCATTGCTTTAACCGGCTAGGCATCCTTTCACAGTAGATTGCCCTGCCTCCTATTATGTTCAAACTTCAGCTACAAGTACAGAGCCAGTATCTATAACTTCACATACAAACATGAAAGAAAATATAAGCAGCATAAATAGAGCCAGTCAATCACCAGCTTTCATTAGACACTGCACTTGGCCCATGTGACACAAGATTTGATGCAAACTTAGGACAGTGGTTACAGTAATGGCTCTCAGGTTCTTTTTAGAATCCAATAATAAATATCATGCAAGGTCTCTACAGTACAGTGTGGCAGTCAGTACAATAAAATTAGTCTTATTTTAAACCACTTTCTAGAAAAAGGCATCAGATGAGTATACCCTCTCAGGTCTAAGCTTCGGAGCAGGAGAACTCCTGTCTTGTAGACTCTGGTCTGAAGAAGTGGGTCTGTCCCACAAAAGCTCACCTAATAAATTATTTTGCTAGTCTTTAAAGTGCTACTTTACTGCTTTTTTGTTGCAAAGAGTGTGAGAGATTGGGAGTAAGTTTGTAATTTCATTTTACGTCCCTTATACCTGTGCACTGTTTTTGTCAGATATTTGCTGCCAATGGAAAATTCTGTGTTGCATTCAGAACAAATGTGACAGAAATAGTTTTTAAAAAACCACTATATTTAATTAACCTCTGTTCACAGCTTTGCATTCAGAGGGGGGCACAATTTAATCATAACTTAGTAGCTTCTCAGTGTATTTACAAACCAAAAACAGGGAAATAATCAATGATGACTAATAGTCATTTCCTTTTGCCCTCATTCTCCAGGATGTTAGAAAGAAAAAAAATATTCTTGTGTATGTATCAAGGTGGCACAGTTTTTGGAAAGGCAGCATAGTACCAGCCAATTAGTATTTTGTAGTTTACCAACTTGTTCTCCAAACATTATATTGACAATTCAGGTGGTGCCCACGTTTGACCAGTCTCAGGATGTTGGCATCGTGGTTGGATGATAAGCAAAGGAAATCATGCACATTTTGTATGCCTCTGTAAATAACATTTTAACAGTTTTTTTCTCATTAGCACAAACAAATCACCACTGAGGGGGGAAAAGACCTCTCAAAAGTCAAAAGGAAAACATGTACGAGAAAATATTAAGCCTAACTTGTTTAAAGACATAATGTAATCAGATTATGGTCAGAAATTACAGGAGGTATCATAAATCCATATTGTAAAATTGATGGCAGAGTTCTCAAGAATGCAAACTAATAAAAAAAAAAGCCAATTATGAGCCAGATAATCTCCCTGAAGACATCATTGCTAGAGCATTCCATCAAGTAAAGTTAATGTTACCAGCATGAAATGAAACAGATAGTAGCACAAGAGCAGAAAACTCAAACCTGTGTGATATTACAAAGGAGATGACTGGAAAAGAAAGAATATTAAATGAATATTTTTGCAAACAAACAGGGAAAGTTTGTTGCACTATTACTCATGAAGGCCATATTAAAATACACACATTGATGATCATTCAGACAGCCTCCAGTTTAGTCATGAAAATTATTACAAATCCAAGAAGTTTCATGTATCAAAGCACAAATAATTTTTCAGGAAAACATCTACGCCAGAGGGGTGTTACTGCTCAACCAATCATTTGTTAGTCTTATGTTCAAAATATGTTTTGGAGAACAAAAGCAATATCACGCAACCTGGATGACTAACAACATAGCAACCAGCTAACAGTTTACAAACACACAGGCTGGATTTTTTTCACAAATTGGCTACATCTACACTAGCCCCAAACTTCGAAATGGCCACACAAATGGCCATTTCGAAGTTTACTAATGAAGCGCTGAAATGCATATTCAGCGCTTCATTAGCATGCGGGCGGCCGCAGCACTTCGAAATTGATGCGCCTCGCCGCTGCGCGGCTCGTCCTGACAGGGCTCCTTTTCGAAAGGACCTGGCCTACTTTGAAGTCCCCTTATTCCCATCAGCTGATGCATATTCAGCGCTTCATTAGCATGCAGGTGGCCGCGGCACTTCAAAATTGACGCACCTCGCCGCCACGCGGCTCATCCCGACAGGGCTCCTTTTCGAAAGGACCCGGCCTACTTCGAAGTCCCCTTATTCCCATCAGTGCTGAATATGCATCAGCTGATGGGAATAAGGGGACTTCGAAGTAGGCTGGGTCCTATGAAAAAGGAGCCCCATCGGGACGAGCGGCGTGGCACGTCAATTTCAAAGTGCCGTGGCCACCCGCATGCTAATGAAGCACTGAATATGCATTTCAGCGCTTCATTAGTAAACTTCAAAATGGCCATTTGCGTGGCCATTTCGAAGTTTGGGGCTTGTGTAGACACGGCTGTAAAGACATAAATGCCCAATACATTGTTCAGTCGTCAATACTATGTAATATAATAACAAAAAAGCAGTCAAGTAGCACTATAAATACTAACAAAATAATTTATAACGTGAGCTTTCATGGGACAGACCAACTTCTTCAGACCATAGCCATACCAGAACAGACTGTGCTACTTGACTGCTTTTTTGTTTTGATAGTATATAGACTAGCACAGCTTTCTCTTTGTTCCTATGTAATATCATGTGACTGCCCTGTGTTTTTAAGAAAAATTTCTCTTCTCCCCTCTGCAATTTGAGCATTTTATTTCAGGTGTTCTTGAGCTGCAAATAAAGCATGCCAGGCTATAATTTATTAACCTAGCTTCAACACCATTTTATTTTTATCTCCAGGAGTCAAAGCCCAGTTTTCCAGAACTGTTCCTGGATTTCTTTTAATCTGCACCACTTTCCTCAGTGTGCCATCTGAAGTAGTTGCATTTAACAGTTTCTCAGTGCTGAGATTTCTAAGGCATATTTTTAGCTCTATGTATCATGCATGTGGTGATCCGTATCAGGGAAGATGGTCTATTCTTGGGAAGTAATCTCTAAAATTACAGGCTGCCCGAAGAGACTTCCAGGAAAACTACGCTTGTTTGTTTCAGTAGACAGGCTAATGAAACGCAGATTTGCTAGAGAAATGTGTGAGCTCCCTGAAAGACAGTATTTGACAGATTTAAATATGGATGTTCCAGTAATAGAATTTGTGCCCAGGCCTGAAGTCTAACTCATGCTGAGTAGTGCCACTCATGTGAATAATTCCATGGTCTTCAATGAGACAACTAAACATGACTATGGTTTGCGGAAAGGACCCCTTTCTAAAACACATGCTAACTCTGGTCCACATTGTGGCTCAGACTTAAGGGGGTGATTTTTTTTTTCCCTCTTATGGCATCAGGTTATTGGGTCCAGGTGCATAGGAGTAAGCACAGTTACTTGTCTGCTTGCTCACACCTTGCAGCAAGTAAGTTCAGAGGGGCATGGAATAACTGGAGATTTGGCTCCAGGTCTGCTGATTGAGAGAGGTAGAGGAGGCAGTTGCCATGGGGCCCAGCCCTTCAAAAGAGTCAAGGGATCCCAGCTGGCACAGGAGCCCCAGCAGCCCAAAACCCAAGGCCTTTAAATCACCACTAGAGCACCACACAGTGCACTCTGGGTAGCACGGAGAGCCAGCTGCCATGGCCCCACCCCTTCTACATGAAGACCACCCCTTTGGGGAGCGCAGAGCCATCCCCCACTCCCTGCACCTTGCCCAGGGGCCCATCAAGTCTGTTGACTCCCCTTCACGAGCACCCCCCGACATTTTGCTCTTCTCCTTCCTTCCTGTAACTGAACAAAGCAGTTGCATCAGCAAGACAGTAGTAGTTATAGTACAAGCCAGCAATAATAACCTCTTCTTAGAGCCCAGGAGAAAGCAGGAGGAGAACTGTGCCTTAGGACACATCTCTAATTACGTGAAGATTGATGTTCCAGAGGTCAATCTTCCAGGGTTTATCACATCTAGTAAGGGTGCACTAAAGTGATATTGAGGGTGCTCCCATTGACTCTGGAACTCCTTGATGAGAGGCTTTCTCCCATTGACCTCCCATGGTGGGGCCATGCCAGAAATTCAGCTTAACTTTACCTCAATTTTTATAGCTGGACTTGCATCTCTTAAGTCAAATTTGTTTTGTAATGTAGCCCAGGCCTTACAGATGTATCTGAGTCAGTGTCTTCTGGTCATAATCCTGTGTTCATACAGTTTATCTGGCAGCCTTTGCCCAAGTTATGCCTAAAATCAAATCCAGGCTTCTGTGTTGTGTGAAGCCTATGAACAATCAGGAGAATTAGATTTGAATTCTCATGGCTACACGACTTCAGCAGTGTACTAGGTCCAAAGCAATTACCATTACCGATTCTTAGGTAGATTTAAAGCCAAAGATTCCTGCAGAAATAAGAGCTCCATAAATGCTGGAACAAGAGTTCCACCCCAGCCTGGAAGTGGTTTACATTATATGTACTGGTTTTATAGTTTAGTTCAATTGCTCTCAGCAGCCTTACTATAAAAATATTATTCCAGTATGCCTGGTATGTTCATAAAAATACTTCAGAAGCAAAGGCTAGGCCTATACTAGACCTTAAAGCCATTGTAGATATGCAAGTCCAGGTACAGCAATTGCATAGCTGGAATCAACTTATCTACAGTGGACTTACCTGGCCGTCCTCACTGATGGAGGTCGATGGGAGTTTTTATTGTGCTAATTTCTCCTGTCAACCTCCCTTACTCCTCACAAGATTGAGGAGTACAGGGGTTGAATGTCGAGCCCGATTGTTTGATTTCGCACATCCCCACAAGGCCCATGAAAAAGAACCTGTAAGATGGACCCTGACGGGGACAATTTCTGTCTAGTGAGGAAATACTGCAACTCTTTGTTCAAACAGCGGTCATTCATTCACAGTTAGTGAAGTGCCTCCATCCTATAGAAAATGTATTGTCAACATGACTATTGCCGTCCTGGCTTGTGCTAGGATCCTTGCAGCTTCTAAAATAACAGCTAAAGAAATAAAAAGAAAACTCTTTATGATCCAGACTGAGTTATATCAAGAGTTTCCCAGCCTGGAAGTGGTTCTTATTTACCATATAAATCCAAAGTTAGTTTGAAAATACCTATAAAGTATATTTGATGTTTTCTTAAAACGTTAGGTGGTAAAAGCCAGGTAATTTTTAAGAAACACATGAGGCACAGCAACAGTACAGTCTATCAAGTCATACATTTCCTTTTATCTATTGGGGGAAAAAACTAACGTATCAACCATCTGTTTCACAGGATTAAAACTGAAATGGGTTAGTGCAACTTCAAAGTCTCATCTTGAAAGGGAAAGATGACTCTGAGAGCTTAGTCATATAAGTGTTCATCAACTGAGATACAAGAGTTCAGTCCAGTCTTCTGTAACCATGGTAACATTCCCTTCCTGAAATTGCAACAGCAAATAAATGAATATTCTGTTATGGTAATCCCAGTGAGAGGGAAAAAGCTTATTTTATTAACATCAGTTTGTGATTCTTACTTAGCCTATGTCTACACTACATGATAAAGTCAAATTTAAGGCAGTTAGCTCAATTTTACAATGTCACTGTCTTTGCTGTAAATACCATCAGGTTGATTTTAGGCCATGCTCAGGTCAGTATTAGAACATGGTGAGAAGCAATTTGATGTAGTGTCAAGTTTGAATTTAAAAGTTCAAGTTAAGGCTAATGTGGAAATGCTGTGTCTTTTAATAGACTTTTGGCCTCCAGAGGTGTCCCATATGCATTCCACAATGGCCCACAGTCATCTCCTCTGGCCACTTCCATCTCCACTGCTCTTCAGGTGTGCAGGAATTAAGTAACAGGAAGCACCAGGAAGCCTGTGGTTGTAAGGTCATGCTTGTATGAGAGGCTGTGAAACTCTTCTTTCTTTGCTATCAGCGGGGTGAGCACATCTACCCATTCAAAATAGACCCAACACAGAATTCATGGTTCTGTGTCTACCTCTGCAAGCTGAGCATTTTGATTTTTTTTTTGTCAGCGCTGGTACCAACCCCTGCCCCACCGCACCACATGGCAGCGAGGCTGTTCAAGGGGGGTCGTGCTTGTATGAGAGGCTGAGAAACTTCTTTTCTGCCATTTACATTTGTGCAGGGGCCATGCAGTCAGGGCCTTTCACATGCCTATCTACATCACTTGGCTAGCCCCCAACCCAATAAAAGGATATGCCTGCTGTTCAGTGCAGACCATGTTGCCAGTCAGCATCATATCCTGGATTGCATGAGGTGAAGGCTCAAAAGGCAAGAAAGATTTTAGGGGCTTGCCCCTGCCTGAGCAACATTTAAGGGACCATCTAACTGGCCCTTCACCCACTGATCCCCAAAACTGCCTGCAAATGGGAAGAGGGGGACCGGCCCCCTAAAAGTCAATCTGGAAAAATGGCCATTTGCTTGCCACGGGAGGGGAATGAGGGTAATGCAATGTGGGAAGATAACTTCATATTCCCACAAGCACTTTCAGGGCATTTTTTTCCTATGCTGAACCAGTGAAAATACCCACGGGGCCAAAGAAACTGTAGGATAGGTTCCCACAATGCACTGCTGCAACAGTCAGTGCTCAATGACTGAGTGTGGCTGCAATATGTTGACTTTGTGGGAAATTTCTGGGGAGGGTGAGGATACTCATATTCCAATTTATAAAACCCAGCATTACAAAATTGATTTTCATACATTTGAATTTTTCTCGTAATGTACATGTAGCCTTAGGCTGGTGAGCTGTTTCTTATATGGTTAGCTGTGTTGACTTCACTGGGATTGTTCTCCTGAGTAAGGGGATTTATAATCTGGCCCTTAGCTCATTAGGTATCTCACAGCTACATTCATTTTTAAAAATAATCAAAGTTTATAAATTGTTTAAGACTAAAATATTATAAATTAATCCTTAATTTCATGTTGATCTCAACTGGTCTTGAAATTGTATTCAAAAACCAAAAATTAAGTCTTATTTTTTTCACCTTAAAGCAAAAGAGCAGAGTTTATTATACTATTCCAAAACCACAATCAATGAACTATAAAGTTGTCCTATATTCCACAGAAACTTTTCCTCCTAAAGTTTTTCTCTGTCTTCCCTGCAGACTGAATGAGAAAATATTTTTAAGAGTATTTATTTTAACCTACAATCTTCCTGACTTTGTCAGGGAAAAGAACTACTAATTCCAAATCAAATTCAAATTCCAGGCTCCTTCTAGTGCCAATTGTTGTCAATGGTATTAGGCACTCAGACTTTATCAATATATTTTTCCCTTTTTCCTCCAATTCTGTGAAGCTCTGACAAGATACAATGTCTTTCACTAATGGGACAGGCTTGATGTTATCTTCCTCGTATCAGGTAGAAATCCAAACAAAGTACAACAAAGTTCAATTAAAAGAAGTCCTTAAAGAGGTTCTAGAATGTGTAGCTGATCTAGAATTTTCTGCTGAAATGTTTTTGGGTGAAAATATGCAGTTTCTACAAAAACAAACTTTTTCCATGGAAAATTGATTTCTTTCCTGAAATAATTGCTTTTTTCCCCTACTAGGAAATATCAAAATGAAATATTTCATTTCATGTTGGGCTGAACCACATTGAATTAGAATATTTCATTTCAGAACAGTCTGACATTTATCTCTGAGCACCTGAACTGCAGTGGTGTCTCATGGTCCCATTCTTCTCCACATGCCAGGGATGCTGACCAGACTCCCAGTGGTTCACTACAGGAAAGATTGCAGTGCATCCTGGAAGGCCCACAGATAAGAATGGGAGCACATGGCACTTGAATTACCATTTCCAAAAGGCTTCACAACAGCTCATGCCAACATATGTCAGTGTCAAATTGAGAAACTAACATTTTAAGTTCAGGAAACTGAAATGAAAAATTTTGATTCAGAAATGTTGAGGTGTTTTTGTGAATTTTATATTAGCCAAAATATCAAATATTTGTGTTTCTCCTAATTCAAGAGGAAAGCATCTATCAACATTTCCACCATGATAACAATTCCAATATTCCACCAGCTCAACTCAAAAGTGAAAAAATTAATAATCTGAAATGCTTGTTCAAAGAGTCCCAATATAATTTTTAAAATTAACAAAAATTAACATGAAAACAAATATAAATCTGATATAGACATAGTTCAAATATTAGAAGATTTAATATGATATTTAAAACCCTCCGATTCTCTAGAGAGCAGAACATTGTCTTTTTTTAAACACTGAAGGCCCAATTGCAGTTCCCCTTGCCAGTGGCAGTTGAGCTGGAAGGAAATTGTAGATAAACACTTGTAGTAATAGTGTATGGGCCAGATCCCACACTAGCCAGAAGAGGAGCTCTACTGGGGGCTGAGTTGGGCCCTGCACTAGCTGGGGAAGGGGTGGGGTTCGCACAGTGCAGGGCGGGCTCCATTGGATGGGCTGGGCCAAGCCCCAAGCTGGCTGGGGGAAGGGGCTGGGGTGGCACCATGCAGGGCAGGAACATAGTAGAACCTTGCCCAGACAGACAGACACACGCACACATGCACCACAAAAACAACATATGACGCCTACTGGATTCACAGAACCACCAAATGTAATTTGCAGTTAGTTTTCTTTTGCAGCTTTGTGATGTTTTTTCCAAGTGTTGTTTTCAGGACCACAAATCAAATTTGGAGCCAAAGAGATTAAAGACTGAACAGATGCTAATGCCTGAGCGGCCAATATGTCAGAAAATGATAGGCTAGAATGAATAGCAAGTAATGTGTCCACAATACGAGCATCTTCCAAGTCAGCTGTAGTTAAAGAAGATTGCAATTGGCTTGGGGAAAAAAAGGACATTTTTTTGGTTTCTCCCCATCAACTGTCATTCCCAATCCCACAATTTCTAAAAGGGTTCCTTTATTTTGTTCTCAAGCCACCACCTGGAAAGTATTTCTATACAGGTAAAGAGAGAATATGGGCATGTATGGTGGAGAAAAGATTTCCAAACAATGTTTCCAGGGGTTCAGATTCTGTCTCTTGGTATGATCACTAAGTGGTCTTCAGAGCCACTTGTTATCTTGATGCCAGCAAACATTCATTGTCAATGTGTTCTAGCCCATGGGTGGGGCAGAGCAGGAAATGGACTTGGAATAAAAGAATCTAGGAGAGGCTGGGTAGGTCTATACAGCAGCCTCACTTTGAAATAAAGTATTCCAGAAGAGCTGTTCTGGAATAGCTTATTCTGAAATAATGATGCTGCACACAAAGGCTACATCTACACTAGCATTTCTCTTTCAAAAGAGGTATGCAAATGAGGGAAATAAAAAATGCAAGTGAGGTGCAGATTTGCATATTTGGTGTCATTTGCATATTTTTTAAAGCACTTTTAAAGCAGTGTAGACACAACTCTTTTGAAAGCAGCCCCCATCTTCAAAAGAACCCTTCTTCCAATTTTTTTTTTGGAATTAGGAAGAAGGGTTCTTTCAAAGATGGGGCTTACTTTCAAAAGAGCTGCATCTGCACTGCTTTTCTTCTTTCTAAAGAAGCTCTTTTTAAAGAAGACTATGCAAATGACGTGCCAGATATGTAAATCTGCACCTCATTTGCATTTTTGTTTACCTCATTTGCATGCCACTTTCAAAAGAGGAATGCAAGTGTAGACATAGCCAAAATGTATTTCAGAATAGCCTTCAGCTATTTCAAATAGTGTGTCTATACACAATACAGTCTATTTCTAAATGGAGCCATTGAATGCACTGTGGCTTATTTCAAAATAGGCTCTATTCCCTATCTACAGAGCCCCTATTTCAAAACAGGAATGTGTAGACAGGGAATAGCTATTTCAAAATAGGTTGAAACAGAAGCTATTCCTGGTGAAATTAGGTTTATCTATTTCAAATAAGCCAGCCACTATTCTGAAAGTATTTTGAAATATCTATTGTGTTGTGTAGATTCTTGCAAAGATACTTTGAAATAAGGGCCGTTATTTCAAAATAACTTTACTGGGTAGACATACCCGAAGGGGCCTCAAGAGGCCATCAAGTCCATTCCCTGAACTCATGGCAGGACCAAGAACCATCTAAACCATGGGTGTCCAACCTTTTGGCTTGCCTGGGCCGCATTGAGTGAAGAGGAATTGTCTTGGGCCGCATATAAAATATATAATATAGTTAATGTATATAAATCACATAATAATGTTAAAAGTTTACGATCTTGTGGGGCCGCATTACCAGCTGTCGAGGGCCACTTGCGGCCCGCGGGCTGGACACGCCTGATCTAAACCATCCTTGACAGGTGTTTGTCTAACCTGCTCTTAAAAATCTCCAATGATGGAGATTAGCCTGGACCTGAAGGCTCAGGCAGCCAGTAGGATGTCTCCAGTGCTGCAAGATGCTCATAGAATATAGGCTTCCTGGCCTAATGTGAGGAGTCAACCACCCTGGAGTTGGACTGGCCGGGGATTCAGGCCCACCCTACTCTACTGCATTCCTGCCCAGACCCCTAACAAAACATGAATTGTAACAGAGGAAGCCGTGCTAGTCTATACACTATCAAAACAAAGCAGTCAAGTAGCACTTTAAAGACTAGCAAAATAGTTTATTAGGTGAGCTTTCGACCTTCCCCCCCACCTGTCCACTCTCTGATTTGCTCACCTTGATTATCTTTTTCTGATTTGTCCTCCTTGCTTACTGTTTTTGGTTCTCTGTGCCTTAAATATCGAGTCTGTTCTGGTCTGGCTATGGTCTGAAGAAGTGGGTCTGTCCCACAAAAGTTCACCTAAAAAACCACGAACAAGGACTCTACTTATGCAAAGTCCTAAGTGCCTTCAAAGAACACTCAGTAACCCTAATCTCCCTGTTATAAACATGAAGTGTTGACAGCAAGGAATGCTCCCATATTAAGTACTCCGCAGGGATACAGTGCACCTATAGTTTGTAACTAAAGATAGTTTTGCTTTGCCACTTTTCTTTATTAATGTTGCCATGCAGCCTCATGGTTTTCCTCCACTGATAAGCCCGTAGCTCTCTGACAATTCCTTCCAACATTGCAGCTAACTGGAGAGACACCGCATAACTTACCGATCAAAAAGGTGGCACTGTCTCTCCTATATTACAAGAATTCTCATTGAAATTAAAAGATGGTGTAACTAAAAGAAATAGGAAGTCATTTTTCCTTGACAAAAGCATGTGTGGAATTCTCAGCCACAAGGTATTTCTGAGTCAATAACCTTCATAGGATTCCATAAAGGATAAAATGTTTATACAAACAATAAAGAAAGCTTCAGATAAATGAGATAGGGCACGTTTATGAGGGTTATAAACCCACCATGAATTGTCTAGGATGGGGTGGACAGTGAAAAAGTGGCAGCCTACCAGGAGTAGTCCTTGGTGGGCCACCACCATTATATTTACCTGCACCTCCACAGGTATTGGGCAATCATAGCTCTCATTGGTCACAGATCACTGTTCACAGTCAACGGGGGTGTTGGGAGGTGGCTTGGCCCAGGACACAACTTCTCACCCCTCCCAGTGGCCACAAATGGCAATCCTTGGCCAGTGAGAACCATGATCATCTGATATCTGCAGAGGTTCGGGTAAACAGAGAGGTAGGACCAGACTGGATCTAGCCCGTAGACTGTTAGTTGCCTGCCCCTGGTCTGGGACAGGAGAGAAAGTTCCAAGGGTATGTTATCATATGAGTGTCCACTATGGGAAGTTTTTAAACACATTCTTCTAAATCATCTTTCACAGGGCAGTCTAATATGCAATTGCCATTCCAGAGACAAGTTATGTTCCTAACATTATCCACCAGTATAGTCACTGTCTACCACAGAAGGCCTAAAGCTCGGAGATATTTTAATACAATCCATAAACTACAAGATAAGTTCAAATGCCACATATATTGAAGGGTACACTGGATGGGAAGAAAACTAGCAAGTCTGAAAAACGCATAAAACAAACTTGACACTGTTGTAGAGTTTTATATTAAAATGTGGAAAGTAAAGTGCCTTTAAAATACCACTGTAGAAACGTTATTTGAAATCCCAAAGCAAGTATTATATTTAAGAAATTTTATCATTAAAATGAATACATCATACATACAGGAATAACAAATTTGCTCCCTACTAGGATTAAAGCAATTTGATCTACTATAACAAAAAAAAAAGTTTCATCTACTAATTATTCTGCATACTCCTCTTTTACAATACAAAAACAGTTTTAGACAGAAAATGGTTTACTTGTAATTTATGTTGTGGTGCTATAATGATGAACCTCTGCATGATGATGTACAGTAGAATAGGTTATTTTAGCATGAAATTGGTTGGTAACAAATGCCTGTTAAATTGTTACGATTCCATTCTGCAGCTGTTGGTGAGCCTACTATTGACTACAGTCATGGCATTTATGGTTGCAACAGTCCTATTGGGCTAGACACTAGAAAAAACCCAATCCCTGCACAAAAGTTCAGAAAATACTAATATGTAAATTACAGTACTGCCTGGAAGCCCCAGTTAGGTTCAAGACGTCCATGTGCTAGGTGTTCAACATGCAGATAAAGATGCTGTCTTTGTCATGGTTTGTCTTATATTTTCAAATATCACATGCTTTAGGGCTTATTTTGGTCACCTGCAGGGCATCAGGCAAACAGTTTTCTCTTCTATGCTCTTCACCATTTTTGTCTCCCCACCTGCTTAGCTGGCTGGATCTTGCTCACGTGCCCAGAGTGTAGCTGAACTGCATACATGGAGCCGGGAAGGATTTTTCTTCCTACCAGTGAACTTGGCAAGGCTTTTTGCCTTCCCCCCCAGTGAGAGGTGCTGCTCACTTGCTGGGATTCTCTGCCTCTCTTTTGACCAATTCCCCACCATTGCAGGGGCCTCAGTTCATCCTGTTCTCTCCCTGCGATACATAGTAGTTTAACCTCCTGTAGTCTGTAGCATTTTGGCTTGACTTCAGCTATTGGGTTTAATGTTTGGGTGCCAGGTGGCATTGGTGACCTGGGATACACAGAAAGTCACACAACATGATTTAGTGACCCCCCTTCTAGCCTTCAGTTCTATGACTAAGAGCTTAAAATTTGAGAAAACTGATTTTTCCAAGTAACAAATATACTGCATGGTAAGTCAGTGCTCGTGCGCGCTGGCAGCTTCCCGTACGCAAACAGAGCCCCATGAAAAGCAAAGCTGACTAGGGTCACCAATGTTCCAATTGCACAAAAGCAAACACCCTGGCCCTGCCCCTTCCCCAAGGGCCATGCCTCCTTCCCTGAGGCCCCAGCTTCACCCACTATGTTCCTCATCCCCTGGTGGCTCACTCTCCCTATCCTCACTCGCTTTCCCTGAGCTTGAAGAAGGGGTTTGGGCGCAGGAGAGGGAGAATGCTTCAACTGAGGTTACAGGTTCTGGGGTGGAGCCAGAAATGAGGCATACAGGGTGTCAGAGGGGGCTCCAGGATGGGGCAGGGAATTTGTGTGCAGGGTGGGGTAAAGATAATGCATTTAGGGTGTAGGGTCTAGGGCTGAGGAAGAGGTGTGGGACACAGGCTTATCTCAGGCAGCTCCCAGTCAACAGTACAGTGAGGCTAATGCAGGCTCCTACCCATCCTGGCTCCACAGCAGTCCCTGGAAGGGGCTGACAAGTCCAGGCCCTATGCAGGAGAAGGGTCATATCAGGAGGCTCCACACTCTGCTCTCACCCACAGAAATCTGCCCCTACCCTGCCCCCATTGGCCACAGACCAGGTTGAGGGTGGGGGCAGTGCCTGGAGCTCCATGGGCCCTCCACCCCCACCTAGGAGCCAGACTGCTGGCCACTTCCAGAGCATAGCATGGTGACAAGACAGGTAGTGAATAGCTTGACTTAGCCCTGCAGTGCTGCTGAGGGGGGTTTTAATGGGCCAGTCTGTGGTGCTGACAAGAGCCACCAGGGTCCTTTTTCAACCAGGTGTTCTGGTCAAAAAAACCAGGCTCCTGGTCACTGTAGGACTGATTCAGCTATAGATATCCACATTATATAAACAGCAGTTTATGCAAACTGCTCAGTCATCTTATCCAGATCCCCAGAGAAGGTGTTGTTTGGGGATTTTGTTTTTGGGTTTTTTTCCCCCCTTTTGGTAACTAAATGTAACACCATCAAAGGAACTTGAGTGCAGCCATGAAGACGTAAAGTCTTCTGTCTTTCAGCAGAACAGACGCAACATGGCCATCTGCAGCACAGATTTTCCCACACTTCCCTGTACTTCAGTTTTCACACAGTGTGACCCCAGTCCTTGCTTGAGACTTCCATTAAGGATGCTAGTGGATGTCATGGTTTCTCCAACGTGGCCTTGAACATAGACTATTAAACCTCTGCCAGACTCACTCTGTGGCGGTGACTCCTGTGTCACACAGGGCTGGGCCTTAAGCTTCAGAGTGAGTCCACCCACTTTCCACAGCAGCAGCTGAACCCAGCTCCCGACTCTAGGCATTGCAACCTGAAGTGGGCAGATTATCTTGAGAGCTAAGCAGGAGCTAGAGGAGAGGGAGGCTTGACTGAAGTGGGAAGGCTGGGGCAAGTTTCAGGACCAGGAAGTAGACTGCTAACTCATTCTGGTGTGAGAGCCCTCAGGGGGCTTGTTACCCTACTACTGTGGCTCACGGCCCTGTTGAAAAAGGGGAGGTTGTCTTGGCCTATTAACCCAGGGTCTTATTTGAAAGGCAGCAGAAAAGTGAAAGACAGGACAGGAAGGAACTAAGGCATGGGAGGAAAATGAGAGGCAGAAGGGGATGACTGCAGGAACCCCATCTCACATTCCAGGTAGTTTTCAAGATTTAGGCAAAACTGGTGGAAAATGGTGATGTCATTTGACTTCCTTCCTGCAGCCCAGTCTGCTCAGCATGTCTTTCAAGACCAGGACAATGAAGTTCCAATAGTTTCATGGTGGATCCGATAGGTACAGAGGACAATAGGCGTGGCTGCCATGACAGCAAGTATGGCTCTCTCTAGTCCATGCACCCCATGGTTCTTTAGATGACCCTCCTAAACCAGGAGTGTTTATCAAGGGGTGGAAAACTCTGCCTATTCCAGTTAGCCAAAATCTATTTTAGCTATTTCAATTATGAACATCCCCTCCCATTTCTAGATGATATCAGCTCATTGTTATGCAAGCACATGATGTCAGTAGGAGTCTGGAAGGCCTTTCTCCCCACATTTGTTGGAGCAATCCATTTTGAATCCAAGTTTTGCTTATTTTTATAAAAAAACATATCACAGATTATGGACATCTACTGACTTGAACCACCCAAAGTACCTATGTGGCCTGGTGGTCCTAGCTGCCTCCAGAACAGATCAGTGTGCCTGGACTTGCCTCTGTGCCAGTCCCAACTCTATTTTCCTTCATTTGGAGTTTTTTAAAAATTCACACATTCATTGGTGAGCTTCTAACCTCTTCCCATTTAATCCCCCAGTTCTCCTCTCTTGCCAGCAACAATCTCTCACAAAAGTAGAACTCAAAAGTACAGAGCAAACCCCCTTTTTCAATTCACCTTTCCTGCTGTAGCTCCCACACACAGGCTTCATTTGACTATGGTTTAACAGGAGCCAAACTTGATCCTCCCACCAGCCCTACTTCCTCCATCTCCTGAGTTTCCCTCACTTACTGCCAGGCTTCCTGCTGGTAGCAGCCTCTGCTAATTTTTCAGACCATAGCTTTCCCTGCAGCTTCCTGCAGCCTTTTATATTAGAATCACCTGGCTCCTCTCAGGTGGAGTTCACTTTGTAATCAGCACAGGCTTAGCTAGGATGACCAGATGTCCTGTTTTAAAGGGACAGTCCTGTACTTAAACCTTCCTGCAGGAGTCCCTACTTTAAAAAAAAATAATGGGCCAATTATCCCTTATTTTCTGTCTCTCCCATCCCATCAATACTGCTGGGTCCTGCTGCTGGCTAGATCCCTGCTCACCAGCTGCCCACCCACCAGCAGCCAGTCAGGGCAGGGTGGGGGAAGGCGGTGGTCAGTGGCTGACCACAAGGGTGGTTGTGCAAGGCTAGTAGTTAGGCACAGCTGGAGCATGTGGGGAGAGCCACCCCTCCTGTAGGCCCCATCACTGCAGTCCTTGCTGTAGTGCCTCCTCTTGCTGCAGTGGTTGTGGAGTGTGGTCAGGCTATGTGTAACCTCTGCTGCCCACCTATCAGCTCCTTACCTGCTTCCCCTCTTACTGTCCTCTCCCTATGCCGTTCACCCGCTAACCCCACTGCTCCTCCATATCTCACCCCCAGCAGTGGGGTGTGTCCCACTCCCAACAATGTGCAGAGAACCAGCATCTGGTTGGATCATTCATCTCACCCATAGCCTGGCTGGGTGGCTCCTTCCTTCCCCATTGCTTCTGGCTGGGATGGCAGTGGTGAAAAGCTCCAAACCTTCCGTACCAGGACATTCACCAAGAGGAGCCAAGCCCTGAATGTGCCAGAACTATGCAATGCTGGCATGGGGCACTTCTCCACCCCTCAGCTAAGCTCTGCAGTGGCAGGGAGGAAGCTGTGTTCAGCCCGTTTGCAACTAAACCCTGAAGGCTACACAGCAGCCCGCTGTGCAAGACATCACCCTCATTGTATACTGCTCCCACCCTAGATCCTGCACCTGGAGCATGTGGAGCTTCTTTGTCCACTGGACATCATCCCCTGCTGTGCCATCTCTCTGGCCAGGATCCTCTGAAGCCCCTGCAGACAGGTTCTCTGAGCTCTGGAGCAAAATGCATTCTTAGGGCTTAACCCCTTCCTGCCAGTGTTTTAGCCAAAGAACCTGCTGGCTGGATTATGTTGATGGCCAACAGTAGCTTAGAGATGGAAGCTGCCTTTCAACACTGTGCAGGAAGGATGGGACAAGTTGCTTCCAGCCATAGGGGAGCAGGACAGGGATGTGGGGAAGAGAAGAGATGACCTCTCCAATAACACAGGCCTGGTCATCTCTACTGCACAACCCCATCTCATTGCAGCTGGAAGCAGCACCCAGCCTTTGCCTCCCACCCAGCACTGAAAAGCTGTTGCTGGCCATGCTCTGGTGTGAACCCTGGAAGGTATCTGCAGAGGAGGGTCTTTGACTCTGCCCACATCCCACATGTTGCCTTGAGAAGAAGTGGCACCATATACGAGGAGAGATGTGTCCATCCCGGGGACCCAGCCAGGTAGGGAGGGTCAAGAGCACTGCGCCAGGAAGGTCAGTGCAGGTCAGTCACTCACCCTCATCCCTATGTGCAGGAAGTGACTGTGTCACTTCTCCACAGGCAAGCCTTAAAGATAAGGAGGTAAATACAAAGACTCCAGCTACATCATATTTCTTTTTAACAGGAGTTCAGACAGCGTGATGTTAATTTGAGCATTTGTGTTGCATAGTTCTGACTGATTGCCATTGAAATCACCTGAGTACAAGTAATTTTACTAAGTGTTCCATATTCAGCACAGGGAAATATGGTCACCCTCTAAATTACAAGAGAGAATTTTTTCCCGGGTTTTTTGCTGGTGGGTTTTGCCACAATGCTAGTGGTCTGACTGGCACTATGTTTAGGGCTGGGAAGGAATTTTCAGTGGGTCAGATTTGCAGAGACCCTGGGGGTTGAGTGGGCCTTCCTCTGCAGCATGAGGCCTAGATTACTTGCTGGTTTCAACAGATGTAAATAGTGAATTCTACATCACTCGACATATTGATATCATGTTTTGAGGACTTCAGTAACTCTGTCAGAGACTGTGCATCTATTACAAAAATGAGTGGATGATATTCTGTGGTCTGTGATGTGCAGGAAGTCAGACCAGATGACCATGATGGTCCTTTCTGTACTTAAACGCAGTCAGGAAGCTCTGCCTTTTGGCTTGTTCTTGTACTCCTGACCCGTGTCTGAATCCTCTTCTCTGACTGCCACTGCTCTGACTACTATGTATGACTACCCAAGCTATGAGTCTAAGAGGGCTTTGTTTGGGTGTTGCTATGCCAACAGAAAAACTCCTTCTGTGCATGTTGGCTGCTTCTAAGGTAAGGGACTACGCTGGCACAGGTATGTCAACAGAGGCTCTGTAATGTGTATATATCCTCAGCTTTCATGTAAAAAATATTTCAAGTCCTCAGTTTCAGAGAAAAGGCTGAAAACATGAATTGAATGTGTCCCTCAAGGCTCAGAAAGCAAAGACACATAAAAAGATCCTAAATTATTTTTTTATTTCTCTTTAATCTTATTATTTTAAGCCAGTTTCATGATTTTTTCTTAATTTGGTTCCTGATGTTGGTCCACCTGAGGTTGAGGAAACATTGAGGAACACTGAGGAAACCACCACATCAGTCATGCCATGGAGAGGGCCAGGGTCAGGGTCCTCTGCTAGGCTCCTCTTCCAGGCTCAGGACTGCCTCTCTTTTGGCAGTGCTTGAGTTGGAGTCTCAGCATTCTCAAATAAATGGTGTGGATGACTCAATGGCATTCAAAGATGCTCTCCTGAAGGGTGCTGTGCTACCAGATGTGCCCTCCTGTAGACGGGAGAGATGACTGATCCCTATGTCTAGGAGAACCAGACAGAAGTACTGACAGCCACTGCAGGCCCTGGGGCAAGATGGCAGGGGGCTTAATTCCCACCCCCAGAAGGGGCGGAGCCAAGGTCAAAAGGGGAAGAGCTTAGGACAGTCAGGCCTGGGTGCACCCTCCCCGCCTTTGAGCCCCATGCAAAACAAGCGGCACAACACTGACACAGTGTTTCAAAGCGGCCTGGAGCTCCAGATGCCATTGCCACTCCATTGGCAGCAGCAGCAGCTTGAGACGTGAGCTGCCTTTTGACAACGTGCAGGCAGGGAGGGACAAACTACTTCTAACCATAGCAGGGAGGCATGGGGGAGGAGAGGGAAGAGAAGACTTTTGGAAAAACATGGGCCAAGTCACACCTATCCCCACCCCCCTGGCCCCCATTCTGCTGGAAACCGCTCCCATCTCTTTCTTCCTATGCAGTACAGAAAGGCTGCTGCTTGCCATGTGCCTGGGAGGGGGATCCTATCACCCTGAGTACCCTCCATGGTGCCTTGAGAAGACAATGCCAGGTACCAGGAGCAGTGGACCCATCCTGGGGGCTCAGCCAGGCATGGAGGATGGAGACCACTGGATAGGGATGGCTGCATCAGGTCAGTCATGTGAGAGAGATGTAGGGAACGTGTTTGTGTTGCCTCTCCCCATGAAAACCTTAAAGATAAGAAGGTTTTAAAAAAAGGACTCGGGCTACGTTTAGCTAAAGCAAATAGCCAAAGAAGGAAGGAGCAGAGCCAGTGAGGTGTTGAGAAATAGGTCACGAAGCCAGAGGGAGGCTAGAAAAGGAAGAAGTGGGACAGACTCACAACGCAGAGATGCATGTAAAGGACAGAGAAGTAGGACAAGATTGGATAAAGCAAAAGAGAAGGCGAAAGGACTGAGAGGCAGACAGACCAAAGTAAGGGCAACAGCTGTGACATACTGTCCCTCAAAATAGCAGCCTGTAACCTTCATCATTCATATATGATAGTGATGTTTCATACAAAGCATGCAATGTAAGATGCCATAGGAATGGCTCTAGACCAAGCCCAGAAGTGTACTCAGCAATGAAATAGCACCATCATCTGAGCTCTGCAAGCTCTAGTCAGTTGGCATGGGCCAGCAGCAATGGCTTTTTTTTTTTTTTTGCCATATAGATAGTCCCTCAGAGCACCAATTTAAAGAAGCCTTATTCATGGAAGGAGACAGCACCCTGAGGACAGGTCTAAACTAGGGTACAAAACTGATGTAAGAGACACAAACCACCTGCTGTGAGCCCAGCTTGGACATTACAGTAATTTATGTCATCATGAGGATCTAACACACAACATCAGCAAACAACTGGTTCTCATGCACAACCACCACCAAAAAACATGTCTCTGCAAACTACTTCCCTATGGGGCAAAGACAGAAAAACAGTTGTTCAGGTTTGTCATTCTCCAGTGCTGTTTGAAACAGTTATTGCTTAACAAAGAACACTTTATGGTGCAATTATTTACCTACAATGTTCTCTCCAACACCACATAGAGTCATTAAGTGCAATTATTGCTACAGTATAGTAGAAAAAATATGAACTTCCCATTCCTCTGAGGAATACAGCTGAAAAGTTTTCTTATATTTTGATTATATTATAGTTTTTACCCCTTCTTGGATGATTAAGAAGTTTCATTATTTTTCACCTTCATGTAATAAAACAAGTTAAAAATCTGCAAGTATTGCACAAAGGCAATCCAGGAAAAACAATATTAAGTTGCATCTAGTATTTTTCAAATACTTAAAGAAACTAAAATTATCACTGAAGCTGGCACCAGTCATATGAAGCTTTCACGTCAGATGGAATTTAAGATCACTTTGGTTTAGACATCAAAGCAATGCATTTGCTTAGCTTATTTAAAGTATTTATTCAGAAACCGTCTAGCTGCAAATAATCATCTACTTTGTAGAAAGGCACACATTTTTGACAGGACATCAAAAGCTGACATTTATTTAGCTTATAAATTGAAAATATTATGAATGAAAAGTCAAAGAGAATTGAATCAAAGGGTAATAAATATGGCTGACAAGAAGTTTCCTGGGAGAGAACTCCAGCCTTTGAAATTCAGTATAATCCCTTCAGAAAATGCAAAGTGGAACGGAAATATTTCACATCTAGCCCAAATATTCTCGATGAGAGAATTAAATTGTTAAGAGAGATAACTATGAGGAGATACTTTTGCAAATAGCAAAATCTCCATACCATTGTCTCCATAGCACACGTGATTAGGATCCAAAATTTACCATTTTTTCTAAGCAGTGGCAGATTACCTACTGGGCCAACTGGGCCATACCCAAAATCCCTCAAAAAAACAAAAAGAGTGCCTTCATACCCTGACCCGTCTCCCCCACCCGGTGCTCCGCTCAGAGAGCAAGGGCTTGCCTGGCTGAAGAGCCTGGCTAGGGGACCGGGACATGCTGCGCAGACACGAGAAGTTGGGCAGGTCCTGCGCTCTGAACCCATTTGTAGGCAGAAGCACTAGTTGGGGGAAGCAGAAGGAGTAGGATGAGGCCCCCAAATGCTCTGGCCCTGGGGCCCCACAAAACTCTAAGCTGCCCCTATTTGTGAAGTGTGCCAGTATTTTTTCAGTCAAGCACTAAAAAAATAAGTTTTAACTACAGCTTTCTCCTGATCTAAGATATTTCTAAGGTTTCTCTCTGAGGATCCTTCTGTCTTTGCCTCAGTTACTTCTTTCTCCTAAAAGAGACCCTCTTTATACAATTAGAATGGGACCTCAAGCCCCATCTGGTCCATTTTCCAGACTAAACCAGCATGAGTTTGCAGAATAGTCCTACCTCTTCCTGTCAGGCCCTAAATCCCAGCATCCCACAACAGTATTTTATCATACACTCTGTTTTACCACTTTTAATCAAACCTAGCACATTCATTCAGTTCAGACCATTTAAAAACACAACTGTACTGCCAAGATAGCTAAACACAGATTCTGAGGTCATACATCCTGTAACGTTTGAATAGTGAGAAGCACTGTTTCAATGGAAATGCATGCTACAATGCCTCACTCCCGCACAGGTAGCCTCTTATTTCCTTAGGCACAGTAGTGGAAAAAAATATCTCTTGAGGAGGTGATATACTCTATCTTAAAGACTATATCACCTACAAATCAATCAACCTTTTCCTAAAGGAGCAGATGAGTTGCTTGAAAATTCTATAGGCCAATTTCTGTGCTGGTGGAAACTGCTGGATATCTATTCAGTCTGATTGCGCTGCAACTATTTTCTGCCGTAGAGAGTTTAGACCAGTCTCTTTTTGTGTGACTGTTCCAATTAGTTTGCAATTTACTTTGCCCATAATCTGCAGGAAAGGATGAAATAAAATACGGATGCTTCACAAAGAAAGGAAATATATGAGTACAGAACATATGTGTATAACAATATTCACATTTACACTTAAGCCTCCTCATCTCCCTCTAGCTTCTCTGCCACTTTTGATAATATCATCATCACTCTTATCACCAAGGATCATAAGTTTGGCGTCATCCCTCATCATGCAAATCTAGAGCATGTCCAAGTCTACTTTCTCCTTCCATAATATTTCTAAACACCAATATTTGCTTTCTGATCCATAGAGGCAATATTCTCTTTCAAGGCTTCATCTTCTGCCTTGATTTTGTGATAACTGTGCCTGCCAATATTGGCCCCAATTATTATCTTAACTGTGAGAAATGAGTGAGAGTTCACAAAGTGTCACAATAATCTGTAAAAAATGCTGATAGTAAAAGGTGTAGAAGAAAGATAAATTAGTGACAAAGTGACTGAATTAATTCAAATAAAAAGACCAACTGATCTAAGGCAAGGGCTGTGTTAACGTCACGCCTGATGAACATGCAAAGTATGTGCTCAGAAATCAATAGACCAAAATAATGAATGGATGGGCTATTTTCTACCTATTACACCCTCCTGCAGTCTTCAAAAAGGCATTTGGGGAGGAAAATTAGCAGATGCTGGCTGACAAAGACAGAAGAACAGGAAGGAACAAGCTTCACCAGCTCAGCATCAAAACTGCCACCTCCACCAGCTTCTGGTACTCTGGGGTTTATCACGATATCATTCAGCCTTCATTACCCTGGTCTGAGAGATGTCCTAACCCAACCAAGCTGGAAAGAGGACTCAGATGACATGGCCACTTCCACCACCTCCGGCTAAAACCCAGAACACCTACTGGGATATACGACTGTCATTCTCTGCCCCCGTTCCCATGTGTATTTCTCCTTCCCCGCCTTAACTCTTCTTTTTCCTATGACTTGCCTGTTGCAGTCGGACTGAAAAGGGTAGCTTATCCAGTCAAGTCGACACATTTTTCAGTGCAGCCTGAGAACCTTTGACAAGACAGGCTGTGGTAAAAATAATGCCCCAACAACAGTCTGATGTTGTTACTAGTTTGCTAGGTCTTGAAGTGACTAATGAGATCATGCTATGTTTGTGATTTTCCAGCAGCTAGGTTGCAAGTATGAGTCAACAACAAAGACAGAAGCTGCATTTTTTATCTTGGCTATTCTTTTCCCTCTCCCTTTTGAGTGGGTTTGTTTTGTTTTGTGTTTTAGAAAGCAGACTTGGATGTTAAGCTGGAGCTTTTGATATTGCCATCTTGCCAATTTTTTACTGTTTTCCCCAAAAAGGACAAGTATTACCATTTTTAATACCAACTTAGAGACTGTCGAGCAAGGTGTTATTACTTCTAAAAATCTCTATAGCTTAAGAGACCACTTGAACCCATTAAAATGACAGCCTTATTTAATACTTTATGTTTCCCTGACTAGCGCACACTAATGTCAGTAGTGCATACCCAATGATCCACCAGCACTTGTATTACAATAGAAAAGTAGCCATTTGCACTGATGTTCTCTGAGGCACAGCGCTCTGGTGGCAAAATAAGGCTATGCATGCCATCAGTTACCCCACTGCACTTGGAAGCCCAATTGCTGCAAAACCATCACAATATCCTGCACGTTTCCCAGAGTCAGTCTTTCATAACAATACAAGTAATGGCCTTTCATACTTGCAGCACAGCAGAACCCACTGTGGATAGCCCAACTCAAAACAGATTCCTGACTGGTAGCAACTGGACAGAATGATTGTTATTTGATTCTGCGATCGCTATAGATGTCATTATAGTATAGCTGCACTTGAGGGCTGGGGTGAATTCTGCACACACACCTTGTGCATGCAAAATGTCTGCACCCACTGCTTAACATCACGAGCAGTCACGAAACCACTATCTTGTCAGTCCGTGCTCTTTCTCAGGCCCAGAATCCATGCTCCACCATCTGCAGCTGTTCCAGGAATGCCACCAGCAACTTTGGATTGTTTCTATGTCCCACACTAATCTAGCCTTCAAGGAACAGTCATGTTCCCTACTGTTACTCTTGCAGCACTGTAAATGCAGCTGAAGTGCTCCATACCCATACCACACGCTACAACAGTGCAGAGCTGTGCAGGCTTCATGTTTCTGGTACAGATAACGGACAGTGAGGAGTCAGGTTTGCAGTGATTTTGAAGAAAGTTGTCAAATATTATGGGATGCAGAATGATGCATTTTGGGACACTGGGAACTTGATTTCAGTCATCGCTGCACAACGTATTTCAGCCACAAGAGGCATTGCAAAACCATCCAGCACTTCATGGTGGTGAGGGACAAAATGGAATGGCTATCCACAGTGAACCACTTTCTGCCTTGATGCAAGCACTTCTCGGGAGGACACATACTCCAGTCACAAAGAGCATAGTGTGGACATTCAAAAGCAATTCCACATGGCAGCAGTACGCCAATGTAACTTAGGTTGACATAATTTTGCAATACACACATGCCGTGGGCTTTGATTTTCATTATGGTTCAGCAACAGCCAAAATTTCCCAAGAACAGTGCTATCAAATCTTAAAACAAACCCTAACCTAACGTGGATCTGCATGAGGTTGTCTCAAAGTCCATCTCTGCAGTATCTTCTGTCAAGTGCCTCATATTTAATTAAGGCAAATACATGTGGATCATTAATAAAGTAACTCACTCTATGCAGGTGGAAATACAGTTAGATGTTATAAAGTAGGGATGTGTATTTTACTTATTCTAGGTCATTTTGGGTACTGCTGTCATACTTAATATTTTCATCTTATTCTGATATCTGGGAACCTAACTCCCATTAATTAGAAGGATCAAGGTCGCTTGATTAAATAAATGTAAGTGGGTACCATCACTTTGGAAAAGCTTTAGCGTGTCTGACATTTAATGCACTCATTAAGAATTTGGAAACGTGCACTTTAAAACATATTTCTGAGAACACAGTTGTGGGGAGAAAAAAAATCAGTGGGAGAGGGAAAAAAACAAAATATCAGGAACTGCATGCCTCAGACAGGAATGTATTTCAGGATTTTCACATTGATCTAAGTCAGGGGTTCTGGCATCCTCAGGGGCATGAAATTTTGTAAGGGGGTGTCAGCACTATCAGCAGCTGGGTCTCAGGCTCATCCATCTCATTAAAAATGTTGAAATATGTTACAGTTAAATTTATGTGCATTCACATTTACATACAAATTAATACAGTTTCTACGTTCTGCACACTTATTTTCTTATACCTGCCAAAAGGTTGGGGTTTGTTTGTTTGTTCCCCCCAAAGTTTCCATTGGTTTGGATTACATTAGGTTGGAGGAGGGACAAAAAGTGGGGCCCAACATAAAAAAGTTTGCTCACTCCAGATTTAAGCCAACATAAAAAGCTTGTGGGCTGGGGGAAGTGGCTTGAACATTAGAAAGTATGGAGCACTACTTGTCCAAAAAGTTAATGCCTTGTAGAAAAAGAGATTGGATACTTAATAAGAGTTTTCCAGTTACTGATATATGACCTTTTTACAGTTTAAAAATGCAATTACCAGTTTGTTAATCTTGGTTGATACGCTAGCAGATGCCAGTCATTCCCTCTCGCCCCCTCAATCAGGTACAAAATGGAAATTAAATTGATTAAAACAACTAATTTCATCTCTGGGTTATTTTTTTCCTTTACATTTACCAGCAAAGCCATTGCCAAAGGCCATACAGTGAGAAAATATTGACAAATTTCTTACATGTTATCAGAATTAAATTGTCAACCTTCCACACACACAATACGAGCTCAACATTTTTTTTTTCAGTTTGTGGCCAGTTTGGGAAAAATTCATCAAAGTAGCTGACAAAAACTGGCAAAAGCATGAGAAATGTAGAACAGAGGGTCACACTCAACGATTTACATGCCCTGTTCGGCTAAGATATGGCAAAAGTCCCAGAACAATGTGTGATGTTTTCAAGACCAGAGTAACACCTAAACAGAATGGAGAGAGTTAGCTGAAAGCTGCACTCATTTGAGTACTCCCAAGCACCAGATGACAGGAAGCATTTATAGCCATTTATGCAGCCAAAATGCAATGGGTATAAAGTCTTTTTAGCTGAAATCAGTACTTTTCATTCACCTATTGCTGGACACCAAATAGCTGTAAAGTTACTACTTTAAATCAAAATACTGTCGATATTTGGCTAGTCCCAATCTACTTTACAATCTGCTTTAATTTTGCATTTAATAACCTGCTTTAAACTTCATTTCTAACTATCTTTAGCAACCACTACAGTGATGTTCAAACCAGTGGAGGGTGAATTGTTGGACATATATTACAGGGGGCAAATGTCAGGAAAGACAAATTTTCTCTTACAAGTATATATCCAGAAATTGCCCACAACTGGAAAGTTATCTACCTTATGTTTATCTAGTTTCAAACCTCCACTTGATGTTTCTCTACCATCCATGGAAATCACTTCTTCTTTATAAATAGCCTATTTGGAACAGAGAAGTACATCCCCTGCATGGGTACCCATATTGAACAAGAAAACAAACATGTATTTTTAAAGAAGTGTGATCTTAACAGAAAAAACAAAAGATGGTTTGAGATCTAAATATACATCTGTTTTGATTGCAATTTATATATTGTAATATCCCTGTTTACAAGTCACTCTAGGAGAATGCTTTGTGGTCCAGTGTTGCTAAGCAACCTTGCTCATCAGCAGCAGGCATTCCAATAGTAAGCAGTGGCCAGCTTTGAAAATCATTTGTGTTCTACAATTCATTTCTTTAAAAATAATACTGCATAGTTTACTGTAATTAATCATATTCAGTGTCAGATAGGATCAGCTATTGAACACTCAGATTTTTTTCCACTAATTAAATAGAACATGTGCAGTAAGAGTTATTTTTTGCTCTTCTTTTCTGTTCTATCTTTGATCAAGTATCAATTTGATTTTGTTATCACAAGCTTCTCCCTCTCAGAAACTACCTCTTAAATTATTGGTTTTAAAAGGCTCTCCAAGTTACTATTCCATTTTCTTTTTAGTGACGTTAGGCAACTTACCAATGATATTTTATTATTTGTAAATAAATTATATATTTTGGTAAATAATTTCTACCTTTTGCTTTCATACAAGCAATCTTGAATACTAAACAGTATTTTTTTCAGCTGACCTGACTGTTCTATGACACTGTCACTTTGTCTGTTTCAAATCTTCATTCATATGCAACTATCTGTACCAGGCTCCAGGTGCTTCAAAAACCCTCTTCACCCCAACCATGACTAAAATGATTGGCACACTTAATACCTGTGCAAAACATTAAATTCCAAGGATTCTTGCAAAATGTGTACATTTTGCCAGGTTTCATAACTTTTATTAAATATAAATTGTCAAAATTAATTTACATGAGCAAAACCAGTGTTTCAAGCTGTTGAAGAGAGAAGTAGGGTAAATGGGCCAGATTTAAAAAATACTCTCTAGACTAGAACCTCTGACTTTTAACTGTTGCCTTTTTACACAGTAGAATATACTATATTATTTGCTTCTGACCCATTTTTGTCACCTGTACTCACCCCAGTTAGCATCTTAGGCCCCAGACCTGCAATCAGATCCGATCTGCAGATTGAAGCTCTGTATAAGTTAGGGTTGCCGATGTTGGTTGGATATATTCCCAGGGATTCCATCAATTGGTTGCACATATATGAAATGGGAAATGACTGCCTGGGAAGGAGTACTGCAGAAAAAGGTCTTGAGGGTCAGAATGGAACACAAGCTAAATATGAGTGAATGGGATAACACTGCTGCAAATTCAAAAAAGAAAAAAAAATAACGAACATCATTCTAGGAAGTATTAGCTGGAGTGCTGTTAGCAAGACACAAGAAATAATTCTTCTTCTCTACTCAGCGCTGATTAGGTGTACTGTGACCAGTTCTGGGTGCCACCCTTCTGCAACGTTGTGGACAAACTGGAAAAAGTCCAGAGAAGAGCAACAAAAATAATTAAAGGTCTAGAAAATGTGGCCTATGAGGCAAGATTGAAAAAATGGGATTTGTTTAGTCCAGAGAAGGAAAATTTTCATGTACCATTTTCATGTACCTAAAAGATCAATTTTTCTCCCTACTCCTTGTAATATTCTCCTTAACCTCTGAGGACAGACCAAGAAGCAATGGGCTGTAGTGGCTGCAAGGGAGGTTTAGGATAGACATTAGGGAAAAACTTCCTAATTGTCAGAATGGTTAAGCACTGGAATAAATTACCTAGGGAGGTTGTGGAATGTCCATTATTGGTGGGTTTTAAGAGTAGGTTAGACACATACCTGTCAGGGATGGTCTAGATGGTGCTTGCTTGGTCCTGCCCAGAGTGCATGGATCTGAACTAGATAACCTCTTGAGATCCCTTCCAGTCCCAGGATGCTAATATTCTATTTTTGTCCCCCCCTTACTTTATGACATGCATCTTCTCAAATTATACAGGAAACTGAGTGGGGCAATACATCTCCCATTCGTCTGGTGACTTGGAAGGAACACTTTTGCAAACTGCCCTGGTTAGTGGAAATAAAGACCATCTCTCACAGTCCAAACAGTCCTTCTGGCTGCTAAAATAAAAGGTATAATAGGATAGGTGGGAGGGGCTCATTCCTTCCCTATGGGTGTGTAGATTAACTCAAATAACACCAATCAATTGCAAAGCTTAGCAGCAAATTGAAAATCACTAATGGAACACTTCAGTTGATTCCCCATATTAGGAGCCAAGAATCATGCATAATGTAAGAGGTATTGTTAATTGCTCACTTGCTGTCATTTAAACAGGTTTGGTAGATATTTAAAATGCATGGTAGGACAGTACACTGAATACTTAATCAACTTCTCTGCAACAGAAGCTTTCCTGTAAGTGTCACTGCTGTTTTCGTATAGCATTTCATGAAGCAATTCAGGATGTCAGTATTCACTGAGTTCCATTGTATCCAGCATCATTTTATATATTATATTTTAAAAAGGTACTCAATTTAAAAAAACACACTTTTTTCTAAAATGTTTTATTCATTAAAAAAAAAGAGCAGTCCTGTAGCACTTTAAAGAATAAGGCTATGTCTACACTACAGAGTTATGTGTACAGAAGGGGCCTGCTGTCAATATAACTCAGGGAGTGTCTACAGTCATAGGTTGGGTCTACAGGGCGCTCTGCCCAGTGCTGCTGCCAGCAGGGCTCAGGGCTATGCAAAATGAGCTTCTCGGTATTGCAAATGGCATGTCATTTGTATACTCCCGAAGCTCATTACCATAGCCCCACGAGACTTTGGCGTCGGCAGAAGTGGGTGTTGGCACTGCAGAGGCTTTGTGGACATGCCTCTGCTGGCTAATCCCACCTCTGTCACCAGTCCCTTATGCCTCAAACGCCATTTGAAATCCCGAGAAGCTCATTTTGCATAGCTCTTCCGGCAGCGGCGCTGAGCGGAGCACCGTGTGGACATAGCTGTAAAGCCTTCTGTCAAAAAAGTCTTGACAGAACTCTGCTTTAGCCTTGACAGAGTTATCCCTCAAAAATTTGGAGGCATAATACTCTGTCAACAGAGAAGCATCTGTCGACAGAAGTTACTGTTGACAGGGTAATCTCACCAGAACCTCTGTCAACAGATTGCATCTACACGCAACTTGCTCTGTCAACAGAGAACTGCCAGACTGCACTGCCCTCTGGTGACAGAAAGCAGGATGGCAGCTCTGCAAAGAGGGCTGCCCGGCAACCAGAAGTCCTCCCTGTTGACAGAAGTGGTAACGCCATCGACAGTGCTCTGTCCAGAGATTGTTATGCCTCCAATTTTTGAGGGTTAATAATGTCGAGGAAAATGCAGAGTTCTGTTGCTACTTTATCAACAGAATGCTTTAAGTGTGCAGGCGCTCCCTGAGGTGTGTCGACAGCAGGCCCCTTCTGTCAACAAAACTCCCTAGTGTAGACCCAGCCAGAGGGCTTCCAGTTGCTGTAGCCCTGATTTCAGAACTGCCGTTCCAGTTTCTGTCACCAGAGGGCAGTACAGTGTGGCAGTTCTCTGTTGATAGAGCAAGTTGTGTGAAGCAGAAGTCTGTCAACAGAGGAGGTTCTGTCGAGATTTCTCTGTTGAGAATAACTTCTGTCAGCAGATGCTTCTAGTGTACACATAGCCTAACAGTATAATTTATTAGGTTTCAGCTTGATAAAGTTGTGATTGCATTGAACTGAAATTAACTGTTGCCTTCATCGTTCACTATTTAGGTATTTACACTAGAGTGAAAACTTGCTTGCAGAAATCATTAAGGGACTGATTCTGCCACCTCTATTCAGGACATTACTTCTTCAGAAATCAGTGGGATTATGTATAGTTAATCATAGAATCACAGGGCTGGAAGGGACCTCAGGAGGTCATTGAGTCCAGCCCCTGCTTCAAGCAGGATCAACCCCAACTAAGTCATCCCAACCAGGACCTTGTCAAGATGGGACTTAAAAACCTTGAGGGATGGAGAATCCACCACCTCTTTCTGGGCAACGCATTCCAGTGGTTCACCACCTTCCTGGTAAAGTAGTTTTTCCTAATATCCAGCCAACTCCTCTTCTGTAACTTCAGACCATTGCTCATTGTTCTGTTATCTGACACCACTGAGAACAATTTCTCTCCATCCTCTTTAGAGCTCCCCTTCAGGAAGTTGAAGGCTGCTATTAAAATCACCCCTCAGTCCTCTCTTCTGTAAACTAAACAAGCCCAAATCCCTCAGCCTATCCTCATAGGTCATGTGCTCCAGCCCCTTAATCATTTTTGTTGCCCTCTGCTGAACCTGCTCCAGCACATCCACATCCTTTTTATATTGGGGGGCCCAAAACTGGACACAATTTTCAAGATGTGGCCTCACATCTTGACGAATGGAGGAGAACAACCACTTCTCTAGATCTGCTTGAAATGCTCCTCCTAATACACCCTAATATGCTGTTAGCCTTCTTGGCTACAAGGGCAAACTGTTTACTCATATCCAGCCTTTCATCCACCATAACCCCTAGGTCCCAACCTATAACAATGCTTGGGATTCTTCCATCCCAAGTGCAGGCCTCTACACTTCTCCTTGTTGAACCACATTAGATTTCTTTTGGCCCAATCCTCTAATTTACCCAGGTCACTCTGGATTGTACCTACCTCTCCCCCTAGCTTAGTGTCATCCACAAACTTGCTGAGGGTGCAATCCAATTCCTCATCTAGGTCATTAATGAAGATGTTGAACAATACCGGCCCCAGAACCAAGCCTTGCAGCACTCCGCTTGAAACCGACCGCCATGCTGGTTTTGAGCCATTGACAATTACTCATTGGGCCCAAGCGTCAAGTCATCTTTTTATCCATCCAATAGTTAAAATATTGTTTGACCTATTTCTGGAAAAATTTGACCCCAAATATGTAAGTCAAAGTTTTAAAGGAAATTGTAACTGGAATCATTTATGTACGGCAAGAAAAAATATACTGCCAGCTTTAAAAGGAAGTTGGATATGTTTATCAGAAAGCGTGATTTCCACTGAGACTATACATAAACAGAAGTCCATATGGCAAGATGGGTGGTTGTCTTTAAGAGGGTCTCTTTTTCTGAACAGGGTGCTCACTTTGTCATGACAGAGTTTTCAAAACTAGGAACTTTCTTTTTAATATTGAAAAGCTGCTGAAGGAGAAATACTTTAAATCACATTAAACTGTAAATACACTGTAAGTTACCAGAGGTATGGTTGGCACATATTTAAATAGTTACATATTTTTATGATTACCTCTTCATCCTTTCTGTGTATTAGTCCCTTCTGAGCCCAATTGAAAGGTTCAGATTTATCTGCTAGCGGCAAAACTGTCTTATGAATATTGGAAATCCACACTTTAAATTTACTCTCCCACAGGAAACGGCCAGTCCAATTTCATTCTATATGAATTGTAAGATTAGGTAAACTGCAAAGGACACTTTAATGGCATTCCAGCATTTGCCAAAAAGTATTCTGAAATCTCAGTGAGGAGTACACATTATTTTTAGACTTCCAGGTGAGATCCTCACCTCGTGCCAGTGTACAGAACTCTAGCGAAATCAATAGAGCTACAATGACTTTCACTAGCTGATATAGTCTTCTGTCTTGAAAAATCCAATCTTAAGTAACTGCATTTTGAAATATTGCTCATGATAACTGATATGGAAGCTTTTCATCTTTTTGTAAACTGACATTGTGTTATCTTCCACAGTAAAAATGCCTTTCCAGATTGACAGTATTTAGAGCAGAGAACTGTCACCGATGACTCAGAATAGCAGCAGAAAATCAGACCAGAAAAGTCACATTTTGGAAGGGAATCTATCTTCAAAGTTAGAATCAGCTCAATTCCGCTTTCATGATCAAATCAATGTTTCTCCTTGCCAGCCTTCACTTTTCTATTAATCACTCTTTACCCAGCATCATGGCATTCACCCAACTATGCCACCTTTAATCTACAAATTATTTCCCTTGATAGAAAGAAATTTCAAAGAGCAGTAAGACTTGTGTAAACTCAGCCAATAACAAAACCAAAGCACCACAAAGAAAACCAAATGCAGAGTAAATATATTCTATATACAGGTAAAATAATCCACTCCGGGTGAGATATATTCAGGACCACTGTGGATGGCATGTAAAGAGATTTTTCTCAACCATTTATATACCCCTGTAACATTGGCACAGACTGGGGATATGCCAATTCTCTGGGAACAGAATGTTAACCTCTCCCAGGCTCAAACAAGTTATTTAGTTAGATAAGGACCACCAAGGCAAGGACACATTAGCTATCACACCTTTCTCCCTGGAAGACCCATTATTCTGAGGGTCAGGAGCAGGCAGACATACAGGTCCAACACAGCATCTGTGCCACCTGGTGATTTGCTTTACTAAAGAGAAACCTCAACATGCCACTTTAAGTTCCTAGTACTACAAAGCAGCCCAAGCACCAGGACAATTATACTAAGGTCCAAAGTCTTATGATAGCCTTATGGGGTAGTTACGTACTATAACGTGTTTCATGGAAGAGTTATTTGAAGCACAGGTTGAAGTAGGGTGTGTGTAGATGCTCAACCTGATGTTTCAAAATTAGTCAAAATAGTGGTTGTGTTGTGTAGGCGCTCACATACTTCTTTCAAAATAGTGGCTGCTATTTTGAAATAACTTTGCTGTGTAGATATACACCTGGCAGCACAGAAGTCACAGGTACCCACATACTGCACCACCATAATCTGCCTTCTCTCCCCAGCTTTTACCATCAGGCTTTGCTAATGCACAGATATCCACAACTTGAGACACTGGCATCACAGGGTCAGTTAGATCAGGGCTTAGTACACTGTTGCAAATTCCAACAATTTCTTAAGTGACCCTTGTTACTTCCTTCACCTATGGCTAATTAAATGGACTATATAAACTACAGCAACTTCATGAGCTACTAGTATCACTTCCTTAAACAACTATTATTCTTACTTTGCAGTCAAGCTTTTGGAAAGCACTAAGCCTGGAAAATTTCACTCTCAGTCCTTCATCCCCCATTCCCTTTTGGGCCACTGCCAATTCTTTGCCAAAATCCAGGGCTCATTGTCATGCAGGGGAGAATGACAGCTGCATGGGTGCCAGCCCCAGCTTTAAGGCAGGTATTTGGTAGTTGTGCAACAGAACTACCTGTAGATGTTTCCCAAAAGTTTGGGGGAATATGGATCTAGTGATCCAGCTGGGGCTCCTCAGCAAATTTGATGATTCTGTAATCTGACATCCTCCCCACATAATGTGAAGACCAATCACACGTCACTGACAGCAACAGTAACGAATTGTTCTGATACCCAGCGAACATAGTTCACACCTACTGAAATTTGTTCTGGTGAAACATTCAATCAGTAGCAAATAGCATACAGTTAATAAAACCCAGGGCCTGTTTGGCAAGCACAAGCAAAGCAAAAAGGCTGAAATTGATCTTACCAATCCCTTGCAACAAAGTTTCACTAGTTGTAGTGCTGATAATGGTTGGATCATGGCTTATTATTAGTGTGCAGATGGCAGGATCCCGCCTGGAAAAGCTGTGCACTTTATATGTAAGCAAATAATGCTTATTGTAGTATTTGTTGTCTCATGAATCAGACATCAGGAACGGTAATGTACAGAAGCCTGTGGGGGAACACTTCAATCTCCCTGGACACTCAGTCGCAGATTCAAGGGTGGCAGTTCTGAAACAAAGAAATTTCAAAAATCAAATGGAGAGAGACATCCCTGAGCTGCAATTTATTTTCAAATTTGACTCCATTAACCAAGGATTAAACAGAGACTGGGAGTGGCTTGCAGCTTACAAAGGCAGCTTCTCTGCCCTGGGTGTTAAGATCTCCCCATTAGACTCTGACACTGGTTCATATCCCTTGTCTGATCTGACTTGTTTTTTTCCTCTTTTGATACCTACTATTGATACTGGGCCATTTCCACCTTGCTGAATAGACCCTGTCAGCTCTGGCCCTCCCTTTTTCTGGGACCCCACTCTTTAAATACCCCTCTGAAACCATCTCCCCCACCCATGCATCTGATGAAGCGGGTCTTTGCCCACGAAAGCTTATGCTCCAAAATATCTGTTCGTCTATAAGGTGCTACAAGACTCCTTGTTGTTCTCGAAGCTACAGACTAACACGGCTGCCTCTCCGCTACTCATCATGTATAGGGTTTACAGTTTGGTTCAATTGCTCTCACCACTCCCATTGTGCTCATTGTTCCAGCACTCCTCAACCCACTGATGTGAATAGAGTTATGGCAAAAAAATAATGCTAGAATTGAGGTGAATATCAAAACCCTTACAAACCATCACAAAAGTAGAAGTCAGCTATTGTATTTTTCCTTTAAATCTCTGAGGCTTGGAGGGGAAAAAGAAAATTACCAGTGGAAACCCTGGAGTCTGGAATTAACATCCACCCCTAGTTCCCAAATATCTGACTTGTAAAAATATTATGGTAAGGTTCTAGGCTACTGTAGTGATGGAGGTTTTCGTATGAGGGAGCGTCTGGAAAGCATGACCAGAGCCAAGCTTAGCATCTTTGGAGGCACTTGCTAAATAAAAAAGAAAATTATTCAAGGGGCTTATTTTAAACATTAAAATTGAGTTAGAATTAAAACAGTTGTTAGGCAGTATGGCAGTTTGATTTTCATTTGTATTCCACGTAACACTTCAAACACCTGTTGCACTTAGCTGCTAGCTGAAAAGGAATGTTGATTGGCAGTGAGCATCTCGGTGATTTTATTTTTCCTGGCTGCTAATAGCATTAGCATGGTGAAAAATTGTCTCCTATGTGAACAACTTACAGTTACTAATTCAAAAGCAAGTATTTACAAAACACATTAGCATGTTAATAGGACTTTGCACCCTAAGGTGCTGGTGTATCAGATAGCCAGAACACACTGAATATTAACAAATAACAATAGACAGGATTCATTAGCATGCAAATGCTACCTGAAAATATACAGCTGCTGTTGTACCAAGTTTTAAAGTGAGTAGTAATGACATAACATTTAAAAGTAGACATGAGCTTCACAGCTAAGCAAACCTCTGTCATGACTCATCATAAGAAGCTGGTCCAAACCAAAAAAACCAAAACAAAACAAAAAATCTCTTGTTCACGTCTAATTTTCTGGGAGCAATATGGCTACAATACTGCATACAAAACAGTATAGTAAACTCTTTCATATCCGGCAGCCCTGGGACTGGGAGGTTGCCAGATATTCAAATATTCTGGATAATACAGAGGTAACCTAGCAATGCATAACACTAAGGAAAAACAAGATTAGATATTAAGAAACCAACAAAAATGTATGCACAGTACTTTATTTACCGACAATAGTAGTATTGTACACTGTAAACTTATACTCTATTTGCTGTATTTATTTGTATTTACTTTCACTCTACTGTATTTATGGGAAACATAACTAAAATTGATTTATGGTTAAAATGCCGTTATTTGAGAGTACCGGATGATAGAATGCCAGATATGAAAAAGTTTACTGTATCTGTAATTTATTTTGATTAGTGAGATTTAGGTGCCTCAATTTTGGGTTATTTATTTGAGATGTCATTTTAAAAGTTCTGACTGCCAGAAAGCACGAAGTGCCCATCCTCTGAAAATTAGGTTCCAGTGAAGTGTATCCAGCTGGTCATCCCAAAAAAATATCAGGCCCACTGAGAGTTTCTCAAGCAGTCAGTTCCCAGCTCTACAAAAGTATTTAAAAAAACACACACACACGCACACATGCGGGCGCGCGCGCGCGCACGCACACACACACACGCACACGCACACACACACACACACGGAATTTGGTTTGTAGCCAGAAACAAGGGCAATTGGAGTAAAACAAAGTGGTCAGTGTTGCCTTTGAAGAATTGGTGTCATACGTTCTCTTGGATGACATGAAAGCCAGGCAGATTAGTATGGACACGGAACAGTTGCATTGGTAATTAAGTATCAGAGAGGTAGCTGTGTTACTCTGTATCTTCAAAAACCAACAAGAAGTCCTGTGGCACCTTATAGACTAACAGATATTTTGGAGCATAAGCTTTCCATGGGAAAAGACCCGCTTCATCAGATGCATGAGTGAACTGTAATTAAGGGGCATCAAGGTGACTAGGCTGGGTGAGAACTGCAAAGCTGTCTAGTTCTGGCACCCATACTGTGAACAAGACAACACTCGTGGGGTGGGTGAGGCATAGTGTATTTCTGGTACACGAGAGAGATGTTGTACAAGGTAATATGACAAATAATAGACCGTTTAGAACAGTACATGCCCTGAGGGCATAAAATGGAAACAGTCCCTATAATGCAGGGACAGCAACTGCGATAGGCCCTGGAACAGTGTGCACCAGGTAAAGTAAGGACTTCAGTGCATTCCTCACTCACCCTGTGATCTCATACAAGGCTGGTCAGAGTCTTGTTCTTACAGTGCAAGTGGTGTCCTGACAACACTTCATATTTTAAATGGAAGATCGCAGTCTTACTTTTTCACATGCAGCATGCTGATGGTTCACTCTTGCACAGAAATGGGTAGTGGAGCTCAACCTTTTGAAGGTTTTGTGAGGCAGATTAGAGTGAAAAGTAGAAACACATCCTTTATGGAATGGAGTCAGGTGCAAATTCTAGTTCAACCTAAGGCGCTGATTCCATGTGTGCTCTGGGCAGGGCCAGATGAAGGAAGGAGCGTTGGGGCTGCAGCCCAGGGCCCCAGGCTAAGGGGAGCCCCACAAAAATATTTCTGGGCCATCAAAAATCCTGGTCTGCAGCCATTAAAGGACAATGTGAGTGTGCGTTATCCAGCCCTGCCTGGCAGGGGAGGGGGAAGACAGAGTAGCTCCATGTGCTGCCGTTCTGCCCCACGAGGCTAGTGCTGCATTGCCATGAGTGCCGGGAAACTTTGTCCCCACCCTGCTCTTGCCTGCAGGCTTCACCTGCTGCAGTTCCCATTAGTGCCAGTAGGTGAGCACAGGGCATCTGCTTTCCTCACACCTAAGGGGAACTGCTCCAGACAAGCACTCTGCACCCGAACCCCTGCCTGAGCCACCTCCAGCACCCTAATTCCTGCTTATACCCAGCACCCTGCATCCTAACTCTCTCCTAGACCCCAACCCTGAGCACCAGCCCTAAGCCTCCTCTAGCACCCTAATTCCTCCCAAGACCCAGCATCCCCACCCCAACCTCCTGTCCTGAGACAGCTCTCTCACTTCAAATACCTTGGCCCCAGCCTGGAGCCCCCTTCTGCACCCCAAATGCCTCATTTCCAGTCCCGCCCCAGAGCCCGCATACTCAGAGCCCTCACCCTCTCCCACACCTAACCCACAACTGCCTCTCGCATTCTAAATCCCTCATTTCTGGCCCCAACCTGGAGCCGAAGGGGTCCCACAAAGTCTAATAGCCCCAGGACCCCAGAACAATTAATCTGACCTGGCTGGAAGGCTGGAACATCTATGGGGGGAAATGGTGGGTGCTGAACATCCACTGGCTGCTCACCCCACTTAAAACCTTCTTTCCTTCTGCCCCCACCACCTGCCCACCTGTGACGCCACCAGTCAGTGCCTACCAGCTCCTCCTTCCTGTTGTGGATCAGCTGTTCTAAAGTTGTGGGAAGCAGTAGGGGAAAGAGGGAGGAGCAAGGGAGAATCTCTCAGGGTAGGGGATGGAACAGGATGGGAATATGCAGGCAGGGGTGGAGCAAGGCCTGGAAGTAGTAGGCCAGGAAGAGAGAGGGTGGTGGCAGCGCCTTAGGGAAGGGCTAAGGTGGGAGCAAGGCCTGGGGCAAAGCAGAGGTTCTGGCGTGCACACATACACACACACCAGCACAATAGGAAGTTGACACCTCTAAGTTCAACCCAGTACATGATCCTTTTGCACTGAGTTTCCCAACCTTTAATAGCTCCTTCATTTATTTTTTTCTTGAATTTTAAGTTCATATACTGAAAATCCTGCCAACAAACGAATGCGGTGTTTTATATCTATAGAATCTGCAATTTGTGCAGTGGTGTTTGGTTAAATCACTAATCAAATTAGGGAACAAATTCATTAGAACATAATATTAATTACTAATAGTCACACAACAAACTGTTCAAATGCCTAACAATTACAAAAATTCACAGATGTTACACAAAGACTAAACTTGAGAGCTGTGTGTTTTGTCTGTCATTTCACAAACAAAAAGATGACAATCAAATCAATTATCAATTGGAAATTATTTGCACAGCTCTACTGCAGACAGATTTCCACCAGGCAATAAGCCAAGGACACTGAAAACATTTTCACTTGCATCCTGATTAGGATTTGAGCCTAGATATTATTTCGTTACATCATATAGTTCTATTGATCCTAGATGCCCTAAAACAATGGAAAACAAGGTGATTGTTTACCATACAGCAGCCTGCCGTAGTTATACAAGACCTCAGAATGCTGAGGGGAAAAAAACAATTAACAGGTAAGTTACAGTATATGAGAAAACATGAACAATTCATCTCGTTTTTAACCGAATGCTAAATATTAGAATCTATTTATTTGTTTTCATGATTATCTATTCATTGGACTTGATCAATTATAAGGCCACATGATAGGGATTTTCAGTCTTGCCTCCAAGCACAGTGATAGGTATAGGCTAAATTTGAGTCATTTCATTAGTGTGACACTGTCTGATCAATGTGGCAATACAGAATATGCTGATACTGCTTGAACTTAACGGTGCTGCATGTCTGGAAAGAATAATTTCTCATGGGAAGGCACACTGCTGCAGTGCTTCCTTGATGGGATGTGCCTAGAGCAGTCTAGAACCTTCCAGACCTTTACAGAACACAGGAGTACAATCACTGCTATAGTTGAATTTAAATAAAAAAAAAAAATTTCTCCCAGAAGATCATGGGCAGAGCTGGGCAAACAATTGGCAATAATTTAATAATCACATTTATCCCACTTTTCTAATCACAAGTTTTCGCTGAAGAGAACAAGGAGCAATTGGGAAAGAACCCCTATCTTTAAAGGCTATATATTAGCATGTACGTGATGGCCACCGTCTTGACCATCCCACTCTGGAGTCAACCAGGAACCTCCACGACAGAAAGCATGAATCTCTACTGCTTTAACGAAAGAGCCAGGCTCACCTGTTGAGACGTACAACACGCCCATATCTTCTGTGGTAATGCAAACTGACCAGTGGGCTCCACTTCCACAACCCCTTCCTTTTTAAGCCTCTCTCATAAACCACTCCCCTCAGAAAAAATACATTGAGCCCCTTTTTAAATATGCTTGTAACTGAATGTCCACTCTGTGAGCTGCTTTGTGCAGGCCATGCTCATGTTGCTGAGCAACAGCTCATTCCCCTCATGAAGCACCCACTCACACACCTCCTGGTGGATGGATGTACGTGGTGGGAAGCCATGGACCCCTTCTCCTCTTTTAGGAACCTTCAAGGAAGTGGGGAGGGAGCACCCCCACTTTCCAGCACACAGGCGCTACGATTCGACATTACACTTACTACTGGGTCTGGCTATACAAGAGAAGAGAAGTCACCCTATGCCCTTGCTCCCAATACCGGGCACTGGTGGTAGGGGCAGTAAAATCTGGCCCATGGGGAATACACAGCAGACTGATCAGCACCCATAAGAGAAACACACAAGTTGGCAACTTTTCTCAGTCTATTGTGAATTAATTCAGCAAAAGTTTAAAAATTAATATGAAGCAAGTCTTTATGTCACAGGCAGCTAGCCCAACAGCCACCATGGGCCCCGGGGTGAGGTGTGTGGGGTGGGGCTGGCTGTGCACCTCTGGGAGGGCTGGGAACAGGAGCAGGAGCAGGACCTAGGGCAGCCAGATCTCAGCTCTGCCCAGACCATGGTGCTGGGCCCTTCTCCCTCCTTCACAGTGCAGCAGAGAAGCGCTGCAGCAGCATTTCAAAGGGCTGCTATGCACCTGCCTCCTTTGCCCCCAAGCCTCTCTGCAGCCCTGATCACAGATTTAATGCTCAGTGGTTTGAACATTGGCCTGCTAAACCCAGGGTTATGAGGTCAATCCTTGAGGATATCCATTTCTAAGATGAAAACCTAACTTCAGCAAGTTACAATCTTTGCTGAAGCAGATTTGTCACCTAAACTCAGTTCCCAGGGATTTCACCCCCTTTGGCTGAAGGATCTTTTTCAAGTCCCCTGGCCCCTTTCATCCCAGCTGCAGCCATATCTTGCCTGCTTTCCCCCTCCCCAACCCACCACTATTTGTTACTCGGGGCATATGAAAAGCACCTTTGAAGTGACATTTTTTCACCAGAGCAGGTGAGTCTGGGAAGGGAGGAGGGGCACGGCTGTGGCTGGCCTGAGGCTCCTCTGGCCTAGGGGCTGGGAGAGGGGAGTACTCAGGGCTCCTCTGTGTTGAAGACCTGCAGCTAGCCTAGGATTCCTAGGCTGAGGGGCAAGAGTGCTTGAGACTTCTCCAGGTGGTGGGAATATGGTCAATCCAGGACACCTCTGTGGAAAAGGTACAGGGTGTTTCTCCTGGCTGGTGGGAGGCTTGTGGCTCTGGCCAAAGTATGGGGCACAGGGAAGAACTCACTGCTTCAGCCAAAGATGGAGTGGAGCCTGCAGCCCACCCGGGTGATTTAAAAAGGCACAGCAGGGTTCCCAGCTGCCATTACTGTGGCAGTGGCTGGGGCCCCCCAGCCCTTTTATAACACTCAGGCCCCTGGAAAATTTCCCCTTCTCCTCTCTTCCACCAACTCCCCCACCCCACACTGGCAGGCCTGTTAATATGGAGTGACAGGGAAACAGTGTGTGGGTAAATCCTGTCCAATACCCCTCAGCCAGAAGATTGGCTACTGCTAAATTAGGGAGAACCATTTGCGTTTGGGATATGAAGCATGAGGTATGAGAGGGGCTTTTATGGCTCTGGAGGGATGTGCAGATGGAAAGCAACAGGGAGCTAAGAGCATGACCTTGCATTTTACTGGATTTTAAACTCTCGCCAGTGCAAAACTATGGAAAGGCACATTTCTGCTGACTATAACAGCAGCTGTGTGTGCACATATCTAAGGGTATAATTTAGCCTTTGTGTTTTCCAATATAATTCAGCTCTTTGCTTGTTTGAAATTCTTGATACATCCAAAAATGCTATGTTCTTTAGCAGAACATTTGAAACTGTGATACAATGCCTGCTACACTTTATACGCTGTCTATGCATTTGCACTCTTGAAATGCCTGCTGTTCTTCTGAAGTGTGTTTGCAGAGTCAATGTGCTAATTAGGTATCATGGAACAAGAAACAGCCGCACAATTCAACATGGTTGGTTCCTACATGCTTGCCGATAGTTGTTCTGTAAATGTGCTACATTTTTTTCCCTCAGGAGCAGTATCTATAGGGCTGCTGCGTCATTATTTTGTTCTCAATGATGGAAATTGCTCCCAGAGAATACAATTTACATTTAATACTTCATTTAGGTTCCTTTGTTTTAGTCCTTTCTGCCACAATCTGTCAGTGGCGTTGCAGCCAGGTTAGTCTGAGGATATTAAAGAGACAAGGTGGGTGGGGTCATCTCTTTTAATGGACCCATCCCTGTTAGTGATCGAGAAGCTTTCAAGCGACACAGAGCTCTTCTTCACATCTGGACCTAGTGTAAGAGCTCTGCATAGCTCAAAAATCGGTCTCTTTCACTATCAGGAGTTGGTCCAATAATATATATGACCTCATCCACTTCATCTCTCTGCTGTCTATGCTTACTGTTTGTGTGGTGTCTTTTTCTCTGCACAAAAAGCTTTTCTGTTTGAGGGTGTGATGGTGCAATGACAGTGAGAGTGTGAGGAAGGGTGGGCCCACAGCCAAACAAAAACGGAGTAGTTGTCATTAAGCAACAAAAAATTTAAATAAGGTGGGTTACTTTTCAAGATGCTCACCTACAAAGAGTATTGAGTTTCAGGTGCAATTTCCTGAATTTTAAGCCATGTCTATACCACAAACTTTTATTGACGCAAATTACATCAGCAGTTAGCCACTGAAGTTTGTACGTCTCTTGGGCCCATGCTTCGGCACATGCTTGCATTGGCATTGTATGTACTCACCAGAAGTACTTGTGTCAATCCTAAATGCAGTGCATCATGGGTAAGTATCCCCAGTACGCCATAAGCTGCCATCTGGTATAGTCAGTGCCTTTGGGGAAGTTTTCTCCATGTACTGTGGAATAGAAATGACTTATCCAAGGATTGCTAGGAGTCATGTTCTTAACATGCAATTGTCTCCATCTCATAACGCTGTCTATATCCCATACTTTTTGTACCTTTTTTAAAAATCCCGCTCAGCACTTTTCAACATGTGCCATCTCTGACAGAAGCAAGAAGCCCACAGACCTATGCACTTTGCTCATGAGTGCTGCATACGCAAGACAACATAACCCTCTTGTGTTCACAGACCTTGAAAAAGTGCTACAACAATGAGACCGTGGCAATTCCTTCAAGCATAGTTTGCTGAGGGACACTGAAAAGCCAATGTAAGGTTGCTAGTGGTGTTCATAGAGAAGCTACAGATGACGAGGTGCCACTCTGGGCCCAAGAAAGGAGCACTGGCTGATTGGATTGCATCATAATGCAGGTTTGGGGATGACGAGAAATGGCTGCAGAACTTCTGGATGCAGAAGTGCACATTCCTGGATTTGCATGCAGGGAACCCAGGATGAGAGCTCTACCGGCAACGAAGAAGCAAGTGGTGATCATGTTTTGGACATTTACAATGCCAGATTGCTACCACTCACTTGAAAATTCCTCCTCCACAGTGTCTGTGTTGGTGGGGACAATGTCATGCAAGTATGACGGTTCATTAGTCATATCCTGCTATGCAAGACTGTGGCTTTCAGTGTGCAGGACGTGGTGTTAGCAGTGGGGTTCCCAAACTAAGGTTGAGCAACAGCGCACACATCCGTATTTTAGCACCAGCTCACATTGCCACAAAGTACATCAACAGAAAAGGCTACTTTTCTAGGGTCATGCATGTGTTGGTGGATCACCAAGGAAACTTTCTATCAGCATTAGTGGTCACAGGTGTATGATGCTCACTTCCTTAAGAACATAGGACTGTTTAGGAAGCTGCATGCAGGGGCATTCTTTCCTAACTAGTATATTACCATCGTCAATACAGTAGTCCGTAATTTTATATGTCAGAAGGCGGCTTCTTTCCCCGGCAGAACACACGTACTACAGCTGGGGAAGCAGCAGAAGCATCTGGAGCTCCTTTTGAGAGCTAAAGTCTTGAGGAGGGGAGGGCAGTTGTGGAGGGTTAAGCCTGAGGTGGGTTGGGGCTGTGGGAGGGGCCCAGGGGGGTTAAGCCTAGATGGGTTGGGCTACAGGAGAGGCAGAGGGTGGAGCTGAGCTGGAGCCGCGCATGGGGGTGGTGAGCCAGAACCACATGCAGGTGGTGAGCTGGGCTGCAGGGGGGTTGAACCAGGACAGGATGTTGAACCAGAGCTGCGGTGGGGGAGGGTGAGCCAGAGCCACGGGGGGAGAGGTTGAAGCAGGGCATGGAGGGCTGGGAGAGTTGAGCCAGGGCCCGGGGGGAGCGGGATTTTGAGTTGCACTCAACTCGTGTTAATGTGAGTTAAGCACAACTCCAACTTGTGCATTTTGAGTGTTTACTATGTTGAAATGCCAATAGTGATCCTGCAGGATCCCGAGGGGCCCAGCCTACCTTTCCCTCCCCTATATCCTGAAGCCATTCACTGGACAAACTTAACAAGTTCAATTGCTAGCACAGCAAGTACCAAATGACAGTTGAATGTGCTCTTGGTAGAATGAAAGAAAGCTGGTAGTGTTTACTTCCTGAGATGTCAGTGAGAAAAAATATCCCAATGATTATAGCTGCCTGTTGTCTCCTGCATACTATATGTGAGGCAAAGGGTGAAAAGCAACTCCAGGGGTTGTGTGCTGATTGTGAACAGCTGGACACGAGGTCTGCTTTAAGACCCCAGTGTGGAACTGTGTGGCTGAGGGAGATTTTGTAAGAATGTCAGCCACAGGGCTATTCTGTGTGGGATTGTTCTCTGGTACTGGAGCTTTGGATGCTGCTGAGAAAGGTGTTGTGCTTGCTGTACGTTTACATGTGTGACTTGGGTTTTGGCCAAAACTTCGAAATGGCCATGCAAATGGCCATTTTGAAGATTACTAGTGAGGTGCCTCATTAGCATTAGGATGCTTCCGGCCGCGGCACTTCGAAAGCTTTGGAGCTAGTCATCTACTAGACCACCCTGGTGGATCAATTTGTCACCTGGATACTCTTTAGTCTGGGTTGATTCATACCAACCACCACTCTCCAGTCTTCCTGGGAATGCCCCAGTTAGCTGCCCATGGCACCTGTGTCCACTGCCAAAAAAAGGACAACATGCTTTTCTTCCCATTAGGGACAATGCTACTGCCTTCCCAAGTCTGAAGAAAGAACCAGTATGCTATGTAGTTTGTGCATTTTAGGGGAGGAAATGGGCCCGTAGCATTTTGATGTACCCTCAGCTGTCCCACCTGTCACCACTGAAATATCTGACAAGTAGCAAAATCTTGCAGATGTATTTAACAAGCGAAATGAGGACACACCACCCTGACCCCATACAAATGGCCAGCTGAACTTCAGCCATCTGTCATATGCATGCACTTTCTAAAATAGATCTCCTGGCCCTTTCCATTTGAGAAGCTGCAGGTTTTTGTTTTGGCTTTTTCCCTCCCCGCCCCCCGCCCACTCTTCCTGGCCAGCCGCTGCTCCAACAGGGGCCCCAGTCTCCTTTGTAAAAAGAAGGAGGATTCCTGGAGGCCCTAAAATAACTACCCACCCTTCATAAGGTACAGTTGCAAACTGTTACCCATTTCCCTTCATTCATGAACTCTAGACAATGTGTGAGTGAGTGAGGAAGAGAGATAGTGGGAGAAGTACGTCAGCATGTGCAGGCTTGGGCTGAATAATCAACATTTTCACATATGTTCCCATATACTCACCAGCTTGTACTCTCTACCAAGCCATGGGGAAGAAGCGGTACAGGAGAAGACAACTCTAGACCTAAGTAGGAGTAAGGGAAGTACTGATGTGTGGTTGGTTTGGGAAATGAAGGTGCAGCTGAGGGAAAAATCTCCTGGCATAGACGGGAGAAGCAGTTCTGGTTGCTAAAGGGGCGTTTAGAAGGAAGGAGCGGACAGAGTTCCAGACAGAGTAAAGTGGAGAGGAAGAAGTACGAAAGGCTTCAGGGTTGGGCGGGGGGGGCTCAGCACTCGTGGCAACACATCTGAAAGGGTTAAAGCAGCACGGCTCCAAACAGTGGCACTGGGGAGGGAAGGGGTGAGATTTCTCCTAAACGCTTATGACTTTCACATTTGAACAAGAGAGTGGTACTGTGATGCAGTCTGAAGTCTTGTGTTCGGACCAGTAGGCAATTTCATACGCTTCAGTGCCTCTCCAGTCAGTGACATTTATGGACACAGGAAAGGAAAGGATAAATTTCAGAATTTAACAATCCACCTCAGGGAAGGACGTAGCAGGAAAGTTTCTCATTCTCCTTTTATTTTTCCAAGGTGACTTATACCTTAGAGTCCCCTACATCTTTTCTTCAAGCACACTTAGAATTTATATACCTTACTTCATACATTCTAACTCTAATGAAACTTGCTCGTCCTTTCCACAGATTTTCAAGCAATAAAAATGATGTAATGATCATAGCTGAATACCACACATTTGAAGCATCATCCTACAAAAGAAAGGAGAACATTTATTGTGACTGGTCCTGAAATTTATACATGCTGCTCCATTTTCTGTCCAGTACATAAGCATAATAGCAGGATTTTACACAATTATATCTTCTCTTCTAGAGAAACAATTAGCATTCTCTTTCAAAGATTATCCTATATATCCTTATTCATAGACCATATCTTAATGTATTTATTTTCCTTGGTGGTGGTGGTTTTTGAGTGCTTGCGTGCCCTAACTGGAGCTGAATGAAAACAATATTGCCATAAAGATGGCAGAAAACTGTGATATTCTCTCTACATCATGCATACATACATGCTTACCATCTGACCAGCTGTAACAAAAATATAATTCATGTTACTGTACATCACAGAATCATAGAACACTAGAACAGGAAGGAACCCCAAGAGATCATCACATCCAGTCCCCTGCCCTCATGGCAGGAGCAAGCACCATCTAGACCATCTAATCTGCACTTAAATATCTCCAGTGCTGGAGATTCCACAACCTCCAGAGGCAATTTATTCCAATGTTTAACCACCCTGACAGGAATTTTTTCCTAATGTCCAGCCTAAACCTCCCTTGCAGCCGTTTAAGCCTATTGCTTCTTGTCCTCACTGCTTGTTGTCGTGGGAGGCTACCTACAATCCATTCAGTTTCTCACTTGCTATATGTTAAAATTTTGCATCACACATGCAAAGACCAACTTCCAGTTTAAATCACCGCAGGTGTTCCTACACTTTTGGGAAGAGATTCTTTTGGCTCAATAAAAACCTAGAGTGAAATCCTGTTCCCATTGAAGTCAATTTAAATATTCCCATTTACTTTAGTGTGGCCAGATTTCACCTTGATCTGTCGCAGACTACAGCACAATAAAACACAATGGTGGTCAGACAAGGCTAGAGAAATTCAAACTGGAAATGAAGACTGTCAGTCCTTTGAAAAGATGAGCCATATGTCAACTACAAGATATTAGGCTTAATGCAGGAATTACTAGGTGCAGTTCACAGGCCTGTGTTATATAAGAAGTCAGATTAGATGATCAATGTTTATCCTGACCTTAAAAGAAAACTTATCAAAGGTGCTGAGCAGCTTCCACACTGTCTGGGATTTATGACTAATTAACAATATTTTATATGTATGTAAGTTACATGTTACCTCAAATTCCTGTGTTTAAACAAATTCACTTCCAAGTAACTTGAAATCCCACATCATAAGCAATACGTTTCCACGCATTAGATGAATGGCCTAATTCAGCCATAAAGGATCGTAGTATTAGTTCTAACACTTTCCTTTCAGCAATGCCAGAATTAATTCTTTGCTCCTTTAGCTATTCCCTGTAGTTTAGGATCATAAATCTCTTCCTACTCCCCATCATCCCCACCCCCACCAGCCAGGTTACAGTTATCTATAGGAGAGTGGTGAAGCACTGGAATGCGTTACCTAGAGAGGTGATGGAATCTCCATCCCTAAAGGTTTTTAAGTCTTGGCTTGACAAAGTCCTGACTGGGATGATTTAGTTAGGGTTGATCCTGCTTTACGCAGGGGCTGGACTTGATGACCTACTGAGTTCACTTCCAGACCTATGATTCTATGGTAAGAACACTCTTCAGAGACATTGATTTTTTTTTTCATTAAGTAAGATGGTCTACAGATGGTTATGTCTTTCCATTTTGTTTTTTTTTCCACTGATGGTAACAGAGCCAATTTCTGAAAAGGATAGCCTGATTTTCTACTTTGTTACATGAGTTTTACTACATTCATGTGGTAGAGACACATTTGTGGAAGATTAAAATTTGGAAACACTCCCTCATAAAGAACATTATGAACATACGAATTTGGAGATGTGCCCTGGAGGCAGGGGGCTTGGTAACACCACATGGTGGTGTGCAGCCACTCACTAAGGAAGCTCTCCAGCTTGTTACATTAAATGTTTCTTCCTTTCTAATTCAATGGCATAGGTGCTCAGCTGCCAACTCAGTGGCCACAGCACCCCCAGCTTGCACTGCCTTTTATTATATACAGAATTTACATTTTGGTTCAATGGCTTTCAGTATCCCCACCAACATTCCCTGGACTGTGTTATGTCTGTGGGTAGGGCTACACTCAGAGATTAGGTTCAATTTGTTAAGGTCAGTTTTCTAGCCCCCAGTTTTGTACAGCTGAGGGCCCCTGTCCACATCAGCACATGAAGTTGATGGAGTGTCTCCCCACAGGATGAGCTATTTGCAGGGTGAACCTACAATCTGGATACACATACAGGTCCCTCCAGTCATCCCTCTACCCACATAGAGATTGAGTCCATTTGAATTCCATGAAAAATTCCAGGCTGAGCTTGCAACGATGGAAGCAAAGCAAGTAAGTCAGACCAAAAATTGAGAGGCCAACAGAATGGGTAAGCTCCCTAGTCATTGCGGAGAAAAGTAAAGGCCAGATACATGTATGCTTAGATTCCAGAGAACTAAACACACCTATAGAAAGAGAACATTTCATACCGCCAACCCAAGAAGAGAGCATGGCTTAATTTGCAAATGTACTACATATTTGAGAGAGTTTGTCAGTCTGATCAAGAACTCCTCTGAGAAGTAAGAATCAATGTTCACGTTCTATACACCAGGAAGACCTATTAAGATGTCAGCAGATGCTTCAAAGTCTGGGTTAGGTGTAGTGATATAACAGAGGCATGAAGACTATGGACAATCAGTGCCATGGATCAGAGAGGTTGCTGTGTTAGTCTGTATCCACAGAAACAAGGAGTCCTGTGGCACCTTGTAGACTAACCGATTTATTGGAGCATATGCAGGTTGAACCAGTGCCATATGCATCAAAATCACTGACAGACAGAAACCAGACACATACAGATCAAAAAGGAGCTTTCAGGACTATTGCCTCATAGGGCTAGCTGTGCTATTCTGTAGCTTCACAAATAAGCAGTCTAGTAGCATCTTTGAGACTAACACACAGATTTATTATTATTATTTATTTATCGTAAGTTATTCTTTAGAAGTAGGCCTTACACACAAACTGCTCATGACCTAATGCAGTTGTTAATCTAAGGTGCTACAGGACTGCTTGTTGTTTTAAGAATATCGTTTGCCTGTGAAAGATTCAATTAGTGTATTTATGGACAGACACTTGAATTTGAAATGGGCCGTAAGTCCTTCATAGCGTTATTAAGCAAATGGCTAAATGACTGTACATGAAAGAATCGAAGAATGATGATAAAGCTGCAAAAGTATAATTTGGTTGTGACCTACATGTTCAGAAAACTCATGTTTCCTGCAGATACACTTTCCAGAGCATAACTCTCACATAACCAGGGAAGACTTTACAGCTCTGATTGTAAAGTCAATTCACATATAGCAAATAACAACAAATAAGAGGAAAAAAGAAAGGTGTCATTGGAAATCCTTAAAGTAATAATTAAAAGGTAGCCTGAAGAAATAAGCACTTGCTGTGTGAGTATAAGAGACAGTTGGAACTGCAGATGTGAATTTCCTGTAATAGATGGGCTGATTTTCAAGGGCAGTATGGTTGTAATTCCAATGAGCCTTTGAAAAGAATTGCTACAGAAGATCCACGGGCATCATTTAGGAATTGAGACATGTGAGGAATAAGCAGGAGAGATGCTAATTGGCCATAGATCAATCATGACATTGCTAACGTAGTAGGAAACTGCTTTTCATGCTTGACATACAATCTATGCCAACAGTTAGGGTGATTGAGACCTCATCCAGTGCCACAAAGGCATTGTAAGAAGTTCAGCACTGGCATATTTACCTGGTAATAAAAAATTATTCAATAGTCACACATTAGTATTCTCTGTATCCAGAAATTCGCAGGCTGCATAGTACTAATAGTAAACCAGTAATAAACAGCCCAAAGGGAATCTTCTCCAGACACAGAATTCCAGATGAAGTTTTTAGTGGTAACAGACCACAATTCTCCACTGTGGATTTTAGGCAATTTGCCATTGATTGGAATGTTTCACAAAAATGACTTTTCAATAGCGCATACAGCTCCATTGGTTTATACAAGCACACTTCTGGAGAATATCTTTTTTTTTTAGCCCAGCTGGTAGTGCAAAGACTCAGATCTAATTTACCAGTTACTGATAACTTACTGAATTCTTATGACAATGAAACCATACGGAAGATGAAAGAAGATTTAGAAAATGAAGCAGAAATATTATTTTGATAAAAGCTCAGGTGATAAAGATGTGACTCCCCAGGCTCCCTCTAATACCTGTAGTGCATGGGGCATCGTTAAAGAACAGCTGAATTCAATGTCTTACATTGTCCCAACAGAGTAGGGAGACGCATTTTGACACAATCAAAGGGATTTATGAATATAAGCAAGCTCTGAAGGAATGCTTCCTTGATAGCTAGCTGGAAGTGGGGAGAGACCCTTGGTTTGTCTATGTAAATAAAGTTTGCTCCCACTTTGCTAAGATTTGTTAAAAATTCAGCAGATGGAGTGGTATTTTGCTCATTGTAATCAACTTAATACCAGGTGGATATTTTAGTGGCTTTAAAAATGTTTGCAAAAGATCTTGCAGGTGTTTGTCTCTGTCTGAGAGACTGGAGCAGATACAATTTTATCTTAGGGCTTGGCTGTAGACAGTGGATTTTGTGATGCATCCTGGCTGGAAACTAGAGACATGTTGGTAAGAATAGCAATCAGTAGGTTTCCTGCATAAGATGGGATTTATGGGACCATCATTGATTTATATTGTAGCATCCAGGCAGTGGATATCTTTTGTGAACTTGTCAAGGTTGAGGTTGATGGTGGGGTGGAAACTATTGGAATCCAAGTGGAATTCTTCAAAGGCCTCCTTCCCATGGGGTTCATATTGTGAAGCTGTCATCAGTGTAGCACAAGCAAAGGAGGGGTGTTAGGAGATGAGACCTGAGGAAGTATTGTGCTAGGTCAGCCATAAAAAATGTTTTCTGGCAGTGTGGGCTCTCTCCTCAGCTACCAGCACTCCTAGCTATCTTTGAGACACCGCTGACTTCCTGAGGAAACTACAGTGCATCAGTGATCTTGAAAACACCATCCTTTCCCCCAGAGATGTAGAAGCTCTCTGCACCACTCTTCCACATGGGGATGGACTACAAGCTGTCAGGGAGAGTATCTCAAATGACGCCAAGGCACACCTGGTGGCTGAGCTTTGTGACTTTGTCCTCACCCACAACCATTTTCAATTCGGGGATAATGTATGCCTTCAGATCAGTGGTACTGCTATGGAGAGCCACATGGCCCTGGAATTATACCTGTATTTGCTTGCTCAGGCTAGTGACCAATGTTGCAGGAAAAAAAATGAATGAGATAAATGGCTGCTGAAACATGCTTTTGCCACAAAATCCATTCAGATTCTCTCCCAAATCCAGTTTCTGAATATCAACTTAATGCTGAACCTCTTCTCAATCCCTCATTTACAGGTTTCCCAAATAATTAGTAAGGTTGAGAAAGGAAAAGGATGAGAGTAGAAATAAAACCTCTCAATATGGTGGAAATACTCCTTAAGAATAACATTGATCAATCCGTTTTGATTTTTGTAGCCTGGTTTTTCTGTTCACAGTTTTATTAAAATGGGGAGAAACATTTTTGAAAGAGAGAACAACCACCTCTGAGTCACATAAGAGAATCTTTTAAATGGCATCAGCAAAGCCAATGTTATGGCTTATTTAGCTCACTTTTCAGAAACAAGGAAACATAATTATGTAACTAATGAAAGCAATTTTATTTTTACAGGTGGAGGAGAGTTCAGCAGGAAGATTTGGGTAATTAAAATGTTCTCATCCGGTGTTTGGTTTAGATTATACTCGCTCTGAGAACATAGAGAAGTATATGTAAAACAAGAACAATCCAGCACTGACTGAGGCTATTTTTTATTCAGTTGGTATTTTATCACAAAGAGATAATATCAAAATAAACTGACTCCAGTGCACCTGGATTCTGGCCATATAATTAAAGTATACCTGCCTCCAAGAAAAACATTTGTCAAATGATTTTAGAAAATGTAACAATATATTATTTTTGTTGGCAGTTATTTTGGAATTCCTTGCTAAAAAAGTCTCTTTCCTAATGATGGAGAGAATGCTTTAAGGCTACTTGCACTCAAGGAAATGTGTCCTAGTGCTTAGCAAAGACACAGCTAGTGGTGCCCATGGGCCTTATCTATTCCATGTCCTAAGGCAAGTTGTAACATCTATGGTTCCCTTTATTCATCTCTCAAATAATACTTATTTACCTCAGTTGTGTTGTAGGGTATGAACATGGTATACAGACCCTTCCTTTTTGATGGGATTACTTTCAGCCCAGTACTACCCCCAGTTTGAAAGCTAAAAGACCTGTAGGTCCAGGAATATGGCCACTCTGAGAGAAGGGAAAAAGTCATTCAAGGAAGGTATCTGGGCCCTTACAACAAAGGTTACGCTGAGGACCCAGGCTTTAGGCTGAAGCTGCAATAGCAAAGTGGACTAGAGATCCCTTTCATCATTAGAGGTGAAAGTGAAGGATGATTGGAAAAAGGCAAATGTAGTGCCCCCGTCTTTAAAAAAGGGGAGAAGGAAAATCCAGGGAACCACAGACTGATCAGCTTCACCTCAGTTCCTGGAAATAATCATGGAGGGGATCCTTAAGGAATCCATTTTGAAGCACTTGGGGGATCAGGAATAGTCAGCATGAAGTCACCGAGAGCAAATATCACCTGACCAACCTGATTGCTTTCTATAATGAGGTAACCAGCTCTGTGAATATGAGTAAGGCGGTGGAGATAATATACCTTGAGTTTAGTCAAGTTTTGTTATGGTCTCCCACAGTGTTCTTGCCAGAAAATTAAAGATGTATGTCTTGGATAAATGGACAGTAAAGTGGCTAGAAATCTGGCTAGATCATCAGGCTCAATGGGTAGTGATCAATGGCTCTATGTCTGGTTTGCAGCCAATATCAAGCAGAGTACCACAAGGGTCAGTTCTGGGGCGGGTTTTGTTCAACATCTTTATTAATTACCTGGATGAAAAGATGGATTACACTCCCAGGATATTTGTGGATGACACTAAATTAGGGAAAGAGGTTGATATGCTGGAGGGCAGGGTCAGTGGAGACCTATAAAAATTGGAGGGTTGGGCCAAAAGAAGTCTGATGAGATTCAACAAGGACAAGTGCAAAATTCCGCATTTAGTGTGGAGTTGTCCAAAGCACCACTACAGGCTGGGAACCAATTGGCTAGGCAGCAATTCTATAGAAAAGGACCTGGGGATTACAGTGGATGAGAAGCTGGATATGAGTCAACGGCATGCCCTTGTAGTCCAGAAGGCTAATGGCACATTGGGGTACATTAGTAGGAGCACTGGCAGCAGACCTAGGTAAGTGATTATTCCCCTTTGAGAGCTGGTGAGGCCACATCTGGTGTATTGCACCAATTCTTGGTGCCTTCTCCCACCGCCCTGCCCCCCCCCCCAATTATACAAAGGATGTGGACACACTGGAGAGAGTTTAGCAGAGAGCAACAAAAATGATTACGGAACTGGAACACATAACTTACGAGGAGAGGCTGAGGGATCTGGGCTTTATTTAGTCCATAGAAAAGAAGAGCTAGGGAGGATTTGATAGCAGCCTTTAAGTACCTGAAGGGGGGTTGCAAAGAAGATGGGGAGAAGCTGTTCTCAGTGGCGACACATAGTAGAACAAGGAGAAATGGTCTCAGGTTGCAGTGGGGGATGTCTAGGATGGATATTAGGAAAAAAACCTATTTCACTAGGGGAGTATGGAAGCTCAGGAATGGATTACCTAAGGAGGAGGTAGAATCTCCTTTCACAGAGATCTTTAAGTTCTGGCTTGACAAAGCCTTGGCTGGGAGGATTTAATTGGAATGGATCCTTGTTTCAGCAGGAGGTTGGATTTGATGACCTCCTGAGGTCTCTTCCAACCCTATGTTTCTATGATCAAGTTATTGCCTGACCTTTCTGTGTTTTAGAACCTAGAGAGCAGGGCAGGCTAAGAAATATAGTCTCCTATAGTAGACTTATTATAATCCTAGCCTGCAGTAAGGCATACTAAGAAATATACAAGTCCTGCAGTTTTCACTGGTGGAGAGTGGTTGTTCTGATAATCTCAACTTGAAGGGGTACAGCAAGTAAGCATTTTCGCTATACTTTTTAAATGTTGCAAGCCTTTGTTAATAATTTGGTAGAAGAAAACTCTGGCAAGCGTCACTTGTGGATTCTGCTCCAGAATCTGAAGAAGCGGCTCTTTCCCACAAAAGTTCATTACCTAATAAATAAAATTTCTTGTCTGTAAGGTGTTACAGGCCTGCTTGCTTTGTTTTGCAAAGATACAGACCAACCCAGATACCCCTCTGAGACTTGTAGACATGTTTAGCTTTCTTTTTGGGTAAGTTTAAATAAGTACCCAGAAAGGCAAACCTTGTTTTTACAAGCTCCAAGGATGTGCCTTTTTCCCCTCTAACCTGTGAAAATGCTTCAATCATTTTTGCAAAGCAGACCCAGATTTTCATTATTGGTTTTGCAGTACTAGTTATTTACAGTGTTGATACAGCAGTTGCATCCAATCACATTGTAGGGGATGCTTCAGTAACTCATCTAGCTACAAAGGTAACCTAAGAGTTTTTGAATAGCAACCATTTTAGGAATAATACATAAATAAGAGAAATAATGGAGGGTGAGCTAATATATATTCATAGACCAACTTCTGCTGAGAGAGAGGAGATTTAGAGCTTACACAGCACTCTTTTTTAGGCCTGAAGAAGTTCTGAGTAAGCTTAAAAGTTTGTCTCTCTAACCAAAAGAAGTTAATCCAGTACAAAAAACCCTCACCTACCTTTCTTGCTGATATTTGGGACAAACACAGCTACAACACTGCATAAATCTTCTAATAACAGATGAGATGCACAGTCCTTCCATAAAAGTATAGATGAATATAGGTACCTATGCATATATATGTATGTATAGATGCTGAAATCTTGATGACAGTCACAAATGTAATCAAATCTTGAGTGATAAAAAAATACAAAATGTTCGCTTCCATTGAGTCCATCAGGAGGGAGTGTGAGTGTGGTGTTATTCTAGGTATATTTGTAATCATATACTGCTTTTATGTAACTAATCAAGGTGAATTAATCTGTATGTAATCACCACCTCGGATATTTAATTGTAAACCCCATTATTAAGTGCAATAAATCCTGTTCTGCAATTGCATGGCTTGCAGTGTTCATGCGACTCCTGCAGGTCTTGTGACCTATCTCCAGATAAGAGCTCTTATAGCTCCTCCCAGCTATGATCCAGGATGGTGAGCAAATCTAGAGCCTGAGGTCAGATTGGCAAGCCGTTAGCCAAAACAATAGTCCTACCCAAATTCCTGACTTCTGGTCAACAGAGCCCAGTCCTGCAAACCTTTAATTCTACAGTGCCAGATAACGAGTGCTCCACTGAGCACTAAGTTACTTCTCAAATAGCCCCATTCAACAGGGTTCTTCTCACAATCAGATACTATCCAATGTGATACAATCAGATACTATCCAATGTGAGCAAGTGCTTCTCACTGCGACCCATTAGTAATCCTTTCTTAAATGTGTAGTTCCACTCAAATAAATGGAACTACCGGGATGAGAAAAACTAATCAAGTAAATATGATTATGAAATATTTGCAGGAATGGGCCCCTGGATTTCTATTGTCAGTGGCATGAAAGGAGAACATGTTTTTATACACATTAATCCATAAGTGAAGACATAAATAATCCATTTTTTGCTTCTAAATCCAGATGGATTATAGTGTTCACATGCTGTATTTGCAGACAAATTATGGTACATCTCCTCGTTAGATGCCTCCAGCTATTCTCTCCTTTCAGACAACATACAAATGTGAAACCACAGGGTAAATCTGGAATGTAATAAATTAGAAGACGGGAAAATCCTTACAAAGGGCTTTATCATTCCATGTTATGCTTAGCTCTGCAATGGGAGCAGTGGGGAGAAGCACAAGAAGGCCTCCTTGAGGGGGGCAAGCTCTGTCAACTGAAGTGTGAGTGACAGAAATATGGCTTTCCCACAACAGCCTCTGGGATAAGAACCCTGGAGAGACCAAAGCAACCAGACTGGTTGGGAGAAGGATCTGCCTTTGCATTTTTAACTACACTGAATACCAGTAACTGGCATGGAAGAGGTTTTCGGTTATTTTTTTGCTTGGAGTGAGTAATGCGTGTCTCACCATTATTGTATCCAAAAACTAATACCTTGAATGGGAAAAGGGACAGTATAATCTGATAATTTTTCTGAACTTTACATTTCTGGAAATTTTAGGGCATTAAAATAAGATTGTGTGGGGAGAGTGAAGTGGGGCGATAGTGGGTAGTGAAAAGATGGTAGGATTCGTAACTATCACTCCCCTCGTCTCCTTCCCCTTGGTCCCTAGTATGTAGCAGCCTGTTCCATGTTTCCTGGGGACTTCTGTTGCACTCCATGAATGCTGTCCTTGCTGCCTTTAATGTCTTCATTTCTTAGTACCACCTTATTCCACCTCCCATTATCTAGTGAGCACTTTTAGGGAGCAGAACTCAGCCTATGAGACCTCAGAAAGGCGGATGATGCAAGACTTTATTTAAGATGCACTGATGCCAAAATATTTTGGCTTGTCATGTGACATGAACATTGAAATCTCAGCAAGCTGTTCTTGCTTTTAATATAATTCCAAATACTTTGAAGTTCATGTATTTTGCTATTATCCATTTTCCACTGCAATATTTTTTTTAAATGCTGGAGGTTAGACAAAAGCTTGGGCCATACTACTCATACTAAATTCAGGTTAACTAGATGATGCACTTAAGCTATTTATTGGTATGATAGTTGAAATAATAGGAGCCATCACCAGATCACAATTCACATGCAAGACTGGATTGAAGCAAAAAGGTAAGGGTGTTGCTGGTGCAGAATGCAAATTCAAGTGACTTAGTATTGACTGATGAAGTTCAATGTGTATGGGAGAGGCAATTAACAAAAGAAGCACTGATAATGTGGCTCAGGGAACATTTGGGCAAAGTGCTGTCTGGAAAGGGGCCTAAAACTGAATAAAAAAACTGCCTCCTATTTGATACCCACTGTGTTCAAGTAAGCAGGACTTTACATGCACCAAGGAGGTATCTGAGCCATTGGCTATCATCTCTGAAAAGTCACAGAAAATGGGAGCAATTCCAAAAGACTTGTAAAAAGCAAATATAGTGCCAATCTATAAAAAGTGAAATAAGGAAACAACAGACCAGTTTTCAGTTCTAGAGTATTGTTTTCATTTCCGGGTACCACATTTCAGGAAAGATGTGGAGAAATTGGAGAAGGTCCAGCAAAGAGAAAGAAAAAGAAGTAAAGGTCTAGAAGACATTACCTATGAGGGACAACTGAAAGAATTAAGATTATTTAGTTTGGAAAAAAAGAACTGAGAAGAGACATGATAGCATCTTTCAAGTACCTCAAAAGGTGTTACAAGGAGGAGGAGGAAGAAAAATTATTCTCCTTAACCTCTAATGATTGGATGAGCAGCAATGGCCTTAAAATGCAGAAAGGGAGGGTTAGAGTAAGGAAGTTTTTCCTAAAGTCCAACCTGTCAGGATGGTTAATCGCTGGAGATATTTAAGGGCAGATTAGATAAACATCTGTTACAGATAATCCAGACGATGCTTGTTCCTGCTGTGAGGGCACAGGACTGGACTCAATGACCCCTCAAGGTCTCTTCCAGTTCTAGTGTTCTATGATTCTTGAAATAAAAACAGGATTGCATCAATATGTTTGCACCTGACTCCATTATCAATTGCTCCTCCTAACTGAAATGACTCACAAAACTTTGAGTATTGGCTAACTGGTCAGGTCAAAAGGTAACAATATTATGACACTAAGATGATGTTGTGAAAACCTGGAGAACAAGCTGAACTGAGAGAGGGGAGACAAGAAAAGGAAAGTAAGTAATAAAAGAAGATGCAAAAGATAGGTAAGGGGACAGAAGAATAAATGGAAACTACCTCTCATTTCCTAGCTGCAATCTTTTCATTCTCTCCCAAATTTCTACTCAGGTGTCTCCTTAGCTAATGTAGGTGGGCATCTCCAAGGTACCAATTTCACCTGCTGAAATCCTCGTGGAGTCAGGGCATGGCATAGTTAGTGAAGTCCTCTGCAAGTACAGATTTGTTCACTCTTGATTTAAGACAGTAAAAGGCTTTTTTTTTTTAGAAGCGGATTAAATATATGGGGTAAAAACTTGGTCCCAGTGAAGTCAATGAAGATCTTTCCATTGGCTTCAGTGGGGCCAGGATTTCACCCATGATTTGTGGCCTTGACCTTGGTAAATTAACCCCAAAGAAATATACGAAGCGGTAAACACAGAAAGTGACATGACTGTGAAAGCAACCAGAGCAACCAACCTGAATGCAGCAACCTCTGTCAGCAAGACCATTAAGGTCACTTTTGAGAAAGGGAATGTTGAAAGTCCCATGCCTTTGCCATTGCTGAAAAAGTGATCAGATATATACACATCTCTCATCTAAACAGATATGACTTGCATTTATATCTACTCCACAGCTCTAGACAAGTAACGGATGTGAACTTGACAGGAGCTTTGATGTTATAATGGGTAGCAAAATTCCACTTCACTGTGTTTTACTGGATAAGGAACATGGAAGTATTCCATACCCCTTGGTTTAAAATGTTCAAATAAAGACAGTTCTTGCTAAATAACATAAAATACCTAATAGAAATGGATGAAAATATGATACTGATCTACTATTTATATTTAAAATGTTTGCTAATAAGTGATTTTATGTTGGAATATATTTATCCTGAATTTTGGATAAATATGTTGGGTGGATTTATGCTGGTAGTAAATCTCAACCATTTAAAATGAAGAAAGAACAAATTAGCTTTGAGCCTTTATAATCTATTTTAAAAGACCTGAAGGTAAGATTTGGGGGGGCGGGTTATCTTAAACATCAGGACTATTCTGCTACCAGCTCAATTTATTTCTCAACATAATACATGAATTAGATATAAACCCCACGTTTGGCTGGAAGAAGGGGTTTCCTCTTTGCCAAAACTTGAAAATTCTGCTTCTGCAGGCAGTCATGAAACCTTCAAGCCAGTGTCAGTTTGTGAATGCAGATGCAGAGGTTAATATCGGACCTTCTTAGTTCATGGTCACCATTATCTGATACTTTCTATCAAGAAAAAAAAAATGAAAAAATTTGCTTTCAGAAATATTCCAGCTTGCTCTAAATATGTTTTCCTTTGTGGTGAGCAGTTCTCATATGGTCCGATGACACCTTTTCTGTACCAGATTGCTTTAAAACACGAGTATCATCCTGGTGCTCTAATTTCACACAGAGTATGAATAAGACCAAACAATCATATGAAATGGTAATCTGATTACATGATAATTTTGATGGAGCTAAAATTTATTATAATCACAGATGTCAGGCATAACTGCTATTTAGGCAAAATCATAATTATTTATATAATTGTTCAGATTACCAGACATTTTATACAGTGATAATGCTAAAAATGCAACTACATAATATAGTTGCACTTTGACCTGCTCTGTACCTAATACTTAGATCTAATGAGTTGCATCACTCAGGCTTTGAAAAATGTCATGCCTGTGGTGACAATTAGGTCAGCCTAACCCCACATATTATTGACTTAATAACTATCACTCAAGGGGTTAGATTTACTACAGCAACTGAAAAACCGGGCACTGTAGTTAAGTGGCTACATTGCAACACTGCAGCAGAATTGCTGCAGCTGTACTGCTGTAGTACTAGTAATGACAGTACAAGTAACCCTTTAGCTTCCTGAAACAATCTGTCTTTGATCTCTTGTCTTTAAACCAAAATGGGGTTGCATTAAACCAGGTCATAGTGACTTAACAAGGCAGAATTCCCTGCTTGTAGCTGCATCCTGTGCTGCAAAGGGGAAGCTTTTTTGGTTTGATTGTAAAATTTCCATAGTTCTAAAGAATTTTCAGAAAGGCTTGCTCTTCCCTGAGCTGTCCAGCCATTTCTATAGTCATTCCAAGAGAATCCTATTGAGCACTTTTCCTGGAATGGACAGTAACATGATGCCCCTCCAGCTCTTGCATTCCTTCAGGTTGCCTGTCTTTGGAAACGTCATTAGGTAGCCATGTTTCCAGTGTCCCAGATTATACATCATATTGACTGATACCTCACTACCTGCCTTGATTGATTCTGTGGGGATGTTGTCTGGACTGGGTGATTTTCCACTTTTCAGATGTGCAATAGCTTTCCTGAATGCTTCTTTTGTAGGTCTGTTGTTTATTTTTAGATGTATAATTGCAGATGGTAACTCCAGAGGTTCCGTGTGGGCAGGGCAGTTCAGTAGCTCTTCCTTCCACCTATAGAGCTCCTCGCTTGGGTTCATTAGCACACACCCCTCCTTGTCCTGTATTGGCTGATCCACTGTATGCTGTCACCCAGCTACCTTCCATGTGATGTCATACCACTCTTTCCAGCTTCTCCATCCTTCAGCTTGTTCCACTTGTTGTGAAAGGTTTCCACGAAGTTCTGCTTGTCCCATTTTACAGCCTTTTTAACTTCTCTGTTAGCTTCTGAATAGACTATTTGCTGACAAAAAGCATACAAATGTACAGAAATATCATAGCACATCATTACTGAAAATTGCTTATATTCTCTCATTTTAGCATATAATCATAAAAAAAATCAATTGGAATATAAATATTGTATTTACATGTCAGTTTATAGCATATTCAAAGTTTTACCAGGTGTTGCTTAACTCAAATAATTTTTGTTCTTTGGAAAATAAAATGAACATGTACGTGCTTCACTTGAATCACTGCTTTTGGGGTGGGGCTGAGGATGAGGGATTCAGTAGGCAGGCTGCCCTGGGGAGAGAGGACTACCCCAGCCCTCTCTCACTGCAGTAGCTTGGGGCCGGGTAAGAAGTGCCTCCCCTTGGCTACTGCAGCTCCAGCACCACAGCTGGAGGAGGGTGCATGTCCCTCAGCAGAGACAAGTCCAGGTTGATCTACATCATCCAGGTCCCTGCAGTCCCCAGCCAAAGCGATACAGCAAACTGTGCACTTTCCCCTCACTGCTTGATGAAGGGAAACAGGCAGCAATGCTCCTGTATGAATTGGGGCTGGGGGTAGGGGGAGGGCAGGGGCTGGGAGCCGGCCTGGTAATTGTGTGTTTTCTGTGTGACTTTATAAGAAGCAATTCCATTCCGGGCACATCCCGTTTTCTTGGTACGACCAAACGCTTACCTTGCTTTAAGTTATAATGAAAAGCCATACATGAAATTTGGTGGCCCTAGCTCTTACCATTTAAGAGGAGCTCTTGAGCAAACAAAAGACAAACTCTCCCAAATATATAGTAGATGAGCAATATGAACATGTCTGTTTGAAGTTTAGTTTCTACTAAACTTCACTTTTTATGTAGCCTGGTGTAAAGCTAGGCAAATATCTAGATGAATTGATGTATCCCTTGGAAGAGATTAAAGGATTTATCTCCAAGGCTCAAATGTGCTGCTCAAGAGTATTCTTCTTTCTCACACTCCCAGTATAATGGACCAGAATGTACCAAACAAAGGATATCCTTTCATGAATTTTTTTGTCAATACTACGGGTAGAACACAGTGCTGTAGTGTATGTTTAATGAATTTGTTTGCTAAGTGGCATGTCCTGCTTCCTTGTTAAAGTGGAGAAAAAGCATTTCTCACTGAATAAAAAACAAATTAACATATCCCCTAGTCCTTCACATTTCCTCTTGGAAAGCACATGCACCTCTCATATACTGACTAAGGGAGACATTATTGTATAAGTTCTTTGTTCAGTGCCACAAGCAAAAACTGGTCATTGGTTACCTAATAGGCTGTGCCAAAAGACAGACATGACAAGTAGAGTTTGATCTTTATCCCTGGTCATAATAATCTTAAAACTGCAGCCAAGAATGAACAAAATTCTATTTATGATGCAGTAGCTGGGCATTCATAACTTTTATAAGGCATGCAAGGTGATTTTCTTAACTCTTATGAGCCAGAACCAACCTAATCTTCACCCTCTGCATAGGAGTTTGAAGTGACAGCCCTATCACCAGACTAATTAACACCACTCATAGATGGCCAAAGGAATTTTATGGCTGACTTAAAAACTCCTAATGCACCTCAAGCTTTCAGATGCCCACCATTAATAAGAAGTATTACCTTAACTCATTACTATGAATCACTAACTCCATGACAAGTACATAATGCAACCAAAATATCAAAGCTGATACTAAGGTACTCTTAATAGCTGGTCAAGTATCCTTGCATTGCTTCTACATTATAGAACAAATATTACATTGTAGTTCAAATGGGTAAATAGTTTTATATCATACACACTACACCAGAATTTGCTTGTGATAAAATATCACTTTTAAATGGGCTTACCTGAACTGCTGGTAGCAGCACTGTGTAAGCCTAGCAACTGCACGAAGTGTCATGGGAGTAGGGGGTCAATGCTCTAGTGTTGTGGACAGAAACTTTTACTGCAAGTTGTCTTAATGTACTGGGCAATTTTACCTCTCTGACCAATCACCCCACTACAGAGAGCAAGGATTTTTGAAAGCTTTCTGAGGATGGTAACTACTCTTTAGGGTTAACAGATCTTAACAGTTTCTTACAGGACTGAGATAAATGATTTCAGATAGCAAATTCCAAAGCTTTTTCTTGGTCCCTGAAGAACTGTTACTTAATATAACAGCATCACAGGTTCCCTATTGTCCTGAAACCAGGGCCTCTCTGGCACAATCACCACAAAACCATCAACAAAGATTGCCCTAAGTCATCTGCCTGCCATTCTCCTTAATGGAAATAAACAGTCTGAATGGAGCCTCCTCTTCTCCAGAACAGCTCAAGTTCTCACCTATTCACTACAATAGCTCCTTTTTCAGCACATTAGATGGGAAGAACTCCATATGACAGTCTTTTACAAGATATTACAGTCAGTCTGGCTAACAATTCTCTTCAGGTGTGGGGAAAAAACATGTATACAAATTTATTACACTACTTTTAAAAGAATTTGCCTCCATGCTTTGCATAAGCAAATCAATGCACATTCAGATCCATTCCTCCTTTTCCTCTCTATACCAATAATTTATCAAGTAAATTTCGTTTTGTGGCGTATCAATCTGTTCATATCACAAAACCCTCAAGGCTCTCACGAGCATTTAATGGGCTCTTCCATGAGGTCAGCACAAGATTTCAAATACGCCAAGCTTTTGTGAATGAATATGCTCCTGAACTGTGTTTAAATAAGGCTCCATTTTAGTCACAGGTATTTTTAATAATCATGGACACGTAATAAATAAAACTTCATGGCCATCCATCCATAGTATGTACTACATACCCCTAACTCTCACTTGGATGCTCTGGAAGAAGTAATGCAGGGGCAGCCTGGCTGCTCTGGGGAAAGAGGCCCAGAACCCCCATGGGTGCTAGTGGGAGGGCAGTGGCATGCCCAGGACTCCTGCTACTGCTGAAAGGAAGAGTTTGAAAGAACTGGCAAACATCCTACCCAGCTCCACATGGTTCCCCAGAAGCAACAGCATGACCCTTGGCTCCTAGGTGGAGGGAGAACTGGGGGGCTCCACGCACTGTCCCCACCCTGAGCACTAGCTCTACATCTCCCATTGGCCAGAACCACAGCCACTGGGAGCTGCGGGGCCAGTGCCTACAGGAGGAGGCAGTGCACAAAACAATCAGACCACCCCTTTGCCTAGGAGCCAAGGGACATGATGCTGCTTCGAGGGAGCCCTTCCAAGGTTAGTACTGCCCAGATCCTCACCCTCTGCCATGTCCCAATCCCCAGCCCCAGGCCTGTCCCCTCTCCCACAAACAAACTCCTGCTGCAGCTGGAAGGAGACAGGGGCCCAAGAATGCCCCAGAATTATCTTGTGTGACTGGCTCAGGGCTGCCCAGGCTGCTCAGATGGACCTCCGGCCAACTGCACCAGCCACTGCAGAAGTCATGGAAAGTCACAGAACCCATGACTTCCATGACAGACCCAGAGCCTTATGTATAAACAAAATCTTACCTTTCCTCAGTCAAGAGCAGTGTGTTAGAAGACTTCAACGGGAGAAACTCGATAACTCCTCCCACTGGGTACCCCTATGTTTATAGAAGTACATTAAAGGGTCTCTTACCCAGCAGTTTGGGGAAATCGGGGATGCCAGTTAAACAAATGTTCTGGTTTACGGAGAGTTACACTTTACCAATGGAATACCACTTTTAAAGAATTAAAGTATAAAGTTGCTTATAGGCACTCACCAATCCAGTAGTAGTACTGCACTGGAGAATGGTTGATTTCTTGAAGCACTTAGGTGAACACAGGTTAAGTTTTCCATATAGTAGGTTGTCTTGTGACAGTACAGTTATGGGCAGCTTATGGTGCACACCCAGATCACTAAAAACACAAACTATATTGAACATAATTTAATCTTTCTTGATACTTCAGGATCTTATAGTGCCTCAGGGTCATCATGATCTTCATTAATTATCATTGTAGATGTAGGAGGTGCAGGTGGTTAGGCTGAACCTGTAGTGACCTGGTGGAACACCCTGGAAGCTGTTTTTTTTTATCTTCGCCTCTTCTGCATAAGAGAGTTTACAGCATGTGATTGCATTATGTGCTGGGAGGTATACTATCCAGAGTTACTAGATTGAAGATTTGTATGGGAGACAACTGAACTCTTAGTGGACTTACTTCTGTTAGAGAGTTGTATCAAAAATATTAAATTTTATTCTGTGTATACTTCAAGGCAAAAGGTTTGCCTTATGATTTTTCTTACAAAATATTGCAATAATATGATTTCTTGGCATTCTGGGTAAAATTCAGTCAGCCCTTGCTTATAATATAGCAGGTAGAATCAAAGGAAGACTAACTACTAAACTCTTTTTTAAGTCAGTAAACATATTTTTATGGATGTAATGAAGACCTAGGTCTTGATAAGTGGAGCCAAGTTTTGTAGTAGAGACATCTCAGGATTCATGTCCGATTGTTTTCATCAGTTGTCTCATGCCATATAGTCTGTGGCTATACTGCTCCTCCCTTTCAGAAGGGGCATTCAAATTCAGCTGATCAGAAATTGAAATGAGGTGTGGATTTAAGTATCTTGTGCCTCATTTGCATACTCTTGCAGGATCTCAATTCTGGAAGAGCTGATTTTGAAAGCCAAAACAGCCATGTAGAGGGGGTTTATTCGAGAGGAAACCCCACTTTCGAAAGCACCCTTCTTCCTAATTTTTTTTCTTTCCGCTTATACCGTCCAAATTTCATTGACTCTTGTTACAAGAAGCAGGATGGCTTCCCGCTGTTCGTCCCATCTTACTGACTTTCCACCCCCTGGTGATTCATATATAAATAGACCTGCCATTGTTTTGATTCCATAATGCTTACTTTACTTTGAAGACATGTAGGCAACAACTACACTACAGAGTTATTTCAAAAGACATTGTGAAACAGCTATTTTGAAATCACACAGCTACACACAAAATGCATATTGAAATATCACCCACCTATTCCAAAGCAGCATTCTGTAAAACATAGTGCCTATTTTGAAATAGTGCCATCGGACGCCATTATGGCTTATTTTCTAAATAGCTTATTTTGAAAGAGATGTTATTCCTCTTGCAATGAGGTTCACTGATTTTGTAAAAAAAGCACAGTGTAGATGCTCACAAATTTATTTCAAAATAATGGCTGTTATTTTGAGATAACTCTGTAGCATAAACGTAGCTGTAGGTAGTTATCTCCATTTCTGTCTAAAAGAAAACCTGTTTCTTCCTGTGTTTGGTCACAGACTTTAAAGAGAGTATTCATAATTCTTCATGTAATGTTAATGAAAGCATTTCACAAATAATCCTCCGTGTATGAGAGGCTTTCATGAAAAATCTGAGGAGCAAATATGCTGTGCTCCAAGTCCTAAATAAGGGTGGAGGTGGGTGAAGTGTTGAACTGGGGAAAAGGGAATGCTGCTTCTCAGTGATCTCCCGCTCCACTGAGAGTGACTGTGCTATTTATTACGAAACTGACGTAGTTATAGCTGTGGCTTACACCACACTACTAAAAGGAGGAATAGGATTACACCCAAAAGGAAAAGAAACAACCCATTGGGTTTTTCTAACTCCCAGTAGTTCTCTAAAATAGCCCACGGGTTGGTGGAATTCATTGGCTGTTATCTATCCTGATTTCTAAGAGCTGTTATCTATCCCCAAGAAGTGTGAGCTTTGAGTTTCAGGGGATAGGACTTAAGGATTAATAGGAGAAAGTGACGTATAGACACAAACAACACTCTGTTCTGTAGAACACGAAGGTTCAGCGGACCACGCTTCCCAGCTGAGGCAGCTTGCTTTCAGAACTTCCCAGTCATTGGGTCAAAGCCCTCTCAGGGTTAGTGGGGCGCCTTTGCCTCAGCCTTACACATGACCCTTACAGACTCATAAAACCAAAGACATACACACAGCAATACACATAGCTATGGCAGGGTATCAAAAGAAAAGCCAGAGATAAAATGCAACTGCTAACTTTTACTTACGTAGCTGAGCAGGTACAGGAACAAAACAATAAAACACTGCATCTGGCTATCTAAGCTATACTGTTACAAATTTCTTCGTGGTACCAATAGGTTTTCACACACTACTCTATTTAACTCATGAGCAGGCAGGAGGAGCGGCGAAGGGTGATCAGTCCTTGTCGCAGACAGCATCTGGTCTCTCCAGGATTTAGGAGTTCCTCTTCCTCCTCACTTTATTGCCCCCTTTTATGATCTGCCGTTTGCTGGCTCCACCCAAGGCCTGACACATCACATCCTGGTTGCTTCTGCTTCTCTTCGCCTGCAGCCCTTCTCAGCCCCCTCCCCTTTTTACACAACCATACATCCCATACTTCTCTTTCCCTTTTAAGGTATGCAGCTGGCGCCTCTGGGCTGCTAGGTCAGAGACCATGGCTCTTTTCTGTATAGGGTTTTCCTGTTTGTCAATTTTAGGCCGGGGGGTGGCTGCAGACAGTGCAGTGTGCAAGCAGTTCAGTAAATTCCATTGCTAATTGGGTTAGACTTCCCCAGTTCACTTGGTTCCTCAGTTCTTGGTCTGGAGTTTGTGGTTTAGCCTTTTGTGCTAAGGCATATTTCCCTATCACAATTTAAAAGGGTCTCTGGACCCTGCCTCCACCCCATGTACCTCACCGCGTTGTTCAAGTGCCCATGCAATTCACCCTAACATACCTGAGCGTGGCCGTTCATTTAAGGGTCACCAGGTAATTTTGCATAAAATCTTACTGATATACTGTTACAATGCAATAGTATGGCATGCAATCATTTGATTCAATTACTTATCACTTAAGGTTCAGACTCAGTGTCTTTATAGCCCAATAGTGCTCTGAATTCTTTGAAAGTAACCCCAGACCATGCTTCTCTCCCCTAGTGGAATGTAAACACCCTGCTGTCTTCCAAAAGTTCATTGGCCCTGCTTCAAAAGGCAGAAACATTCGGCAGCGGGTACAACTGCAGTCTTCATCCCCTGTTCAGATTAAATGTGTTTTTCTCCATGTACTCTCACGCCCCAGCCCAAGCTGGGATATTAATGATCCAATCAGCAGACCAAAGTGTGTGATGCATCCAGAAGCATGTTACGTGCATGCTAAAAAAAAAAATGGCTTTGTTTTCCTTGAAAGTAGATGTGCTTTCCTTCGCCTTTGGTCACACTTTACCTAAATTTACATCACACACAAATTCAAGCACGTGGAATCACAGTCTTTTGTCTGGAACAGGCATTTTAACATCACATTTGTGGCATATATCTGTAAAGTTCTTTGTGGGTTTACCATATAAACCTAACAGTGATTTTGGGACCAGCTGTTATATATGATAATCTATTTCTAAAGGTAACAGACAAGTAGCTGTGTTAGTCTGTACTCCAACAAAAAAGCAGCAGAAACGTAGCACTTTAAAGACTAACAAAATGATTTATTCAGTGATGAGCTTTTGTGGGACAGACCCACTTCATCAGATCAATCTCATTTCCAATATGAACTGACATTTATAAGTGCAGAGGACCAAAAAAAAAAAATTTGCAATAAAAATGGACACAAGGGGGATGTGGGGCGGAGGAAATTAATGGTCCTGCCTGAGATAGGAAGGGAAGCAGCCTTTGTAATGTGAGGTAGTTGATGTCTCTGTTCATATTACATGTTAATGTGTCAAATTTGAATATGAATTCCAGGTCACAAATTTCTCGCTCTAATCTGCTTTTAAACTCTTTTTGCTCCAGGACACACATTCTCAGGTGTCATTTAAGTTATGATAACAGTGCATTAGGCATAATAAATATGTCAGGCCTGACAAGTGTTACTGACCCAGCGTAGTGAATCACCAAAGGGCCTCTGGGAGACAGGGTTTGTACTACTAAAATTTGGATCTACTTTTTAATATCTCCAAAATTGCCCATCTCCATGTAAAACATTAAAACAACAAGACTGAATAGATTCAACCATACGCTTTTGAAGAAGCCAAGGAAGTCAATATCAAATGTCAATAGATATATCATTTTATAGCCATTTCATCATGCCGTGGAGAAATTAAAATTGAAAGCTTACTGCTCCCAGAATGATAATCTGATTGCAGAATATTGGCAAAGTTATAAATCTGCTCTGGTCTGATAATGATATATTCCTTCTTGTCTAGTAAGCTGTACAAATATATCAGTTATTTAAAAGCAGGCTGCTCATCCATCAAAATTGCACTGAACAGAATGAATTTAGTAGGTAAGTGAAATATTGCACACAGGGATAGAGAGGAAAAATTATTCCAACTCCAGATGTGCTCATATTGAGCTACATACTGTGAATGCTTTCACCTGTCCCCTATTACTACTTTCCTAAGGATGTGGTTGAACTTGTCTTATGTAATTAATAAAATAGCACCAAGAGTCAAATGAAAACTGTGCACTTCTGCATCTTTTTAGCGGATTCAAAATTAAAAGAATGTTAAACTGAATCCAGTAAAACAACTCCCAACATAGCACTCAAAATTATTTTTGAAGAAATAGGTGTTTTTCCTTCCAAAAAAGAGTCTCCCACGCAAAAGGCGAAGCCCATTTACAGTAAAACTAACATCTATTGTATCATTAGAAAGGATACCTTGAAACTACATGACTGACATTAAAGTCACATAATTATCACACAATGGTATGCAAGGTTTTTCAGTGTTTCCCTAAACTTGGTAGAAAATAACTAGTATTAGATAAAATTGTGGGGTAACTGTTCTTAAATAGCAATGGCTGAGATTCTAAATGGCTGTCTTTTGCAAAAACAGGAGGGGGTTTGGGATAGAATTCAAACACTCAAGAGAGATAGCTTACTGATTTTATAATGCACTTTCCCTGACTGAAAGGCTCTCAAAAGGATTTCAAGAATTGAAGACCACTGAGGCTTTGTCACAACCCCCATATAACAGGACAGTATGTTTTCACACTGCCCCAGGAGCACCCTGAAAAGTATATTGTTTCTCTACTGCATTGCTTGTGTTCCCTATACCAGGTCTACATATGGCCCAGCTTACGTCCTCCAGACTAATGCATCCCACTTGTGCCACCTTAGGCAGGAGAACACACTCCCCACAAACAACAGACACGTCAAACCAGGTTCAGAACAGGGTCTAAACGGACAACATAATACATAATCATTGAACCCCCCCAATGTACAAAGTAATGAGTGGTATTAGGTAATGTCAGAGCGTGGCAATCTGATACACCATGAGTGATATGTGACTTGTTTGTACCTCTGTATAAAAATGTATATTAGAGGGGCTGTCATTTTCTAGCCAAGTGGGTAGAGACAGCTCCCATATTACTGACTGAGCGGAGTCCAAGTGTACATGAGTTAGCCTAATTAAGAAGCTAATTCAGGGAAAGTAGAACTGTGCCTCATTTACAATAAACATGGCTGGGTGCCTTCAATCCTCATCTGATTTTGTGGTCTTTGGGGGCTCTCTCTGAGTCTGCCACACATGCTATCTGCACAGTGCCAATACAACATAAAAAAGGACAAGCACAGAGCTTGTTGTTATTGGACAGAGCAAGAGACATGTCAGGACACTCTACTGGTGACTTGACAAACAAACCCCTATTAATATCAATGCCAATTAGATGTAATTTAGCCCTGGAGGAATTAACTCGGTCAATTTAGCACTGAAAGAGAATGTGTTTCTTCAGCATTTCAAAACAGAGGCCCCTTTTCTCAGCGCGTGGCTCAGAATTTAACTAGAACAATTACTGCTGCTTCAGCATTTCCTTTTTCAAAGACTTTTCTGGCAGAGACATGTTCCACTTCCTCCCTTTTTCTCCAGAGCTTAAATGTAAGGAGGACATACAAATTAACCCCCAGCCCCATGTAAGAGAATAATATATCCTTTCCTACCTGCTGGCCTGTTAAGTGAACCTGGCTTCAAATTCTCCTGTTCTAGTCAAAGGACCACCTCAGGCTCTCAAATGGACCAATTAAGAGAATAGGGTAGCACATGGGGTAACACCACAAGACCATTGAGTAGGTCAGGACAGACTCAGAAGTGGGGTAGGAGATGAGAGCTTCCACAAACAGAAGGTGGTTCCTGGATGAAAGCTAAAGGCCCAAGAACAAGGCCAATTTGCAAGTTGGCATGAGGCACAGCAGGAGTTGTCTGTTGTTTCTAAGATGGGGAGCCAGAGCCAATGGCTACAGAGGATTGGAGAAAGGAGGCCAGTGAAAAGAACCTCCCAAGAAAGGCTGTGGGAGTGCCCACTGTGATGTATGAGGTTGTACTCCAGAAAAAAAGATCTGACAGAAGGACAAAGGAGGACAGAGTCTGAGTGTAGTGAAAGTAGCCAGAGTGGGGTATAAGTCAAGCTTAAGAGGTGATGCGACTTTAGGGACTATTTGCATTGGGGTGACATGGACTATATGTGGGACTTATTATGGACAACTAGAGAAAGCTGACTTGAATTCTCACCTATTTTGAAAGATTCTGCTCTTACTCATTTAATTTCTGTGCCAACACTCTGCTCTCCAGGTTTGTTAACTTATCAATCAAATCATCCTTTAGCTTTCTTTTTTAAATGTACCAATAGCAGCACGAGAATTGCCAAAATTTTCATTAATTTCTGAAAGAGTATCTTTGAAAACCCGCTGGAAAAGCTAACAGCATGTGCTTCTTTAAAAAATATAGGTTTTTTGTATCCCATTCATGCTGCTTTCCAGATAAAGATGGGAGACAGAAGCTCTTTGGTGCTCCTGCTTAGTGTTCTTGCCTTTAAAAGACACAGACATACGGAGTTTCTCTCTTTCTTTGTTTTCATGAATTATTTTTCTTTATGAGGCTTCACTTATATTATGCCTTGAAAAATGCTACTTTTAAGTTTAAAGTGCCTTGTCTCTGTTGCCAAAAAAGAGCTCTGTGGAGACATCTTTTCCCCAAAATGATCTTCTGATACAATTACAAAATTAATGAATGGCATCTACATAGCTGCCACAACATTTATATTTTAGTGAAGCATTTGATGCAGTAATTCATGAAAATTTGCTCTCAAAACAAAGCCAGAATAAAGATAGGTATTGTCACTTGGATTGAAAAGTGACTGAAACACTAAACAGAGAAAGTTTTGTGTTGAACTAGGGGAGGTACCTAATGGTAGCGTACAAAGCTCAATAGTAAATTCAATTTTATTTATCATTGTGAGTAATTTAAGATATATACTAATTAGATGCATGGGTATACTAAATAGGAGGTGCTGAAAACACCTCCAAGGACAAAAATAATTTGAAGGGCCTGGAAACATAAGAAATATGAGCTGAGATAAAATAAGATTCACATTAGAAAAATGCAAACTAGTACAACTGGAGGAAAATGACATGAAGCAAAGATATCCAGCAGCTGAGTGTCACATGGAAAGAACTCCTGCTCAAAGAGACAACAGTGATTATGGACAGCATCTTAGACATGAGCCTGCCATGCAAGTTGGTAGCACAAAAGACCAATTCAGTTTAGCGTTGTACCGGATATGATTCACTGTCCCATGTAAATGCACTTAGACTGGTTCTGCATAATAGGAAGCTGGCTTTTAACTCAAGAACTAAGCTCCAGGGATCCCAGGTTCAATTCTGCCTGTTTGTGTTATAAGTGGGGGCTTTGCTGAGATTTTTACTGGGTCTCTGAAGCTTGGGATATGCTTCTTCAGCTAGGGGAAGTATGTAACCCACACACCTACTGGATGTGGTTCACTGTGATGAACTGGGTCTTACCCACAAACTCTCATTATTAAATAAAATTTTTAGTCTTTAAGTTGCTACAGGGCTGCTTGATTTTTTGTTTGTTTGGTTTGGTTTTTTGTTTTGTCCCACGTACCATCACTTAGAAAGAATGAATGTCCTCTACAGTCTAGCTAATAGCCAGCTGGCTATGAGCTCATGCACTAAGCTTCCCAGGTTCAGTTCTGCCTGTTTGTAGTTACTTATGCAGCCTCACATGGCTCTTGGGTAAAGGCAGATCTGGTAACCTAACAGACTCTGGCCTTCATGTCATCCTAGACCATTAAGTGTACTGACCCAGTGATCTCACAAAGTTAAGTGCCTTCCCTTAGACTAGCAAACTCAAGATGCAGATCCAATGAATGGATAGGCTTGTACCTTAATTTATCTACGCCCAATAAATGAGGGATTCTAAACAAATTAACTCACAAACGTCTGTCTCTTAGCCTTTATTCCCAGCAAACTAAAGATACCGAGCTAGTGACCTTGAGGAATCTTCTGCATTGGTATCAGTGGAGCATTCTACAGCTGCTGAACCAATGGTGCCATATCACTTTGGGCCTCAAATTTTGCAAGCTTGACGAGCTGGGCCATTAAAAACAAAGATTGGAGCCATGACATCCAACAAGCTAGAGTTGCTAAGTAACTTCAGAAGCCTGTGACTGAACATTGGACAGCTGTTTAGAGATGCTGACCAGGCTGTAAAACAGGAAAAATATGGAAGCACATTGAGAATTCTCCCACTGCTGCTCTTGGGGGATCTCTGTTCTGCCCCTTCACTGTCTGGTGAAATAAAGGCTCATCAGCCATACGATTCTGAAGTAGGAACAGCAAAAGAGCTGGTACCCAGCCAATCAGCTTAAAGGGCTCCAAACCTTTCTGCCATATGATGGAGCAGCTCCAGCACCTAGAAGGAAAAGAACTGTTCTAGCTGGGAGCCACTGCCTGCCACCTTTCCAGTTCTCCCCACCATGGACAACAAAATAGCCTGATGAGTTTTATCTCCATGTAGCTTTCTGCACAGGGATGTATGGAGATAAAAGGGATGTGGTCCTATACAGTACCACAATCTGGTCATGCATATGCTTGCATTTGGCTAGCCATGGGCTTTCCTGCAGATCCCAGCACCTGTCAGATCCATCAAATTATTTGTTTCCATTCTCTTCCTTCTGCCATGTCTTGTCACAAAGGGTAGTGCCAGCTCTCCTCACCTGCCACCAACCATACAGCCACCAGAACTGATGCAGTACCCCTCCTGTTTAGATCTATTTTCACCACAGCCCACCAAAACAACCCTGCATCCAAGTTGGAGTGCCCAGTTACCAGAAAAATATTGACAAACAAATAGGGTGACCATCCATCTTGTTCGAGTTGGGACTGTCCTTGGGTTTTTGTTTGTTTGTTTGTTTTTAAAAAAAAAAACCCCACATACACAGGCCAATTTTCCCATATGTTGCAAAGCAGAGACCTGAATTATAAAGAGACAGCTCCTTCAGCAGCAGTGGCTGCCTGTTTACAGAGCTAGCTAGAGGGGCTGAAAGAGACTAGTGGGCTTTTTAAAGAGATTGTTTAAACATCCTATTGCCAGCAGCCTCCAGGATGATGGGAGGATGGGTGGAGGAGGGGCAAGGGCATCAGGCTGCTGTGCACTCCTTGCTCACATGACCTAAGACAGACAGAGGAGGCTGTGTCTCAGCTAGTTCTCCTCCTGCCCCCAGATCCTGCCGTCAGGTCATAGATTGGGATAGGGAGGGCAGGGCCCTATGGTGGGGAATTGGAGGCAAACCCTTGGGGGAAAAGGGGAACAGATGCTGTGGGGTTCCACTTAGCTTGGTAGCCCACAGGCAGCAGCAAACAGGCAAGTCTGTGAAGTAAAGGGCAGCTTGACCCAGGCCAGGAATTAAATGGGGGATCGTGGGTTTGGAGGAGTCCCATGAAGGGTGGGTGCCAGGGCTCAGAAGGGAGCAGAGACAGGAAAAAGGGCACAACAAAGGTGAATCATGGAGGAAGGCTCGTAGGGCTGGTTTAACTCCTACTATTAGATTTTGTGGCTATTAGATTTTGTGGGCCCCCCTAGGATCTGGGGTGAGCACAAAAGTAATGGGTTCAGAATATGGACCAGGGCTCCAGGCTGGGACCAAAGACTGGAGGGGAAAGATAGGGGGTGAGGGTGCTCCAGCTGGGAGTACATACTCTGAGGTACAGCTTGAGACAAAGAGTTTGGGGTGCAGCAGGGGGGAGCTCCAGGCTGGGGCCCAAGGGTTTGGAGTGTGGGAGGGGGCTCAGCCTGGCCCACTGAAGGGTGGGGGCAAAGAGGGCAAGTATCCAGGACCCCTGACAATTTCAAAGGGTCCCAGGCATGGGGGTCCTTCATGCGTACGTTCAAGCGTATCGCGGACTACCTGGTCCCCCATGCTGCGCCGGCCGCCGCTCTGCCCACCCTGCCTGCTCCACCCGCTGCTCCATCCACTGCTCCATCCACCGTCACACTGCCACCCGCCACCGAGGGCCCTTCCGCCGAGGGGGACCTGGGGCCAGCTGACACCCGCCAGCCTTATCTCCCGGTCCGCCCGGCCCCCAGCCAGCCCCGGCCAGGGCAGAGGCCAAGGCACGGATCGCGGCTGCCCACCCCCAGCGCTGGACATTAGGGGGTGTGGGGCCCAGGACGTGCCCCCCTCTTTGTATATATTCCCCTCAGTTTTATGTTCGTTTCTAAATAGTTTCTATTAGACCCCTGTTGTTATGTTGTTGTTATGATGCTGATACCTGCCCCTCCCATGTACATAGTTCTCCCCTTCTTTGTCTTCCCTTTTTTTTCTTTCATCTTATCGGACTTATTTTACATATATATATATATATATATATATATATATATATACACACACACACACACACATACATATATATATATATATATGTAATATTTATTCGGCCTGTAAATAGTTAGTTAAGATATTAATAAGGAGAGTTCAACATAGATCTGGTTTTACAAACAAATGTCTGTTTTTATTTTCAAGAAAGGTGGGGGGGGTGCTCTTGGGTGCTCTGTGGTGTGTACGTAGGGGCAGGGAGTGTTGTGGAGGATGGGGGGAGCAGTGGAGGGCCTGCCAGCATTCACCCCCACGGCCTCATCGAAATGGGCCCACAGGGCCTCCCGGACCCGGGTCCCTTCGGGGTCCACCTGGCGCCTGGGGGCAGCGGGTGGCTGCACATCGGCCCTGCCAGCCTCCACAGCCCAGCCCTGAAAGAAAGCCTCCCCCTTGCTCTCGATGAGGTTGTGGAGGGCGCTGCACGTGCCCACAATCTGGGGGATGTTGGTGGGGCCTGCATTGAGGCGGGTGAGGAGACACCTCCAGTGCCCTTTGAGGCACCCAAATGTGTGCTCCACCACCTGGTGCACGTGGTTCAGGCGCAGGTTGAAGCGCTCCTGGCTGGCTGACAGGTGGCCCGTGTAAGGGTGCATGAGCCAGGGCTGGAGGGGGTATGCCGCATCTGCGATGACGCAGAGGGGCATGGTGGTGTCCCCCACAGGGATCTCCCGCTGGGGGATGTAGGTCCCCGCCTCCAGCCAGCGGCACAGGCCCGAGTTTCGCAATACCCGGGCGTCATGGGTGCTGCCAGGCCAGCCCACATAAATGTCCAGGAAATGGCCCCAGCTGTCCACCAAGGCCTGGAGGACCACTGAGTGGTAGCCCTTCCTGTTTAAGTACCGTCCTCCACTGTGCTCTGGGGTGCAGATGGGGATGTGGGTCCCATCCAGAGTCCCGAAGCAATTGGGGAAGCTCAGGGTGGCAAAGCCTGCGATGGCGGCATCCGGGTCCCCAAGCCTCACGAGCCTGTGGAGGAGCAGGGCGTTGATGGCGTGGATGACCTGCAGGGGAAGCACATGGGAGAGCACCAATGAGGGGTGTGCAGGGTGTGTGTGGCCCTCCCCTGCCAGGGCCCCCCTCCCTTCCCCTCCCCTCCCCTGCCAGGGCTCCCCTCCCCTGCCACAGCTGCCTCTCCCTCCCCCCCGTGGGTCTTCTTACCTCCATGAGGACAGCCCCGACGGTGGCCTTGCCAACACCAAACTGCTGCCCCACGGATCGGTAGCTGTCTGGAGTGGCCAGCTTCCAGACAGCGATGCCGACCCGTTTCTCCACACTGAGGGCACGCCGCATGAAGGTGTCCTGGTGCCTCAGTGCGGGGGTGAGCCACTGGCATAGCTCCAGAAATGTCTGCCGGCTCATGCGAAAGTTCTGGAGCCAGTCGGTGCTCGTGGGGTAGCTCCACAGCCGGCGGCATATGAGGCGGGGCGGGGGGGTGCTGCAGGGTTGGGGGTTGCGTCCTCCTCCCCTGCGGGCAGCTCCTCCTCTGTGGCAAGGATGTGCTCAGCTGCCTCCTGCATGGCATGGAGCAGGGCGAGCACTGCTTCTATGGGGCGGCTGGGTGGACCTCTGGCTGCTGCTGCTGCTGCTGCTGCTGCTGCTGCTGCTGGGGGTCCATGACTGCGTCTCTCAAGGTGTGCATGCCTATGGCTCTGCAGACCGCATGCTTTGCAGTCTGCGTGTGTCTGGGAGGGGCCCTTTAAGGGAGCGGCTAGCTGTTGCCCAGGAAGCGCTAGTCCGCCCTGTGACCCTGTCTGCAGCTGTTCCTGGCACCCTTATTTCGATGTGTGCTACTTTGGCGTGTAGACGTTCCCTCGCAGCGCCTATTTCAATGTGGTGCTGCCCAACGTCGACGGCACCAGCCCTGGAGGACGTGTAGACGTTATTCGTCGAAATAGCCTATTTCGATGTAGCATTCACATGTAGACGTAGTCCCTGTAGATCAGCCTCTCAAAGATCAGCTGCCCCAAAAAAATCATTAGCATCTTGAGACTGCTGCTTCATGACAACGTCTGCCACAATATTGAGAAACAACGGATCCCAAAGTGATCCCTTTGATATCAAAACAGAAGTCAAACAAGCCTGTGTCCTTGCCCCATCACTGTTCTGCATCTTCTTCACCATGACCCTTCACCTCATTGATGGCAAGCTTCTAGTGTGAAGATTGAATGCGAAGCTTTTCATTCTACAGACAATCTCAGGAGACTGAAGGCTAAAAGCAGGACCTCCATGACCTCAGTCATGGAGCTCCCGTACCCAGGTGACAACACGGTTGCTGCATTTTCCCCCTCAGCCCTTCAGACCATCTTAAGTGCCTTCACTGAGCATGGGAGAATCTCAGCCTCACACTGAGCATCAAAAAAGACCAAGGTATTGCACTGACCCTCGCCAAGGGGACAATCTCCTGTACCTTCTATTGAAGTCAATGGAGAGCTGCTGGAAAATGTGGAGCACTGCCCATACCTTGGAAGTCATCTATCTGCTAAAATAGGCATCAGTGCAGAAATCCAGTATTGTCTGAGCCTTGCAAGCTCTGCTTTCGCCCACCTGAGACAAAGGGTCTTTGAGAACAGTGACATCTATCCCAAGATGAAGCTCCTCATATACAGTCAGTGGTTGTGCCAATGCTACTGTACCCACGTGAATCCTGGGCAACATACAAGTGTCATTTGAAGGCACTTTAAAAATATCAATGCTGCCTCAGGAGAATCCTAAATATCTCTTGGGAGTATAGACACATGAACACTAGAAGCCTGAAGGAGTCAAATATGACCAGCATTGAAGCCATTATCATTCATCAACAACTTCATGGGATTGGGCACATAGTTCAGATGTCTGATCAGCACATCCCAAAACAGATTCTGTTTTCCAAGTTGGAGGAAGGACAGAGGCGTGTTGGGGGCCAGCAGAAGCAGTATAAGGACGTGCGGAAGGTGCATATGAAGGTGCAGGATTGGTGTTGACACTTGGGAGAACCACGCCTAGGACCATCCCCAGTGGAAACCAGTAATCCATGAGGGGGTGGCGCAATTTGAGGGCTCCCACTGCAGTGCAGATGAGGACAGGTAGAGAAGAAGAAAAGAGCATCAAAAACTGCCCCACTACCAACACCTGCCCCTTCTGTGGTAAGATCTGCATTTCCAGAATCAGGCTGGTCAGCCATCAGACTCACAAATAGGAGGGTGACATGAAGACATCCTACATGCTGAGTGACCACCAAGAATAAGCAATGACATTCTGTATTACACTTTATGTTAAAAACAACTTTAAATGCTTGGAATGAATGCAATTTCCTTATATGAACTGAATCCTGCTGTCCTTAAGCAAGCAGGAATCCTCCTAAACACACACACACACACACACACTTTGTAGAATTTAATCCAGGGAGAGAAAAAAAATAGATTACAGAAGCAGAGGGGAGAAAATAGTAATGAAAGCAGTATGGTTTAAATATTAAAAACATGTAACATTCCTTCCCTGGGAGTAATTTTTCAAAAATTGCTGCCAGACTACACCTTCTTATCTAAAGTCAACAAATCATCCAGAAGAACACTTTTACTTTTCAAGCATGCTGAGTACACTAATATTCACATAATACCTCTACATCACAAGATGTTATAAATTCTAATAATACAAGGAACAAGTGAGCTCTCACTTCCAATGACAAACTCATGCTGTGTTCCATTAATACCAAATGTTTAAATCATAGCTGCCAAGAGAAGCAGACGTATACTCAGAGAGTTTTCTTCATGGGCCAAGACTTTGTTATTTTGGTTTTGTGACAATGACTTGTCTCCACTATCAGTGGAATCAATGCTACGATGATCGATCCAGCAGGGGTTGATTTAGCGGGCCTCGCCTGGTAAATCAACCACTGATCACTCTCCTGTCAACTGCTATATGCCACTGGCATTAGAAGAATAAGAGGAGATGATGGCAGAGTCTCCCCCATCAACCCACCATGGTGTGGATCCTGCAGTAAGTAGATCTAAACTACATTAGCTTGAGTTACACTACTAATGTAACTCAAATTGTGTAACTTAGATCCACTTTTCCCTATGGTGGAAAATTAGAATTAGGAATTTCAGACCCTCTTAAAATACACACACCAGGTTTGAGACATACAAAAGCCAGGCCAAAAATCTCAAAAAAAAAAAAAAAAAAAATCTTGAATTAAAATAGACCTTCTGATAATTAGTCTCCCTTCTACTTATCTCTACCAGCCAGCTTCTTCAAGCTTCTTTAGTAAACTTTTCTCCCTTAAATTTGCTTTTAAATTATACAAAAGTCTATATGGATTGATAGTATTCCTTAAGACAGGGACTCTCAATCTTTTTCTTAATGCAGTCTTCCCAGCAAGCTATAAAAACTCCACAACCCATTAGTGCCACAACAATTGTTTTTTCTACATATGAAAGCCAGGGCTAGCATTAGCAGTAGCAAGCCAGGCAATTGCCTGGAGTCCCATGTGTTGTGAGTGATTTCTGTAAATAGTAATGTTGTGTTATGTTTATTGGTTTCTGTGAGACTCCATTTTGAGGGGACAAACTCCATCTTGTAAGGTGCCTGATAATGCCAATATAGGTAGAACTGGGTCAATCCAGTTCCAGCTGGATTTTCCTGTCCTTTTGACCTCAGAAGTTGCACACCACTGAGTTGATTAAATGCCCTGCACCTGTTAATCAGAGCCAGCTCCATCAAGGTCTTAGAGAGTTCCAACAGTAGGCTGAGTCAGAGCAGAGTGAAGGCAGTATGACTTCTTTGGCAGTCTATGTCTCTAGCACTGAGGAATTCTAGCAGTGCTTTAGTGAAGGGAGAAGCAGATCCACAGTTGTCCACCGTTTCTTTGCTGGCACCTCTCTGGTGCTCCTCCTGAAGAGCTTCCAATTAGCTTGATGGCTGGGGTCCCAGGCTTCACACTGCACTTCATTCCATCAACTCTGTAACATTGCCTTCCTAATTATCTGGGGGCTGCACTTTCATTCTTTTCTTCCTTTTTCCATTGGGATATTTCGGAACCTAGGCTTCATGGCTAATTAGTAGTTCCAGACACTGTGTTTTAAGGTTACATGTTATGGATGCTGTCTGTTTATTATTGATTACTTCAGTCATTCCCCCCCACCCCCACCTTTCCTACTTATTGTAAAAGTTATCCCTTAATACATGTTGAATAGTAACAGAGAGGAAGCCGTGCTAGTCTATACACTACCAAAACAAAAAGCAGTCAAGTAGCACTTTAAATACTAGCAAAATAGTTTATTAGGTGAGCTTTCGTGGGACAGACCCACAGGGAGTTAGAAGTGGGTCTGTCCCACGAAAGCTCACCTCATAAACTATTTTGCTTTTCCCTTAATACACGTATAAGCTTATTTAGAGTGTTTTCTTTCTACGCTACTCTAATTGGGTAAGACCCCCATCAGTGATAGATATGGCATTGACCAGAAGGTTTGCACTTCTGAGGCAGGGACAACCCAGATTCTGGGATTACTTAGTTTTGTAGTTGCCTTAGTTCCTGAGGTTGCACATGCCACAGGAATCCCCACAAAGCTATGTTGTTCAGGCTTTGGCCTCAGCCCCAGGGCATAAGACTGGGAGACCCAGGCTTTAGACTCACACAGCAGAATTTCAGCTCTCTGCCCTGGGCCCCAGCAAATCTAACCATGGTCCTGCTTGGCTGTCCTCTGAAATCTGCTTGCTGTCCCCCCCCAGAGGTTCCTTGGCTCCTAGTTGAGAACCTCTGCCCTAAAGTATCTGTATCAGATGGTAAAAGAAGAATGTTAAAATTGTCTACAAACCTCAACAATGAATACCACAAAGAAAGAAAAAACTGCAAAAAATATGAAGAAGTCCCATTGCTTGCATTTATTTACAAAGTGATGGTGTTTCCTCAAATTGCTATAGAAAGTTCAATTGATTCTTTGTTTGGGTGAGGTATGGAGAAGTAGGGTTTAAGCATGACCATTTACATAATTAATCTTGCCACTGTTAGACAACTGCATGTCTAATATTTGTACAAATATTGTACAAAGCATGTCATTAAAGGCAGCAATGGAAAAGTTACAATTGATCAAATATATTATTGTGTTTATATGCATGTATCACCTTTGTATCTAAAGTTACAAACATGTACTATGCACCAGTACTTCAAATGTGTTTGCTCCTGGAGTAGAATCTATGAGGTAGTTTACATCCAGTTTGACTAACATTGTGAATGGACCATTCAAGTTCTTTGCCCTTTAAAAGACATGGTGCACTTTCCTGTAGATGATTTAGCCAGAAAATGAGTAATGGCCATTCCTATGAGCCAACAAAGCATGCAAGGTCTTGTGACTGGCTTATGTAACCCTGAATTCCATTTTTCATAGCCCAAGACTGAAAACAGTCCCTCCACGTACACGGTATAACGGACTCTGGAAGGAACTCAATTTTGCCTCTTTCCTGCTCTGATCTCCTGACAATGCATTTACATTTAAAAAAAATGTTGTTCAAAATTACCAGACACTTTGCAAGAGAGCTGTCTGTAATATCACTGCTACAAATTTGATTCAAGAACTCTCCCATGTTTGTATGTATATGACCTCCTTAACCATTTAATTACTCAACATAAAGGCTGGCATTGGGGTGGCAAAACAGGGGTCAGGATACTTATGGAGACTGCAGTTAGGACTTTCTGTTAACCAGTGTGGTGAGACCTCTTTTTTTTTTCTGGCTTTGTATAATTAAAGAATAGAATAACCACCAATGTGGGGTGACTCTGCCCTGTTTCTCAGCAGTCCATCCTGAATTTGGCATCCTCAGCTGTGACCCACCAAGACACAGTGATATGGGGTAGTTAGCAGAAGCCGATTCATTATGTATTCAAGTGCAAAAAGAAAATGGAAGACTCAGAAGTCTAGCTTTCTGGCATATGCACCTAGTGAAAATACTCTTTGTGCAGGGCTATGTCTATTCTTTGCTCACCCCACCATGTGAGCTCCTGTCCCATAAGGCTGTGAGCTCACCAGTCTGGCCCATAGGCTCTTGTAGCTCACCAGTTTGAAGGAACTTACCATGGCCTCACTTAGCACTCATGTTCACACACAGGAAGAGCCCTCCCATCACAACACCCTGCTACCTTCTTATTCCTGGCATCACTGGATGTGGGGCCTTTGGATCACCTCACCACCCCATGGCTCTCCTCTCCCATCCACACGTCAGCTTAGGAAGGGAAAGGTTGCCACCCAGCTGGTTAAAAACCAGCTAGGTTAATTTTTGTACCGCCTTCCTGACTAAGAGATTTAATACACTTTTTTCCCCAGTTGGGACAAGTTAGAACACTCTACAGCTCACACACCCAGAGTCCAGACTGTAACGCTGTGTTATGATGAAGAGAGAAAAGCAAGGAAACAAGTCTGTGTGTATAAACATTACTAAAATGTTTTTGAGTGCTAACTAGCTATGGGGGGAAAGGAGACCAGTGACCAGTTCTTGTTGCTGTGGTGCTGCTTTTTCTGCACTTTGGAAGTCCAAACCCTACCTCAGGATCACTTCTCCCCTTCCTACCGTCACTCTCCTCAGGCTCCCGCCCTTGGCCCTGGGACTCACATCCTGATGCTCAGTGTGGGAACTGCAGGCTCTGCTCCACATCAGCTGTAGCTCCTCCCATCTCCTCTTAGGACTCCCTCTGGGATCTCTATTCAGACAGGCCTTTCCTAGCTGTCTGCTGGGGCTTCCCAGACACCATACCTTTTCGTCCCTTATGGTGTGCTCCAAATGCAGTCCACAGGCCTCCTCATCCAGAGCAGCTGCTGCAACTGGCATTTTTCATACTAACTTTTCCAGGAAAGTCAGAGAGCCAGCCCCGCCTTGTAAGAGTGAGGTATCTAGCTCCACTTGCTAAGAATCCAGCCTGCAGACAGGCCCCTTGTCCCCAACACCTAACCCCATCTCTTCCCATCCTCGGCACCATCAGACAAGGGACTTCACTTCCCAAGCTGTGCACACACAGGTGGAGGGATGGCTCAGAAAATGGCCGGGATACAAGTGGAGGGCTGAGCTCCTTTTCACCCTGCCCACCGTCTGTGCTTCCTGGAACCCTAAACTAGTCTTCGTCTTACTAAAGGCCAAGTGTGATCTTGAGCACCTGCTATTCTAATTGAATTCACACGGAGTGGCAGGTGATTGGCACATCCCAGTATTTTACCTGAAGTGAATAGTGGTAAGCACTTATAATCTAATTCAAAAGCCAGAAATGTATACTTGACTCTTAACATGTAAGGACAAAATCAAAAAGGCTAAAGCACAAAAAGAGTTACACTTAGCAAGGCACATAAAAGGCAACCGGAAGACTTTCTATAAATACATTAGAAGCAAGAGAAAGATGAAGGAAAGCATCGATCCTCCACCTAGCAGGGAAAGAGGGCTAATAGCTAGTGACAAGACAACTGGGCTACGTCTACACGTGCACGCTACATCGAAATAGCTTATTTCGATGTAGCGACATCAAAATAAGCTATTTCGATGAATAGCGTCTACACGTCCTCCAGGGCTGGCAACGTCGACGTTGAACGTTGACGTTGGGCAGCACCACATCGAAATAGGCGCTGCGAGGGAACGTCTACACGCCAAAGTAGCACACATCAAAATAAGGGTGCCAGGAACAGCTGCAGCCAGGGTCACAGGGCGGACTCAACAGCAAGCCGCTCCCTTAAAGGGCCCCTCCCAGACACACTTGCACTAAACAGCACAAGATACACAGAGCCGACAACTAGTTGCAGACCCTGTGCATGCAGCATGGATCCCCAGCTGCAGCAGCAGCAGCCAGAAGCCCTGGCTAAGGGCTGCTGCACACAGTGACCATAGAGCCCCGCAGGGGCTGGAGACAGAGCGTCTCTCAACCCCTCAGCTGATGGCCGCCATGGAGGACCCCGCTATTTCGATGTTGCGGGATGTGGATTGTCTACACGTTCCCTACTTCGACGCTGAACGTCGAAGTAGGGCGCTATTCCCATCCCCTCATGGGGTTAGCAACTTCGACATCTCGCCGCCTAACGTTGAAGTTAACTTCGAAATAGCGCCCAACACGTGTAGCCGTGACGGGAGCTATTTCGAAGTTGGTGCCGCTACTTCGAAGTAGCGTGCACGTGTAGACGCGGCTCTGGAGTGTTTAATGCCTATTTTGCTACCTTACAGCATTTCTACATCATTGTTATATTGTGATGCTTAACAGCTTCTACCTTATCTTAAAACTATGCCAAGTTTTTCCATGTGCCTACTTGAAAATTGACATTTTCTCTTGAGATCGTGCAACATGAAGCATTGGGATGTACAAGATAGATAGATAGGGAAAGCAGGCATTCCCGCAAGAACTATACCATTGCAGGCTTTTCTGGTCACCCTACACCCACTCTAATTAGGCTTGCTCCCTTGTTTCATCTAGCTTTGGCATCCTTTTTTTGGTCCCTGTATATAATGAACTAGGTGCTCCATTTCCCTGCACTTTGTGCAATCATTTTTACCAATGCACAGTGTGGGGTAAAACACTATCAAGTCAGAACAACAGCATCGTACTCTCGCAATGCACTGGAGCAAATGGCTGCACAAGAATTCAGGGCAACAGAAATCTTGCCCGTTCTTGACTGCTTTTTTTTAAGAAGCCGAACTCTGCACCATCATCTGTGTGGAACAACCTAACTTTATTTTGCGACTTCACTTAAGTGCAGATAGTTTCAAATCACATCAGAAAATTACCTTTTTCTAGGTCTATGCCTCCATCCAGTGTTCCCTGGAAGCTGAGTGCTTGGACAGCTGCTCAGGAGAGGTTCAGGTGCCACTAAGGTTATCATATTTAAACATTGAAAGAAAGAAAAAGAGTACCGTGCCCTGCCCCGCTCGAAGAAAGAGTGTTTCTGTATCAGTGTCTATCAACTCACAGGGGGTATGCAAATAAGCCTGCTGGGTGAATAGCAATGAGGTGCTGCAATGCATACACAGCACCTCATCAGCATGATTTTCACTGTGGGAATTTCAAAGTTGCTAACTTTGAAGTGGTGGTGAGAAGTCTTGCCATGGGCACTACCAAGTACCCGCGTTACTTCAAAGTGCCCTTACTCCCAAAATGTTTTGGGAGTAAGGGCACTTTGAAGTTGCATGGGTACTTCAACGTGCCCACAGCTACATGGCTTGTTGGCACTTCAAAGTTAGCAACTTCGAAGTTCATGTGGGGAGAATTATGGTAATGAGGTGCTGCATATGCAGCACAGCACCTCATTGCTATTCACTGAGCCGACTCATTTACATGCACCCTTCGAAGGAGGGGGATAGTGTAAATGAGTCCACACTGTATTAGTGTGTTATAGTATATCTAGTACATTAATACAACATGAGTTGGTAGATGTGGATACAGATACACTGCTTCTCAGGGATGTCCTCTGTTTTGAAAGTTCAAATATGGTAACCTATATTAGCAGAGTGCTTATTAGCTTATTAGCAGAGTGCTCACAGCCACCTACAGCTGGCAGCATGTGTTTCTATTGGAGGTGCACATCCACACATGCCTTGGTGCACATAACAAAATTTATTCTGCCTGTAGATGGAATAAGTTGGAGGGAATATTGCCTCCCCCATTTCTGTCTTGAGTTATTTAACTTTACAATTATATTAGATGTTGTGCAACTTTCTACAATACAGCAGAGCTGACGCATCATATCAAACCTTTTCCTAAAGTAACATGGGATCATTTCATAGTGACTGGTATACCTATCTCATAGAGCTGGAAGGCACTTTTAGAGGTCATTGAGTTCACTCCCCTGCCCTCACAGCAGGACCTATCACCAGCCCTAACAGATTTTTTTTAACCTATTGGCTCCAGATCCCTAAATAGCCTACTTAAGGGTTGAACTCACAACCCTATGTTTGTCGGGCCAATGCTCAAAACGCTCAGCTATTCCGCATTCTCAGAGCTCTGCTTGAGATGCATATTACTCAAGGCTACGTATAAAGTCTCACACAAGTTCTAAATTTAATTCACCCAATGTAACAGGTTCAACTTTTCTACCTCACAAGCCTTAACTGCTGTAAACGAAGTTATCTGTAAATAAAGTAGATAAATACTAATTCCTATTTCTGTGGAAGTCCAAGTTTTGGCCTTAAATCAAGAAAGAATGTTATGTCAGACAGGAAATCAGTTTTGTTTCCATATCTACTAAAGGGAACACAAGAAACTGTAGAAGGATGAAGTTTCAGCTTTTAGAAGGCGATTTTGCCGAATTACAGTAGGTGCTGGTACAAACATGGGTTTTAATTCTCTTCTTACATCAGTTTTACTTTAACGTGAATGCACTGAAGTTCTCACAATTTAGCGCACAATTCTGCAAACAATCACATCAGCAACTTTATTTTTGTTAATACTTGTGATGTGGGTGAACATGCTCATATGTGTTAGCAGAATCATCTTAAAACTAGTCTAAACAGTGGGAACTTAGTGGAAAACAATTTATGTTTGTGGCTTCTGGTGAAGATAACATGTTTCTTGAATTCTAAATTTCTGTGTTCACCAGGCCAAAATGAGTACATGGAAATCAGTGATGATTTACAATCTGTATAACAATTTCTCCTGTCTTCCTGAATTTTATTCTGTTAGTCTTCCCTTTAAGAAGAAACAGTCCTACCTTGAAACATTAATTTACAACGAAAAAATATCATTGACCATCTTGCACCTCAATTTATTTCATTGTGCTCACTAAATACGGTTTGTTCTTTTTACAGTCAAATTAACCGTTTTCAAAAGACCAACAAAGAATTGTTTTCTGTCTTGGAAAAGACTCAGGCAGGCAAATATAATGTGATAAAGGTGTAAATTGAGAGCAGCATGTAAAAAGTGCTAGTTGTTAGTCTAAACTGGTGGGGAAAAATCTGAAATTAATATTTTCATTTGTCTTGTAATTGAATTAAGTGTATTTGTCTTTGTACATGTAACAAAACTTTTGGTTCAGCCCTATTGGATAAAGTAAATATACTACTATATTACCGGCAACAAAATGTGACCTTTTAATGAAACATCTACAGTTACTGGTTGCCTAAAATGTCAAGTTGTATCAGATCATAAAATTTGCTAGTGACTCATGAGACTCAGAAGGCTATTTCTTTCCTGCAGTGGAAAAATAAGATCTGTGTAGCCTGCAGCAAAGTGTAATGAAAAGTCTTTGTTTCAAATCATATACATCTCTATTGAGGCTGTGTTGTAGTCAGGTGAGATGAGGCAAGCAGGGACAGGAACAGGAAGCGTAAACAGTGGGCCCTGTAGCTCTGTTGAGTGGGAACAGCTCAGGGAGACAGATGCATTCTGCTTGTTGCTGGAACCCACAGGAGACTTCTGCTATTCTGAGGAGCCCCCTAAGCTACCCACAAGATTTGCTGAGACTGCTACTCCCAGAGGACTCTGGAGAGAAGGAGGTTGACACTTGGATGCAGGTGGAGGCAATGGGGAATACAGGAAGCAGCCCAAAAGAAACAGACTGTTTGGTGGCGGTGCTGCCGTAGACCCAGTCAGTGAGTTGCAGGTGTAATCCCCATTAGCATAGTAACAGACCACTCTGTCATAGTTAGGGGTCTGGGCTTCGATATGGTGGAATTGGGTGGGCCTGTGTCCCTCTAACACACCACCACTGAGGGACGACACTCCTCCTCCTTAGACAATGAGGCCGGTGCTCCTCTGACACGCCTTCCCTGAGCCTCACAGACTGTTGTTGGTGTTTGCCCCTTGTGTGGACCCCTTGACATTTTTATGCTTGCCTCTGCTCAAAAGCTGGAGCATTAAACTGCGAGATGCCCTACTCTGCCCAAGGGCTTGGGCTCCTGAACTGTCCCTAATTACTCTACTCCTCTTGGTGATTGGAACTCTAGACTCTTTAGGGCCTCACCTTCACTGCTCTCATTTGCCTGAGAGTTGAGCACTAAAAACTGTTAATTTTCCCCTTTCGATAAACTGCTACTCCCAGAGTGAGACAGCCAAGAGATATGGCCTCTGTCTGTGACAGAGGCAGTTCTGTTTAGCATCTTCATCGCTGATTTAGATAAGGGCATAGAGAGTATGCTTATCAAGTTTGCAGATAACACCAAATGGGGAGGAGTTGCAAGTGCTTTGGAAGAGAGGGTCAGAATTCAAAGTGATCTGGACAAACTGGAGAAATGGTCTGAGAAAAGTAGGATGAAGTTAATAGAGACAAATGGAAAGTACTTCACTTAGGGAGGAGCTATCAGTTTCACACACCTAAAATGGGATGTGACTCCCTAGGATAGAGTACTGCAGAAGGGCCGTGTCTGCACGAGAAGTCCCTGTCAACAGAAGTCACTGTTGGAAGGGATTTCCCAACAAAACTTCTGTCAACAGATCAGATCTACACAAAAAAGCAGATCAAAAGAGCAATCTGGTCTGTCAACAGAGAGCAGCCAGACTGCCCAGCCCTCTCTCAACAAAATGGGTGATGGGAAGCTCTGCAAACAGGGCTTCCTGGTGAACAGGAAGCCCTGTCTGTTGACAAAAGGGCCCCAGAGCATCCATATGGCTGTTTTGTCAACAGAACGCTGTCAAGAGAGGCAATATACATGAAAGAGGAGAGGTATAATGCTGCCAGCGGATGTACCAAGTTTTGTCAACAAACAGTCGACAAAAGTGCATTTGCCGTGCAGACACTCCATGTTTTTTTCCGATGAAAGCCACTCATGAAATGTGACCAAAGGGATCTAGGGGTCATAGTGGACCAGAAGTGGAGCATGAATCAAGAGTATAAAATATGATTCTGGGATGCATTAACAGGAGTGTTGTGAGGAAGACATGAGAAGTCATTCTTCCTCTCTATTATGCACTGATTAGGCCTTAGTTGGAGTACTGTGCCCAGTTCTGGGCACCACATTTTAGGAAAGATGTGGAGAAATTGGAGAGAGTCTAGAGAGGAGCAACTAAAATGAATAAAGTTCTAAAAACACGATGGATGAGAGAAGACTAAAAGAATTGGGCTTGTTTTGTTTGGAAAAGAGAAGGCTGAAAGGGAACATGATAGCAGCTTTCAAGTACCTAAAAGTGTGCTTCAAGGAGGCGGGAATAAAATTGTGCTCCTTCATCTCTGATGATAGGACAAGAAGCAAAGGACTTAAATTGGAGTAAAGGAGGTTTAGGTTGGACATTAGGAAAAATTTTCCGAGAGTCAGGGTTGTTAAGCACTAAAATAAATTGCATAGGGCAGTTGTAGAATCTCCATCATTGGAGAAATTTAAGAACAGGTTGAATAAATATCTAATAGCGATAATATAGATGGTACTTGGTCCTGACATGTGGGCAGGGGACTGGACTTGATGACCTCTCAAGGTCCTTTCCAATTTTAATATTCTATAATTCTGTGATAGGAAGGCAGGGCCACCCACCCCAACTTACCTGCATATAGCCAAAATACAATAACTTTATTGAATGTCAATTTGTTCTTTGTACCAATGAAGAAGCAGGAAACCTTGTCATAAAAATTTGCATTGTCACACTATTTCTTTATCCACTTTATTTTCAAATGTGATTAATAAAAACTTAAATGATAGCCCTTTCCCAATTGTGCAAGTACAATTTCTATATCCCTAACTAGTTATTAGTAATGCACCTTGATGAAGATAGTAATCTCTTACGCACATTCAGGATCCAATTGTCCATTATGCAGATAAAAATAAATGATTAAACTGAGTGAATTTTTAAGAAATTTCAATTTAAAGTTAACTTGCATTGGCTTGTTATCCCTTTTTGTTGCTTAGATAACTATAAAAATTCTAAATGTATCTTTTTATTCTCATATTTGAGTGTCCTTTATGACCCAAACCATTTTATCTGAGGATAAAATGTGGTCATCCTACAATATTTTTCTTAACTTTAGCATCTGCCCCTAAATGTCTGCCATAGAAACATAATGTTTCCAAGTTAATGGCAGCAGTGTGCTGAAATCTTTATGCATAGACAAGAGATTTGAGCCTCTCTCAGAATATCAGAGGTCTTTTTGTCTAATTGTGTATTCCTTTCTCCTCTGTTTCCTTAGAGAGGGTGCAGTACAGAGGGCTGTAAAATGCTCTGATGGAGTCTTGATCACTCCCAGATGTTTCATTTAATACTGGGGGGAGAAGCCCTGGGAAATATGCCAGTTTCCCTTAACCCCAGGGGATTAGGTTCAGGTGCATTTTGGATCAATTGCTTCTAAGATGAACTTTTTTAAAAAATCCTCTTAATGCCACTGAGATGACTCATAACTGGGACCAGACCAGAAATCCATTTCTTCTCTTAAAAGCACAGCTAGTCCTGTGGGGTCATTCTTTAACATCTGAGGGGAGAGACACAAATTGCAGCAGCTGTTGTGAAATTAGCTCTGCGTTCTGGTATACTGGTGCTGCTCTGGGCCTATGGTATTAGGGCAATATGCTGGCTGAGTTAAAGGCACGCTACTTCCCAAAGTGGATGGAGTTGCAGCAAGGGGGTGCAAGATCAAAACAATAGCTGATTTTGGAGGCACACTTTCAGTGGCTCCCCCACAGCTAGAGGAGCTCACTCTTCCTGGGAGCTGAATGAGCTTGCTCTCTGTGCGGCGGCCCTAGGACCAGATGAGCTCACTCTCCAGGAGGAGTTGGTTTTCCCCTCTGTGGAAACGAGGGCTAGTAGAGCTGGTTTCTCCCACCAGCACCATTCCACTGTAGCCAGTGGAGTTGCTCTCCCCTGGCAGCTAGAGGAACTTTCATCCCCCTCCCTGGTCCAGGACTGGAGGAGCTTGCTGTCACAGCCTTGGAGGAATCCTGTGTTCCTTTTACCTGGACAGGGCTGAATAGCCAACCTGCTGAAGCTATTTGGTTGCCCTCTAGAAGTAGCTCTTGTTCCAGCAGTGAAAAACACTAGGATTGCCACAATTAAATTACAAGCTTAAACGGAAAGTTTAGAATATGTGCTGAATACTTATGCCAGGGGACCACCCAAGGTGAAGTGGTCTTGTAGTCATAGGAATGCATGCTAAACTGATTGGTTAAATTTGCATTTAGCTGTCCTAGCACTTTCCCCAGACCTGAAGAAGAGCTCTGTGCAATGCGAAAGCTCTCTCTCTCTCTCTCTCTCACATGCACACACATCAACAGAAGTTTTTCTGATAAAAGATATTACCTCACCAACCCACCTCTCTAAAATGAAACATTAGAATCTTAAGGTTTAGGGTTTAACCTAAACAGTTGGGTGAAACTGACACAAATTCCCAAAATGCTTGTATTGCCCACTATTCTTTACCTTCAAGATTTCTCTTCCAAACTCCCTTCATGCTATACAATTCACAGGCCAATTTCTTCTCCATAAAATTCCTACATTACTTTGCACCTTCCTTCATTTTAGGAGCAGCAATTTTACTAACCATCCTGCCCGACCTCTTTAAACCCCCACCTTTGTCTTGATTCAGAGAAGCATTAAAATACTTTGCAATAGTTTGGGAAACTGTATATGCAAATTAGGAATTCTGGTTAATTTTATGTAATTGCAGTCTCATTGGATACTCAACGTATTTTGGATCAGTTAACAGGGCTTGTGACCCACCTGTCCGAAACCATATTTAGGAAGTGCAACAGGAACTGCTGTGTCATTAAACTCAATAGCCTTCCCTTCAAATGGGAGTACTCAAGAACAATGAGATGACTATGGGGTAGAGGAAACCCTCTCCACAGTTTGTTTGCAAAGGATAAGGTTGGAGCAATGGGAAATCCCCAACAGAAAGGGGAGAACAAAAACTAACGTGGTTAGCAGTTGCTGTCTCAAAAGGGGGGAAATGCATGCTGAGAACTGCCAGACCTGAAGAGAAGATTGCTACCCAAGTCAGGGGAGTCTCCATGACAAGAGCAGACTGAGCTGGAGGAGTGGGGTTCAGGTGCAGGGAAATCTGTGACTCCAAAGGTCTTGTCTATATTGGGGATGGGGTTTCAGAAAAAAAATATATATATATATTTTTTTTTCCCTCGGTGGGGGTAAGGGGAAGCATTCACACAGCCAAGCAGGATAATTCAAGGTAAGAGGGCTGTTCTCTTGAAATAATTGCCCCAGCACTATGAACTTCTGCTGACCCCTGCCCCTTTCAAAGTCAAAAAGGAACATGCGTGAATGAAACACAGCTATTATCAGCCCATGGGAAGGCTCCTTTTGCAAAGCGTGGCTGTGAACTGGGGCTATAAATGAGAATGCTCCATTTTGCAATGCTGTGGCTGTGCGAATGCGAATCTCCAACATTACTTATTTAAACATTAAAACATCAAACATCAAAAAAACCTGCAGTATAGATGTAGCCTAAGTGAACCGACAAATCTGGAGAACTCTCAAGAGTGATGAGGATACTGAGGGAAGAAATTGCATTAGTCTGGCTATGCCTAGATTGCCGAGAATTGTCGGCAAAATATATACAAATTGCACAACACATTTCCCAACACATCTTTTGCCGACAGCTCTGTCAGGAGAGGCTTTTCAGGACTCCACTTGTGGCAAAGAATCCTCTGCTGACATAAACCAAGTGTAATTGACCTAAGCATCTGCAACCCAGCTCCCATTGTAAAGGGGCCATAGGCAGCCACAAATAATTGAGAGCATCCCTGAAGCAGTGATGAGTGATAACAGGTACCAGACCCACGGCTGGGGGAACTCAAAATGGTTTAAAGATACCTTTGCACCACAAGCTGTTTCGAGTGTATCTCAGCCTAGGTGAAGTTCTAGATTTCATTTTGCTCACTTTATTCTCCAGTGCCTTTCCATGCCTTCCTAAGATGTTCACATCCTTATATTTACATCTGCTAGAAACGCTACCACCAAGCTTTTGGCCTGGCATGTTTTTAAAATCATACACTTGGTCCAAAGCCCATTAAAGTTAATAAGAGTTTTTCAATGCAAGAACTGTCAGGTCCAACTTCAAGAGATTTGGTGTGCTGCTATTAAAGGCAGTTCTGGATGCAGAGACATATGAAGGAAGAACTCAGCTCCAAGTGAGCAACAGTACTTCCCTTAACCAAGAATTATACTTTTAACATACCCAGCTATATCCTTAATGATCCTTCCATAGTCCTGAGTTCTGGTAACAACAGCACATGCACAGTTCACAGCCATTATGCTGAGAGATGACAAGAAACAACTTTGGAAAATGCATTTTGTTGCTAACATGTAGTGTGATGGTCTCTTCACTGCACTGAGCAACAGTAGATGACAGATGACAGCTAGAACCTGTCTTTACAGTCTTTTGGGAAATCTTGTAATATTCCTTAAAGGTAACATTTTCAGAATTCATTTCATGAGTGATTACATCAGAATGAGGCTCTATTTAACTAGTGTCACAATTACAGAGTGAGTTACACTTTTGACCTTTTCAGTCCCTCTTATGTGCACCCTTAGGTGACAGGTCTCTCTCCTGGGGGCAACCTCATGGTCCAGCCACTCTGGAGCTGGTTATCTAGGCTGCAGCCCCCGACTTCCCACCAACATTAACAGTGACCAGTTGGGTTTGGTACTTGCAAGCCCTTTCACTCCAGAATCCTTGGATAATAATGGATAAAAATGACTCAGAATTCACCTTGTTTAAATCAAAGTATTATTTATTGCTTCACTTAAAGTTACATGGCATGCTCAGCAAAGGGTAAAAATAATAAAGTTCTATATGCTTCTTACTCCTTACCTAAATCTTAATCCTTCCATGAGCTCATGGGAATAAGGGGACTTCGAAGTAGGCAGGGTCCTTTCGAAAAGGAGCCCCGTCGGGACGAGACGCGCGGCGGCAAGCCGCGTCAATTTCAAAGTGCCGCTGCCGCCCGCGTGCTAATGAAGTGCTGAATATGCATTTCAGCGCTTCATTAGTAAACTTCGAAATGGCCATTTGCGTGGCCATTTCGAAGTTTGGGGCACGTGTAGACACGGCCATTATGTAACTGTAAAGAGAGAATCATCATTGTGCTGGTATATTTCTAGCTGGATCCCATAGGAATCTCTTCTGAGCCATTGCTATTCAACCTTTTTTATCCATGGCCTACAGGAAAACATCTGCTCATCACAGATAAAATTTGCAGATGACACTAAAATTGATGGAATGATTAATAATGAAGAGGACAGGCCATTAATACAGAGCAATTTGAATTGCTTGCCAGATGTAAATATCTGCATCTAGCAACAAAGAACATGGGCGATGCTCACTGGATAGTGCCTATTCTGGAAAGCAGTGATTCTGGAAAAGATCAGAGGTCATGACTGATAATCAACTGAACATGAGCTCCTAATGAATTATTGTGGCCAAAAAAGGCTAATGCAGGGGTGGCCAACCGGTTAGAGATGAAGAGCCAAAATAGCTGTGGGTAGACTGCATACAGCCACATCTTATAAATGTATATCTAGCTACATACATAAATATTATGTGTCTGTCTATAAAAATAAATATATAATGCATGGCTCCATGTCCTCCCACAGAGCCAGGCACTCCCAGCTCCCCCTCTCTAACCCAATCCCCCACCTCTCTCCCAGAACCAGGCACCCCCAGCCCCTTCTCCCCCCACCCGCGTAGCCAGACAATGTCTCCCCTATTACAGACCAGTTTGCCACCCCTCTAAGGTGCCTCAGAGCACACAGGGCACCAAATAGTAGCAAACAGCACAGTCTTTGATGCCTTCCTAAGGGGGCCCAGATGTGCTGGGTCATCATGACCCTGAGGAACTGAAAACACACATAAGAGGGCTAGCAGGCTAACCGTTAACAAAGTGACCTCGAAAACTGCCTCTGGCTGGTACTGGTAAGTGATGCACCCACACAGCTATCCCAGGAGAGAAATCACAGCCCAAGTAAAAGAATGTCCTGTACTCCTAAATTACTTATCTATTTCTCTTACAAGTGCAAATTAAGCAGAAACCACCCTTGTAAGAACTGGCGTCACACAGACAGACCAGTATGATCTGGCACCATCGATAAGAAAGAGAATACGTGACCCAAGGGGTATAAAGATGGGCCCAGCAGCACACTGATTCTGAGTGTGTTTTCACCAACTACCTCCCGGTCGGGTCAGGTGATTGCCTCCTGAGGTCCGCAACTGGGGATGCCCAACCTCGAATTCGGTCTTTCCGTAGAATTGAGCGACCGATCCTGGCTTGGCTACACTGGTATCGAGAGACACAAGGAGGGTAAGAAGCACCCACATTAAGGTCTCCTTTCTCTAGTGCGCACATTTGAGAATTAGAGCTCCATAAGTTGATATTGTTGTATTTGTCTGTAACGTAACCTGTTAACACCTGTACTCTGCTATCATATAAGAAGTAGACAATAGCATTTTGTAATCACATGCTTAAGATTATAGCTTAATAAACCTGTAACTAGTTAAGCATTTGAATCTGACTGTTGCTTCTCTTTGTTACTGTGACACAGCTGGCACAATCAAAAAGAACCTTATAGCTGTTTGGCTATACCAGTCTGGCCACTGGTGAAAGTGCTGAGACCCTACTGTAGAGTCGTGCGGCCTCCATAGGGCAGACTCTTGGAGTGCCCGTCAGTCAATCCTGGCTGCCCGCTGCGAAGGGACAGTTCGTCCTAGCAGTTAAAGTCTCGGGTGTATAAAGGCTTTTAGTGCTACCACTGGGGCACCCGTCAGTCAATCTTGGCTGCCTGCTGCGAAGGAGCTTCTCGCTCTAGCGGTTAAAGACTCGGATGGTAACAAGGGCATAGTTGGTACATCACCGCACATTACCTGGCCACCGGCTAACACCCCCTCCACTCTAACCCAATGCCTATTCTGCCGGGAACTCTCTGGAGCCACTGTTGCCGTTATGTGCTTCTCCCTCCAAGCAATAGGATGAGTGTGCAGACCAGTAGTAAACAGTCTGGGTGCGTGGCTCTGAGCAGAAAGTGCATGCAGCTCAAGAACCATGGATTGGCCACCCTTGAGCTAATGCAATCCTTGTAAAACAGGAAAATATCAAGCAGGAACAGAGGAGTTATTTTAACTCTATGTTTGGCACAGGTGCAATTGCAGCTGGAATACTATGTCCAGTTCTGGTGTCTACAGTAAAGGATGCTGATCCATTTAAGGAGGGTTCAAAGAAGAGCCACAATTATGAATAAATGACTAGAGAATAGGCTGATAAGGCTAGACTCAAGAAGCTCAAGCTATTTATTTTAATAAACGGAAGGGGTAACTTGATAACAATCCATAAGTAACTACATGGGAGCAGTATATTTGATAATGGACTCTTCAGTCTAGCATAGAAAGGTATAACAAGAGTCCTTGGCTTGAAACTGAAGCTAGAGAAACCCTGCGTGGAAATAAGGCATTCATTTTTAACAAGGGTCATAACAGATCTTCCTTGCTCACAATTTGTAAACCAAATTTGGACATATTCTAAAATATGTTGTAATTCAAATAGGTTAATTCAGGGAAGTCCTAACACCTACGTTAGACAGGAGGTCAGGTTTGGTAATCACCAGAGTCCCATCTAATTTTAGAAGTGAGTGAAACATTTTCTTTATTCTAATAAAATTACTCAATGGATTGTTAAATGATGGTAATACCACTGAGAAACATTCATTTGTAATTCACTCATCAGTGTTTCCCCCTGCTTTAAAGGGCTACCATAAACTGTTATGTCTTTGAAGTGTCCCAATCTTTTTTTAAACTAATGGGATTAGGCACTGTAGTGAGTCAGTATGGCCTCCCGCAGACTCAGAGGCAGACAAGACTGCGCAGAGGCCCTGGTGGGCGGGCCCAGAGTCAGAATACCAGAGGCCCGCCCCTCAGAGGGCAGAGCCCAGGGCTAGAAGAGCCCAGGGCTCGGCTCAAGACTCATTAAAGGCTGGGCCTCCGGGCAGGGAGGATGCACCTGCACGAGCTCCCCGGCACCAGGGGCAGAGGGTCTGTCGCCGTCCGGCCAGGCCGGAGGAGCAAGCCCCCAGAGGCTCCGAACAACCCCAGATCCAGATGCCCCAGGGTGACTACCCGGACTTCCCAGACCTGCCAGGACCCTCATGCTGGTGGAGACGCCCTGCCTTGGAAGAAGCCCCAGGAGCGGTCTGCCTCAGAGTCCCGGGGGACCCCTACAGCCCTCAGGCCCAGGATCGCCTCGGGTCCCCTGTGCTACCGCCGCCCAACTATCCCAATGACATTGAGATGGGCGACTGGCCGGAGCCCCCGAAGGTGGATGACCTGGAGGAAACCGACCTAGAGGGACCCCCTGACCTGATGGACTGGGACCTTCCGCCAGCGGAGGTAAAGGTAGGAAGTGGCCCGGGGAACGACGCTCCCGAACCCATGGCAGTGTGTTGCGGCCTGGATCCCCACTGCCGTGGTCGTGTGTGAGTGACCCCCAGGGCCCCGGGCCGGGTCGCAGTGGAGTGGGAAGGCCTGCGACCCCCTACCCCCTCCTTGACAGGGCCAGCCTGCGCTGGGCCTGCGATAACCCCGCTTGTGCTGTTGCCCCGCCCCAAACTGAGGGCTGGGCCTGTGCTTAAACCCTTGTGCTGTTGCCCCGCCCCAAACTGAGGGCTGGGCCTGGGCTAACCCCCCTGTGAACTGCTGCCCCGCCCTGGACTGAGGGCTGGGCCAGAATTGTATTACTATCGTGAACTGCTGCCCCGCCCTGGACTGAGGGCTGGGCTGGAATTGTATTGCAACTGCGAACGGCTACCCCGTCCTGAACTGAGGGCTGGGCCAGCCGTCTCTACCATATTGCTACTGAGAACTGCTGCCCCGCCCTAGACTGAGGGCTGGGCCTGTATTGTATTGTGGCAGTGATCTGCTGACCGCCCCAAACTGAGTGCGGGGCTGGTGTTCTAACCCCTTTTTGGTTGCCGCCCGCCCTAGGCCAAGGGCTGGGCGTCTCAGGACTCTTTACAGGCACTATAAATCCATCTGCAATGATATTTTGGTATGTAAGACATATGTATCAATCATTTTATTTTTCTTCTTATACTATTTATTTAAATTAGAAATGCAGAAAGTTGAGATAGGGATAAAATACCTAAAACCTTCTGGAAATTAAATTACAATGAACTAGGACACATGAAACTGGGATTACAATAAGTGAAGTGAGCCCACACAAAGCATTATATTATTTCTCTGTTACAAACCAGATATGGCTTTAACTTTCAGATGCATATAAAGGCTCACCTATAAGAGAATAAATAAAATAAACAAAAATGTGGAATGCACACGCTTTTTAATGTCAAAGCAAAGGAAAAAATGTTGTGTGAGATCTAAACAAAGCAAGAAATCAGAGCCAGAATCAGACTGGTATGAACACAATAACTGATTAAGTAGCAAAATTCACCTATTAAGGTGATAGAAGTCATTGTAAAGGCATAGATTAATTTAAATGGAGTTTGGATCAGGCCTTACTTGAAGGTAGCATCCAACCCAAGAGGTCAAAGCCAAAGTTATTGTCAAAATGAGTGAGAAATGAATCTTACAAGATCAAATTCGGGTAGACATTTAAGCCCAGTTTCTGCAACCTGCTAAATTCTGACCACATTCCACAAAACATTTAAGCATGACTGCAGAGAGACTTAAGTGATTAAGACCCTAATTCTGCAAAGCATCTAAACACAAACTTTGAATATTATCACTAATCCTAGATTTATTTGAGTCACTCTGTTATTTAGCCCAGGCTGAAAATGTTTTCTGTGTAGTGTTTGGGTTTAGTTAGACAGATATACTGTAAGAGTGGCCTCTCTTGTTGCCCAGTGATGGGAATCAGGATTACACAAAGGCTGCGTCTACACTACAAAAATAACTTCAAAGTTGCTTACTTCTAAGTGCAGCTTCGAAGTTGAGCATCTACACGCACCCTACTTCGAAGTTAAATTTCAAAGTAGAGCACTACTCCATGCCTGGGAATGGAGTAAGGACTTCAAAGTTGGGCTCCCTACTTCGAAGTTAACTTCGAAGTAAGGGAAAATGTGTGTGTAGACTCTCTGCTGGCTACTTTGAAGGAGTGCCTAACTTTGAAGTTAAGTTCGAAGTTAGTTCCTAGTTCAGACACACCCAAAGAACTGCAGACATATTTGGAAAAAAAAAGACACTAGGATTGGTCCGCATCAAATCTGTGTTCAGAATGAAGTTTCAGTGTTCAGGTTAGTTATCAGCCTAGTTGATTTTCATTGGCATTGGTCCTGCTTTGAGCAGTGGCTTGGACTTGACGTCCTGAAGTCTCTTCCAACCCTATGATTCTAAGCACGTTTTCCCTTCCCTAGGTAAAATGGTGAACAAAACCACAAACTTGGCCTCTGACTTGCTTTATATAGGAACTGATCCAGGTGGAAAATATAGTTAAATTGTACTCAAATTAAATGACATGTTTAAGTCACTACAGAGTACAACAGAATTAAAGATTACCTCAGCATTCCAAAAATCCCACTGTACATATAACACAGACCAGCTTAGAACCCCACTATCTACTTTAGCTTCTAATTTGAAAAGAAATCAGAATGGGTGCTTTACATTCACTGGGAGTGTGACATAATTGCATGGATTTGTGAATTATTTCCCAGTAGGGCTACATTTCTTTCTTCTCATTTGACAAGAAAGTGAATAGCATTATAGATTGTTATTACCGTCCAGTATGCTCCAAGCAGTACCTCATTAGCCCATCAGGGTCCCTGGGTTTCTCAGAGAAGCAAGATGATAAGGAAAAAAGGTCAAGGGTGGGGGTGTCACAGCTTGAAAATGTGGAAGTCAATCATCTTTGTTTGGACATATTAATTCAGTTATCCTTGAGCAGCAGAGGGGACAATTAGAATGACTGTGCTCAATTTGTTAGCTTTGAGGGGAAAACAAGTGCCAAAGTTAAGACTATAAAACACTGATTTGTTCTTGACAGTACTATTGAGTCCCATTGGAAAATATAAGCTATACAAGGAGGAAAACTGTCTGTCTGAATAATAGAGATGCTTCAGGAAAGTTTCTTTAATTCTACCCTGACTTGTATTTATAGCATCACAACATATTAATGCAAAACAGTTTATGAAACATTTAGAACACACAGTTAACATTTCTAAAGTAAGAAAACACACAAGTAAAAGTCCCTTAAGCAAAGTTAACTCAGCTATGTTGCCCATATATAGTATTTGTAGTTTTCCTGGTTAAACACATAGAGTAATGTGTATTAATAATTGCAACATAAACTGTAAGCTATAAAATGCATGCTGTGTTACATATTCCAGAGTTTATGCTGGTGTAGGAACCTTATTTTTGACATTTCCTTACATATTTACTTTAAATTGGGCAGGCATAAAATCGTATTAAGGCTATATCAGACTTCTGCCAGCACATCAATATAGGTCAGAGAAATGAAGAGGCTTGACCTGGCTGATATAGCTCTGCCAGCAAATGCCAACTCAACCATACCAGCAAAACTGCACTTTTGCCTGCATAACATTTTTCCACTAGCAGTCAATTTGGGTAATTGGTGCTTCCCAGAATAGGTCCAGGTCCCACCCCCACACACACCTGCCTAAGGCTCTGGGAGGGAGATGGGGTGCTGGATGTGGGCTCTAGGCTGAAGGAGGAGTTGGTGTGACAGAGGGGTCAGGCTGTGGGAAGGAGTTTAAATGCAGGAAAGGCTCTCGGAGCAAGTTTGGGTGTTGGCTCTGAAATGGGGGAGGGACTCAGTGTGCAGGAGGTGGCCACTGCTTACCCTGGGCAGCACTGGCTCCTGACAGTGACCTGCAGGCTGCACACGCTCCTGGCAGTGGCTTGCTGCTCAGGGAAGGAGCAGCATGAGAGACAACCCCTAGGTGCTGCAGGGACATACTGTGCCAAACACTTCTGGAAGCAGCCTGGAGTGGACAAGCAGGAAGTGGCAGTGTAGACCTACTCTGTGTCACAGAAAGATGAGTCCACTAGGACAACAGTTCTAAAGATCTGATTCACATTCATTAGCAATTATAATAAGCAGACAAGTGTGATTATTTTGTCACCAGAAATGTATGTTATGGGTCCACCAACCTTTACGGGCACTTTCTCCTGGCTACTCCGAGGATTAGCACTTTCCAGGTCTGATGCCCCCTGCCACTGCTTGTCCTGCCATTGCTTTCTCTCCCTCACTCTGTGACTCAGATTGCTGTGTATTCATGGCTTGGCCCTACAGCCAGGTCACATAGTTTTTCCCTTACAATAGTATTGCGTGCATCAAAATCTCTCAACCCACTGTCCCAGGCAGTCCTCATTTAACCATCCCTTAACAATGCCACTTTCCCAGTGACTGGCAAGGGAACCCAGGTCTGCCATCTACACTGGTTCCAGCCCAGGGAGCATACAGTAAACAGTCAAGGTTTGCACAGTCCTGCTGTATCCCTGGGCTATTTCCTACTGGCCTTCTCTCACCTGGCTATGTCTACACTAGCCCCTTCTTTTCGGAAGGGGCATGGTAATGAGTGAGTTGGGAAGATGCTAAAGAGGTACCGCTATGAATATGCAGCATCTCATTAGCATAATGGCAGCTGCATGCAATTTGAAAACGCTGCTTTTGAATCACATGCCACCCATGTAGACAGGGGCTTTTTGAAAGGACCCCTGGACTTCGAAAGCCCTTTCTTCCTAAAACCAAATAGGAAGAAGGGGCTTTTGAAATGCAGGCGGTCCTTTCGAAAAGGCCCCCATCTGCATGGGCGGCACGCGATTCAAAAGCAGCACTTTCAAATCGTGTGCAGCTGCCATTATGCTAATAAGGCACTGCATATTCAGAGCAGTGCCTCATTACCATCTTCCCAACTTGCTCATTACCATGCCCCTTCCAAAAGGAAGGGGCGAGTGTAGATGCGGCCCCTCTGATTGCAGCATCTCTCTTCTGCTCTTGGTTATTGGACTTAATGCAGCCACCTCCTGTTCTTATCCAAATGAGCTTTCTCTTTAAATTTGTTCTTATTTCTCTTTGGCTCCTCCTCCACACGCAGCTTAGACCTACATTCACCTTGCCGCTTTAACGCCTTCTGGCCTCATGTGGCATGAACACCCCATCATGCTGTATAACTCTTCTTGGTCATAAACTTGGGGCTATTTAACACAGCCTATAAATCCTGTGAAGGTAGATTTTCCCTATTTCACCTCTGTTTTCAACTAATGTCTAGATAAACCCAAGAACATTATTGAAGCTGCAGCTTTTACTTTTCTCAGCCACCTGCTTTGGTTTCTATGGTTTCTGTTTCTATGCTCCTCTGAAGCAACATGTATAATATAATCAATCTTGAAACTTTGTGCTCACCATGACAAGTAGTAACAATCTAATTGACCTGTAGATCACACAGGCTTCTTTGATCATTGAAGCTAAACTACATATGCAGCCTGCAATATTTAAAATTTGATTTATTGCTGTTTGAAATGTATCTATCCTATGAAACAAAATGAATTGCTCATCAGTATAAAAACGTAAAGTAGTAAAAAATACTCATTTCATGGCGTGTGCTAAGGTGAGAGGGTGGTTGCTGAAAGAATAGCTATGTAATTACATTAATACAGAAGAGGAACAGAGAGTGCTGGGCTGTAGTTGGTACATTTCCAGTCCTTATCCCATTTAATGCAAACCAGAATCCATTAACCATTTGCAGTACAACCCCCATTTACAATGTCTATTCACTAAAATGCCTTTTATCTGAAAGATGTTTATGTTCCCATAGTGAGAAATTGGCCTCATTGTTACCATGATTAGCTAAACCCCTGTTTAAGGATCATGTTCCCAAGCCTTTCTGATAAAGGGGGTTATGTCATATTCTCTCCAGCAGTTCCAGCACTGCTGAAACAGGAAACCTTCAATCTCTCTCAGTCCAATGACAAGACAGTCATAACCTTTACAAATGAGTTTAGGATTTCTGAAATGGACCTTAGTCACAGGCAGGACAAGCCTGACCCCTTGGAACGGGGAATGAAAAAACATGGAAAAAGGTAACCCAGAAAATCAGCCAGATCTTCTGACCCAGCTGAGCTCTGTTCGGTGCAATGAGACACAAAAATAGAAACTCATCTTCATCAAGCTGGTCTTTTGCTGTAAGTTAGAGTATGTCCCAAGCTGCTCTAATTTACCCAGACTACCCTCATCTCCAAGCAGCTGTTCTGGTAGTGGGAAATCACCAGAGCACAGGGACACTTTGGACATCCCCTCTGCACTTAAATGAGGTAGAGAGTGATATAGGATGCCCTACGGTTGTCTCATGTCTCCTGAGTATTCCACAGTGTATGGAGAATCCTCAAAAGACCTGCTGAGCCTGTTTTAGACTGGTAGCACTAAAGGTGAAAAACACAAAGGGAAAGATGCCCCAGTGGTTAAGGTGCTAGCCTAGGACATTAAAGATCTGGCTTCAATTCATAGCTCCACCACAGACTTCCTGTGTGACCTTAGCAGATCATTCAAGACCAGGTTTTTAAAGTACTGAGGCATCAAAGATGCAGAATGAAAATACCACTTGGCATGCACCTACATCTTTATGTACCTAAATAACTTTACAGTTCTGGACTTTGGTCTCTGTGCTTCAGTTCCTGCTTCTAAAATGGCTCTCTTAGGTCATCTACACTTGCCCCCCCAACTTCCAAGGGGACATGGTAATCAGGGTGATGGGAGATTACTGATGAAGTGCTGCAGTGAATAGGCTAATTCTTTAGGCTAACTTCTTTAGGCTAATTCTGCCCCATGGCAACTTCGAAGTGTCAGACTTCGACATGCCCTTAGCCACACGCATGCCAGCACTTCAAAGTTTGACACTTCGAAGTTGCCGCGGGGGAGAATTAGCCTAATGAAGTGCTGCATATTCACCTCAGCACTTCATTAGTAATCTCCCATCACCTGGATTAACATGCCCCCTTCGAAGTTGGGGGCAAGTGTAGTCCCAGCCTTAAAGAGCTGTGGAGGATAATGAGATGAAACACTGTGAGATGCTCAGATACTACAGTAATAGATGCTGTATAAGTATCTAAAATATAAATAGCAAAATGCAAGCAAGCCGAGCCCAAAGATATCATCCAAATTTCTCTACAAGGTTTTATCAGTACGTGCACATTTTCTTTTAGTTATCAGGGAAGCAAAGAAGTTCTTCCTTCCTGTCTCTTTTCTGTAAGTTGTGCAGACATAAGGATGAATCCTGGAAAACCTTTTAAGATTTAAATGTCATGAGTTAGATTCTCCTCTTGCTTTGCACGCTGAGCAATCATTTAGCTTTGTGAAAAGTGAATGCAAGAGTCAATGTAAAATGCCACTATTTGAAAGCATTTTGTACTCACTTCACACACCAATGTAAGTAATTACACAGATGGAGAATCAGACCACGTATACGCCAACGTTCCCACATTAAAGAATGAAGTCATGGTCATGGCTGTTTGTGCCTTGGCAGTTTGGTATTTTAATTCAAGTTGGAAACTGAATAACCACTGGCTCTAGTAAGATACTGGAAATTTAAAAACCGTACATATTTATGAATAGTTATTAGTTTTTCAACCTCTAAGATTAAAATAATAATGACTGTCCTAGTTGTGTTTTATAGATCAGAAAAGCATTGTCTATTAACCATGTTAAATTTCATCTTTGGCCTTTACATCACTCCAGACAGTGCTCATCTGACAGTCAGAGGCTGTCCTGCACTCAAATAGTATAGTAAATACTAAGCCCACACAAATGGATACAAATACCTTGAGGAGCTGCATGCTTGTTTGCACCAGACCATGCACTTCCATAGCAGGATCCACTCTGAGCCAGTTTACCTGTAGCTGAACACGTATTTGATCTTTGAATTTCTTCAACCAGGAATGTGCATTGCTTAAAGCCTACCTCTGGGATGTAGTGAGAGCCAAATAAGGCAATTAACTCCCAGATAAGAGGTAGCACACTTGTAAAACTCTGCAGGAGAAGCACATTGCAGTATTTCACTATTCCTCCACCTTCTCAGCCACTGCAGTACTATTTATTTTAAATTAAAACTGTAGTTCTCTTACTCCCAGTCTTCCAATTACTTTAAAAAGACAATATCCAGGCAGGCAGACTCAGAGTACCACCCAACAGTAACTCAACAAACTAGATGAGCCATATGTTTTTGTTTTTACACAGCTCGCTGCATGAGAAGTAATACTTTCCCCATGCATTCACTCACCCATCAGCACGAAAGTAGCAGCCAGCAGTAAATCCCAACCCCTTTGGAGCCCTTGAGCTGTCAAGTCAATTTCATTCCCCTGATTGGTTGTCACTCAACTTTGCCTGGCAAGAACTCCACTGAAAAGTCAAATTTATCTATTTCCAACCCTGCTGGGGGTTAAAGAACATATTTCACTCATATATCCACAATCTTTGAGCTGCATAGGCAATACGTAAGTAGAGTAGAACAAAACTTGTTCCATTCAGTATTCATACCTATCCCCACTATCCTGTAGTGGTGTATTAGAGTTTTAGCATGCAGGGTTGTCCTAATTCAGCTCTTATTGAAGTAACAGCTTTACCATGGCTTCAGTGAGATCAGAAAAAAGTGAGCATCGACCCTTTCAGGAAAATGTCATGCTTTATAAGTCTGTCTTGAGACAAAAGTTTCCCCATGTTTTGCTACTTTTCCTGTATGATTTGGTTCATTGTGTCTGTGTCTACACTACAAAAATAACTTCGAAGTTGCTTACTTCAAAGTTCAGCATCTGTACACACCCTACTTCGAAGTTAAACTTCGAAGTAGGACACTATTTCATTCCCAGGAATGGAGTAAGGACTTTGAAGTTGGGCTCCCTTTGAAGTTAACTTCAAAGTCAGGGGAAATGGGTGTAGACTCTCTGCTGGCTACTTCCAAATAGTGCCTAACTTACAAGTTAACTTCAAAGTTAGTTCCTAGTGCAGACGCACCCTGTGATTCCCACAGGCATTCTGTTGCTCAGTTGCTTTGGAACCTTCCACCTATATTGTAAAAATGATATCTTGCCTTTCTTATTAGACATGAAAACAGTGGGATTTTTCTGTATTAATTATTATAAATATTATATGTATTTCTCAGTGAACCTTGTGGTAATTGTGTTGCTGGCAGAGGAGTTAAATGAGTCTGAGGCAACTTTAGACTACAAAAAACAAAAACTACTCAGTGTAGACAACTGTACTCTGACACATAAAGGAGGTGATCATTTGAAGCTTCCCTCCAAGTATGGAATGGGGTCAGGCTACCAAGAGGGACGATGGCTTTTAGGTGGGAACTTTCAAACACAGAGCATTGGAAGAAAAGGTAGACAAGGGTCTGCAAAGCCAAAAAAAACCCAAACAAAACAAACTAACAGTTCCCAGATGTTTGAGGCACCAGGGATAAAAGGGGGCACATCTTATCTTGATTGTCCCTTCCAAGTTCAGGTAGACAATATAGGTAAAGGTTTTGTTATTCTTAACTCTTCTTCCTCTGCTTGTGCTGTTCCTATGAATAAATAAATCAATCTTTTTTGAGAAAGTTGTTTTCTGTCATTGCATTTCCCAGCTGGTTACAGCTCTCAAAAAGGATTCTAGAATAGGAGCCAAACTCATTTGGACATGGGGTAATACACTTGGTAAGCAAAGGTGCCAGAAGCCTAGGGAACAAACAGGACAAATTAGAGGCCCTGGCACAGTCAAACAAGTATGAGGTGGTTGGAATAACAGAGACTTGGTGGGACAATTCACATAACTGGAGCACGGTCATGGAAGGTTATCAATTTTTTAGGAAGGACAGACGGGAAGAAAAGGAGGAGGAGTTGCGCTCTATGTGAGGGAGCAGTATGATTGCTCAGAGCTCCAGTATGAGGAAGGAGAAAATCCAGTTGAGTGTCCTTGGGATAAGCTCAGAGGTGAAAGTAACAGAGGTGATGTTGTAGTTGGTGTCTGTTATAGACCGCCAGATCAGGGAGATGAGATAGATGAGGCTTTCTTAGGCAGCTAAGTGAAGCTTCCAAATAACAGGCCCTGGTTCTCATGGGAGACTTTAATCATCCAGACATTTGTTGGGAGACCAATACATCAGCACACAGACAATCCAGGAAGTTTTTGGAGAATGTTGGGGATAACTTCTTGGTACAAGTGCTGAAGAAACCGACCAGGGGTCATGTGCAACTTCACCTGCTGCTAACAAACAGGGAAGAACTAATAGAAGAAATAGAAGTGGGAGGGAACCTGGGCTGCAGTGACCATGAGATTGTAGATTTCATGATTCGGACAAAAGTAAGAAAGGTGAGGAATAACATACAGACCCTTGATTTCAAAAGAGCAGACTTTGACTCCCTGAGAGAATGGATGAGCAGGATCCCTTCAGAAATGAAGATGAAGGGGAAAAGAGTTGAAGAGAACTGGCACTATTTTAAAGAAGTTTTACTGAAGGCACAGGAACAAACCATCCCACTGCATAGTAAGAAATGGAAACATGGTAGGCAACCAGCTTGGCTGAACAGGGAAATCCTAAGTCAGCTTAAATTCAAAAAGGATGCATACAAGAAATGGAAACGTGGACAGTTGACTAAGGAGGAGTATAAACGTACGGCTGGAGAATGCCAGGCAGTTATCAGGAAAGCAAAAGCACAATTGGAACTTCAGCTGGCAAGGGATGTGAAGAGTAACAAGAAGGGTTTCTACAGGCATGTGAACAACAAACGGGCTATCAGAGAAGGTGTGGGGCCATTGCTGGATGAGGGAGGTAACCTAATGACAGATGATGCAGGAAAAGCTGAAGTACTCAATGCTTTTTTTGCCTCCGTCTTCACAGACAAAGTCAACTTCCACATGACGGTCCTAGACGATGCAGTATGGGAAGGTGAAGGGCAGCCATCTGTGGGGAAGGAACAAGTTCTGAGCTATCTAGAAAAACTAGATGAGCACAAGGCCATGGGTCTGGATTTAATGCACCACAGGGTACTGAGGGTATTGGCAGAGGTCATTGCTGAACCTTTGGCCATTATCCTTGAAGACTCTTGGAGAGCAGGGGACATAACAGATGACTGGAAGAAGGCAAATGTAGTGCCCATCTTTAAAAAAGGAAAGAAGGACAATCCAGGGAACTATAGACCGGTCAGCCTTATCTCAATCCCTGGAAAAATAATGGAGGGAATCCTCAAGGAATCCATTTTGGAGTACTTAGAAGAGGGGAAAGTGATCAAAAGTAGCCAACATGGATTCACCAGGGGCAAGTCCTGCCTGACTAATCTGATTAGCTTCTATGATGAGGTAACAAACTCTGTGGACAGGGGGAAGTCAGTGGATGTGACATACCTTGACTTCAGCAAGGCTTTTGATATGGTCTCCCACAACATTCTTGTCCATAAATTAAGGAAATATGGATTGGATCTTTGGACTATAAGATGGATAGAAAGCTGGCTTGATGGTCGGGCCCAACGGGTAGTGGTCAATGGCTCAATATCTGGATGGTGGTCTGTTTCAAGCTGAGTGCCACAAGCCTTAGTTCTGGGGCCGGTGTTATTCAACATCTTTATTAATGACCTGGATGAGGGACTGGATTGCACCCTCAGCAAGTTTGCAGATGACACAAAGCTACGGGAAGAGGTAGATTCGTTGGAAGGTAGAGAGAGAATCCAGAGGGACCTGGATAAATTGGAGGACTGGGCCAAAAGAAATCTAATGCGGTTCAATAAGGAGAAGTGTAGAGTCCTGCACCTGGGGCAGAAGAATCCCAATCATTGTTACAGGCTGCCAACCGACTGGCTCAGCAGCAGTACGATGGAAAGGGACCTAGGGGTTATGGTGGATGAAAGGCTGGATACGAGTAAACAGTGTGCCCTTGTAGCCAAGAAGGCTAACTTTAGTTTTCATCTGTGGGACCGACCCGCTCTCCCCACCCACCTGCCATGCAGGAGAAAGGTGACGCCTTGGGACAGAGTGGGAGTGAATCAGGGGATGAGGCTTTGGTCAGGGCACTGGGGCCCACAAATTATTGACCCAGCCCTGCAGGTGCTGAGTACTCACCCTTTTTCAGTGGGTGCTTGAACCCCACCCCACCCCCAGAATCGATGCCTGTGCTGGCATTAAAGAATTTCAGACAGCTCCATGAACGGCTTCAAGGAGAAACATCAACATTTTTACAAAATCATGGTATCAGTCTCAAAAAAATACTGTAAAGAAACATAAAATATTCCAAAAGCACAAGGTAGGAAATGAATAAACTTGTTAAAGGATTAGGTATTTATTTATACAACAATATTAAATATATTTATTTATATAAATTCCACAATCATGTGTACAGAGCAAAGATAAATACCATGTGATCTTACTCTTACAATCATCCCAGCTCACCTTTATTTATTGTTCTCTCAAGCTTCCAGCAAACTTTGGTTGTTGTGGAAATTACAGTGCTAAATCCCTATACTTGCACGGTTTTGTTCCACACTTTGCAGACAATTCCAAAATTGAACATTTTAGTCATGTCATGTATCCACAGCGGGCATTAATTGCTCAAACTGTTTTCCTAGCAATGGTAGAAGTTACATGAGACTGACGTGTCAATGTGCACACATAGTAGATTCCACTGAAATGTATAGGGATGGGACAATTTAAAAAAAAAAATCAAATTTATCTAGAGCGTCCACAAGAGGGACACATTTAAGGTCAGAAACACCATAAAAATTCCTATAATTCAGGCTGCACCTATTCTTGGCAATAAAGGAGCAGGGCACATTTTCTTTTTAGTTAGTGAGATAAGGAGTTTGGTTTCATTTTTCTTTTCAAAAATAGATATATTCAAAATATGTAAACAGGAAACCTTGTGACACATATTTGTGCCCTTGTGCAGCAGCCACAGACTTTTCCTTGTTATAAATTTTACAATAGATTTAGTTCAGAAAGGTTAAAATCAGTCTTGAAGGAAAGTAATACCATGGATGCCAGTTTTACCATAGTACACTGGTTTTGCTAAAAAGCATGCTTATTGCAACACATCCATTTTCATTCCGGTTTATACAAAATACATCTCTCGTTACTGAATTACAAGCCTTATTCCATTGCTGTTTACCAACTTCGAGCTGTTGTTGTCTGGGGCCTCAGTAGGGAATTAATTATTTTGCAAAAAGAAAACCTATTCGATAGTCAAAGAATCTCAAGTTAATCAAATATTTCTTTTTTTAGCCCACTTATTATGATTAACTATAATCTATTTGCATTTAACCACTTGTTCTTACATTTTGCTGAAAGCCCAGTTCCACAAAAGGTAAAATGTAAATTGACTTAAATGTTTTGTACTTCACACCTTTAGCTATTTTTTCCAGAGAATAAGCTGGTCAGAATTTTCTATAACAGAGCGATTAGAAGCATAATGTTTAAAGCTCCAGCTATACCTTTACATTTGATGGCATCATCAAATCAGTGGGAGTTCAAATGGTTCTAAATGACCATTTTTTTGTTTAAATAGTACCCAGAATATTGGAAATGGGGGGAAATAAAGGTAAAATCTACTCCTCATGAACTGATATTATGCTGAAGAGCTGCCTGAAAGCACTTTTACCAGATGCACCAATCATTTTTCTCAGTAGGAGCTGCTGGGAGCTCAGAGCTTTTACAAGTCAGACCACACATTTAAGAGCCTAATTGCAGGCTCCTGTTATCAAAAATCTTAGCCAGAACTCTTAACTCTCAATCTGATAGTCTAACAACTATCGCTTCCTGTAAAAGCAGGCCATTTTACAGCAAAGTCAGAAAGAACCTGGATAACATCTCACATGCTATCATCATCGTGATTGCTCTCCTACTCTTTAATTATTCATTGGTCATCTGCAGATTGAAGACCAGACTGAAAGTTGTTGACATTCAGAGGCATAAAGGAAAAAAGTGGTCCCCCAGAAGTGTAAAAGAACTAGAAGTTTGAAGCATTACAATGTATTTCTAAGTTGCATGATATAAAGTCAATAAATAAGATGAAAAGGTATTTTGTATGAATCTGTAATAGACTTATAAGTTAAAATGGCATGGGAAAAGTTAGAGATGTAAAATAACTCAGGGAAACAAGGATATTGAGAAACACTGTTCACTAAATAAGCAGCTGAGGGCCACTACCTAAAGCCCTAATCCTGCAAATACTCAAAGGCTGTGTCTACACTAGCTGCCAAGTTTGAAGGGAGCATAGTAAGTAGGGTGTTGGGAGATTACTAATGAAGTGCTGTGGTGCATATGCAGCACTTCATTAAGCTAATTCTCCCCCGAGGCAACTTTGAAGAAGCAAACTTCGAAGTGTGGGCTCAAGTGTAGCCTCCGCTCACCCACCAATACTTCAAAGTCCCTTTACTCCTCAAAACTCCTACTTAACCATGCTCCCTTCAAACTTGGCAGCTAGACACAGCCAAATATGCTTACCTTTACACATGAAAGTACAGAAGTGAATAGGCCTGTGTGTTTTATGCATGTGAATGTGTTATGTCTCTGCTGAATCAGGAAGTAGTGAAGTATTATGTATGCAGACAAAGAAGTTTGTTTTTGGAGACACACAGGAGCTGCTCCATCCTTGTCACCAGTGTTGAATATCTCCCTAGATACACAGCCCCTAACACTCTAATATCTGAACCTCCTTCTCCAAACGTTGGACTAGAACAGCGAGAAATCTGGTCCCCTCTGAAGTCGCTGGAGTTCCCATTGACTTGAACAAAGCCAGAGTTTCATCCTATGTACCTTCCTTCCAGGCCTATAATAATACAGGTTGAACTTCTCTGGTCTGGCAACATGTGTGGTCCAGCAGGACTAGCAAGCCCCAGTTACAATGGTTGCCAGTACCTGGGAGCAGAACCAGTACAGATCAGCCCAGAGAACTGGGCATATGAGAGTGGAGCTGGTTCGGCACAGCCTAGGGAACCCAGCTGGAAGGCTGGGGGTACAGAGCAAAGATCCACCAGCAACCTCAGGGCAAGAAGTGAGGACAGCAGTCAGGAGGGAATCCCAGCCAGCAGGCTGGCAGCCTCCCAGGAAAACCCAGAGGTCTGACCTTCCCTGGTCCAGCAAACTCCCTTGTTTGGGACCAGACAGGTTCTGAGGGTCCCAGACCAAGGAGGTCCAATCTGTAATACATTTATTTTTGTTTGCTTTTTACCTTTAACTTTTGGCTGTAGCTGCTAATGGAGGCCAGGGGGAAGACAACACTTCCATTACGGAAGCTTTCTTACAAAACTTTGGGAAGTTTTAGTGATATAACCTGAAGGAATGAGACATATCTTTCGCTATGTATATTGAAAAGAAAAAGGGGATGAGGAAGTTATTTGACTAATTTTTCTCCTTAATGAAGTTTTGTTTATTATATTGCTCAATTTCTTCTCTGTATAAATAAGCTTTAAGGTTCTTAATTTGACCTCTGTAACAATTTATGTCTTGGCATAACACATACTCAAACACTACTTTATAGTTCACTATTTAACTATAGTGACCCTAACAAAAATATGAAAGAAGTGCATCTAATTCTGAATATCAGCTATGATTCAAGACCAAGAATCATTCAAAACAGCGTTCCTATCAAATGAGATCACTGACTATCTTCTCTATTTAAAGATTTTTAAAATGAAAAAATTGTTTTCATGTTACTTCCAACTTATTACAATCTTAAATACATTCTTTGCAAGAACAGTCATGAAAAAGAATTCAGAGATCAAACAGTATTAAGAAAAACTATATCCTAAGAATTTTGAAATATTAATGAACACTGCCTTGAGTGATATAACTGATGCCTCAAACTTATAGGGTATGTCTACACTTGGGAATAAAGTTGAATTTATTAAAGTCGACTCTTTAACACTAGATTTTATAAAGTTGAAGTTGAGTGTCTGAAACTGCTCACAAGTCAACATAGTGTGTCCCCACCAGATTGCCTAAGTTTGACAATGGCAGCATTGTATTGTGGGTGCCTATCCCACAGTTCCTGCAGACCCTTTGCATTTTGGGATTCTGTACCAGTGTCTTGTGGGGAAAAAAAATCACAGCCGGTGGCTCTGGGTTTCAGACATCATCATCCCAGAGTGCATTTCCCTCATTTCCCACTTCCTGCTGAAAAGACATAGACAAGGGAATTTTCACACCACTTTTACATTGACTGCCACTCATCATTACAAAGAATAAGATGTATCCAGAGATGCTTCAATGTTTGGTGCAGCATTTTATAATGACTTTCCACACTGCAATTCACTATATTCTGAACATAATGCCTGTGGAGAATCAGCGGATTGATGCAGGGGGCACTAAGAGATGTCAAGATGTGGAGAATAGCACCACAGAGTTGTTTGCAGCATTGGAATCACTGTACAACATGGAGTGCAGGTTCTGGACCACTGAAACCACCTCAGACTGGTGGGATTGCATTGTTTTTCAGTCATGGGATGATCAGCAATGGCTGCAAAACTTCTGCATGAGGAAGGTCACTTTCATGGAACTTTGTGAAGTGCAGTCTCCCGCCCTGAAGTGTAGCAATACCCAAATGAGACCGCTTTGACAGTTGAGAGCGTGTGGCAATTGCTCTGTGGAAGTTCGCAGTGCCAGACAGCTACTGGCCAGTGGGAAATCAATTTGGAGTAGGCTAATCTACAGTGAGGGCTGTTGTCATTCAGGTAGCCAAGGCGATCACTAAGCTTCTCGTGCAAAAAACAATGACTCTGGGAAATGTACAGACATAGTGGACAGATTTGCTGCCATGGGGTTCCCTAACGGCTGTGGGGACATAGATGGAATGCACATCCCCATCCTGGCACTGGACCAACAAGCCTCAGAGTACATTAACTGCAAGGGGTACTTCTCTATGATGTTACAGGCGTGGGTGGATCACAAAGGTCAGTTCACCAACATCAACATGGGGTGGTTGGGAAGGTTGCATGACACACAAATCTTTAGGAATTCGGGTCTGTTTAGAAGGCTCCAAACTGATGCTTTTTTTCCCAGACCAGAAAATGAACATGGGGGGTGTGGAAATGCCCACAGTGATTTTTGGTGATGCTGCTTACCCCTTGTTCCCTTGGCTTATGAAGCCATCCACAAGCACCCCATACTGCAGTAAAAAGCTCTTCAACTACTGGGTGAGCAGGTGCAGAATGGTGGTAGAAAGTGCCTTTGGCCAGTAAAAAGCGAGGTTCAGTTGCCTTTTGACCCACTTAGACCTCAGTGAAGCAAAGATTACCCTGTTATTGGGTCCTGCTGTATTCTTCATAACATTTATGAGGCAAAGGGGGAGAATTTCATGCCAGTGTGGGGTGCAGAGGCAGAGCTCCTGGCCAGAAATTATCAGCAACCAAATATGAGGGCAAACAGGAAAGCAAAGAAAGTAATGAAAATTAGGGATGCCTTGAAAACTAAGTTTATGAATGAGCATGGAGGGTCCTGAATCTCCTGCCATTAACTAGCATTCTCCCCACCCGCACCCCCACCCCGATACCCATGCTGTTTCCTGGCGCTTTATGAAATTGCCTCCAATCATGTGACAACCCTCACTGCCAAACTCAATCCCAAAGCATGTTAACTAATACACAAAACTTTCTTTTTCCAACCTACAATATTTTTGTTTAGGGGGCTCTAATGGCAGAGTGGTGGGTATAGGGAAAACAAAAGGATAATAAACTCACGGTCCATGGTACGTTAGCCTTCTGTTGGTGGGTGATTCTCTTGGCAGGGTAGAGTACAGAGATCTCTGTGACCTTCTTCTCCTCGTTCTGGGGATGTTTGGAGGCTTTGTTACGTTAGCACTGGAGAGATAATAAAAGATGGGATGTTAAGGCAAGCAGAACAGTTGTGAGACAGTAAGCCAGCAAAATCATAGGCAGCGTATGAGTGGGGAGTTAAAGATGAGGAGTTAAAATCCATAGGAATTATTTGCATGCTGAGGGGCTAACAGTATTTTTGACCATGACCGGGGAAATTAATGAAACAATGTAGTCCAGTAGTCAGGGCATGGGACTCAAGAGGCCTGAATTCTAAGCCCACTTCTGTCGCTGACCTGCAATGGGCAATTCACTTTGCCTGTCTCTTCCTCCCTTCTCCTATCTGAACATGGAAAGGATGACACAACATGTCTTCTGTGAAGCGCTTTGAGTTCTAAGGGGTCTGTATTCACAGTTTTATTATTGAAATCTAAGCCTTTAGCAGGTGACCATCAGTAATCAAAGGATTCAATTTATCAGTGCCTTGCTCTTTGTGGAGTCATTTATCCCAGTGCAAAAAGAGATGGGAGTATATATAAAGTGAGCACATGCCACCATCATTCTGATGTGGTCACATTTCATACACACATTGCACTCATAGGAGTAACTGCCCCAGATTGATAGGTCAGAAGTGGCTAGGGCTAGAGAGGGTCAGGCACCCCAAATCTATTTCACAAGTCCCCCGCTATCCCCACTCACCCCATGTAAACACCAAGCTCCACAAGTGAAGCCCTGATGTGCATCATGCAATGCCATGACAAGCTCCCTGAGCCTCCTCCAAGAGGGGAGAGTCAACAGGACAAAGTGGGGAACAGGGCCTAGGCTAGCACTGCAAGACAGAATGGAAACACTGCTCATGAGATTCACTTTTCAAATCCCATGCTCAAGACCATTGGACAGGGAAGAGCCAGTGGGCAGTGGGAAGCCAGGCAGGTTTGCCCTGCAACCTCCAGATCCATCCCCCACAGTGCAAGTGCAGAGCTATCACTGCCCAGGATAAGCACAGGACTCATGGGCACACGCTGCAATCTGTGTGGAACAGGGTCTGCTATTGCCATTCAGGATCATTGTGGAGGCAGGTTCACTCTCCAGCCCACCAGGCCTCCCCTCAGCATTGGGCCAGGATACAACCAGGTTGAGCCTCCAAACACATTTTCATCTTCTGTCTCTGCCCACACCCTTGCATCACAAAGATCTGGGCCCTTCTTTTCTAAACTATGTCTATGGTGTTACCTAGGAGCACTGGCATCAACATTAAAAGTGTTCAGTGTGAAAAAAATCTGTTAACTGCTTATTGACTATCACTGTGAACAGTTTCACTGAGTTGGTGGGAGTCATTGTGTAGAGCAGGGATCGGCAACCCTCACCACATGTGCCAAGAATGGCACATGAGCTGATTTTCATTGGCACGTGAGGTGGAGCTCAGCCCTGCTCCTCCTCCCCCATGTAGCTGGAGCTTGCTCAAACCAATGCCACCTGTGATTTAACAAAAGATGTGCTAATGCTACCAACCACCACTAAATGGTAAAGCTCTGCATCTTAATCTGTTAATAAAGTTGTTGTAAGTAGGACTGTTAGGGACTTCAAAAAGTATCACTGGCACTGAGACAGTACATAGAGGTCAAATTTTGGCACTCCACCTCTGAAAAGTTGCAGACCCCTGGTGTAAAGTATATTCGTATGCATCCGGAAATATTTAAATGTAGCCCTACATCTATAAGTACTACAATTCTGGTTGACACTGGCTTCAGATATGGGGCTTAAAAAGATGCAGCCCAGGCAGAAATATACACAGGTCTGCCATATTACGTGTCTTGCATAAAGTGCAAAACTCTTTGTTTTTTTCAGCTGTTGAATAAGGCCTGAAGCAGTCTTTCAGTCATTATAAATATGAATAATTGACACTTGTAAGTTTAATTTTCCTGCCAATGAAAGAGGAAAACAGAACTTTGTGTTTGCCTAGGTTTCTGCCCTGAAACTGTTATATTAAATTACCAACATTTATATGTTTGCTTGTCATATAAAAAGTCTTGTATTGATTTAATTACTGAGAATCTATCCCTATATATTCCACACTGTTCTTCACGTAGTGGAGAGAGATTTTCCTGCTCTTTGTTTGCCTTGCCTTTAACACATGGAATTGTTTGAATTAAATTCTGACCTTTGTACTAGACAGCCAGGCAAACCAGCCAAAGCCCTGCCCCAGCCAATCATGACACCCACAGAAACTGGCTCACATCTTGTGTGGTCATACACAACATGCCGATCCATGCCAGCCCAGCTTCACCCGCTGGAATGGAATCTGAAACATCCATAGGTCACAAAAGGCATGGGCTAGAGAGGGTCGGGCACTCCACTGCCCTTTATGTGAACGAAGGAGTTGTAGCTTGCCAAAAAGCCTACAGGCCACGTGAGAATGGAGACACAGCCCTGAGTAACAAGCTAGGAAGCTCAAATGGGGAAAGTATAAAGCAAGAATGGGGAACCTACAGCTTGTGGGCTGGATACAACTCCCAGCTTGCCTAGATCCAGCCCGCAAAGCTCAGGGCTCCCTCCAACCCCACCCTCAGTGGGGTGAGACAGCACTGTCACTCCAGCTCCGCAGTGAGTCTGAGCCTTGGTGCCCTTCCCCCCACCCCACTGAATGCAGGATTGTGAGCATCAACTGTCTGCTGCTTCCCCTGGCATCTTGGTGCCAGCACTAAAACACATGCATGGCTGGGTCTGCCTGGCAGGGAGGAAGATGTGGTGGCCAATGGGAATGACTGGAGGCGGTGCCTACCAGTGGAGGGTGGCTTTGAACCACCTGTGGCTCCCCAGGTTCTGTATCAGGTAAGTGCCCAATTCCCTGAACCCCCCACCATACACCCTCCCTCCCTCCCCAACACTGCACCTGTCCCCCAGCCCACTCCCAGAAGCTCATTTCCACTCACCACAACTCTAATTTTTGGCCCCACACCAGACCCTAGGAGGCCCCACAAAATCTAGTAGCCCACAGAAGAGTTAATCTGGCCCTGGGGGGGAAGTCCTGAGCCTCGGCACACCCTTCCCCCCGCCCCACCAGGCTGCAGCATGAGGGGAACCCCAGCATCCAGAGTTGCATAAGTGAGGTGATTGTCTTTTTCTGTTTCTCAGTTGGAGGATGCAGCAGTGAAGGTTTTTATATTTTCTCCTCATTGGGAGTAAGGTCACTTTCATTTCTCACTAGGGTGTGGCCCTGAGTGGCTTTTCTATGGTCAATGGCCCCCAACACAAAAAGGTTTCTCCATCCATGCTATAAAGAGACTAAACAGAACACAACACAAGCAACACAGCTACCACATAGCACCAATGAGGGCTAAATAATGCCTATATTCCCCTCTGAATACTGGCAATACAGGGGTTCAGATAAGTCTTCTTCAGTCACCAATGCCCCCATACATCTCTGTTGTCTTCACAGATCATTCCACAGAGTCTGACCCCAAAGCTGAAATAGTTTCAGTAAATCACATGGAGGAGAGACAGGAGCATGACGAGAGACTAGTGAAGGAAGTAAGGTATCATTTGTATGAGCTTTCCAGACCATTCTTGTGCTCTGCAGGTGTTAACCTGCTCTCTACACTCTAATGTGCTGTTAGCTTGACTTCCTTGGATGTGCAAGGCAAATACCCAGCCCACATGCATGAGAACAAAAGGCATGTGAGCTCCTTATTCCCACATTAGATGAGTCAAGATTTGTCCCTTAGTGAGCAAAAAGAACCTTAAGAAGTGCCCCCTACTTTGATTATCAGCCTCTAATTTTCTCTTTCATACTTTTGGAGTTTGAGAAACAATATTGTTTCTTATCATACTAGTCTTTTTCCAGCGGTGACACTATATCTGCATATCCTACAAAAGGGCTTCTAGAAAATCGTTTCTAGTCTGCCATCTGAATTTTAATAAAACAAATTAGACATCTTGATTCTATTCTTTTGATGTGCACCCACCAGCCCCTGGCACATTAAACAGACTCTTCTGCCTGTGTCTGTTGACCAACAGACCATTTTTACAGCATTGTAAATTCTTTAGATGCTGCAAACAAACATATATACAGGAGGACATAAGATTGATCTCTGTCTAGTGGTTACAAAGAGGGGACTGGGACCCACTTTCTTCTATTTCTAAATCAGTATCAGCAGTCAAGGCACATAATTTTGTGACTTAATTTCACTTACCTGTAAAGCTGGGATAGTGCCTGCACAGTAGGTTGAGCATCTGTCCCGTTTTACTGGGACAGTTCCTTATTTAAGCTGTCTCACAGGCCTTCTGACTTTTTTAAGAAAATAGACAAATTGTCACATATTTTCCAGGGTTCCTGTTCCCTGGCACTCTGTGTTGTGGGGTGGCAGCTTCTCCTGCCAGGGAGCTCCTCCACTGGGTGGGCTGCCCTGTTCCCCAGAGCGTTGCACCTTGTGGCACCAGCTTCTGCTGCAGGGGAGCTCCTCTGTGGGGAAGCTGCACCTTCCCTGGCACCCCATGGTGGCAGCCCCCACTGCTGGCGAACTCCACAATGTGGTGGCTGCCTCATTTCCTGGTGCCCTACACTCAGGGGAGGCAGCTCCCACTGCCACGGAGCCCCTCCACAAGTCGGCTGCCCCATTCCCCAGCCTCCCACACCTCAGGGAGGCAGCTCCTGCTTCATTCCCTGGCCCCCACTGCCAGGAGTCTGTGGAACACCTCCCACACACACCAAGGGTTTCTGGAGCCCCCATCCTCCACTTCCCTTCATCCCTGGTGCCTCCCCATTGGAGGCTGCAGAGCCCCCATCCCCAGTGCCTCACCCTGGAGCAGCAGCCCCCATCACCAAGGAGCCCTCATGTGGGACAGCAGCCTCATCCCCATCCTGGAGTTCCGTGTCTCTTATTTGCCGTAGGGCGATGTGATCACCCTACTGCACAGGGATGTTGTGAAGCATTAAAAGGAGTTTGTATTGCCCTCAGAGTGTTGATATAGAATCCAACTTGGGCTTATACATCTTGACAGTGCCTCTGTTTAAACTCCTCTAAAAAGACCTTATATCATCTTAAGTACATCCTTACAACAGCTGACAGAAAACACACAGTGCTTTTTTGTAAAAAAATAAAAATAAAAATAAAAAAAATGGAAGCTTGTACTCAGCTGGCTCCCCGCTCGCTGCCTCCTCCCTGGGTTCCCCAGTTGCCTCCTCACAGTGGGGTTTTTGGGGATACCCACCTGCCCAGGTGGGGTTCCCTTGCAGCAGGGCTGAGCAAATAAACAATAAGCAAGCACCTAGCCCTGGGGCAGGGCAGTGCAGCAGACAAGCAAACAAGTCAGTGTGGGTCTGGAGAGGTGAAAGGTTGTTGCTTTGTGGGTGCGGAAGGGAGGGTGCAGGCCCATCCACTCCACTGCACCCCAGCCCGGGACCCTAGCCATAGCCATCGCTAGCTGCCAGCCAGTGGCACACATTTATGTTGGCTCTGGCTGGGCATCCCCCAGGCTACTTCCTGCCTCCACCTCCCATTGGCCTGGGGTCCCACTCAGGGTCATCCAGGGGATCAGGCAAGTCCACATCCTAAACTGGTGGCAGGTCCACTGACTTGGGCAGGTCAGGGCCTTCCTGGTAGCAAGCCCACGGGGGGCTCAAGCAGATCGGGGAGTGCTCTGGGTGGTGGGCAAGGGGCTGGATCAGTCTGCAGGTCTGGTGTGGGCTATTCAGCTCCTGCCCTCAGGAGCCCAGCCAGGGCCATCTGTTCAGCTCAGAAACTGCCCTCTTACTGACCCTTATGCCCTACCTCTGGCATTTCCTGCCTTTTAAGTCAATCTCTGGGGGGAGAGGTGCTCTGGCTCTGCCCACTAACACCTCTAGGAACATTCCTCTCCTTCTGGGTTGGGAGATGGCCACACTACCTCGCTGCAGTTCCCTCCACCACTTCTATGACAATCCCTGTGTCACATTCTCTATTTACAGCACCAGCAGCACTTTTTGGACTTCTCCCCAGGACTTAAGGGGAACAGAGGTCTCCCTCACTTAAGGCCTCCAAGTATCTGAGCTCAACAAGCCCTGGTCCCCTCTCCCTTCCCTGGCACTTTCTTCAGTTGATGGCATAAATTGGCTGTTTGCCAGAGGATGTTGTGAGGACCAGGATTTTAACAGGGGTCAAAAAAGAGCTAGATACATTTAAGGAGGGTAGGTCCATCGATTGCTATTAGCCAGGATGGGTAGGAATGGTGCCCCTAGCTTGCTCGTCAGAAGCTGGAAATGGACAACTTGATGATTACCTATTCCATTTACTCCCTCTGGGACACCTGGCTTTGGCCACTGTCAGAAGAGAGGATACTGGTCTAGATGCCTTTGGTCTGACCCAGTATAGCCATATTTTTGTTCCTTAAACCCTGCAGATGGCTAGCTTCGTTGTCTAATAGCCCCCTTCCATTTTCTCAAGGAAATTAATTAACGTCTGAGTAATCAGAGTGCTGGCGCAGCCATTCGCACCCGGCACTCTATCACGATTGATCATAACTTTGTCAAGATTTACCAGTTCAAGCTTTTGAAATTTTCCGTGACAAATATCTATCACAGGCTGACACCTAGAAAGCTTCAATTAAAATTATTCATCCATTTCTGAGCTCAAAGTTAAGGCGGAGATACATTGTCTTGTCCATGTTAAACTCTCTCGCCCATTTAAATTAAAAGCCCTAGCACCTCCATGCTCACAGTAACTTGATGTTTAGCAGGGGCATGCTTGTTGTAATCTCCGTGATAGACTGCCCAAATAATAAATCTTACTTACATCTATTCCTTAGAGACTGGCAGCACTAGGCACTGAAGAGACCATCATGCTCCATCCCCACAAGTGAAAAAATGTGCTAGTAAGTAACAAACCAAACACTTCAGATACAACATATTTTCTCCCCCAGCGTTCCTTGAAACAAATACAATTTCACCCATGAATGGTTTTGCTCAAGCGTCTTTTTTTCTAAAACAGCCAGGTTTGACAAAAATGTGACAAAAATTTCCAGTTGGCTCTACGTAGGTCCACCTACCGAGAAGGTGATAGATGCATAGCGAATGAGGCAGGGAAGTACAAGGAGAGAGACACAGAGTGATAGTCTGTTGTGCTAGTTTCAATGGAAAAAGGAGCCCCAAAACAAAGATGGGCAACTGTGCACACGTGCAAACACAGTTTGCCAGTCTGAGCCTTTAGGGGCACTACCAAGGGACCGCAACTGCACATGGCTATCACAGCCCTCTGGCACCAGTTTCCAGGATTTTCTCAAAGTCAGGAATGGGGACAGAACAGACCAGAAACTCCTGTTGAGTCCAACAGGAAGGCTCCTGGCAAAGGGTGATTTGGACAAGTAGGTTAGTAGGCCCGTAATGAACCAGAGGTGCTCAGACCCTGTCAGTGAGAGGGGACAGCCCTCTGCCTGACTCAGGGACAAGCTTGAGTTTTGGAACTGGAAATGAGAGGAAGAAAAGAGCAAATGGCTCAAGAGCAGGGGTGGTGATTAATGCCCAATCTCCACAAAGGGAACCTCTGAGATGCTAAGTGAAAGTTACGCAGATCAGGCACTTCCAGTCCTGTGGAGACAAACATCCTGAGTAGCAGAGGTCAGACCTGGTGCCAAGTATGGAGAGCCAATCAACACTCCCACAGCACTTCAAACCAGGGTGCTAGTGAGCCTGGTAGGAGCCAGGAGAAGACCCTGCCCCACCCAGGGACAAAGACATGTTTTTGTTTAAACAGCTCCCAGCACTGCCGCACTCATCTCAGAACTCACCCTCATCATAGCATCTGCCTGGAAAGAAGTCAACAAGGATGCTGTGCTAGGAAAAGGATGAGGTATGAATGTGGGGAGGCGAGGAACTGGTTGATTGTTCATGGTAAGAACTTCTTAGTTAACTCTCACGCTCTCCTTCCCCAAATCCTTCCCCCGCCCCCACAGAAAAATCCCCCTTTCATACGCTGTTTTGGTGGTGCCAACTCTTTGCCATGTTGGAGCTGATGTGATTCATTGTTTCTTGTTTACTCGTTTTCTACTCCTTGCCCATTAATAGCATTGTCCACTTTCCAAGGGACTGCACTCCTCTTGGGGCTCAGACACAAATAAGGAGTCTCCAATGTCAGATAGCCCAGGACCCAACCCATATAAAGAGCAGGAAGAAAGTACTCTGCATACAAGGCACAAGGAGGAGGTTTGAGCAACACATTAAGCTACACGAACAGTTAAACAATTGAGTGGTTTGAATAGAGAGACCTGGGCCTGCTTAGTGCTGAAAAAACCACCACCAATACACACTTTTTGACAACCTTTTATAAAATATATAGCAAAAGGGGAAATATTTGCATTTACAACTATTAAGTGAAGCTTTTTAAAAATATCCCATATTCCCTTCAGCTGAAAAAAGTGTCAGACAGGGTTTTAGTTATAAAAACCATGTCAGATTTGTAACTTTAATTGGCGGGGTGGAGAAAAAAGGAAAATATGAGTTGAGCTGTCTGGGTGCTAAAATTCCATCTGCTTCTTTCAAGACAAAACACACACAAAAAGGGACAGAAAAGAATCATGCAAACTAATGCAGATTCCATCTCTGGTGTGGATTCCAACTACTGGGCAAAGGCATAGCACACAGAACTGACAGCCACTCAAACTTAGCAAACTTGTACCAGAATCTAGTTGTTCAGGGAGTTGCCTTTCTGGTCACCGGCTCCCACCAGCGTTACAAAATATGCTGACTTGGCAGGCTTAGCTGGAAGACGGAGAGACAGCTGTCTGTCCCTTCAGAAGCCCCCTCCCCCCAATGCCTCATGGCCTGCAGGCTGTTTGGGTGGGGCCAGGTTCTGGGCCTGTCCCCAGCCTCCAGTAGCTCCCCACATTCCATGGCCTGCAGGCAGTCTGGGGGTTGTCCCCCATCTCTGAAGCATGGAGGCTCTGCACAATGTGGGCAGGCTGAGTTTGGGGCAGGGGTGTTACTTACCTAGTCTTTGTAGCAGGCAAGATGGTGGAGCCCCAGCCCTGCTGGCCTCTCTCTTGGTCCTGCAGTTGCTCCCAGTGGCCAGTTTCAGTATCGTGTCCCTCCTGTCTGTGCCCTTCCCTTTCTCCTTCTTCCTCCTCGTTTTTCCATGTTCTGTGAAATCCTGTGATTTCAGCATTGCCCACTTTTCAGCCACACACCCTGGCCTTGGTTTAAGTTAGGGTGAAAGGAAGCTGCACACCAAATTTTTTTTGTAGCTCTTTCGGTTTAAGAGTAGTTCTTGAACAAAGATAACACTGACAGTTAGACAGGCACAGTCTGAAATATATACATATATTTTATGTAACAGTCTGAATTGAACAATTGCTACCTTGGACAATGTAGAATACAGACTGCTGCAGAAAAAGTTTCATGGATATTGCAACTGACTACAATCCTGCTCCAATAAGACCAGGCAAGTTTGTGCGCTCATTTTCTGACCGCCTAACCTCAGAAACCTGAAAACAGGTTTATACAGGCATTAAGTACTCCTAACTGCAATTGACATCAGTGGGAGATGGGCTTGGATCATATAAGCTGTTTATAAACATGAAATTAAGTGTCTCAGGTTTGGTGCCCAATCTAATGGGCACAAGAGCTGAGCCATGAATTTTCCATCAAGGCACTTCAGAGAAAATGCACTTTCCACAAAATCCAAGTTTTCCAATTCCCAGAGAAGAAATTCTGTTTCTGGTCAGTCTGATGTTAATATGTGCTTCATTAGCTCCCATGATGTTTCATGGGAACTGTAGTTGGATTCCTCGTATCTATTTTCTATGTACTGGACTCCTTGGCTTGAGTACCTCTTCCAGGATGCACTGTGGTCTATCCCCTGGTTGAACCCTAAGTGCATCATGGGAGATCAAGTTCAACTGCAAAATTACCATTGACTTCTGTGGAAGCAAGAACAGGTCCATATAAAAATGGCATTTCAGACCTGTTGAATCTAGTAAGAACTTTGAGAGAAAATGCATATGTTAAATAGATGAATCATTTTGTTTACAAAATTTTAGAATGGTCCAGAACTCTCAGTTCAAGTCATAAGTCCATTTACTCTCAGAAGTATGTGGACATTGGAAAGAAGGTACTGACAGATGTATTTTACCTACCATCGGCTGGGGTAAGACCATTTTTAGATGACTGCTACCCAGGAATTCTCTCAGAAACTAGACTGCTCTCTTTCTTGGTGCTAACAGCTGTATTTTTAAAGCTCTCGCGGAAAGCATCAGCTATAAACCAAAAATGCAACAAAATGTCTGTTAAGGGTCCCTTTTAAATAAAAATGAAAGCATCCATTCAAGGAGATCCAACACAAAAAGAAAGGAGGAACAGAATGCAGAGGCAATTGATACATGTTCAGATGTAGTGAAATTTAAAGAAACCAGAAAGAAGCCTAGTTTACATGTTTTCTCTCACTTTTAGTTGAGTCCATCAAAATGTATTAGTTTTATTTGGGAAGAGACAAGTGATAAAATTCTAAATACAGGACTATAGGAAAAAGCAAAGCAAAAAAGATGCTTGAAACAGAGCATTTTGTTTTTCTTCTCTTGTCTGTCCAAAATAAACAGAACTTGCACTGATAAAATACACTTGATTTCATACTATATAAAGGAGGCAGAAAGGAAAGAGTGTAATAGCCATGATGAAACTTAACATTTGGAAATATTTCTCCTCTAAAAATAATTCCTCTCTCTTCTTCCTTATCTTTATATCCAGCATGTGATTTTGTAGACTGGATCAAATCTGGAGTAGTGTACAATACCTCATCCCCCTGATAAGTATGTTCACAGACAAAAACAGAGAGGTACAGACAGCAACAGAATGCTATCACTGTGGCTGGATCAAGGCCTCTCTAAAAATTTAACACCTTTGGTAATCTAAATCTCAGTAGATTATTTTATGTGTATAGGTCTTTCCTTCTGAATAAGATATTTTGTGAATTCAGATATAATTGACATTGGTGCCTTCAAATTAGCCTAAAAGAATTTGAAAAAGAGAGAAAAAAATGAAGCACACACATTTACAAATGAACATTGGTCTTGGTACAGTAAAGGCTATACTTCCCAACACAACCTGAGACCAGCTCAAACGGTGGACCAGGACCTCAAAGTGGATCGTGACCCCATTTTAATGGGGTCACCAGGGCTGGCTGACTTAGGCCTGCTGGGGTGAAGACAAAGTTGAATCCCAAACCCTACTGTTGAGGCTGAAGCTGACACCTGAGTCCCACCACCCAGGACCGAACCCAAAGCCCAAGGGATTGAGCCCCAGGCGACGGTGTTCAGGATACAGGCTCTCTTCATGGGGCTAAAGCCACTTTCTTAAATTCATCTCTTTCTCTTCCTTGCATATGACATAATTTAATCCTTCCAAATATGCATCCTCACAACAGATCTTTTGAGTTTTTGTACTCTTTGGAAGAATCACCATAATCTTGTTATCCACAAGAGATCATGGGCTCAATTCAATACCGAGTGAAAGCAATAGAAGCCTTTCTGTTTGTTTTAGATGTCCTTGGCTCAGGCCCTATTGCTATCCATTATACAGGTAGTAATATTTAATTACAGGAAGTTTTCTGCATTGCTAATTCACAAATTTCTGAATTGTTCTTTTTCACTGAACTTTTCACTAATGCTACAATTCTTTGACTAGATTCTGCCACCCTTACTCAAGATGAGCAGTACCTACAATATGAGTGGTTCAAGTAAAGAAAGAACTACCTTATACAGTAAAAGAGTAACAGAGAAAAAGACGTGCTAGTCTATATACTATCAAAAACAAAAAAGCAGTCAAGTAGTACTTTAAAGACTAACAAAATAATTTATTAGGTGAGCTTTCGTGGGACAGACCCACTTCTTCAGACCATAGCCAGACCAGAACAGACTCACTATTTAAGGCACAGAGAACCAAAAATATTAATCAAGGTGGACAAATCAGAAAAAAAATTTTCAAGGTGAGCAAATCAGAGAGTAGAAGGGCAGAAGCGGCGGGGGGTGAGTCAAGAATTAGATTAAGCCAAGCATGCAGATGAGCCCCTATAGTGACCCAGAAAATTCCCATCCCAGTTCAAACCACATGCTAATGTGTCAAACTCTTTCATATCTGGCATCTCCGAAACTGAGAGGTTGCAAGATATTGAAACATTCTGGATAATAGAGAGGTAACCTAGCAATGCATAACACTAAAGAAAAATAAAATTAGATATTAAGAAACAAACAAAAATGTATGCAGGTACTTTATTTACCAACAACTGTAGTATTGTACACTGTAAACTTATAATGTATTTGCTGTATTTGTATTTACTTTCACTGCACTATACTTATGGAAAATGTAACTAAAATTTACTTATGGTTATAATGCTGGTTATTTGAGAGTTCCAGATGATAGAATACTGGATATGAAAGAGTTTGCTGTACCATCTATCACTTCCACCTGTGTGCTCATTGTGTGACTGGCCCTTTAAAGACAAATACAAAACACTCCGATGTCATCTATCATGCAAAGCAAGTCTCCCCCCAAAGTCTCAATCAGTAGTGCTAATTCAGAATGATATATGTTTGTTTAAACTGATTTATTGTTATACTTACATACTATTCATTAAATGGATTGATCTGTCACTTGATATAATAAAGCTTTTACCTTTGATGTCAACTTTTTTTGTTTGGGTGCCTCATTATTCCCTCATGCTGTGATTACTCAGTGAAAAGGATTGCATTCTATTTAAGGACATGGAAAAGGTCACAGACAAAAGGGAGCTTAAGTCTGCCTTTGTTTGCAGTATTAGCAGAAAACCACCACACAAATGTTAATATTTGCTTTCTCTTAATACATATGTCCCAAATATCTAGAAACAAATTCATCACAAGCAGTGTAGGTGACAAACTACTTAAGGCAAGTTATTGATCTCAGAATAGTTATACAGACATTTTAAAATTGGTCATTTTAGGAAGCTTCTGCTACATTTGCTTTCTTTAAAAGGCTGTTGTGATACATCAACTTCCACTACACAGAACACAAATGACATTTATTATACTTGGTACCCAGAGGAAAAGAACACATGATCCCGGGCTGCAAGTTAAAAGAAAGGTTATTGCAATAATTAAAATCAAATTCCAAATGAAACAGGATGATTAACCATATTATTAATTCTTATAAAAGGGCATTGGGTGAAGAAGATTCTAAAGATCTTTGTTGCTTTGGTTTGTTTTTGTTTTTTATTTTTTTGAATAAAAGAGCTTGACTAGATCAGTTATTTGGTTTCATGACTGGCCATGATTCTCTACAACTTTTGCTACGTAAATATGAAAAACCACCACCAGTGCTGGCTCCAAAGCAAAATGGCCAGGTCCAAAAACTTAAAAATAAAATCTGAGAGGAATTTAAAGTCTAATCAGAGCAGGAAGCCATGAAATGGACTAAAACAACAGCCAGATGATGTAAGTAATCCACAGTGTTTATGTGAACATTGTGTCACACTAACAAAATAATTATCCTACACCTCTCAAGGAGATATATTTATTGTGTCAGTGTAATGGGGCATTAATAGCTGCAGGAGCAAAGCTGTAGTGTGGACACTGACGAAGGTTGATGTAAGCAGCTTTGTATCAGCCTAACTCTGTATTAGAATCATAGAACGCTAGGACTGGAAGGGACATTGAGAGGTCATCGTGTCCAGCCCCCTGCCCTCATGGCAGGACCAAGTACTGTCTAGACCATCCTTATCTAACCTGTTCTTAAATATCTCCAGAGATGGAGATTCCACAACCTCCCTTGGCAATTTATTCCTGTGTTTGACCACCCTGACAGTTAGGAACATTTTCTTAATGTCCAACCTGAACCTCCCTTGCTGCAGTTTAAGCCCATTACTTCTTGTTCTATCCTCAGAGGCCAAGAAGAACAAGTTTTCTCCCTCCTCCTCATGACACCCTTTTAAATACCTGAAAACCACTATCATGTCCCCCCCCTTAATCTTCTTTTTTCCAAACTAAACAAGCCCAATTCTTTCAGCCTTTCTTCATAAGTCATTTTCTCTAGACCTTTGATCATTCTTCTTGCTCTTTTCTGGACCCTTTCCAATTCCTCCTCATCTTTCTTGAAATGCAGCGCCCAGAACTGGACACAATACTCCAACTGAGGCCTAACCAGCGCAGAGTAGAGCGAAAGAATGACTTCTCGTGTCTTGTTCACAACACACCTGTTAATGCATCCCAGAATCATGTTTGCTTTTTTTGCAACAGCATCACACTGTTGACTCATATTTAACCTGTGGTCCACTATAACGCCTACATCCCTTTCTGCCATATTCCTTCCTAGACAGTTGCTTCTCATTCTCTGTGTGTGAAACTGATTATTCCTTCCTAAGTGGAGCACTTTGCATTTGTCTTTATTAAATTTCATCCTGTTTACTTCAGACCATTTCTCCAATTTATCCAGATCATTTTGAATGTTGACCCTATCCTCCAAAGCAGTTGCAACCCCTCCTAGCTTGGTGTCATCTGCAAACTTAATAAGTGTAGTATATATGCCAATATCTAAATCGTTGATGAAGATATTGAACAGAACTGGTCCCAATACAGACCCCTGTGGAACCCCACTTGTTATACCTTTCCAGCAGGATTGAGATCCATTAATAACTACTCTCTGAGTATGGTTATCCAGTCAGTTTTGCACCCACCTTATAGAAGCCCCATCTAAGTTGTTTATGCCTAGTTTATTGATAAGAATATCATACGAGACCACATCAAATGCTTTACTAAAATCTAGGTATACCACAGCCACTGCTCCTCCCTTATCCACAAGGCTCATTATCATCCTATCAAAGAAAGCTATCAGATTGGTTTGACATGATTTGTTCTTTGCAAATCCATGCTGGCAGTTCCCTATCAGCTTACCACCTTCCAAGTGTTTGTAGATGATTTCCTTAATTACTTGTTCCATTATCTTTCCTGGCACAGAAGTTAAACTGACCCATCTATAGTTTCCTGCATTGTTCTTATTCCCCTTTTTATAGATGGGCACTGTATTGTAGAAGAGGGCTTAGTACTTTCCTTGGATCACACAGGAAATCTGATAGTTCCAGGAATTGGACTCAAATCTTTTAAGTCCCATTTGATGAGACTTAGCCACAAGACCGTGAAGGCCCAAACTCAGGAAAATACATTAGCACAAGTCCTAGTGAGCGGCATTTCTAGGAGAGTCTGAATGATTTTGTAACACAAATACCAATGATTATCAGTATGTCCTGTGCTCCTAAATCAATTAATGCTTTGGTTGTGAAACTTTCAAATGGGGAAATGTCAATATGTCTTGAGTACATGCTTTCCTGAACAGGGATGTTTTCCTGAACAAAGTTCTAATGCTGAAGCTAGTAGCCAGCTAGCCTATAGACTTTAGAGTTTAGCTTATAGAGCATATTAGTTTGCTTAAAGCTTATGCTTTTTCATCTATTAATTTAAAAAGCTTACGCATTAATTAGAGTGTAGTGTATTTAGGTTGAAGGGAAGGCCTCTTTTTGTCTCTTTTAGCTGTAACCACAAGAAACCTGCAGAAGCAATGTGCAAGAAGGGGCTTTTGCAAAGGGATTTTTCCCCTTAAAGATTTTCTATTTTTCTCTGTATATATTGCATCAATTTTCCACCGTATTTTGTGCTCAGAACCCCCACTCACCTGGCTATCGGCAGGGAAATGTAATGGCAAAAACTAGCTGGCACTCTGTTGGCTCGAAAAGTATAGCCAAATAACGTCATTCTGTGGTACCTTCCTGACCGCCTCTCGAACTCTGCTCATGAGGATTGACATCACACCCTGTGTGCAGATGTAGTCATAGGAAAAGACCCTAAAATTAATTTCCCCAATCAAATCTGGATACCTCAGAATTACAAAAGGGCGGATGCCTAATTTAGCATGGGGATTTAAACACAGTAAGAAAAAGGCCTATATAATACCTCACCATATGTAAGGAAGCAGCGAGTTCCACCCAAGGAAAACTGGCTCATGCTCATCTGAGCATATGTCCTTCCTTTTATATCTATCTAACTTTTCTTTCTAAATCTTTAAAAGTCTCTACTCTTTACTTATACTTACTAGTAAATCCCCTCACCAGCTATGGTATGAAGCGGCCTCGTCTTTAAGAGCTTTGAGCAGTTAGTAAGTATGGCATTTTCTCTTTTAGCCTAAGTGCAAACCATAAGTGCAGTTAGTTGAGCAAGCTGTATTAACATAGTGAGTTAAATTAATTTTGTTGTAATCGCATACAAATTGTGTAACTCAACATTGTTCAGTTCATACCTATTATACCTAAGTGTTTCCTTGTTAAATACCATCATGCTGTTAAAATAAATAAACCATATGTGTTGCTATCAGTGTTGCCTGTGTAATTTCTGGGAATCCCAAAATCAGCTCAAGTCCAAGGCATGTCCAACTCTGGACTAAAGTTAACCAAGGGAAAGGTGCGAACCTTTAATCTTTAAGCCAGATTGACAAACCTACCCAAAACAAATGTTCCCATCACCATTTCCTGTGGTTAACAAGCTGGTTAAAGCTGAGAATGTCTACATCTCAAAATTTCTTTTTATTCCAAATTGAAACTAATGCATTTTCAGAATGTTCCACAAAATGAAAGTTCAGAAGAAACACACACACACTTTGGAAAATTTTTGAAACTTAGATTTCAATTTTTTTCCATAATGAAAAGTTTTATTTAAAAAGAATTTCTCATGGAAAATTATTGAAATAGATATCACTTAACATAATGAAAGGTTATGCTGAAATGGCATTTCCAAAGGAAATCTATTTCAATTAAAGTTCTGATAAGCCCCAAGGCCTCATTTACTGTACCTGGAATGGGACTGCTTCTCTTATAGCAAGGAGAAAAGAGACAGAAACACCAAACCAAGTGCAGTCCTCAAAATTGACATAATGGAGTGAATGTTGTAAGAGACTGAACTAAGATGAAGAAGAAAAATAAGATGAAGATGGAATGGGATTGCTTCTCAATAAACCTTACAGAAAAGAGATAAAATGGAGGAATGTGGAGTAGTGCTCTGATCTGGCACAGCTAAATCAATGCCAAGAAAAGGATATTGGAAACTAAATTGACTTTAGCCCTTTTTTGTTAAAACATAGGGTATGCCTACACTTACTGCGGGTTCAAGGGGCCAAAATTGATCCACCAGAGTTCGATTTTGCCATGTAAGTGAAGATACAGCAAAATCAATCTTTCTGGTCTCAGCCGTTGACCCTGGTACTCTATGATACTACATGATGTAAGGGATATTGGTGTGAACCTGAAGAGCCCTGATCTACATCAGGGTACAAAGTTGATCCTGATATGTCAATTCTAGCTACATTAATGGGGGGGCTAGAATTGCGTATCTGGGATTGACTTTGATCCCTGGCATAGACCAAGCCATACTGAATTATAAGCACTTATAGGGTTGAAGAAGAAAAAAAATATCCTTGATGGAATTCCCATTTTAAACAAATTTACTTTAAAAAAAATTAACAATCTCCCTTTTAAGAAATCTGAAATAAAAATTAAGTTTCCAAAAATTGGTCTGTATTTTTGAAAAATACAAGCATTTATATAAAGCATGTACATTTTCCTTTTATCAATTCCAACTTAATTGAGTTAAGGGACCCAAACAGCATCAAGTAAATCTGCCATTAAGAAATATAAAAGGGTTTATTCACAAGTTCTGTTTTTCTGCTGACCAATCTAAAAATACATCTGCCTCTGAATGCTACTTCACAAACTGAATGAACAGATCACATATTTCTCCCTTATGCTGGCACTGCCCATAACAGTGAGATGAATAGGGTATGACAAAGATTTGTTTGGTCCCGTGCAGATGAGCACTGAACTAAACAGTAGTAAATGCTTAGGAAAACATTCCAAAGCTCAGCAAAATTCAAAGTGGGAGAAGGGGTGCCTGCTGGGGATGGGAAATAGTTAACAAGAAAGTCCCTGCCAAAAGAACCCAGGGACAGAATTAGGAAGCAAATGTCTCATAATAATATTATGCTGGGGGTAGACTTGACGTTTGCTTGACAACTTATTTCTGAGCTCCAAAAGAACTGCCCCAGGACCAGAGAAAGTGAGTTCCAAGAAGTGTGTGGAACAGCTTGGGTAATATAACGCACGACTATGACCATGTCTACAGTGGCTGCAAAAGATTGAACACTTAGTGCCAATTTTCTGGGGAGCCGTTTCATGCATGCGTGAAATGGTGTGTTCTGGGGTCAGTGTTGACCCTGGAACTCCTTGTGAGCCACAAGGATTATGGAATGTTGATGGGAGGAGAACTCCTGTCGACATTCTGCAGTGAGAACAGGGACCAAAGTCAACGGCTGCAAAAGCGATTTTAGGTACACAATTGGTGCACCTAAAGATGCGTAGTAGCTGTCGACATTAAGTGTAGACGTAGCCTATAATTTAAATATGAACTCAGTTTTCTTTTCTGTGAGAGTCTGCAGTGCTATAGTAATGTTGTAACTCTTCTAAGCTACAGTTCAACATGGTACTTAAGGCAGAGGCCTAACTTCAAATATTTGAGTAGTCCCTGTTGTCTTCAAGAATGGAAGAAGAAATAGTATAGGAAATTGAAGGCAGGATATTATAGTTTTATAAAGACCAATCTAGAGTGAACTTGTCTGAGGTTTCACCATATTACTTGGGGTTGTCTCCAACTTCATCTGGAAGCCTGAGAATTTTTAGCACCTGTCTGTCTAGAAGGCCTACATCAATATATTAGCTCTGTTCCCTGGGAGCGTGACTCATTCAGGAAACACATTATCTTTATTGCCAGCCTACTGGGGGACAGAAGAGTGTGTCAGGCACGGAGAAAAGCACATAAACCAGTACTCATAGGGTCAGATTTACCCACCAAAGTTATATGAAGTGGCAACTCATGTCCAATATATTCCTTCAATCTTTCTCAACATGCCAATTATAAGAGCTGCAGAGCCCCACAGATGAGCTTGCAAAGGGTTGGGAAAGGAGAAAATGATGCTGCCAAGATAGTATTCCTCATTTTACATGCTCCATGGGCTGACTACACTAGACTAGAGCTGACTAGAGCTGGATGTGAGACAGTTTTCTCTCTCTATGTAATTTGAAAAAAAAATCACATTGGGATGAACTGGATTGCTGGGTTTTGCCAAAAATAAATTAATTAATAAAAACCCCACCCACAAACATAGTTCAGAGCGGGGATGTGAGACTGGGTTTCCCACATCTCAGGGGAGTGCCCTGCCTACCGAACATTGTCTGTTCAGGGGTGAGGACCTATCTTTCTGGCTTTCACCAGAAATTCTATGCTAGGCTCAAGAAACCTCTCCCCACAAAACTGGTACATTCTCAGAGAATGCTCTGATGTAACAAATAGCAATTTTTAGACCAAAAAAAATGTTTTAGTGAAGAATTTGACAATCTCTACTTCTTACACCAGTGGAGGGAACAGAAAGACCCAAAGATGAAGTAGATAACATACTTCAATTAAAGTGTCTAAGTTACACATGGTTATTTTATTACTATGCTATGTTTAAATTAATGCAAGTCCCTGAATTAAAATGCAAAGCAACAGCCTTAATTATCCTCCACATTTGGTTCAGCACTTATAGAGTTGCAGTCAGTTAACTCTATTTATACTTATGTAAGCAAAATTGATACCCATTGTCAGGAGAAAGACAAGGCAAATATACAGATGCGACATGTCTCCTCAGCTCGATACTATCCTGTTTCCATACATCATTATGATTAAAGCAAGGGTTCATCATTAGCTGCAATAAATTTGATATCTTTTACATATTAAGGGAGATCCAGTAAATTATAGTTAATTTCAATGGCATGAGAGTAATGAAAACCATCTTATTATCTTTAACCATTCACAGGACTCGTTTTTTAACCCAGCCAATTGTTTCAACTATATTAAATGAACTGTTTGCCTTAGCTTAATATTGTTTTAATTTCACTTTATTGTTGTAAGAGTACATTGAGACTATGCAGCAATTGAATTTCATGTAGGGTTGAGAAGTAACTGGCACAAGCCCATTTCATTTTCCATAGGAGAGGAAGTTTCAAGGGGGTTTTCAAGTGTTGCTAAGAACCCTTTTTAACTTTGGTGATGATAGAGGGAATTATATCCTATTATCACTTTCTCAGCCCCAGATCCCTTTTTAATTTTAGATTCAATTTGTGTTTCATGTAGAATTAATTTCAATTAATTTAAAAAAGGAGAGCGCCACAGTATCAGTTACATTTACATAAACCCACTGATTTCAATGAGGGTGCACATGCATAATTGAAGAATTTGTCCCATTACCTTGTTACAGAAAAATTGTGTGAATTTGCACTGTCCTTTTACAAAGAGCCATGTAAGAACCACGCTGAGATGTCATTTCAGACACTCTGATGACCATATTGCAGATAGTCTCTATCTCATCCAACAAGATGAAATCCTTTACTTGAATAAAATGAAAATAAAACCAAGATAAAAAATTAACATGTAAAGTGGACAATTTTTGCTTGAACAGGGCTGCTGGATTAAATAAAACATGAGAAGAGACTAAAAGACTTTCTCTCTCTGAGTTTTCGGTAATATTCTCTGTGGTCCCCAAGCACTGTTCCCATGGTATCTAAGAAAACAAAAAGGATGTACTGAACAGGTTAAGCAAATGTGATGTTTACATCCTTCTATTCCTGACTACTAGCTAAAGATAATGTAGGTGTTTCCCCTTGCATTTTTGCAGTAATGTGTATTACAGCTTGCAATTACATAGCACTTCTGACACATGGATCTCAAAGTCTGTAACAAATGTAGGTGCTATGCCATCCTCTTCCAGTTTAAAGATAAGGTAACGGAGGCATATAACAATTGTGTTACTTATCCAGGACCACAGTCAGTGGTAGAGTCAAAAACAGAAACTGAGGCTACATCTACACTTTGAGAAATTCGAATTTAAGGCAGTTAGCATGATATTACCATATGACTGTTTTCACTATACATACCATTACCTCAATTTAGGGAGCACTAATATTGATAGCATAGTACCATCAGAACCAGGGGAGTGTAGTGCCAGGTTTGAATTTAAAAGTTCAAAGAGAGGCCGGTATGGAAGTGCCAAGTCTTAAAATCGAATTTATTAGCCTCCAGAGGTATCCCCTAGGTGCCTCACACTTCCCCACAGCCCTCCACTCTGGCCACTGTTCTCCAGGTGCACAGGAATCAGGCAACAGGAAGACTGTGAATTTCAAATCAGGACCAGGAAGCCTATGGCAGTGGGGTCACGTTTGTGTTACAGGCTGAGAAATGTCATTCTTTCCTTGCTATTAGCGCTGTGAGTGCATCTGCCCATTACAAATAGCCCTTGCACCAAGTTTGTGGTTCTGTCTTTACACTTCGTATTTTCTTCTGTGCTGCCTAGCACCAGATGCTGCCCGGCTGCATCACATGGCAGCAAGCCTGTTGTGGAGGTCGTGCTTGCATAAGATGCTGAGAAACTTCTTTTCAATGGTTTACATTTGTGCACCCCCACCTCCCCCACAGGCACTTAGGGCCCTTCCCGCACTCAGCCACTTCACATGGGTAGCCCCTGACTCAATAAAAGGATGTGCCAGCCTGCTAATCTGTCTATTGTCAATGGGTCTTCTGTGTCAGACAGCCATAACACCTTCTAGTGGAAACTAACCTTACATTTAATCAGCGTGACTCTCTCCTGTATGGAGATTTACACATGCTGATAATGCAAATGCTGAAATATTAGCTTACAGTATAGGAGACAGAGGTTATAAGATGAGAATAATGCATGCAGTAACTCAAGCATTCAGTAAAGTCAAAATATTAAACACATTCATCATTATAATATCTATTCTAAACAATATCAACACATGTAAACCAGATTGATTTCAACTATGTATTTGTCAGTAGTCAGCTGAGGCCTGAAGCCCTTAGCCAGAGCTGGCATCTGCTCAGCCAGCATCTCAGAGGACTGTTTTGACCTGCTTTCAGCTATTAAACCAGCCCAAGGTTGTGGCTGAGGGAATGTTCCTGAGGATCCTAGAAGAAGAGGAGCACAAGGTAAATTCTGCAGAGATATAGTTGGCTTCAAATGGGGCAATCAAACAGCAGCCTGAGTGCATGTATAGATACAAATCACAGTCTTCTCTGATGTACATATGCACTGTCATGCTATGCATTGGTTGCTTGATATCAGTACGGTCAAAGACATCCTCCAGAGGGGGTAAATCTCCAGGAGGTGCACTTAAACATGGAGATATATGCATCTTGTAGAACTGTAAGGGACCTCAAGCAGTCATCAAATCCAGTTTCTTGCACTCACAGAAGGACCTATCACCATCCCAGCAGATTTTTTTGTTCTAATCTAACCTGCCACAAACCTCTGGGAAGGCCCCCTCAGGCACTGAATTCACAATGCTGGGTTTACAAGGCCAATGCCCAACCACAGAGCTATCCCTCCACCCTTAAACTTTTTGCTGATATTGAAACAGATTTAAAAAAAAAAAAAACTGCCCCAGACTCATGAAAGGCCCCCTCAGGGGTCTTAACTCACAAACCTGGGTTTACAAGGCCAGTGCTCTAACCACTGAGTTATCTCTCCACCTTGAGTTAGCCTTCCCTCTAGGACATTTTCATGCCCCAAGTCCCCAAGGGGACATGGAGAGAGACAGGAGATCCTTCCACACCGGCTAACTACTAACACTATCTAACAATCACCACTCTAAAGAGAACCATTTGCACAAAAAGGTAAGGATCTGTGGCGTAGCAACAGTACTCAGCCACAGTTCCAACCACCAGCACTAGCAGTAAGAAGAAACTGAGGGGCAGTCAGATCGGCAAGGTCAGACATAGAGCTCTGCACTGACAACACTCCAGGGGGCTCCACAACTGACCCAATGGGTAGCAGCTAGAGAAAAACTTTCCAACCACTGAGCACACAGTGTGTGCAGCTAACTTGAATCAACAAAAGCAAGCACTGGAAGAAGAATATAGCTAATACCAGTTATTTTGACTCAGAAAAAAACACCACCTCTCTAAAGATGTGGGCATCCTTCACACATATTAATAAAGTCATAGTATAAGCAGCCCAAAACTATGGCACTTGTTCTTTCTCCAAACCCCCCACCTCTTCTTAAGTAAAATGTTCACATCTACTACTGATTTGTGTGTCCTTGGGCAAGTCATTTAATCTGTCTTGACCTCACTTCACCCAGTTGTAAACCCAGGCAAATACCGCATATTTACTTCATGGGCATTTAAGTGTCTTGAAACCCTGGCGTGAAAGATGCTGTCATATAATGTCATATACTAAACCCACTAGAAATCACATTATTGGTGAAGGACAAGGAGTACTGTTGATCACAGAAAAGCCAAACAAAGCAGATTTAGTGACTTTATATCTAGTTACATGTACTGGAGTTTCTTTAAAGTTGAATGATCTACAGTTCAAGTGGAGTCCAAAATATCTTTCCAGTTTACTTCATATAATGTTAACCTCTGCTGTCCCTCCCCTGTTCCCCAGATTTTTAAATCATTAATCTTTGTGGCAAGTCAACTTTAAAGATAAATTCAAGGAAGATTTGGGGAAAGAATGACAACATAGATTACACATGATCAAGGGCTGAAACCCAATTCTGCCCAGCAAGAAAATCAAAATGAAATTACCTGCCACACCACAGATGACTCCCTCAGGCCCATTATAATAGCAATGAAAGAGTCTTAATCACAAATGTAAATAATTGCATCAGTGCTAAAGAGAAGCAACACCACCTGAGAAAACAGAAAGTAAAATAAATCAAAACGATATTTCAGCAAGTTTGTATCCTAAATATCTACAGTATTGGAAAATCAGATTATAAATGCTTTTTCTAAAGCCCTGAATGTTCCCTCCACTCCCTGACGTCTGTGGCTATCGTGTATTCTTAAAATCTCTAAAAGTTAGAACAGCAAGGTATTTAATTTCCTTTAGTAGAATAGACATTTTAATCAATTTTTTAAAGATTTATTTCATCTGTCCCTCCAACCTTTGCTCTCTGACAGCAAGAAGGAAACCAACCATGTAGTTCACCAGGTTCATGGGAACAACCAGCAAATGCTCCATCTACTGCATTTTGGGAACCTCTGCCACAGCATATTGTACTTGTACTGTACTCCCCAGTTTTGCTAACAAATGTCTATGTATTAATTCAAATAACTCAAATATATTTGTTACCAAGAGGTCTTTCTAGAAAACCATGAGAACTACTAAGATTATTAAACTGTGAGAGATTCTGACATCAACGGTATCCTTCACACCTGCTGACTGCTTTAAGTATTTCCTCAAAACCCTTACAATGCAACTTGGGACTCCTGCTGAGGCACTTTCTCTCCACACTGCCTAGCTGCGCTTTCAAGGTATAACAGTCTGGGAAGTGTAGATGTTTGATCCCAGGGTATTAAGGAGACAAGGTGGGTGAAGTAATACTTTTATTGGACCTACAAAAGTGAGTACAGTAAAATTATCTCAGCCACCTTGTCTCCCTGGGAAGCGCATATATACAGAAACAGAGATGGTCAATGAAGCCATTAGATCACACATATCTGAATAGCTCAGGAAAAGAAAGTCAGCAAGATATTGCAGCTTCAAAAAAAGCATATATCCCGCATCAGACATGAAGCAGACAAAACAAAAGCTGTGTGAACTCTTCAGAGTACTACCTTACTACTATAGCACCTGCCACACAACTCAATACCTCTGTAGCTGTGTTAATTACTGTAAAGCCAAAGCAAAAGCACGGCTAAGTGAGTAGGAAGATTTCCCCTTTGATTGACATCATACAGGAGTGCTTTGCCCTGGCTGTCCCAGCTGGCCAATTTAATTTAACGTGCTTTATTTTTTTTTAAATAGCATCAGTTGTTTATTTCTAGGAATAAAGGCGACATTATTGAAGTACTATCTAGGCCAGTACTTCTCCACCTATGGTTCAGTATCACTTCTCTCACAAGAAAACCATCCATCTGCCTTCAAGCACAGATGCTTGCTGCTTTGTAAATCAGGCAGGGTTTCCCTAAGCATTTCTGACAAACTGGAAAAAAAAGGAAAAACTACGCCCTATGTGGCTGTTTTAGGACTGGGTTTTTAGTTTTTTATCTTTCAAGCTCTTCACCTTGACTTGGTCTGATGCAAGTCCTCATTACAAAAAGCAGACTTTGTACTCCTTTGTAAATAGCGCTTGCCCTTCCACTATAGCTGATTCCTACCTCCATATCTACACCACACAGGCCCATGAAGAATGGTACCCTTAAATGCAGCCTGTGATAATTCCATCTTTTCTTATTCTCCTCACATGATGAGTTTCTTGAAGGAAATGGCAGACCATTGACAGACTGCTTTAGTTTTTCTGTGACTAGTGCTTTGGTCTGTATCATGGTCATGGAAGTCAACTATTCAGCCCAACTCCAGCAGTAAACACTTCATCCACACCTACATCTTGATCTCAGATTGAAAGAACAAAGTGCTGTCTCAAACTCAAACCATTTACTAAAAGCCCCAAGGACAGAATTTTGTGTAAAAACATTCAGCTCCACTGGTATAAGGGAAGCAGACTCACCTTTATGAAAGATAAAGTACTTCCACCATTTTCCTGAGGCTAGGGTGAGAGGCCTGTCATTTCCTACAACCACCTAACCTCAGGAAAATTCCCACTAGCAACCACACACCATACCACAGAAATACTAATCCTGGAACTTTTCCCTGCAACAGACCCTGTTGCCAAATCTGTCCACATATTTACTCTGGAGACATCATCACTAGGCCTAACCATGGCATTTAGATGATCAGGGACTCATACTGCTGTACCTCTACCAATGTGATATATATGCTATCATGTGCCAGCAATGTCCCTCTGCTATGTATATTGGACCGAGTGGACAATCACTTTCCCAAAGAATGAATGGACACAAATCAGACATTAGGACCCTGAATACACGTAAACCTATCAGTGAGCCTTTCAGCGGAGCAGGCCATAGCATCCAAGACCTGAAAGCCTGAATTCTAAAACAAAGAGACATTAACAAAAGATTTCAAAGGGAGACATTTGAATTGGTGTTTATTCTTAAGCTCAGCCCTTTACATCTTAGTCTCAATCAAGGTAGCAATTACCTTATACATTACAAGGACAGTGTCCTCATCTTTGATATTTGTAGTGACCTCAGGCAACTCACTTAACTTAATAGACACTTTCAGTAAGTCATTTTCTTCCCCCTTTTTCCACCTGCCTACTTCTATCCTACGTAGCTGATTCGTCAGTTTTCATTTCATTTTCTTCTATCTTTCTGTTAAATTCTCCTTGTGCCAGTTTACTCGTATCAGAATTTCCAGATCTGAAGAAGGGGATCTATCCTATGACAGCTCATAATCTAATAATTCATTCTGCTAGTCTGTAAGGTGCTACAGGACCTCTTTTTTGTTTCACTCTAGTGTAGACCTAGCCCCAGTGAACACTCTTCTGGCCCAAGCCCCACCAGACATTACAGATTGTTTTGAAGTGTGACAAAAACAAAGGCATCATTTTATAGACATCCAGAGCGGGGAAAGGGTTGTGGGTGATGAAAAACAAAATATTGATTTTCAGGCAAAAAGAATCTATTTAAATTTTCCAACAAAAGTTAAAAAAAAAACAAAAAAAAAACATGGACATCTGGCGAAAGCAGACACTTTCAATGAACTTTATTTTAGCCCTAAACGCAATGCTTCTATCAGCAAAAATTTAGATAGGAAGTTTTTGGCCAGCCTTCCCAGATGCTCCTTCCTCTGGGACCAGCCAATGATTCAGGAACTCTGAGCCACTTTTACCTGTCCCCAGCATAGTCAGCCCAATTAGAACTACCATTGTGTGGGTCTGGAAGGAAAAGACAGGATCTCTGCACCATGTGCCTCTCTTTTTAGCACATCAGAACAGAACCAATCAGAAATTCGCACCATTAAGATGTCTAATAAATACAAACAAAAATGGATTTTAATCCTTTTTCACAGTTCTACTCCGATGCCTTGGGTACACTACCCCTCCGTTTCAGAAGGGGCATGTAAATGACAGGGATCAGAACAGTTTAATGAGGCACTGATAGCAGTATTCAGCACTTCATTAGCATAATGGCATCCAGTCATGCTTCAAAAGTGCTACTTTTGTAATGCAAACTGGCCGTATAGACTCAGGTGCTTCAGAATAAACCCCAGACTTAGAAATTCCCTTATTCCCAATTCGTTTTGGCAATAAGGGGATTTTGAAATCCAGGGTTTACTTTGAAGTGCCCATGCCTACAAGGCCAGTTTGCGTTTGGAAAGCAGCACTGTCGAAGCACGACTGGTCGCCATTATGCCAATGAGGCGCTGAATATTCCTATCAGAGCCTCATTAAACAGTTCCAATCCCTGTCATTTACATGCCCTTTCCAAAAGGGAGGGGTAGTGTAGCCACAGCCCAAGTCTGCCAAATTTGTTTCTAAAATATTTCTTGTGACATGCTGTAATATAGTTGCCCAGAATCACCTCACTCCAGTATTTAGACTAATAGTAAGTATTGAGAGTCTGGAGTAGACGTAGGAACTCACCAGAAATATAGTAATACTGAGAATTTAGTTTGACTGATCTTAATGGAAAATGCACAGGCCAGCTGGAGATGGAGAACTCCAGCTCTGCCTTAAAATTCACCCATCACAGCTGTCCATCATCAGAGCTCATTTGGTAATCATAAGAAGGTAAACTTACACACATTAACTCTTTCTTGGCTGTCACATATACACCACTCATTGTAACGGCACTATTCTTGGCTCCTTGGAAAAAAATTCTGTCTGCTTTTGATCCAGATTGTAGTGTGCGCCATTGTTGAAAAATGCTCACACAATATTATCAGCCTAGTTACTGAAGTAAAGGTCATTTCTGTTTAACAGTGATAAAACGAAAGCTGGCTTTTTCAAGCACAAATTAGGGGAAATAAAGAAACAAATATAGTAATCTTATTCTTAAAGAGAGTCAGGAAAACAAGAGACATTTATAACAGCGTAATTTATAGATCACATTTCCTTGCTTTTCTCCAAGGGAACTGGTATAATAGTCACAAACAGATTTACTGTCCAACCATCTTATTTAAATTTTAAATTGTGATCTCACCCGGCATGTTCTGGAAAAAATAATGTCTGGTTATCCTATCTGTTGTCTCCACACACACACACACACACACACACACACACACACACACACACACACACACACACACACACACACACACACACACACACACACACACACACACACACACACAAAGCTGTAATCAATTTGTTTTATTGTTTGTCTCTCTCACTAAAATCTGAGAAACATGAAGCCCTTCATGTAGCCCCAAGCAACTCACTTTTGTATTTCTAATTAATCCCTTTTCCCCATTACAATCCTCAGAGTTCTGAGTCACACATCTCCAGCTGAAAATGACTGGCTGGAACTTATCATCAGTCAAGTCACAAGAGCTGAGTAAAATGCCATTTTAGTTTAACCAGCCTCATAACTGGAAAACAAAAACTTTGTCTCCTGAATACCAACGTGTAAACTAGAGAGATTGATCACTCAGTCTCACATTGCTCAAAAGCAACACCTCTGGTTCTATGTGTGGTGTTTGGTTCCAGGAAGTCTAGTTCTCCTTGGTCGGAAGAATTATAGCTGTCACGTAGAACATTGAAAGGGCAGGGATTTCAGGGGAGAATTTTCATCAGCATAAGGGAGTTGAGCACCCATCTCCAACTGAGAGGGGCCTGGCCTTTCTGACATAGTGGAGGTTTTTGATAATATATTTATGAAGCCCATGTGTGCTTCAGTTTCCCCCTGTACTTTGCATTGCTACCTAGTGGGAATAAAAAGGTTAATTCTGCTTCTGGAATAGGGCAGGGGAGATGAGGAGCCTGTGTCACCTTGCTGTCCAAATGGAATGAAAGGTCTTAAGAACCAGTTGAAACTGACCCTAATCAAGAGAGGATCAGAGAGACAATGAGACCTCCCAACTGAACAATCAATGCTTAACAGTAGGATGCGCACACACGGGAAATGTGAGCTCAACTGGAGAGGAGAGTGAACACATGTCTGGTGGGGAGAATAAGGGCTGCCCTTTGGATGGGCTAAGCATCTCTCATCAGAGTTTAAGGACCACAAATGGAGCACATAATAGTTTGGCTGGCTGGCTACACTAGTTTGACAAAAGCAGTCATTCAGCAGTTTAAAGATTAACAAAATAATTTATTAGGTGATGAGCTTTCTGGGGCCAAAATGGACTCTGAGTTAACCTTGCCTCTCTTTGCTATCTTAAGAACTTTCTGCTTTTTTGCACCAGGTGACTAATAAATTGCTAACTCATTTTGGAAGTGCTGCCAGCTGTCATGGCATTCTCATGGTGCCCTGAAGAGATACATTACAAGCATTTCTGGGGAGTCTGGCTCAACTAGATTCACAGCAGGGAGCAAGATATCAATCATTGCTGCCAGAAGGCTCAATGTTGAAGGTGGCAGTCCTGCCTCTGGCGAATTGCATGCATCTTTGGGGGCCTGGTCCACAGAAAAGGCTCTTCTCAAGGAGCTTGTTAAAAGGTGAGGCATAGATCAGAGTGGCCAGAAATCAAAGTCCACTGTCTCCACTGGATCCCCCTTGTCCACATGCTGGTTGAACCCCTCAAAAAATTCTAGTAGACTGGTGAGTCATGATTCCCCTTTATAGAAACCATGTTGACTTTTACCCATCAAATCATTTTCATCTGTGTATCTGACAATTCTCTTCTTTACTGTAATTTCAATATGCCCAGTACTGAATTTAGACTTAGTAGCCTATAACTGCCAGGGTCACCTCTGAGCCCTTTTTAAAAATTGGTGTCATATCATCTCTTCTCCAGTTACATAGTTCAGAAGATGATTTAAAAGGATAGATTACAAACCACAAGTAGTAGTTTTGCAATTTCATATTTAAGTTCTTTCAGAATTTTGGGTGAATGCCATCTGGTCCTGGTGAACTATTACTTTTCAGTTTATCACTTTGTTCCAGGACTTCACCTTATGACATCTCAATCTGGGACAGTTCCTCAGATTCATCATCTGAAAAGAATGGCCCAGGCTTGGGAATCTCTGTCACGTCCTCAACCATGAAGACTGAAGAAAAGAATTCATTTAGTTTCTCTGCAATGACCTTACCATCTTTGCGTGCTCCTTTAGAATCTCGATCAACCCCACTGGGTTTTCAGCAGGCTTCCTGCTTCTGATGAACTTTTAAAAATAATTATTTTTTGAGCTTTTGGCTAGCTGCTCTTCAAATTCCTTTTTGACCTTCCTAATTACATGTTTCAGTTCACTTGCCAGATTTTATGCTCCTTTCTATTTTTCTCACTAAGATTTAACTTACATTGTTTTAAATTTTGTCTTTTTATCTCCCACTGCTTCTTTTACTTGATTGTTAATCTACAGTGGCTCCTTTTTTATTCATTTTTTTTTATTTTAATTTGCCAGACCCAGGGTACATGGGACTCAGCAGAAGGTGAGCTGCCATGTCCCCACTCCTGCCTCCAGGCCCATGGTCTGGCTGGCACAGTCCCATGCCTGCTGATTCCCGGGCTGTGATTGTCTCAGTGCTCCTCTGGGATGTCTGTGCCCCTGCTGGACAGCGCCCACTGTCTGAGCTACCTATGGCCGTGCTCAGATCACATCACCAGTATCCAAAGCAAGACCTTTGGTGTCAGCTCAGGGCAGGGGTCAGCAACCTGTGGCTCTGAAGCCACATGCAGCTCTTTAAGGAGCCATTTGTGACTCCAAGCACTGCCACTGTTGACTCCTCTTGCAGCTTTGGAGGCTGCCGCCACTTAAAAAAAAATTAAACTTAGTTGCCCGTCGTTGAAACTGAATTTCGTTTGTTTTTTTTTTTTAGTTAAGTGGTGACAGCCTCTGGAGCCACTGAGCAGTCAGCTGTACCAGGGAGCCCTGGAGAAAAAAGCTGGCAGGGCAAGGAGCCCCAGAAGAGAAAGTCAGCAGTGCAGAGAGCTGCCTGCACTGCACGTGGGGGAAATGAGGAGGAGAGCTGGGAAAAGGGATGGCCAAGCCTGCCTCTGCCAGATCTGCACTGCTGCACCAAGGAGGAGGAGAAGGCAGTGGGGGTGGGGAGGCAGTGGCCACAGAGGAGCTGTGTGCACTGAGGCAAGTTAATCCTGGGGGTTGGGACTGACAGGGGTTAAGTCTGGAAATGGGGAGGCAGGTTTGCCAGATAGAGGGGTGGGTTTCCGGGATGAGGGAGTAAAGCCCAAGGATGGGGCGGATTTGGAGGCTAAGGCAGGTAAAGCCTGAGGATGGGGGTAACAACTTTCTAACTGGTACAAATCTGTGTGTGTGCTGTCCTTAAAATAAGGTGACAAAAGGTACGGTTTGACATTATTTATTAAGGACTGTCTCATATTCACACGTATTGCGGCTCTTGAAGTATTGATTTTACAACTGAATTTGAAAAAAAAATGGCTGTTCTCGCTATTTCAGTTGCAGACCCCAACTCAGGAACTGGGGGTGGGCATCATACACAGAGTCTCCTGTGATGACAACCCTCGTAACTTCTCTTTACAGCAGGACCAGCTGTGAGCATGGCATGTCCCTCACCTCCCACGCCATCCACCACATGCATGGAATCCTTAAGAAGGAAGCACACCTGGGATGACCTGCTCCAGAAGCAGGTGGCCTGCCTGCAGACCATCATGGAGGACCTGGAGGAGGAGTGGGCAGAGCACTGAGGGGACTAGGGCCACCACCAGGTTGCCTGGGACGACATGATGTGCAAGGAGGACACCATGGTTATGGCAATGTAGCACCTGGTGTACTGCCTGCAGCAGGCCACTGGCCACATCTCCACCCTGCCCCCCGGCCTTCCCCTTCCAGCCTCCACAGGAGCCACTGGGGCCCCAGAATATGGGGTGATGGGGCCCTCTGGGCAGCCGCAGCCTCACTATCACCTGGAGACAGGCAGGACTCACAGCCCTATCCCTGAGCCTTCCCTCCCCTCTCCTGTTGCATGTCCTCCCCAGTAAATGCTCTGTTTTGTTTCATCAGAGAATGCTCTTTATTGTTTGTTCTGCAGTGGGGTAGGGAGGAAAAAGAGGATGGGGGAGAAAGGGGTGGGAGATGAAAGGCAGACTTGGGAAAGCAGGGGCTACTTGTGGAGAAGCAAAGGGGGGAATTTCAGAAAACTGTCCTTCAATGTCTCTCTGATGAGCACAGTTCCTTGATGAGCTCTGCTTATGGCACTGGTCTCCAGCTACTTATAGACCCTGACCAGATGTTCTGCCACCCCACACTGGCAGGAAAGCCTCCCCCTTACTCTTACACAAGTTGTGGATCATGCAACAGGCTGCTACCACAAACAGGATGTTGTACTCTTTCAAAATAGGTGCTACTCCTCATGCAATGAGGTTTACCTATTTTGAAATAAACCAACCACCATTTCAAGATTGTTTCAAAATAGTGGTTGCATTGTGCAGACGCTAGGATAGTTATTTCTAAATATATTTATTATTTATTTATTTTGAAATAAATTTGCTATGTAGACCTGCCCCATGAGATGTTATATTTGTATGTTATATTTACTCTGTTAACACTGTTGTAAAGAAGATTTCATTCTAGCTCTAGCTTTTTTGCCATAAAATTTGTTCTTGTACTGCTCTCAGTTATATTTGTATGTGCTTACACTTTATTCAGAGAATAAATGTAAAAGTTCTAGTGCCTTCAACTTCAGCAGTCCATGCTTTCATTTAGCCTGCCTTTAATTTACGATCTGGTTGTCAGAATATGATTACTACATTATGAAACTGATTTTTCTACTGCCATTTTGCCTGACCTGTCTGGGAGATGAGATGTAAATTAAGACTTAATGTAACAAAGGCTGCTTTTGCACTGATCAGAGTTAACTTTTTTCTGCAGCAAGAGATTTTATTAACTCTGATTTATTGTTATTTTAGCTCATTACTTGAGTTAAAGTAGTGTGGAAACTTTTCCTGGTTTTATTAAACATTCATACCAAAGAACTAATTCTCAAGAATTAGTAACATGACAAGGTGACAAATGTTTCAATCCCTGTAAAATGTCAGCTGCTGTGTATAAATAACTATAACTACGTCTAAGTGCAAAAAACAGACTTCTACACATTTATCTACAGTATACCAATTTGCAGAGCATTCACTTTCAAAAAACAAATTTATTCAATTATATTCTACATCACATGAAAAACAGACACACAAGACTTGTCTAATGTCAAAAGACATACTACTTTAATTACTCCAGTACAATTAAAGCAGTACAATGTGGTACACTTACTTCAGTTAAACCCTTGTATGAGAGGTGGAACATAGGTCATCTACAAGTCTTCTCCACTTCACTCTGTCTCAGGAGAAAACTTCAAGCTGACTCCAGGAATTCCTCAGTCGTTGTCTTTCAGTCTCAGTTGACCTTTACCATGTTGTCTGAGGTCTTCCTCTTTTGCATCTTCTTTGCAGGTTCCATGTGACAGCTTGAAGGACTATGTTGGATGATGGCTTTCTGAGAGTGTGGCCTAGCCACCCCCACTTTCTTCTCTTGGTTTGAATGTCAAGTATTTTTTGTCCTGATCTGTTCCAAAGCTCCTCGTCTGTGACCAAGTCATACCATTTGATGTTAATGATATACCTCAGGCATCTGTTTATGAATGTCTATAATTTGTGATTTGAAGTCTCACATCCATACAAGAGCACAATCTTCACATTTGTGTTGAAGATTTGCACTTTCATCTTGGCAGATATTATTTGTGATCTCCATATACGACAGAGAGTCTTGAACGTAGCTGTTGCTTTCTCTATTCTGGCATTGATATCCTGATTTATTCCTTTATCTCTGCCCATAATACTTCCTGGCTGTGTCTACACTTGCCCCCAACTTTGAAGGAGGCATGTTAATCAGGGCAATGGGAGATTACTAATGAAGTGCTGTGGTGAATACATGCATGCCAACACTTCAAAGTTTGAAGCTTTGAAGTTGCCGCGAGGGAGAATTAGCCTAATGAAGTGCTGTATATTCACCGCAGCACTTCATTAGTAATCTCCCATCGCCCTGATTAACATGCCCCCTTTGAAGCTGGCGGCAAGTGTAGACAAGCTCCCCAAGTAGCTGAACTGCTCCAGATCGTCCAGGTCATCCTCTTCCCATGTGATGGTGTTATTGTTGAACTGTGGTACAGTACCCCATATGTTAGTTATATCAATTTAAGTGAGCCTTTATACCAGTATAGCTTATTTCTCTTCCTATAAGGGGTACGCATAAATTACATGCTATAAATCATCTTTATATGGGTATACCTGAACCCTCCCTATGTGCTGCTTTAACACACACACACACGGCTTGTGCTGCTAACTATTAAATGGTCAAAAAACTTACTCAGAACTAAGGTTGTCCAGTGATAACTTGTACCATTCCAGAATGTCAAGTACAGCAAAACTCAAACTTCCGGAAGGAAAAAAAAACAGGAAATACAACATTAAGGTAAACAGCCCTTAACTCTGCTCTCTTTGGCACTGCCCTATAACACCCATACTCTCACGCTCGCCTTTTCTCTGTAATGTACTGACACTACCTTTATTAAACATATACTCTCAACCCTTCCTCCTGAGTAGGGCACCACATTGGCAAGAAGGGTAAGAAATGGTTGTTATTTTTATTTATTGGAGACTCTACTTACTAAAGCCATGAACATAATAATTCCCTGTACATCCTGGGATTTTTTTCTATTGCATGAGTCTCTTTTGCTATCTGACCAAGCCATTCTATGCCTAATATTCATAACGTCATGAGATTTCTTGACTAAATTTTTCTATCACCTGCGAGATAAATTTTTTTCTGATACTATTAGTCCCAATTTGATCATGTTTCTGAGAAAGCTTTGTAAAATTCCATAAACATACTAATAAATAATGCAGACTGAGCAACAGTTGAACAGTTTTCTCCTTTTATAGAAAAAAATTATGCCATCTTGGTGCCGTGCACCTACAGAGAAATCTGTGAACGCATATACATTTTATTTTGTATCCTGTTTTTCTGATGTCTTAAAAGGGAGAAAATATTTGATTTTCACATATTTGTTTATTTGAGCACTCAGTATATTCATAGAAAGTTTGGGCCTTATTTTTAAAATGACGGTTGTTTATAATTAAGTCAGTTTTTCTGTTGATTCTGTTATAAGAATATTTTTCTCTGTAGTGGTTCTTGCCAGACCATTTCATAGTGCACCAAGAATTTATGTATGGAATTTCCCAACAGGCAGCAGGTGAGTTCCTTGAAATGGTGACCATTCTTGTTTCTAACCATTAATGGTATAACACTCAGTAAAGAAAACTGAGAGGGAAAATAGCTGTCTTTCTAAATGGAAATGAATTGCATTCAAATATCATAGGGCTTCATTTACATCTTATTTACATCACTGTAAATTAGGCATAAATGCAGCAGCTTCAGTAATCACACCAATCCCCATCATAAGGAAGATCAGAATCTGCTGTTTATTATGCAACTAGTGCCCTCTTGAGGTTTACCAATGATAATGCTCTCAATTGAGATATACCCACACATCAAGCGTTGCAATGTTTGGGTTTGCATTTTGAAAAAGGTCTGCATCCCTATTTTCCTCTCTCGTTTCTGCAGGGTTCCATTCCTGAAACAATGTACTTTATACATCATGAAGCAGACTTTCATGGCACTACGTACAGCAAGTAAAATTAAGCAATTTTATTGTCTTTGCAAGATTAGATCCAAGTCTGCATGCTTCAAACATCCTATTTTGCTAACCTGCGTGTGTGGAGGTATAGTATCTTGCCAACATAACATGTCAGAGGGTGTCTAAAAATAACAAAGTAGGAATCTGAGAAAATAAGAACACCTGATTAATTTTACTCGGGTCTCTTATTCCAGCTTACTTCCAGTTCTACCTAAAGAGAAATCATGTGGGCCATAAAGGAAAATAGTCAAGAGTCATATGCTGAGGTATTTTTCCCTAATCAATAGTTACACCATAGCCTACCAAAAATTGTATCCATAGTCTATTTACCAATACCTTTTAAGTTATTTAATTACTGTATATTTCATTCCCCTACAGTGTTGATACTTTACTGACATATTTATAGGACTTTTCACTTGCTGGTGCTCATTCTATAAACTGAGACTACAGCTGAGACTGCCTTACACTCTCTGATCCCCAAAGACTTCACTTCATAGTGACAATGTGCATGGAAGACTCAGGCACTAGACAATAAAGCACTGGAAGCACAGGTTTTTCAATTAGCTGGGCAGCAATTACACTGAGCTGGAGATGAAGATTACCTTCCAATGGGAGATAGGCACTCAGCTCCTTTCTGTGCCTTTGAAAATCTTCCCCTTCTCTTCATTGAAGAGGCAGAGTGTATTTCTTTAAAAAAGTCTTCACACAAAGTCACAGATTTGAAATGGGACTGGAGAACACTCAGCAGCACCCTGAGTAGGCCTTCCGCACCTCACGATTAAGCTCAGAGTGTTATCTTCAAAACCAATCTGACTCTGGGCACCCCAACAAAGGCCTGCCTATAATCATAATGTATCTGGTTTTGGCTGGTGAAAGTTCTCAGACTGTGGGTTGAGATCCCAAAGTGGGTCACAACCCCATTTTAATGAGGTTAGTAGGACTGGCTTAGACTTGCTGGGACCTAAAGCCAAAGCCTGAACTCCACTGCCTGGGACTAAAGCCCAAACCCCAGTGCCTCGAGTCAAAGCCCAACCCTGTTGGTCTTAGCCCTGGGTGGTGGGGCTCCAGTTACAGGCACCCTGCCTGGAGCTGAAGCCTTTGGCCCCTCCCCAGGTCAAGGCACTACGGCTCAGACTACGGTCCCTCCTCTGGGGTCATGTAGTAATTTTTGTTAGCAGAGGGGGTCTTGGAGAAATGAAGTTTGAGAACCCCCATGAGGAATTGGTTTTACCCAGGGGGTTCCTGTACAACCTGTGATGAACTCCCCAGAATAAACTATCTCTCAACTATGGGGAGAGCATGGATTTAGCCTTCTGCTCAAAGGATTGACATTCAGCCAGTAGTTCTTTGAAAACAAAAATAATCCTTTAACACAATATTTTCTACTGCCGTAAATCTAAAACACAACAACTTTATGAAAACACAGCAGACCTAAACCCATATTAATGGAATAAATCACACATTTTCTTTTAAATAAAAGATACAATTCTGCTTGAATAGATGCACATTAAAGTTCTCCAAAATTGCAATATCCTACAGCTGGAAAACAGCTTTAGATGGCTACAATCTATATGTGATGTCCTGTCACATACATAGGATGCAGACACCAAGTTCTTAATGATTAAAAACTATACATATAACAACAAAACATGCATACAAAATCATCCAGGTTTATCTCACACATAAACATGCATACATTCTAGTTATTCCTTATGCGAGAGTCACTATACTTACTTCTCTGCAGCCTTTGTCCCTCAGATCTATCAAAGGTTTTCTGCTTCATCTGTCACTGCTGCACCTGCTTTTAGCTTCATTCGTCTTTCTTCAGTAACTTCAGCTTCAGATAATTCTCTTAATATTTACACGTTCTGACATCTTCCCCTCATTCAGAGTCAAGCCTCTCAGCTCCCAGCCTTATATGTAGATTTTAGCCTGTTCTGACTGGTTATTTTTACAATCATAAGCATTCCCAGCAATCAGTTTCAAGTCCTCTGACAGTCAAAGCCAGACCTGATTGAAAACCTGTGTGTTAGAAGCCAGACTTGCCTGAAGGCCCCTGATATGCTTAACTGATCTCTTTCTTCAGGTTTTGGAATGACCTTTGTCTCACCTCAGCCTGCTATTGATCAAATTTCTTCCAGACCTCCATTTTGGATTTATCTAATGGTGACCACTTGCAACTGTAAGCTTGTTATCACTAACTGTAATCACCCAATAGTATCCGTATTGATTATTTAACCCTAACTAATAAACAGTATCAGAGGGTTAGCCGTGTTAGTCTGGATCTGCAAAAGCAACGAGGGGTCCTGTGGCACCTTATAGACTAACAGAAATGTATGAGCATAAACATCTGACGAAGTGGGTCTTTGCCCACGAAAGCTTACGCTCACACATTTCTGTTAGTCTATAAGGTGCCACAAGACCCTTCATTGATTTAACTAATAAACAGCTGTCCATATCTAATACTGCAACTCCCTCATTCATTGTCACTACTCTTTTTTTTACTTTAAACAACTTTGAGTTCAGCGTCTCCCTGCCTCAGCTAGAGGTAGCAGCATTCTGCCATCAGTGCTATAATTCAGTGGTGAAAGCAGCTGAAAAATCTCCTGTATCAAGAAGGTGACCATCCGTCCCATATTGGGCAGGACAGTCCCCTATTCCGGGCACCAAAAAGGCGTCCCTACTTAGTTTTTAAAAGGGGCTAACCATCCCGTATTTGGCCCCCTGCCGGCTGACTTTTTCCCTCACCAGCTGCTGGCCAGAGAGCGTGCACTGTATGAGAGTCTGTGCTCTCCAGCCACAGGAAGAGGAAGCCAGAAAGGCTGGAGCTCCTTCTCACCTCCTTGAGGCTCAGGGAAGCCGGGGGACCTCCAGCAGCTGCCACCTCCTTGCCGCCTCCCTGAGGCTGGGGGCAGCACGGGCGCCACCGCTGCCTCCTTCCCAGCTCCATGAGGCGTGGGGAGCAGGGAGTTCGCCCGTGTGACTGCCACCCCGTTCCCAGCTCCCCGCACCTCGGGGGAGCTCGGAACAGCACAGGCACCTCTGCTGATTCCCTTTTGGCTCCCCGAGGCATGGGGCAGCCAGGGAGGTAGCCCAGGGCAGCCGCAGCCGGGAAGGCCCCACCGTCATATTTCCCTGTCCTGTATGTAGGATAGGGAGCTAAGGTCAGCCTACGTATCCAGAGAATCTGAGTGAGTCTATTTCTGAGAGCTTTTCCACTGACTTCAGCGGGATTTGGATCAAGCCTACAGTTGTGCTGTATGGCAGTTATCCTATGCAAGGGCACCTCTACTTGCTAATGAAATATCTTTGCAAAAAAAGGAATTGAAAGTAGTAGATGAGCTGATGAGACTTTGAAAACCTTGAGATTATCTCCTCAGAACTACTGGAGTAACTAAATGTATATCTGCATCTATGTTAGTCATTCCTGTCAGAGGTAGCTGAGTTAGTCTGTATCTTCAAGAACAACAAGAAGTCCTGTGGCACCTTATAGACTAACAGATATTTTGGAGCATAAGCTTTCGTGGGCAAAGACCCACTTCATCAATCATTCCTGTGTACGGGAAACCTCTTTGCCCCACCCCCATCCTGCCTTCACCCTCAGGCCAGTGAGGATCAAAAGCATACTGAGTGTGTCTTCAGCTGCACAGCTAACCAGAGACCTTTAGCTTTAATCCTCCTGCCATCCTCCTAGAAAGACCTTTTACCCAGGTTTGGAGGCACAGTCAGCCCAGGCTAGTTTACTAGACTGGGGTGTCAGGGAGAAAATCCAAACTCTGCTTTAATTCAGTCTGGATCCAGCCCACTTTTCAATGAGGATGCAAACCTATATCACTTGAGTGCTGAGAGCTCCTCAGTGTCTTTCCCCCAAAAGATATACAAGTTCTCTGGCAATATTAGTATTGCCAACTCTGATGATGTTATCACAGTCACCAGGATTTCAGAGGGGTTTGGGCCCTGTTTCATGACTATGAAAAGCTTCAGCTCCTTTGTGAAGTTCAGTCCTGGCACAGGCTGACAAAGCCTCTCCCCTCCACTTGCCATTCTAAAATGAACAAGATGGCGCCTGTGCTCTTCCCCTGCAGCACCCAACATGGGAAGCGGCTGAAGAGGGCAAAGAGCCTCTGAAACCACCCCGTCAGCATGGAGAAGAGGAAACAAAGAGGGAAGTACTGCAGCCCCCAAGCCCAGGCCTGGGCAGAGGAGCATCCTAGAAGGAACAGAGGGTAAGGTGAGGAGTGGGAGGCCTAAACTGATGGTGGAGACTGAGAAGTGCTGCAGAGCTCAAAGGAGAGAAGCTCAGAAGGCAGCAGGAGGAAAAACATAAATTACAATAAAAAAATGAGCTATCTAGATAATGATGTTTTCATTAAAAAACAAAAATCATGTCTTGTAATTGTAATTGTATATATTATGTAGTTGTCAAATTCATATAAAGAAAAAATTACATTATGTTAAAGTACTTTGAATGTGACTGAATAGATTTAAGAAATAATTAGGAATTACAATTGTAACTACAGACCTGAAATATAGAAAAACTTAAAATCTGTTTGATCTTTAAACAGTATTCTTGCATGTAAAATATTTCCAGCTTACCTTTACTTAAAAATAAATGGAAATTCTGATACATAGAACGAGTGCTTTGGGTTCCACAGATGGTTATTTTCCAGATTCTTTTCATAGCCCTTATGTGATATATTTCTAAGCATGTGTGACCTGGGTTTTTCCATTATATTTAAAATGTTACCATATCATAGAGCTCTCCACATGTACTTAAATTAACAAATGTACAAAAACTTGAGTAGTCAGTTGAAAGCGGTTCTCTCGCTGCAGGAATCTCCTCATGACCAGGCATATCATAGCATCTCTCTCCCCAGGAGTCCCCTGGACAACAATTACTTCATTGCTGTAGAGTTCCTTCTTTGCATAACTTGGTCTCCTGACTAATTTACAATTTATTCTTCCTCTTCCAAAGGAACAGAAAGCACAATATACAATAGCCATATGTCCCCACAGAGGATCTTTGGCCCCAACTCCAAGCTCATGCCATTTTATCAATAGCTGATATGGGAACCTAGGCCCTCCTACTACACTGGGTCTAAGTCCAGAACCCTGCAGCCAACACAGGACTGCTCCTTAATATTTTTCATATCCAATCTCTCTCAGGAACTTCTTTCCCAGAGCTTCTCTATGTCAACCCTTGTTTTAGAGCTGGAATCCCATTCCTCCAGTTCCTACCTCATCACTTTTTTGTTCCCAGAACATGACTATAAACTGTCCTCCTATAACCCCTTTCTAGGCCAAACTTCCTATCTTTATACTTATTGACCTGCTCCTGCCAATCTGAATGGCTAGTTAAGCCTGGCTGTCTTCCCACGTGCATCTAGGTAACACAACTGGGCTCTCAAGCCCATGTTAACCATTTCAGGAGCTATGTGGTAGACACACTTCATCATACATCCCCTTTTCCCACCAGCATGGATACCTCCATTTCATTCCCTCTCCATGTTTGAAAGAATACTTTTTGAGGGGAGTGTCCATCCTGTTAATGAGATATCATTAACACAAGCATTACAGTTATCTGACAATGAGTGGCTTGCTACTTAGCATGAGCCCAGATACAACAGATGTAAGCATTTTGTATGTTTTCCATTCTAATTCTCCTTAAATATGTTTGTCTCTCCGGCATAGATTGAGTCTCCATTACAGCAGCCAGAGAGGCATGTATGTATTAACAGTTGACTTTGCAACCTGAAATTACCACACAATCTTGCCAGAAAGGTAGAAAGGATTTAAAAAGTCAGAAGAGACAAAAAACTGGGGTTTGAGAATGTGGTATAGGTCCTGTGATTTGTTAGGATCTGACTTAATGATTCCCAACCTTGATACCAAAATCATCAGGAAAAAAGTTCCTAACTGTCAGGGTGGTCAAACAGTGGAATAAATTGCCAAGGGAGGTTGTGGAATCTCCATCGCAGGAGATATTTAAGAACAGGTTAGATAAGTGTCTATCAGGGATGGTTTAGACAATACTTGGTCCTGCCATTGGGGCAGGGGGCTGGACTCGATGGCCTCTCGAGGTCCCTTCCAGTCCTAGGATTCTATGAATATAGCAATTGACGGAAAGAATCCTGAAGCAGCTCATCACAAAGTAGTATGAGATACACCCCCAGACACATACAAACAGGTGCAAAACCAGTGAGGACAAAGTAAAGTAGGTGGGGCTTTGCTGTAAGAATACTCGCACACAAATGCCAGTCATGCAGGTTAACTGTGCACTGTAGACGTAGCCTTGATGCCAGTGCTTCATCTTAACAGGAGATGAAGGATGAAGGTGATGAATACAGTTAAAAGCCATTCAGCTGCTCCCAAGCAAAAGGGAAGAAAGTAGAGGGGAGTATGTGTGCAGAAAATGCACTTTTAATACAAGCTTTCCATGACTGCCCATTTTATCATTTGATTGGATACCAGAGAGTATTTGGCTTGACTTAAATTGTGTTTATTATTGTGAGTAAAAAGCAGAAAATGGGACTGAAGTAGGGTTTTGTGGTGTGCATAATATATAAGATAACAAATGTGTTTCATTCTGTGCCAACAATATTAGCTTCAAAATGCAACATTAGCTGAATTCTTATTGCCCTAAGGAATAATGAACAGGCTATAGTCTGCAAAACATCCTTTACTATGCAATTTCTCCTCCTAGCAACTGAAAACTGTGAGGCTAGTCTGAGTTCCAGGTTAATACGGTTTTGAACACTCCTGTTGTTTGATGCTAACGACCATTGTCATGTATGAAAAGACAGAACACTCGCTCACTCTCCTTTTCTCCTCCCCGGAGAGGATGGAACTAAGCTTGGAACCTGAATTTAGATTCTCCCTACACACACACACACACCTTACAGTTGTGCTGACACAAGCATGATGGGTTAGCTTGGATTATTTTTTAAATATTGCACATAGCTATTGAAAAATGGGAACATCTTTAAAATGGGTCACATTTTTATCCTGACTAGGCTGATTGTATTGCTTGGAATTGTGAGTTCCTGTGGGATTAAAGTAATCACTCCACATGGCCTTCTGACTGCCCAAAGGGTGGATTTCCAGAAGGGTCTAGCCTTCCCTACCTTCCTTAGCTTTCCCATTCACTTTTCCTTTGGACAAACAGAATTGAATTCACCCACTGTGTTCCCACACAGGTAAGCTTGCTCCTGCACCAAAATAGCATTAAGAGTTATTCAGTATTCTTTTAGCTTTGTGTTATGCAGGAAGAAATGTTTTGATCACCTATCAACCTGTCATCTGTTTTCTGGAAAGGGTTCAATGTGAGCCCTTTTATGAATTTGCCTTATTTCATCCCAGAGCTATTTTACAGCTGTTAAATATCAACAGTGCTACATACCCCTTAAGCAGGCTACATCATTAGCCAGGTATGACAGCCTGGTGCACGAGAATAGCTTGCAGTTAACAATTCCTGAAAACCTTCCACATGCTTCAATTAACCTTTCACTCTCTTCCATATATGGCTCCAATGCTGATGCACACAGCAGATGAAGTTCACTCTCAGTAGGGTGGCATACTCATAAGGTCATGAACAGTAGATACTTAAAATGGTCACATTAAATGAGAACTGATTTTGAACTCATTAGTGCACACACAGAGGGAAAAGCAGGCTACATGCTACCCCATGCTGAGGCAGGTAAGGGAGCTACATCCCTGCCCCCCAACTGGCGCCCCTTTGTGTCCCTGCCCACAAGTCAGAGGAAGTTACTCACCTTGTGCAGTAACAATAGCTCTTCGAGATGTGTCCCCCCCGTGGGTGTCCTCACACCAGTGCTCAGAGATTCCTCTATATCCATGGTTTCCCGCACTGTGCATGCACAGTAGAACCTCTTCATGCTGACCTGTGCAGTGCAGACCCCTCCATTTCTTCTCTACCATAGCAAATAGAGCAGGGTGCTCCAAAGCAGGAGAAGGACAGAGTGCCAAAGCAGTGGGAGAAGCCAAGGTCAGCGAACCCTGCGACGGCCGCGTCTAGATCCCCGATGCGCACGAGCCCCTGGAGCAGCACCTGGTTGATCGCTGTCATGACCTGCAAGGGATGGAGAGCAAGAACACTCATGTGTTAAAGGGTACCCCTGTCCCCACCTGGCACCCTGCTCTCCCTCTGCCCCCTCCTGGCCCCTTCCCCTAGCTCCCCGGGAGGTCACCATTCTGTCAGGGGCCTGTGTAAGGCTGGGGCATCACAGTCCTCTGGGGCCAGCCCTCCCCACGCCCCTGGCCCCCAGGCACCCCGGCCCCCAAGGGTCCCCCTTGCCTGGCAGCCCTCTCCCCTCTCTCTCTGCCAGGCTTGCAAGTGGAGCATGCCTTACCTCGAATAAGACAGCCCCCACAGTCGACTTGCCCACCCCAAACTGCTGTCTCACGGTGCGATAGCTGTCTGGAGTGGCCAACTTCCAGATGGTGATGCCCATGTGCTTCTCCAGGGTCAGGGCGGGCCACATGCAGGTGTCCTAGCAGTGGAGGGTGGGGGCGAGCCAGCTGCAGAGCTCCATAAAGTTGTCTTTCTTCATCCAGAAATTCTGCAGCCAGCGTGCATCATCCCACTCGGCTTGGACCTGGTCATGTAGCTCCAGAGGCACCAACTGGCTTGTGGGGGGCAAAGTGGGGGCTGCAACAGATTGGGAGCCATGGTGGGTTGGGGGCTCTGAAGACAGGGCTCAGACACTAGAAGAGGTTGAGGGCAGCTGCTAGGAAGGTGGCCAGAAGCCCAGCCAGGGCATGCAGGCAGCTCCAGGGCTGCTGTGGGTCCATGGCTCTCACATCTGAAAGTCAGGACCATGCACTGGCTCAGCTTTGCTTGTATCAGCTCTGCAGGCCTCTGCAGTGTGAGGAAGGAGGGGTGGATTGGGAGGGGCCCTTTAAGGGAGCATGTGGCCAATGCTCCTGGAAGGGCTTGCCAGACATGGGACCCTGTCCACAGCTTTCGAAAGATCACTGTAGTGTAGACATAGCCTAAGGTGCCACAGGACTCATTGCTTTTGCAAATCAAATACGTCAGCTTTGGGATATTTGTTTTCCTCCAGTGGTGAGAAAAGGCAAATTTGTTTACTGAAAACTTCAAACAATTTGCCTGACACTGACATTAGGCTTACCAGCCAGTAATTGCTAGCATCACCTCTGGTGGCTTTTTCAAAAATTGGCATTATATTTGCTAACCTCCAGCCATATTGTAAAGAGGCTGATGTATGTAACAAGACTACATCCCAGTTAATAGTTCCGCATTTTCATTTTTGAATACTGTCAGAACTTTTGTGTGACTATCTTTCGATCCTGATTTATTACTATTTAGCAATTTGTTCCAAAACCTCCTCTACCAGCACCTCAATCTGGGATAGTTCCTCAGATTTGTCACTTATAAAGAATGGCTGAAGTGTGGGAATTTTCCTCTCACCCTCCACAGCAGACACCAATGCAAAGAATTCAGTAGGTTTCTGAACGGTCATTTAAAAGTAGAAAATAAACTGTACAACAATGCAGGGGTTTGCCCTGCCTGGCTACATCTACACTAGCACAACTCTTCAAAATGGCCATGCAAATGGCCATTTGGAAGATTACTAATGAAGTGCTGAAATGCATATTCAATGCATTATTCGCAGCCGGTGGCATGCTAATCTTCAAAATTGCTGCGTTTCACTCCCACGCAGCTTATCCAGACGGGGGTCCTTTTCGAAAGGTCCCCGCCAACTTCGAAATCCCCTTATTCCTATCTGCCTGCTCTTCAACCACTCAAGCACTCTCCTCTGGGCTATGCCAGTTAAAGATAGGTACACCCCAATCATTAAATCCATAGGAATCATTCCCTTGTGATATCCATCCACTGACACTGGTTACTCATGGAATTTCTATATCCTTTGCACCTCAAGGTTCACCATGTTTCAGTTTTACCCTAAACCAGCGCTCGTCAACCACAGAGTACCTGTAAGCATCAAAGCCAAAAAAAATTTAGGAAAGGATGAATATTAAACTGGGAACAAGAGAGTGTGTCGGAAATGTAGGTATAATAAAAAAAAATGCAATCATAAAATGCAAATCTTGTGCACACTTGCCAATAGTTGCTGATAGGAATAAGGGGATTTTGAAGTTGGTGGGGTCCCCCATCTGGACAAGCCGCGCGGGAGTGAAATGCAGCAATTTCAAAGAGCCGTGGCTGGTGGCATGCTAATGAGGCGCTGAATAGGCATTCCAACGCCTCATTTGTGCTAGTGTAGACACGGCCCCTGTGAATTAAAACAAAGGCTGTTTTCAGCATAAGAATGTGTAGAGAAAGGTACTCTGGATCCAGTCACGGAAGAAAACCTCTGGCAAAAGAAGGTGATTTCATGAACATTGGGATCCTGGTTATTGAGAAGAAAGTCGCTGCTGCAAGAGTGAACTGTGAGGTGGAAATCCATGATCGTAGATAGAAGTAGTAACTACTGGGGAATGATTCAAATAGATTTAATGATTGGGGTATACCCATCTTTAACTGGCATAGCCCAAAGGAGAGTGCTTGAGTGGTTGAACAGCAGGCAGCGTCAGAAACCTGCCATCCAGCCCCCATAAGGAAAATACCCTTTCACTGGAGGAAGAAATACCAAGGTCACTCTTAGTCCTCGGTATCCTAACCACGGTCACAATACATGCTGCCTAACTGTCAGTGATTTGGGCCCTTTTCTTTATTTCTGCAAACTAAACTGAGAGGCTGCAGCAGCAAAATAATACAATTGTGTATATATACAAAATATGTGATGCTATGACTTTCACTATCTCCAGGTTTTGTCCCACACCTACTTTTAGACAAAGAACTTTATCAGATGTAAATATACTGTACTAATAGTTAAGTAAATGCCAAAAAAGTGCAAGAAAAGATATACTTTTATTTGAGCTTCTTTTGGCTTGGATATAATCATTTAGGTAAAAGAAAATCAAGGAAATGAAATTATTGATTTCATCAAGTTTTACAGAATTTACCGACAGGAGAAACTTCATGCCTATCTCATCAGCACATAACCGAATTTCTAGATCAAAATTACCTTTCTTCTGTCAGTCACTACAAAACCTCTTCTTATTATCCACTACCAAATTTCACTTTTTTTGTTTATCAAAATAAGCATCAGCAATGTAAACATCTGTCTCATATGTAAACTTTAAACAGTAAATGTGAACACATATTAATATACAAAAAAAATCAAGAACAGAGTTATCGAATTTATTACAATTATGGCATATAATGCATAATACTGTTTCAAAAATTGCAACCTACTTAATTCATAACAAAAGGAAGCAAAAGCAAAAAAGCATATGTGTAGTGTCACAGAGTAATAATATAAGGCTATATTAAAAATCTATGTATCTTAGGAAAAATGTATATTTTACTGGCTAAGACTATGATTCTAATCACTTCACAACTGTAGTGTAGGGCTTTTGTTGGAATAAGTTAAAATGTATCAGCTATTATTCTCTGTTGCCTTGTGTGTATTCACGTACAGTAATGCTTGATAGTACTAACAATAACAAAGTACAATTATTAATTATATATAAAGTTTGGATTGTCAGGTTTACACTTTGGAGCAAACTGATTTTTAAAAATTGTGTTCAAATTATTTAAATGGAAAGGAGATTATGTTACCAAGAAAAAAGGGGGGGGGGCAGCAAAGCTAAAAAATAAACATTAAAAAGGCAATACTGCAAATATTTTTTCTTCATAATCACCACACAAACACAACTGATTAAGAAAATTCAATGTTCTGTAGATGAAGTCAGAAAGAGTGAGTTTTGACTATATATTGTATATGCTTTTTCTGTATCTTTCTTTGCATTTTGTTCAAAATTAGTAAAGCAAAATAGTCACAAGGCAATCTAGAGAGCCCAGTGCCACTATAGACTTCCTTTGTAATGTTCATCTTTGCAGTGCAAGGCACAGTCACATTTTCAACCATTAAAAAAAAAATTTCGAAATTATCATCAATGGTTTAAAAATGTATACATATCAATCATCGTGGTAACCAATAAAACTTTGTTCTTTTTTCTCTAATTATATTCCATTAAGAAATTTGCTCTTAACAAACGCATTCTTGAAACTACACCCACCAGTCAACTCTAGTTAGGCAGCTTTTGCATATCACAGCATTCTCTTTGCAGATACATTGAATATGGTAAAAGAAAAGGAAAGCTGAAATACAGTTCTGCTTGTCAATGTCCTTAATATATTGCATAATTTTTAGGCAGCACTGGAGACAGCAAGTTTCTTCAGATGATCCATAAAGACTTGCAAGCTGACATCATCAGTCAGAATAGGTGCTCCAGACTCCTCCAAGAGAAAGTAAAAATAAGGAGAATTTATTAGATTGTACTAATTACGAAGCAAGTGTACTTACAAAAAATTTTTGATGTACAGTATGTTCGGTAAAATAATTATTTAGTATTTTTAAAAGTGCTTTACAAATATTATGATAATAGTGCCAGATTGCAGGTTTACGTACATTTTATGCATATGCATAAATTCAAGTATAAACCATCACAACTATATTCCTTCCCATCTTAAATAGATTCTGTAACAAGGAAAGATAATTAAATGTATTTGTGGGAAGCCTAAAGTTTTTCATAGTTGACAAATACTGAATATAAATTTTATAAGGCAAATTTAAAAAGTCATGCCATATTTCCTACACTCTTCCTATTGTAGTGCACCAAATAAAAAAAAGAGAAAGAAAGAGGAATGGCAGTTACCGCCACCCTCAATTAAACAATCATTAACTCTCACATCCAAAATATCAAATAATATTTTGAAACACAAAACAACAAGTTGCCCAGGGCCTAATCCAAAACCCTATTAAGTCAAGGGGTATGGCTATACAATATAGGCTATGTCTAGCCATTCCCATCTGCTCATAGGAATAAGGGGACTTCGAAGTAGCCAGGGTCCTTTCGAAAAGGAGCCCCATCTGGGCGAGCCGCGTCAATTTCGAAGTGCCACAGCTGCCCGCATGCTAATGAGGTGCTGCATATGTATTTCAGCGCTTCATTAGTAAACTTCAAAATGGCCATTTGCATGGCCATTTCGAAGTTTTTGGCTAGTACAGACACGGCCATAGAGACCTGCCTAGCTGGGGTACTGAAACAGTGAAGCCATGGGAACACAGGCTTCTGTTTGAGTAATACATTCCAGGTGAGCTAACTGAGTCCATGCTGAACTCCAAGATGCCACGTCTTCCTTGCTCCGGTGCTCCAGCTAGCCTGGGTATCTCAACACAAACTGTAAATTATACCCAAGGTCAGTGCTTCCTGTAAGCTGAGTGCTTGGGCAGCCATCGAAGAGAGATTCAAATGCCACCCAGCTGCTTAGAGCACTCACAGCACCCATTGCCAGCAGCATGTGTTTCTACTAAGGGTGCACATCCACACATGCCTTGGTGAACATAACAAAATTCATTCCAAACACGGATGGAAAAACTTAAGAAGGAATGCTGCCCATGACTGCACTATAGACACACTCAAATGGAGAAGTCTTTCCATAGACTTAATTGGTGCTGGCTCAGAGCTAAACAGCAGTTGTATTCTGTAATTTTTTTAAACTGGTAATGCTATTTCTTGCTCATACAAGGAGGACCTAGGGATCAAAAAGATGCAGTCTCTCCATTTTTCGTGTCTTCGCTGTCTGACCTTCGGGAACAACTTGAAGAATTCCAAGTAGTTCCATACAACACATTCATGACAAAATTCAAACTTTAAGAAGGTGAGGATAAAAAGCTGACTATTGAAGGGAGGTATTTTTGGGCTCACTTCAAAGAGAGTCTAAGATAACTAAGTAGTCAAGGAAACAGCACATTTTCAACATTTTAGTGTGTGCACTATTTTTAAAATAAAAGTAGTTCTCTGATTTTGTATCAGATCTGCCCAGGCGAAGCAATGAGCCCATCATTAGAAAAAAAACTGCTAAATTGCTCAAGTTTCCAAGTAAAAAGGAGCAAAACTTGTAGTACATGCCGACAAGCTTCAGACTTGGCAGCTCTGCAAATATTAAGCAATTAGAGCTGATAAGACCTTTTTTATGGTCAGTATTGTTATCCCCATTTTACAGATCAGCAGAAGGAGTATCCCACAAACACCAGCAAAGCTGCCTCATTCCGCCCTCAAATCCCACCTTAAAACCCTCCTTTGCTGTGAGGACTACTTGACAACAGTTGAGCCGTGGTTGTGCCAAGATCACTGCCCTCATGCTGACCAATACTGTCTTTGTGTACTCCTCCATCTGTCTAACTGTCCTAATATATTTTCTTACAAACTGAAAACTCTTTAAAGCAGGGACCATCTTTTTGTCCCATGTTTGCAGGGTGCTTAGCACAGTGGGGCCATAGTCCAAGGCCAGGGCCCCAAGGCACTACAGAGCTGCAAATAACAACACAGATGAGAACAGCACACAGAGGGACACATTTTCAAAAATGCTCACTATTTTGGGGTACTTGTCTTTGCATGCCCACCTTGACCCAACTAAGATTTCTTGTCAGAAACAGTAAACACCGATAACTCAAAGTAAAGTCTGAACGGGTGTTCACGACAGCTTTCACGACCAGGACACACATGAGGTCACTTGGATTTAGCAGAAATTCTTTAGAACTGGCCAAAGCCAGAAAAGTGGCCTGTGGCAGAGCCGGGTTCAGTAACCAGATGTTCCTGGCTCAATATACTGCACTATATTGCATCTTCCACTGAAGACTCAGTGCAAATCAATACATTTCCAAACTACCCTGTTAGTGGCAGAGTGAAAATAACTGATATTCTGTCTTGCCTCCTGATGAGATAATCTGAATTCCCTGCTTCTTGTGCAAGGAGCAGCAAGAAGATTATAAATAGCTTTGTTCGAAGGAGCTGGCATTGAGGAATCCATGTGTGACTCAACACCCCACAATTTTTACACTGGGAGAGAGCTCAACATCGGCTAATAATCCCCATAGAATGTAGATGAAGACCACTGAGGGCAGGGCTGGGCAATCAGCCCATCTAACATTTCTTTCAAGCCTACTAGGACACCCAGCAACTTATAGGGGTTGGCAACCTGAGGCTCGGGAACTGCAGGCGGCTCACTGGTCACCCCCTTGTGATCTCTGGGCTGCTAAAAGTCCCATGGCACAGTGGGGTGCTCAGGCAGGCAGCCTACATGGCATGGCCCCATGCTATTCCCAGAAGCAGCTGGCAGGTGCAGGTATGTCTGTGCACCCTTGTGGGGGAAGAGGGGAAAGTAGACAGCTCCACACACCGCCCTCAACCCCAGCACTGTCCTTGCAGCTCCCATTGGGTAGAAACTGGACAATGGGAGGGGCAGAGGTAGTGATTGCAAGCACAGACAATGCACAGACACTCATTGCCCCCACTCCCTCCAAGGAGCATGCAGAGACATGTCAACAGCAGCCAGCCACATCCAGGAGTGCCATGGGGCCACAGTAGGCAGCTGACAAACCCCTACTACGCAGCTGGCTGAAAGCCACCCGCAGTTAACTGCCTATGACCCACAGCCTGCACTTGGCATGTCCTCCCATGCTACAAACCTTGTGCCCCAGAGCAGAACCCCCTTCTGCCCCCATACGGCCTTCCAGACCCTGCACCCCAATTCCCTGCCCCAGGCTGGAGCCTCTCCTGAACTCAAACTCCCTCCCAGACCCAGGACCCTCTCCTCCATCAATATAGTTATAGTGGAAATGCACGGCCCATGACACCTTATCAAGAATGGTTCCCCCTGCAAAAAATTACTGCTCGTCCCAGTCTAGGGAGTAGCTCAGTAAACAACAAATCAATTTTGAGGTTGGTAGTTTACTACACTGAAACTAGCAAGGTTTCACTGTATGAATTTGAAAATTACATGAAAACTAGTATTGTTTTGGCACAGACCACATAAAGATTTAATACTGCAGTATGTACATATAAGAAAGACTTAAATTCAACACAGGCAAATATATTGATGTCAAGAAGTTCAGCATTGGTAGTCTTAAGACACCGCATGCTGTTTTTTCCTCTTAAAAACTGTAAAAAGCCCAGTTACCACCAAAGAAAGCATAGAGAAAGCTTAACATTATTACAGTAGTTTAAAGAGTAATTTGAACATGCACTTTTTTCAAAGTAAATACAATAGAAATGTCTATTGAAATTTTTAAGTTATCTATTTTTGAATGTTTTAAATAGGATTAAATGCACATACAGGGCCAAAGTCTGAAAAATCTTTCCTTACAGTAAGACATTAAAGCATGGGTGTCCAACCTTTCGGCTTGCCTGGGCCGCATTGAGTGAAAAGGAATTGTCTTGGGCCACATATAATATAGTTAATGTATATAAATCACATAATAATGTTAAAAGTTTACAATCTTGTGGGGCTGCATTACTCGCTGTCCAGGGCCGCATGAGGCCCACAGGCTGGACACGCCTGCATTAAAGGGTAAACTGTCTGACTCATCACTTTGCTTCGATGGTGTGCAGGTGCCCTCTTCAGGGCAATGTGTAGTATCAAATTGTATTGGTAGTTTTCACAGATTCATGCCTCAGCCATTATTGCACACAACCACCCAAGTAACTCATGAAAAGGTTAAGAGCAAAATTAATTTTAAAATGTTGTTTAAAATTTCAAAATATGGCGTATATCATTTGATGCTCTATACACTACTTTAATTGGTTGAAATTGTTTGCACAAGCTACTGAAAGCTAAACTTGAATGAGTCCATGCAGAAATTATACAATACAGCGCCAGTGACAATGCGAAATTTATATTTTTACTTTAAAGCAGAGTCTTTGTCAATAACATTGGCAGGGGAAGCCTGTCTTTTCCTTTCTAAATAAAGAAGAGTCTAACTTGTCTAGCTTGAAATAGTTACTTAGCTTTTGAATTGGGTGAACATTTCTTTTTGGTTCCATTGTAAATTTGGAGAAATACCTTGACATCTTGTTAATGCTTCAGTCTGAATATGCAGTTCATCAGACTACTTGGCAAGAGCTGCTGCTGCCTTGGTATCAACAACAGCAGTGTGTACAAACCTAATGTCAATATACTTTTATTTGACAATGTCACCAAGCAGTCATTTACCCACGGTTGTATTTCTTTTCTGTTTATAAACTTCTAAGCTGGGAGGGAGAGTAGTGGAATGGGATGCAGAACTGTTACGGATGCAACAGAGTAAGGAAAATGAGTTGCTGTAGGTAGCCCTACTTCTTGAATTTCTGTGTATTTAATAAGCTTTCTTCCAGGACAGAGGATTTGAAAAGCTAATTTCCTGGTTACTCATGGTAGCCTGAACCATGGGAAATAGAGATGATAATACAGTTAACCAGTTAAACAATAGTGCTTAACTGGTTAACCGTTTTAACCTAGTTCCTGCCTTTCAGCCCGCCACCCAGCCTCATCACAATCATCCTCTAGCTGTCCACCACCAGACTGAACCGGCAAGGACCAGTTAACTGGTAAGGATAACAGTAAGCCTCATACTTAGCAGTTAACTGGTTAATATCCCTAGTGGGAAACCAGATATCAATACAACAAAATACCAGTGCACTGTTCAGCCCTTGTTACACTTTAATCTCAGAATCTATCAGTAGTAGGACAGTTTTTTGGCATTTTTGGTGATCAATTCCTGAATGATATAGCTGAGATGGATAACAGATTTTTTGGATGCAAAATAATTCTTTGCCCAAGGATTAGTGCCCTCTCTTTAGCACTCTTTTTAATTGTAAAGAATACGAAGACAGTGTCTGATTTGGGAGGACATCTCAAATAAAGCTTAAGTGAAGTTTCCAAGCAGCAAACTGGACTAATTTTTTTCAAGGGAATAAACCAGCAATGATGAATCTTCTCTTTAATCATAGTAGTGCCAAGTAGCTGCCAGGAATATTGTGTTTTTTCCTCATTCTGTTGCCCCTGTGAACCTTACCACTAGTATGTAGTCATATTTCACTTTGGCCGCATCTACACATGCATGCTACGTCAAAGTAGCGGCGCCAACTTCGAAATAGCGCCCGTCACGGCTACACGTGTTGGGCGCTATTTCGAAGTTGAAATCGACATTAGGCGGTGAGACGTCGAAGTCGCTACCCCCATGAGGGGATGGGAATAGCGCCCTACTTCGAAGTTGAACGTCGAAGTAGGGCACGTGTAGACAATCCGCGTCCCATAACATCGAAATAGCGGGGTCTGCCATGGCGGCCATCAGCTGAGGGGTTGAGAGACGCTCTCTCTCCAGCCCCTGCGGGGCTCTATGGTCACCGTGGGCAGCAGCCCTTAGCCCAGGGCTTCTGGATGCTGCTGCTGCTGCAGCTGCGGATCCATGCTGCATGCACAGGGTCTGAAATCAGTTGTCGGCTCTGTGGATCTTGTGTTGTTCAGTGCAACTGTGTCTGGGAGGGGCCCTTTAAGGGAGCGGCTTGCTGTTGAGTCCGCCCTGTGACCCTGTCTGCAGCTGTTCCTGGCACCCTTATTTCGATGTGCGCTACTTTGGCGTGTAGACATTCCCTCGCAGAGCCTATTTCGATGTGGTGCTGCCCAACGTCGAAGTTGAACGTCGACGTTGCCAGCCCTGGAGGACGTGTAGACGTTATTCATCGATGTCGCTACATCGAAATAAGCTATTTCAATGTAGCGTGCACGTGTAGACATAGCCTTTGTGTCTAATGCTGGGAAATGCTGAACATTAAAAAAAAAGGTCCTTTAAGGCATTTTCACCATTGAGGTAAATTTAGCATAATGTTTTATATACTTACCTGACCCCAGGCATACATGTTGTTGTGCGTCTGAGAGGGATTGACTTTAGAAAGCAGGAAGCGGGCCTTCGAAAACATAAACCAATGGGGAAATAAATCATTAAATTAAAAAAAAAAAAAGAAAGAAAGAAATATTGCAGCCACAGAATTTTACCTCAATTACCTAAAGCAAAGCACGCTTGGTTGTCATTTTCCTAGTATTTCCTTTTCAGTAAATTAAGCTTTTTCAGGAACAAGTGAGTAAGCTCTAAGTGATGATAAATGTGAACCAAAATATAAAGATCACCGGACTTCATGGTGACAAAACACAAATGATTTGAGATGTTGACAACTTTTCAAAATTGTGGAAAATTTTTTAAAAAATTAAAAACCCAAGTAAAATAAATATAAAAAAATAGAATACTAAGAAATATTTCAAAATCCAGAAACCACTGCAAGAATAATAGTGTCTAAAAAGCAGCTCAAACATTAAGTAACATACTTATTTCCGTCACAATTACAACCACTTGGTTGTTCAGTCACCATTTGTGTATCTATCCACAAAACGTATTTTAATTATTCAATGAAAGTTTATAGTATCTTTAGACATTAATTATATATAATTTTTAAACCTAGGTATACAGTTCACTGTACCTGGCTTCCTCCGTGCTCTGTATCAATGTATCGTGGCATTGGGAATCTGGAATGGAGAATTTCCTGGGCATCATCTATGGGAGCTTGTAACAGATGACGGAAATTTTCATATTCTGGCATATCTTGGTAGCCTGACTTGCGCCACTGAGCTATCGTCTAGAGAATAAAATAAATTCAAAAGCACTGATTAACATCATTATGATTTTTATCATCAAAGTCCCTGGGATCCCCAGTTACGGACCAAGACACCGTTGTGCTAGATGCCTTACAAACAAAGAACAAAAAGAGAGTCATCCATTCTCACAATACAGTTGATACAGGACTTTCAGTGGGGGAAGAGTCCAACATTTCCTGCCCTCTTGCTTGACTTTGCTCCCTCCAACTATTCATACATATATTAACTTATAAAACTGACTCTCTAAATACAAGATCTAACAAGATGTATATTTTACAGAAGTAAGTAATACACTCTTCTACTCACAAAGCCATTGTCCCTGCCCTTACTTTGCCCCATCTTTGTCAGGCAGGCTTAGCTGTGCTAAGCTGTAAACTTGTAAGGACAGGAACCAATCTTATTTCCTGTAAAAGATCATGCACACCTAGCGCAAAGTAGAAATAAATATTAATAGGAATAATGTATCCTAGGGGTGGCAATAATTTTTGATGGAGGACACCTCAAGGTTTTGATAACTGGTCAAGGGCCACATTTCAGTGGAGGAGGTGCTGGGTCTGGGATGGATGTTGGGTGTAGAAGGGAGCTTGAGGTAAAGGACAGAGGTGCAGGAGAGGGTGTAGGGTCTGAGGTGCAGTTTGGGTGAAGGAGGGGATTGTGACCTGGGGCAGGGTACAGGAGAGGATTCTGGCCTGAGAGAGGGATGTATGTGTGGGTGCAGGGCCTGGGAAGGAGTTGCGACCTATGGGAGGAAGAGTGTAAAGTGTTTGGGTGGTGACCTGGGGCACGGAGTGGGGGAGCGGGAGGGGCTAGGATGCCACAGGCAGACTCTGGCTAGGAGGTACTTAACTAGGCAGCTCCCAACCCGCAGCCCAGCAGGTCACTCGGGCAGAGTCCCTGCTTGCTGCAGCCCCAGGGCTCAGAGCAGCTGGCTGCTCCACATGTCTCTCTGCGCTGTGTGAGGAGAGGGGTTTCATGTGCTGCCCCACCCCTGGAACAATCTCTCAGCTTTCATTGGCCAGAACCAACCAATAGAAGCTGAGAGATTGTGCTGGGGTAAGGGCAGCCAACAGGAGCTGAAAGGCTTGTGCTGAAAGTGGGGGCAGCACGTGAGGCATCCCCCTTTCCCTGGTGCAGAGAGGCACATGGAGCAGCCAGCCACTCTGAATCCTGAGGCTGTTTCCTGCCTGACGGTCTTGGCAGGGTAAGCCATAGGCCAGATTCAGAGGCTTGACGGACCAAATCTGGCCTGGGGGGCCACATCTCTCCCACCCCTGATGTATCCAAAAGTACCAAAAAACTGCTGCTGTTCTATATCAAAATTGAGCAAGCAGATACCACATAGGACAAGTTTTGAAGCAGATGAACCTTACACTTCTTGGGGGAAAAAAATGGATTTATAACAGAATCAGCAAGTAACACCAGGTGCCACTATATTAAATCACATTAGGCCACAACCCTCCAAACATTTATATATGTGTTTAACTGTATGCATGCAAGCAGCTCCATGAGGTTCTGCTTGTGTACACATCATCAAGTACTGTAGTGAATGCTTACAGAATAAGTGCCTTAGTTTGCTAAGTGGACATTTCTGCAATGAGTAGGATGTATACATTCGAATGCCTGAATCTTACCTCTCCATGGTAAATAAGGATCTGGAAAAAGGTGTCCATAAGAAGAATGCGGTCTGGCAAAATGCTGCTGCTATCAAGGAGAACAGGCTAAGATACAGGAAAAAATGTGAGATGAACATGCAGAACAGAGTAATCCAAGTATTTTACAATTCTCCTTGAACAGATCAGCAAATTTCAGGAAATACTTTTCTTTAAAATTAGTACTAGTTCTGCAACATTACTTCTCAAAATTACGTATCTATAACTGTTACTTAAAAACACAACTGGAAGCCTTTAAGGGTAGCCACTGTATGTTAGTGTTATATGAGGTAACAGGATATAGCACAATGGAGATACCTACAAGTATGGATTGTAAAATAATATTAAATTATATTAAAAATTTGGCTGATGTTAATTTGTGGTATGAGAATGTACAAAGCCATTACAACTTCAATGAAAAGACAGGGCCACATTCATGGCTGGCACAAATGAGTGCAATTTCACTGATTCCAGTAGAACTGCTTCACATACTAAAACCGAACTAGTCTCTTCCCCAGAAAGTTTGTAATCTTGTATCTGTTCCAAATACACACACACACAACATAATTTATTAAAATTATGCAGGTATTGTTCTCTGTGTAAAAAAGTTGTTTTAAAAAGTTAGCAGAAAGGTTCTTATTTCACTTGACTATTACTGTTGCTATTGGTAAATCCATTTAAAAATTGAACGCACGGTACTCAGCATCTGCTAATGGTTTGGACTAATAAATACTAAAGCTTTAGACATTCGCCTACTTATATCCCAACTTGCCAGAATTCTTGGATCTGCGAAATTGGCTATAATGTAACGGATGGCTATATGCAAATTAACTGTGATCAACAGTATGACAATGGGGGGTCACTTCCAGGTGAGGTATGTGGTGGGTCGATGACATCATCTTTCATAAACGCCTTCAAATTCTGTTTTTCCTAGTAATTGTGTGAAATCCTTCACACCTATTAAAAGTAAAACTGGGGGCAGGAGAGGGGTGGAAATAGGTTCACACCATGGAGAAAATCCTGTTCTCAATGCAATCAAAGACAAAACTCCCATTTGACTTGAAATGGGCCAGAATTTCTTCCCATGTGTATTGTTTTGGAATGTCGTCATAAAACAAAAAGTGAGTTATGCTCTCAAGGCTTCTGTGCAACAATCATTGTTCACATAGCTTCCATGCTCACAATTTTCTGTTTTATACAAGAGGCATTAAACACACATGCATACTTTCACAGGCGATGATGCATCTAGTTGTTTTTAATGCTTACATCAATAGCTGCAACACAGCAATGAATAAAAAAATCCCTCTCTTAGTGCACTTTTGCCCATTAGTTGAATTAAACTTTATCATACCTCCGGAGGTCCACTGAAAGAGTAGGCATAGAGGATTGGCTGAATCATGATAAGTGACTGGGTTAGATCTTGACGCATGAAGTGATGACGATAGTACGAACTCTCATCGGGGCTGTTGTTAAAAACTTGCAAGAAAGGGGATCTCCTTAAGTGAAACATAAACTGCAAAACAAAATCCAACAGGGTTGGACACCTCATGTTGAAAAAATCTGTTTCCAACAAAATTATCTATTAGGTAGTGCAATATTAGAAATGTACCACTCACAAAACTGCATTTCAAATAGTTTAAAATTGCATTTCTCTGTGAAAATAAAGTAAGGTCACTCTCCAAAGGAGTAGGAACGAAAAAAGAGATTTTACATCTCTTCTTCCTACAATATTTGCATCTAAAACAAAATACTCCATATTGTTAAAAATTTTACTAAAATAGCATATGTAAATTAACTGTACAGTTTTTAGGAGTTAGTGTACTATGTTTTAAACAGAGAAACTGGGCAAAGAGAAGCATTGCTATGAGAAGAAATTACCAGGAACTGAAAATTTGTACCTTGTAATGCAAACTGGAAAGCCTCAAACCCCTTTATTGCTGGACCAAACTTTGTTCAGTGCAGACAGTTTACACGGAAAGTGCTTTGCAATAAATGGAAAGTCTAGATGCAACAGGGTTTAACAGTGCTCTGGAAAAGATTATTTACTAAAGGCACAATTTATTTTAAACTGAACTGCATTAAACGAAACATCAGTGAAGTGTTTCCTCTCATCAGTTTCATATTTTAAGTTGCAACAAAAAACATCACCAGAGCAATCCTGCACAGCATGAAATTTAAAATACGTTATGAATTTTTAACAGCTGTCCCCAGTATCTATTTCATATTATTATTTGTACTATGGTAGTACATAGAGGTCTCATCTGAGAAGAGGGCTCCATTATGATAGGCACTGTATAAACAGATTATAAGAAATGGTCTCTGCCCTGAAGAGCCCCAAACATGCAGGAAGAAAGATGATAGGAAGAAAAAGAGGGACACACAAACGTGAAGTGACTTGCTCAAGGACACACAGCAGGTTAGTGATTGAGCTGGGAAGAAAACCCAGGTCTTCTGATTCAGAGTCCAAATCCAATATCTCATCCCCTCTACCACCTCCTAAATCCATGCTTTTCCCTTATCCATTTACTCTTTATTTTTAACATCATTTTGCTACTCACCTGTGGATAAAGTGAGAAGGTTTCTGAAAATCTGAAGGAGCTCGGATCATCTTTGTGATATTCTCCAAATTTCTGACACTGAAAGAAAATAAAAAATTAATCTAATTCAACAGGGCAGCTTTGTTATGCCACTACTGCATTTTCAAATATTTTGTTTCATTTTATTATTTTATATCAATTTTTTTTCCTTCCCCAAGCTTCCTTTACTGTATAAATGTGGTCCAGGTATGAAAATTGATACAAAGGCTCTTCCTGGCAAGTAATAATTTCTTTCCATATGAGGTTGTAGTGGTTTTTTAAATTCCCAAATAGAAGTTACAAAATTAAATGTTCCCAGACAAAAATTATTATGACAAAGTTGTAAATAAATATCACTAACATGTAGGAAACAAACTTAACAGAACACTGAATAGACTACTTACTGAAAAAACTTCACTGACTTCCAGTCACAATACTGACTTCCTCAACAGTCACACTTCAGAAAATTACCACAAATTTTAATTTGACAAAGGACTTCTCCAAGGATGCATTCACTTGCTGCTTGCCTAAAGAGTCAGTGAAGCTAAAAATAGCTTGTTGCAACCATTGAGCGTACAGGCATTTAAACAATCCATAAGAAACCAACAGCTGGGGCAGGGGTAAAAGTGAGTGAATTTCACACCCAGCTTAACCGCTGAAGATACAAAATGTACATAAGCATACACATTTCTCAATATATAGGTCTGTACTTCCCCAAGTGTAATAAATTCTTTTTCATGTCTTATTGACAGAGAGATAGCCATATTAGTCTGTATTCTATCAAAACAAAGCAGCAATCATGTGGCACTTGAACAAAATAATTTATTAGGCGATGAGCTTTCATGGGACAGACCCTAGTTTTATTTAATTCTTAACTTCCCCACCCCACACCCCCTACCCACACCATCCCTCCGCTCTTCTGATTTGCCAACCTTGATAACAATTCTCAGACCTCTGCACTTTATATATTGAGTCTGTTCACGAAAGGCTATGATCTGAAGAAGCGGGTCTGTCCCATGAAAGCTCATTACCTAATAAATTATTTTGTTAAAGTGCTACATGACTGCTTTTTTGTTTTCATGTCTTATGTCTGCCTCCCATATCTGGTTAGTGTTACCAGGCTTCCAGTTTTCATAGAATCATTGAATCATAGGGCTTGAAGGGACCTCAGGAGATCATCTAGTTCAGCAGCCCTGCTTCAAGCAGGATCAACCTCAACTAAGTCATCCCAACCAGGACCTTGTCAAGCCAGGACTTAAAACCCTCGAGGGATGGAAAATCCACCACCTCTATGTGGGAGCACGAGCACCTGGTGGCCGGGCCTCACTCGCAAGGCAGAACGACCATACACTCCATCTTGGAACGCTGTCATACAACGGCAGGAAGGTCTGAAGCCAGGCCAGGAGAAAGAAATCAGAAAGTTGACACCTAGTTGGAGAGTCCCCAAAGAGAACATCCTGACAAGTAGATAGTAAGTCCCCAAAGAGAACAGCTGGGACAAGTAGCTGGAAGCCCCCCAAAGAGAACATCTTGGTTGTGCAGTATCAGAGGGTCCTGGGGGGAGGTTCGGAAAATGACCAAGGACAGAGGAAATCTTGTAACATATTCTGACAGGCCAGGAGGATAGAAAGCCCAAATTAGGTAACAAACGCTTTAATTGGCCAGGTATTGAACCCCCAAGTAAGAAACAGTATAAAAGGTGATTTATACTGTGGAATAAGGGGGTGGGCTCCTGGACACTAGGTGGAGGCTAGCAACTTCCAGTCCAGACAGCAGACCCCAGCCTGATCACCCGGACATCACCACCACGAAAGGTCCCAACCAAGCTGTATCTCTAACTTGAAGGGCCGCTGTAACGTAGTTGTTGGTGAGATGTGGGAGCATTGGATGTTATTGGTAAGTCACATGTAATTATATACAGCTATACATAACCTAAGCTACGTCTACACGTGAAGCCAACATCGAAATAGCTTATTTCGATGTAGCAACATCGAAATAGGCTATTTCGATGAATAACGTCTACACGTCCTCCAGGGCTGGCAACGTCGATGTTCAACTTCGACGTTGCGCGGCACCACATCGAAATAGGCGCTGCGAGGGTACGTCTACACGCCAAAGTAGCACACATCGAAATAAGGGTGCCAGGAACAGCTGCAGACAGGGTCACAGGGCGGACTCAACAGCAAGCCGCTCCCTTAAAGGGCCCCTCCCAGACACAGTTGCACTAAACAACACAAGATCCACAGAGCCGACAACTGGTTGCAGACCCTGTGCCTGCAGCATGGATCCCCAGCTGCTGCAGCAGCAGCCAGAAGCCCTGGGCTAAGGGCTGCTGCCCACGGTGACCATAGAGCCCCGCACGGGCTGGAGAGAGAGCATCTCTCAACCCCCCAGCTGATGGCCGCCATGGAGGACCCGGCAATTTTGACGTTGCGGGACGCGGATCGTCTACACGGTCCCTACTTCGACGTTGAACGTCGAAGTAGGGCGCTATTCCGATCCCCTCATGAGGTTAGCGACTTCGACGTCTCGCCGCCTAATGTCGAAGTTAACTTCGAAATAGCGCCCGACGCGTGTAGCCGCGACGGGCGCTATTTCGAAGTTAGTGCCGCTACTTCGAAGTAGCGTGCACGTGTAGACACAGCTCTAGTGTTTAGCCTATGTCAAACAAATAAATATATTTCAGACAAGTGTTAAGTAATTGTAGTTACGAATAAATGAATTGGTCACTATCGGTAAATACCACTAGCTGGACTAGCTGGGGCTGTATAGAGAATTATTGGGACTTAGAACAGCCACAGGGCATTGTGGTGTTCACAATCGGAGTGTTATTGTTCCTGGTACTCATATGGAAACCTAGGTTTTAAAGTAGATACACTGAATCACATATTGCTGCTACACTATATAAGGCTGCTATAAAGGTGGGGTGGTCAGTCCCAGGCCACCCGACTCCCCCCACTGTATCAAACCCCATGCGCACCCACAGGACCCGGAGTAGGTTGGCACATCGTCACTCTAAAGGCAACGCATTCCAATGCTTCACCACTCTTCTGGTGAAATAGCTTTTCCTAATATCTAACCAACACCTCTCCCTCTTCAACTTGAGACCATTACTCTTTGATCTGCCCTCTGACAGCACTGAAAATAGCTTCTCACCCTCCTCTTTAGAGCTCCCCTTCAGTAAGTTGAAGGCTGCTATTAAATCACCCCTAAGTCTTCTCTTCTGTAAACTAAACAAGCCCAAATCCCTCAGCCTCTCCTCATAGGTCTTGTGCTCCAGCCCCTTAATCATTTTTGTTGCCCTCTGCTGACCCTGCTCCATTTTCAATGAGAATGTCTGGTCAAAATGGAACTCTAGGGGCTTCAGTCAGCTGGACCAATAAAAGCCTGCTCAGCAGCACAGCGGGGAAAAGGTGGGCTCCCTTACTTCCCTGGCTCTCTGAAGCTTCCAGAAGTGACCTGCATTCCCCTGTAAGCCCTAAACAGAGCCAGCACCAATGGTGCAGATCCCATTGGCTAGGAACTGTGGCCAATAGGAGCTGTGGGGGCAATGCCTGCAGGCGTGGTCAGTGCATACCACAGAACTACCTGGCCTCTTCCAGAGAAGCATGGAGCCAGCGTAGACCGGGGGCCTGCCTTAGCCCCATTGTGCAACCAACCAGGAGCCACCTCAGGTAAACAACGCCATGCTGGAGCATGCATCCCATGTCCCGTACCCAGGTCAGAATCCCCTCCCACACCGTAACTCTCTCCCAGACCCCACACCCCCACCTGCCTCCCAATCCCATCCCCCTTGTCAGAACCCTCCCTTGCACCCTCACTCCCTCCCAGAGCGCACACACTGTACCCCCTCCCCCACCCCAACCGAAGCCCTGAGCCCCCTCCCAGAGCCTGCACCCCTCCACTCCCACCAGTGTTCCTGGTAAGTTGAGTGCTTGGGCGGCCACCACAAGGAGATTCACATGCCAGCCAGCTCATTAGCAGAGTGCCCACAGCCACCCACAGTGGGCACCAAGTGTTTCTATTGGTGGTGTTCATCTTCACATGCTGTGGTACACATAACAGAATTTATTCTGCCCAGGGATGAAAAAATTACAGGGAATATTGACCCCTCACCCCACCCCGAGACTTCCCCTGCACCTTAAAACCCGCATTTCTGGCTCCACCCAGGAGCTCACCCCCCCGGGCCCCTGCTGGAGCCCTTGTCCTCTGTCATGCTCTAATCCTCTGTCCCAGCCCAGTGAAAGTGAGTGAGGGTGGAGAAAAGTCAAAGACTGAGGGGGGGGGATTAGAATAAGTGGGAGCAGAGTTTCACAGAAGGGGTGGAGTGAGGCAAAGGGTGTTCCATTTTGTACAGTTAGGAAATTGGTAACCCTAAAACTGTAACAGGCTACACGTCAACTCTCTCAGTTGCAAAATCAGGATGAATTGCCTATTTTCATTCTCTCTCGACAACCCCATCTAGTCTGAAACTTCTACTCACCACAGCCAGATCTTTCACCTTATTTTATACTTCTGGATACCTGGCAGTTTCAAAGCAGAGACTCGGTGCTGAGAGGGGAACACAGGTATTTGTGTACTAACTAAAATCATAACTTTTTTTGTAATTACAGTAAATCCTTGATTTTAGGGACCCCGATTTAGCAGATTTCGTGAATAACGGACACCCGCCAGCCCACCCCCCCCATTGTTCCCAAAGCCTACTTAATCAGGGTTCATAAAATCCTAAAGCCTGCCCCACGCCTCCCAAAAAAGTAAGCGACTTACTGGATCTGCCATGGCTGAACCCTCCAATGCAGCCTGGACCACCGCCAGAGCCGCCATGTACTCCGACCACTAGAGGTGGGGCACGTATGCGGGCAGACACCACTTACATATGCGCCCCACCCCTGCTGGGAGGAGCACATTGTGGTTCCAACAATGGTTCTTGCAGCCGTGCAGCAGCAGGGTCCCAGCCATGGCAGGAAAGTTCCAACTGCATGGTGGTGGGGTCCCAGCTGTGGCAGGAAAGCTCCAACTGCACAGGGCAGGGTTCCCCCAACTACAGTGGGAAAGCCCAAGCTGCCTCATGGCAGGGTTCCACCAGCCCAGCAGTGGTGAGGTCCCAGCTGCAGTGGGAAAGTGGGACAACTCCAGGGTTCCCCCAGCCCCACAGCAGCAGAGTTGGCAGCTCCAGACGCAGCGGCAGGTTCTGGTAGCTCCTCCGGCAAGTTGTGGGCATGTTTTGGGCTGGGGGAGCCTGGCGGCAGTGGATGGACAGTAAACATTCAATTTAATGGACTTTCGGCTTTTAAGGACACCCCTCCCCTGCACTAGTCTGTTACATCGAGGGTTTGCTGTATTTCAGTAAGAAATCTTGTTCAGTGATGAATTCTTGGCAGTGCTGGCAAAGTATTCAGTCTTTCTGTACATTGTATTTACTAATTATTACTGGACACAGAAATTTACCAATGAATTTGGAGAGAAAAAGCTGATTTAACACTTTTTGGTATGGTCTACTTACCAGTCGTATCAGCTGTCTGTCCAGCCACCTAAGTACATCAGGTCCTTCTTCTGTCTCTGCCCTATAAACTGCCAATCGAGCCATAAGAATGGCAGCAGCCTCTTGGTCAAAAGAAGCAGCAATGTTTTGGATCTGCGTCTGAGCATCTGCCCAGCTGTAAAAGAAAAGCAATCATTGTTACTACATCTAAAGGAAAAACATCCAAACTGACAATATTTCTATTACAATTAAGACAGGTAGCATAGCTGTAGCAAGTTCACAACATACAAGCCCATGCTGGAATTCCAAAATCTTCATTAGGGTGGATTCTTCATTTCTCAGGTGCTCCTTCTCCTTTCAAGAATTCTAATTTTGCATCAAAATGCATATCCACCCACAAAAACACTACTGTTATAGTCTTTTACATGACAAATGATGAATTATGAAAAAAGGTGATAGAAAATGTTAAAAAGAAAATTAATCACACATTCTGATTCCCGCAACAATAATTTCTTGGAGTTTTGTGGCATTCTGAGCCATTAATGTTGGCCCCTTGCAGATTGTGAGGAATGAGTGTGCTGAGTACACAAAATGCCTGTTCTTCTATTAAGTACTGAGAAGATTTTAACTGAATAAAAGTTGAACCTCCCTGGTTCAGCACCAGGGAATTTGCCAGACCAGAGGAGGTCAATGCCAGTCCCGCTGCTGTGGATGGCTGCTGCACTGCACTCGAGCCACAGCAGAGGGGCCAGCACTGACAAAGCAGGCACAAAGGGCTGCTCAGGAGAAAAGGCTGGGGAGCAACATGGCTGATGGCCAGGAGCAAAGCCTCACAGCCAATCCACCTCTTCACCCAAGCACCTCCCATCCCCACTTCTCCCTGAGTTTGAACACTGCACATAGCTCCTGCAGCTCTGGGAAATCAAGGGAGGAGTTGCTTGGCCATGAAAGTGCAGCTTATAAGAGGATCAATCAATCCAGTGTAATAAGTGTCAGTCAACCTAGAGCTCACACTAACTTGGGACATTTCCATTGATAAGAGGAATCTACCACCAAATTACGCATACAAATATCTGCCCAGTACTAAAGAAACATCACACAGGGTTGCAAGATGCTTTCTTACTGTCCAGCCTCCATTTTCTAAGCAAGCCAATTTTGACGCTAATTGAATCCATGAAATTGGAGCAAGCGTTCTGGAGATGGAGCAGTGGTATATAACAATCCTCTGGACAGATATAAAATTCATTGCATTTTATATCAGAAAGGACCATTATGATCAGCTAGTTAGACCACCTGAAAAACACAAGCCACAGAATTTCACAGAGATTCTTGCTTCACTTACAAAGATATGCTTCACCTTGAGTCCTTGTAGGTGAAGCAAGGTGAAGCTGCAACCCTACAACTTCTTGAAAATGAGTATCTAATAGCTCTTCATGCAGAAAACAATACATAGTGTCAGAAGCATGGCCCCATTGTAGCTATCTGCACTCTACATTCAAAAGCATTCAGTTGGTCAATAACTGGATACTACGATTTGAGATGCAAGAGATGTGTATCACACCATTTCCAAACAAATTTATCACCACTGAAGCGTACTTTCTGGCAACTGTGGTTACTTTGATACGTCTCTGTCCACTTGAATGCTGGTACTGAGTCACAAATTGGATCGCACCACGTCCACCTTGAGGAATTGGAGCATTGTGCTGTGTTTAAGAAAAAAAAAAAAAGAATAAATTAGCAAAATCTCATGAAAATTGTGTAGTATAATCACTGTCAAAATCCATTGCAAAATGAAAAATTATAAGAAGCTAATTTAATAAATCTAATTTACTGAACATATTTGTTGTGCATAAAAAATATAAGCCAGTAAAAAATGCAACCCAGTAAACTCACGTGTCAATCCTGAACTATAGATTTAAGTCCCAAATTTGTCTCACTTTAAAATTACAGTAAACAAGTAGAGAAAGGGCTACTGCCAAAAGCCATCACACTAGTTGCAAAGTTTGAAAGAGATGCTGTTGTGCTGAAAAAAATCACATTTCTCTGCGATTCTTTTTTAACCTACCAACAACACCCAAGGTTATTATAATGGAAAGACATTAGAGAAACAGCAGAAAAAGCAAAGTTTTTTTTGTTTTTCTTCTCTGTTTTTAGTAGATAGCTTTTCATGCATAATAATATGAGTTGCTCACTTCACATAAGTGAGGTGGGAGCAAGGGGAGGATCTAGAAAGAGGATGTAATATTAAACACTCAATTTTACTGCAAATCTCACAATACTAGGAGGTTTTATTTAAATTCACAGGTTCCAAGTTTATGTGAGTGCATGAAAATCTCAGCTATCATTAACAAGAGAGTTTCTAAACCTCACATGTACTGAGGAATGCTTGAAAAACAAATGGCAATCTTGAAGACTGCAAAACATTTTTTGCATTCATAATTTTCAAGTAATCTCATGATTTTTTGTGATATGACTCATGATTTTGTTTTTTAACAACTGAAGTTGGTAATACTGAAGACTTTCTAGGTTTTCTGAAATGAAACTATTGTCAAATACATGAGTTCAATATTGTTTTTAAACTAATTAAATTACATAAATATTTGCATTCCTGAAAGAACACAACAACAGCCTTAGTGGGTCACAGCAAAAGTCCATCTAGTCCAGTATCCCATCTTCCAACAGTGGCAAAAGCCATGTGCTCCAGAGAGAGTGAACAGAACAGGCATCTTTAGTGAAGTCATCTTCAGTGTCACTTGTAAGTGTTACCCTTGTAAATACAATATAGTCAATCAAGTATTTCTTAATGGCACTTTGTTCTCTATATTGAGGGTTTATTGCTTTAAAAGAGTTGAAGCAATTCTATTTTTAAAATCCCAGAAGGATTAAAACCAACTGATAGCAAAATAACCAGTGATGTACAATTAGGCATTGTCCCTTAAACTAGAAGTAGTGACAATGCTGAAAAATAATTCAGAGTACAGTGTCACAAGAAGTGGAATACTTAGGCAAACTGAAATTTCAAAGCCCAGGCTAGCTGAATCATAGTACAGTATATAACTGAGTGATATACAGAATTCTCCAAACTAGAAAGCTTGTCTCTCTCACCAACAGAAGTTGATCCAACAAAAGATATTACCTCACCCAACTTGTCTTTCTAATATCCTCAGACCAACACAGCTACAACACTATATATAATGGGGTAAGTGAGACTCTCAGAAATGTGAAACAAGTAGTCATTGTTTTAATTTTCAAAATATGCCAGGCAGTAAGTGGATGCTGAGAAGCGTTAGTTTATTAAACTGACATTTTCACACATTTCTGTGTATGGTTGCCTTTTAAGACAATGTTAGTGATTGTTAAATCTGGGTTTCAATGCTACTGTATAGTTTACCAGATCTTAATGCATACAGATTGAACATTAGAATATTAATGTTAAATTCAGTTGTAGATGAAATGGGGAAAATACAATAGAAACATCATACTCTGTAACTGAATGCGAAACATAGCAAACAGGTTGCATTTTCCTACCAAACTAGGATTTCTCAAATGTACTGCAGTACAAACCTAAGAGAACTAACTAGAAATAGAAGACTATCATGTTAAATGTAAGTGAAGCATAATTAATGCAAGCTTATCTTTTATGATACATCTCCACTATACCATAAACTACTTGGGGACAGCTGTCTGGAGAAATTTCATAAAGGCAGCAAATTATATCTAACTCATCTTAATGAAGGCATATATCATCCTGATTTTAAAAACAGAGGCTTAACATCGTATTTATGTGACGCCTTTCATGCGGAAGGATCCCAGGAGTGCTTTAGCAACTATAAATTAATTGTTTCCTTATCAGTGAAATGCAGCAACGAAGGAGGTCACATGATAAAGCTGTTCAACATGAAAAGCAATATTATACTACAGTTTCAGACAGCAAGTGAAGAAAAACATATCCAATTGCAAATATAGAGAGAGTAAGTGGGTAGAATGTAATTATTCTAATTATGCAGGACACTGGCAATTTTTGCTAGAGGGTAAACATTTTAGCTCCACAGGAACTTTAATAAGTAAATGTAAACCAACAATCACTGAGCAGGTCTATTTTTAATTTTTATTTTACAATAGCAGATTGCCATATCTATTCTTCCAAAGCTTATAACCACCTGCTGAATCTAAAAATTTTCATGCCTTTTCACTTGAATTGATTTAGTTTGAAAATAAGGATTACTACTCATCTTGCTCAGAATTTACTTTGTATCTCTGTTCTTTCCTACTGTAACTGGGTGCTAGATACAGATGTTCATGTTTGAAGTCTTTGCCACAATGGCTTGAGGAAACTTAGCTTCATCCCTCTTCTGAGATGAGCAGTATAAAACTTGTTTTCTTCAAGTATCAAGCATTTCTTATGAATCCATAACACTTTCTATAATTAGAAATTTAAATGTTTCAGAAATAGCAAATGTAAATTTCGGAACCCCTGTGTAGGATGAAAGAATAATGATCAGTTTAACAGTAGGCTAGAATGTCATATAAAGGACCACATTTGCGAAGTCACATGAGGGCAGCCATTTGTGTACACATAATTTACACATATAATCAGATGTTTGCTCATGTAGATGGCAACTGGCCAAGTATGTACTCAAACCACTGATTTAGATGCATACATCAAGGGCTTACAAATGGATGTGCATGACAGGAAATGCCTAAATTTTAAGGTTTGATCTATAACATTCAATTCGGTAATCAAAACAATCCTTAAAGTAAAACAGAGATGCAATACAGAAAAATACATTCAATTACTACTAAAGGGCTACATTACTTTACAAGCTCTTAACATCTGTTTGGTCATGCAGAGCTATTTATTCATTTCCCTGTGCTGTCGATGGCACACCTGATAAAAATTACTCATATTCAAGCGAGTTCAATGGCAAGCAATAAAAACTCTGCAGAATAAACATTAAAATTAACATCAGGCTGACAGAGCCCCCATTACAAAGAAATACTGTGCAGTTGGATTCTTTTTATTTATCATCTCGGCCACGTCCACACTAGCCAAAAACTTCGAAATGGCCACGCAAACGGCCATTTCGAAGTTTACTAATGAAGCACTGAAATACATATTCAGCACCTCATTAGAATGTCAGCAGCCTATCTGCTGTTAGGAATAAGGGGATTTCAAAGTTGCCAGGGTCCTTTCGAAAAGGAGCCCCATCTGGATGAGCCGTGCACCGGAAAGCCACGTCAATTTCAAAGTGCCGCAACTGCCGGCATTCTAATGAGGCACTGAATACGTATTTCAGCGCTTCATTAGTAAATGTCGAAACGGCCATTTGCATGGCCATTTCAAAGTTTTGGGTTAGTGTAGACGTAGCCCTCATCTTTAAGACTTTCTCATCTTCTCATACTTGACAGGGCTTCCGGGATGGACTCAAGTCTCCTATACTTGGCACCATGACTTCCCAAAGTAACACATGGGGGGAGGCATGCAAGGTCATACGTCCCCCCCCGCAGACTTCTGCCAGAATTCACACCAGTGTGGCCAGCAGCAGCCCTTTGGCACTGTACAGGAGGGAAGGGGTGGGAGATGCTTCCAGCCATAGGGGGGAAGAAGAGGAGAGTGAGAGGGGGAGTACATAAGAGATTGACAGGTGGGCAGCAGAGGCAACATGTAATCAGCCACCACCCAGTGCTTTCCTGTAGTCATCAGCCACAGCAACTCATAGCGCACAGCCTGTGCCAACTGGACAAGGGATGGGGGATGCTCTGCTGGCTGAGAACTGGAGGCTGCACTAACAAACCAATGGAAGGAGCAGCCAACTACACATGCTGCATCTTTGCCCCACCACCAGCTTGCTCACCAATCCCCATTCAGCTGCTACTGGATCCACCTCACTATTGGTGGGCAGGTGGCTCGTAAGCAGGGATCCAGCCACCAGCAGAACTCACTGGAACTAACAGGAGAGGGAGAGGGAAAACAGACAATGTGAGACAATTTGCCCACTTTTAAGGAGAAGTTGGGACACCTGCAAGAGAGCTTAAATATGGGACTTTCACTTTAAAAACAAGACACCCTACAGTCAGGAACAGAACCCCCTGAAGAGAGCAATTTAAACCCAAAATGGTAACAATTTTATTCCAGGAAGTATCACTTCGGCTTTTGTTCACACATGGAGAGGCATGTTAACATCCAGGGTACAGCTGAACCTCTCTCATCCAGCACTGATCAGGTCCCAAGAGTGCTGAACAAGAAAATCTGCCGGACCACGGAAGGTTGATATTTTCTAGCATATTACCAACACTTACACTGCTTACCATACTCTCAGAAGACATCCGGGGTAAACTACAGCTCAAAAAACAGCACAGAACACTGAGACTCAGGACTGTGGCTGTAAACAAACTTTAAGGAACCACAGGACACTTAGCCACACCCATGATATCTGGTCATCCAGCTCACTAAAACCATGTTAGATTATATATGTTGCCGGATGAGAGAGTTCCAGGTTAGAGAGTTTCAGCCTGTACTGGAAAATCAAAACTTGGTGCTACTGAATTCAATCCAACAAATAATGTGAAGACTCGCTAAAAATATTTATAAAGATCAGAAAGTTGTTTGTTGGTTGGTTTGGGGATTTTTTATTATTATTCTGAAGAAAATGCAGCTTTACATAGCCATATCTGGTTAAATGCAATGTACAATGGAAATATCTAATTTTTCCTCCAACTATAGTTGACCAATTCATCTCTCATCATCGAATTATCTGCTTATCGAACCTTACATTGAAACACCTACAATTTATATAAAAAGTAAACATTTTCCAGTTAATATACACTCATTTGTTTTTCTAACTGCTGATATCTGTAATTCAATGAATGGGTAGCTGCTGGTGTATTTAATGTAACATTTATAAATGAAGTCAACTGATCACATGGGGTAGATCCCAACCAATTCAAAAGCTTGACTGAGGATGGCAAAAGACTGTGTACAAAAGGTTGAGGGAGTGGTAAAAACAAAATATGGTCTTCAAGATTTACATTAAAACCAAACTACTGTGTTTGGAGTTTATTACCAGCAGAGTGAAACCTCTCTTACCTGATTGACCACCTCAAAATACAGTGCAAGAGTTGTACTGGGATTAAGGCCACAGATCTTCCATTGACATGTACCTCCTGTTCCTATCTCCTGTAAATAAATTATATATAACTCTTTTAAAACAGGAACACTTGGTGTTGTTTATTAATATACCTATAGAGCTATTAAAAACTGCTGCAATTCTTGCATCCGATCATTACAAGGATATTATTTCCACTACTTCCTCGCTCTACTTGGCTCCTCTACTCTCTGATTTGCTCACCTTGATAATTTTTTTTTTCTGATTTGTCAACCTTGATTACTATTTTTGGTTCTCTGTGCCTTAAATATTGAGTCTGTTTTGGCATGGTCATGGTCTGAAGAAGTGGGTCTGTCCCACGAAAGCTCACCTAATAAATTATTTTGTTAGTCTTTAAAGTCCTACTTTACTGCTTTTTTGTTTTGATACTTCCTCATTGTTATGGATCCTCAGAGCTCCCCCTGCTGGCTTGCTCAACCACGAGCAGCCGCTACAAGGCCAGAGAAATCAGAACAGATACCAGCTGGGGATGGGGGCAAGAGAGAGCAAAGGAACTCCACACGGAAGGCAATTAGGAGCACTGCGGAGATAGCAGAGTGCGTGCATGTCTGGAGGGATAGATATCACAGGGAGGAAACAGAAAGGGGATGAGATGGTAGAATCCCTCCCTCACTGAATGGGCAGCAGGAAAGTCTCATGGAGGTAACTGGTTACTACACATCCTTGAACACAGAGGCCACAGATACAACTCAATGCTCACAAGATTAGTTTAGGAGACAGGGTGGTCACTGTACAAGGGAGGTTCTTGGGGCTAGACAGAAGCTTCCACTAGGTCAAATAAGCCCATACATATCAGATACTTATATGCTTCCTAAATTTTGACTTCCTGTCATTGGTTTGACACTGAGAATCATAGACTACTAGAAGTGGAAGGGACTTGGAGAGATCATCAAGTCCAGCATCCTGCACTCATGGCAGGACCAAGCACCATTTAGATCATCCCTGACAAATGTTTGTCTAACCTGCTCTTAAAAATCTCCAGTGATGGAAAGTCCACAGCTTCCCTCAGCTATTTATTCCAGTGCTTAACCATCCTGACAGGACGTTTTTCCAAATGTCCAAACAAAACTTGCCATGCTGCAATTTAAGCCCATTGCTTCTTGTCCTATCATCAGAGGTTAAAGAGAATAATTTTTCTCCGTTCTCCTTGTAACAACCTTTTACGTACTTGAAAGCTGCTATCATGTCCCCTCTCAGCCTTCTCTTTTTCAAACTAAGCAAACCCAATTATTTCAGTCTTCCCTCAAAAGTCATGTTTTCTAGACCTTTGATCATTTTGTTTCTCTTCCCTGGACCTTCTCCAATTTGGTCACATCTTTCCTGAAATGTGGTGCTCAGAACTCGACATCATACTCTGGATGACACCTAATCAGTGCAGAGTAGAGAGTAAAAAAATACTTCTTGTGTCTTGCTTACAGCACTCCTGTTAAACATTATGCTAGGATGTATTGTTTGTTTTTTTGGTTTGTTTTTTTTTTTTTTTGCAACACTGTTACACTGTTGACTCATATTTAGCTTTGGGTCCACTATGACTTCTAAATCCCTTTCTACAGTACTCCTTCCCAGACAGTCACTTCCCATCGTATGTGTGTGAAACAGATTGAGCAATTTGCATTTATCTTTACTGAATTTTATCCTATTTACCTCAGATCATTTCTCCAATTTGTCCAGATCTTTTTGAGTTACAATCCTATCCTTCAAAATACTTGCAACCCCTCCCAGCTTGGCACCATCTACAAACTAGGTAAGTCTACTCCCTATGCCATTAAATAAATCATTGATGAAGCTATTGAATAGAATCGGTTCCAAAACTGATCTCTGCAGAACCCCACTTGTTACATATTTCCAGCATAACTTATTTTTACTATATTTATATTTGGGTTGCGCATGCTTCTATGTGTTTTTACAATATTACACCATATTGATAGAATACCACCTACTGATGCAATGTCATGATATAGCATAAATAGGTCACAGAATATAGGGCTTTGTGCAACTGCAGTCTTATAAGAGAGCAGAGAACACAATAAAAATCCAACATCACTGTTGGCACCCATTCAAACACAAAGAATTAAGAAACATCCAATATAATTTAGAAATTCACCAGACCCTGTATATAATCCTCTGATAACTGAGAGTCTTGAGGTGCAAGTTAGAAACATATCTAAAAGCCTGTTCATGAAAAAAAAATTAAAAGGCAGTGATTATACAGTGGTTTTGATCCAATAATTAGTACTACCAGTGCCTTCATCAGATAGGGGTAGGCATCCTTCAGTCTGCATAGACTATGGATCGCGCCCTTTAAAGTTTCAATTGAGGACTTCATTTACAGCATCTATTGTGACTATAAAGACCCACACGAGAGTGACAGTCCTTGCTGCATCTCTTGCAGACGTAGTGGGTGTCTGGCAAGTCCTTATTGTGCTTTCTGTGCGCTCACTTCTCCTCTGCTGTAGCAGACGACTGCAGCAGATGGAGGCAGGGGTTACACAAGGGCCTTCAGAAGGGCGAGTTGAAGATCAGACAGCTAGCAGAGGAGAAGCGAGCCTTCATCAATAACTCCAGAAAATCCAACTCTTATCTTCTAGCAAATCAAAATTGAACCCACTTACAACAAACATAACTTACATTTTCTGACACACACGGTCCTTTGGAATTGAGAGAGACACAGGGTCCAATAGCTCCTGAAATCTTGATTTCTCTTGAGGTCTTTTACATTTAAAAGTAAAAAAAAAAAGGTAACATACTGAAATGCTTATACATTCAACACTGACAAAATCACATTTTATTTTTCTTTTAACTCTTCTGACAGACTTTGTGTTTCACCCACAACTTTAGAAGAGATTATAAACACATAGGATGTTCAGTTTATATATATAATTCTTTCAGCAAATACAGAGAACTGCAGTTACAAACACACCTATGTCTAGAAAGTGAATTCTGCTCCATGCGTAGTTTTCTCAGTCTGAAATTCTATTGTTTATGAAATATAGCATATGAAGAACACCTTCTACTACTCAGACCTGAATGCTCAAGAAAGTGTATTATAGAGGGCATCTACATCACATCTTCCACTGAACATACAACCATTAAAATATTCATAAAATGAGGTTCAAATTAAGGGCTATAGCATAGGCCATTTTACTGTACAGATATCACATTAAATTAATACTCTATCCTATGTCTAGATTGCCGAGAACTGTCGGCAAAAGATACACAAATTGGGCAACACATTTGTGTATCTTTTGGCAACAGTTCTGTTGGGAGAGGCTCTTCCAACATTTTGTCAACAGAAGCCTGCAGTCTAGACATAGATGATATCTTTTAAGCATATGTGGGTAAATGCGACGTCTAATTATTTAAATTATTCCAATACATTTGCGTTTTATAATGGGGTCCTAAAATAGTTGGCTTTTCCTATTTTCCCTTGATGGCTTCTTCAACCAAATTCACAGCTATGTATGAACAAAACAAGAAAACCAGATCATCACATCCAGTATACAATCCCTTTTGGGAAAGGAAACACCCTTAAAACCTCATCATTTTCCTGATGTGGGAAGGCTCCCACACTTAACAGAAAACGCTCTGGAACCCCACACCTGACCCTCAAGGATTTGTGGGAGCACCTCACTCAAACACTGGGCCCTGGCAGGATACTCTGAGTCCAAGGAAGACATGCTAGGAAGGACTCTCCCTAATCATAATTGCTCCAGAGTTTCTGAGACAGACATACAGGAGGGGACAAACAAGCTATAAAAGGTAACATACAATCATCTGGACATTTATCTTCCCATGACAGCAAACCATATGTATTTTTTTCACATTAGTGTGCCTAGTATATTATGTTTCTTTTGATATACAGCAAAAATGTCTCAGGACATTTATTTAATCTGTCTGTGTCTGTCTGTCTGTCTGTGTGAGTGAGTGAGAGAGAATTTCTCTCGAAGGCTGTATTTTCCATTGTATCCTAGTCACCACAGTACAGGTGCAATGTTGGGAGGAACGTTGGAAAGAGAGAATATAGAAAGCCTCCTATCCCAGTGCTGGTAGAGGAAAAAGATCTCTCTTTAATGCTCAAAAAACACAAAAAGAGCATGCTGTGCTGCATACGTGTAGCCTTGGCTGACAAGCCTGTTTATGGGATTAAGGGTATTTTTACCCAAATAAGAGAAAAAAGATTGCAAGCACTCTTGGCTCAAGACATTATTTTTATGGTAAAATAGTAAATCCCTAAAAATAAAAGTCTAAAATGAAAAGTTACTGAACCCCTGGTACAAGCACCACAAATACATCATTAGAATAAAGGTAACTGATTTGCTAGAACTTCTGAATTTCTAACATGCGCATGAATTTTCACGTGAATATATCTGCAATGGTACCCAAAGGAAGGTGGAAGGAGAGAATACAACACCAGACCCTAAACAATATTCATATAAAGTTGTGACTCTTACCTTTATTTCCAAAGTGCCACCAAATCCCATTTTAAATTGCCCTTGCATGTCTTTGGTAAACACCCTCTGAAAGGTTTGCTTGAATAAGGATGTGTTGAAAGAGTCTCCCATTACCATATAGCCTCTGGATGAAAGACCAAAAAAATCCAACAAATAAAAACCACAGAAACAAGTAGAAAGCATCTGGACTGCTTGTTATGCATTAATTCAGCAAACAGGATATATTTAACTTACCTCTCAAAGAACTATAAAAGGATATGTCTACACTACAATTAGACACCTTCAGCAGGCCTGTGCCAGCTGACTTGAGCTCATAGGGCCTCTAGGTTGCGGGGCTATTTAATTACACTGTAGACTCCCCTGTGGGCCCTACAGCCTGGACAACAACCCAAACTGGGAAATCTACACGACAATTAAATAGTCCCACAACCAGAGTCCATGAACCTGAGTAAGCAGGCACGGGCCTGCTGCAGGTGTCCAACTGCAGGGTAGTCATATCCTAAGAGTTTAAATAAAAGCACTTCGCTATGAAACACACTATTTTTTTTTCAAAATCTGAGTAACAGGCTACATTCAATTATCTCATCAGAAAGCATGGTGGGGACCACATTTCCTACAAGATCAACATTTTATAGGTCATCTGGTACTTAATACGAAACAAAAGCTTCAAATGCAGAAAATATTACACCGGACTTTATTATTACAACTAGTTTTTAATTTTGCCTTGTGGAGATACATCCATTGATTAACTTATCCTGATAGTCAGATACTTTTCCAGATCATTTTGCCTCTCTCAGATAAGTATTTTAAACCAGAATCTATTCTCATAAAACACATTTTGTGTGTGAGCTGAGCAATGCTCACTGGAAGTGAAATTAATGTGATTGTCATGCAACCTGTAACTACTCTTACTAAACAGTGAAGTATTTGTAGAACTATTAGATTAGTATTTAAGGAATGAGAATTAGACAAGATTAGTGTCTACCCTCAATAGTGCTCACAGCATACATACATAAGGAATCAATGTTTTTAACATTTGATCATTTTTGTGTTAAGTTTTGTCCTCTAACTTTCCCTTTATAAATAAACTGTTTCTCGTAGATATCACTGTAGCAGTGGGCCTTTGGGAATTATTTAAATACACAAAGAACCCTATGGAGAAAACATTCACAGACACTGAAAGAAACAGAGTTTAATAGACCATTAAAGCTGGTATTGTCGAAAGGGACAACGTGGGAAAAGGCACTGCGGAACGGGATAGAGGAAAGGGCAGAATTACACAGCACTTTGATTATAAGCACAAGAAGCTTGATCTTGATGTGACAGAGGAACAGGTGCTAGTACTGTGACTCAAAGGAAAGTGACATAATCATATTACAGGCATGGAAAATAAACTTAATGACTCTAAAAGGGTAAAAAAAGGCCACGAAGCAAAACGTTATAGCAGGGTGCAACTAGTTGTTCAGAGTGGGAGGGGGCATGCCACATAGGACTTGGGGTCCCCCTCCCCTTTCACTACTCACCTGTTGAGCACTACTGCTTAGCTAACAATTATTTTACCCTATCTTCTCCAAGTATTAGAGAGTAATTAAATACACGTGCGAACTTTTAATTACACCTAATATTTCAATCACCCAAATGACAATACACAATACCCTGGCTTCCAGCGTTCTTGAATTATATCCCAGGTACAGTAGCAGGACTTGCTCTGCAGTTCAAGTCACTAAGTATCAATGGAATACAAGTTTGAAGCTAAAGGTATTGTTCATCTTTACTAAATTACAGATTCTCTTCTCTTTGTTCCCTTACATCTCATTTCAAACAAGGGAGATTATCTATTACATTATAGTTGTGATTCTGTTTTCTAATGACACATACACAGAACTAATGCTGGAAATGAAATCTGTAAGCTGTTTTGGGTATTTCTAATTTCAGTGGAGTTCCACAAACTTAAGCACTCACTTTAGAGAGCAGGCAATATTTACCCCTCACCATTCACTCCGCACTGCTAGTTACACTCTTGAGATGCACGATACTTTAACAATATCATTTATTTTGTTCTCCAAGGTGCTTTTGGCATCTGGATTTGTAAGTCAGTAGCAACTCTTATGTATTTTGTTAGAGTGAGAGCCTGGAGCACAGGACGTGCAATTCGCCCTCACTCCCTGATAGTTGGGAAAGCGCCCCAGAGTTCTGAGGACTCATGGTTGCTGCCTGCCCCCAGCGTACGGGGGTGAGGGGTGTCTAACTGTTGGGACAGCCCCAACTGGGGGAAGGGCGCATCCCCAGCCAGCCCCTTTCACCAGCCTGGATGCCTGCTTCTTAGCATGGCAGCCTGCAGGAGAGCTCTGGATTACCAACCCCTCTGGCCATGGGTCCGCATGTACATGTCCTGCATGCCCCCTAGTCGCACCCCCGTGCTACAGTAATCAAGATAGAAAATTATGAAAGCCTAAGGGAATTTTAATCATGGGGACTGAAAGAAAGGGTGGATCTTAAAAAACTTGTACAGGAAGAAGTGACAGGATTTGCACATGTGAAGGGCATTGCAGACAGAGAAGTCGAAGACTTACCCCATTCTATGGCTCTGCATGACAGAAAAGTTGAGGGTGCTAGCAGCAGTGAGACAATTGTTTTGGCCATGGTAAGCTTTACTAGTATTGTCATCCAGCTGATGTCAGGGACTTGACCGACTGAATGGGGACAAGTCAGGAATGAGGAATCTGAGATTCATCAACACAGAACTATAGCTACAACAGAATGAGTGAATCAGACTGCCAAGAGAAATGGTAAGCAAAAAGGTGAAGTATCCAAGAACAGATCTCTGATACCCCTATGGGCAGTGAGAAAGAGAAGACAGACAACAGCCCGCTCCTCCTCTATCCTTGCCCCCAAAAAAACACTTAGAAGAGCCAAAGGAGGAGAAGAATCAGGAGATGGCAATAATATGACAGGTGAAGGCAGGCTATACACTCACGTAGGGTTTGACCCACAGTGCATGGCACCATAAAGGTCAGGGATGATAAGGAAGGAGTGAAGACCTGAAAATCTGGCTAATAAGAGGGCTCTGTGAAATGTTAACGAAAGTAGTTTCAGCAGACTAAGAGGATAGGAAGCCAGACTAGGGACAATACAAGACCTAACACACTGTTCTGAAAAATCTTGGTTTATTATCCAATTTCAGTACAAAAAAAGAATATTTTCAGGGAACTCAAAAACACACTAAACTCAGTATATCATGCAGCAAGTTACACATGTTAAAAAGATTCAGACGCTGAAATATTACTTAAAGAGAAGTAAGGTTTCCCCCTCAATTCAAGGGCAAAATGTGTCTGAAATAAAAAAATTACTGTGAAAAAGTTGGGTGCCTTAGTATTACTGAAATATACTTACATGGACAGGAAAAATAGACTATTTGGGAACAGCACACGGGCTGAACATTTTAAAGGACATTCATGCTATTTAGGCCCCAAAATATTTAATGTTAACATTAACTAGAGTAGAGTAAACAACCTCATAATTCAGCTGAAAATTAGGGTTATAAATACTTAGGCTTTCAACAATTTAGGTCCATATTGCCACCTACTCACAATCACAGTATACAGACATGGACTCTTGATGTTCTCTTCTGCCATTCAGAACTAAACAAAGGCACTGCTACTTCTGTTTGTTAATGAACACTCTAGTTTAAATATTTTAAAAAGAAACTGCACCTTCACACACTACTTCACACAAGTTAGGCACATACCCAGTATAGTTGGGACAGCACTTCATTTCCAGAAGACCAGTCTGATCTAGCGCACACGCATATATGTCAATAACATGACCATTAGTAGCAGCACGATTAGCCAGAGCTTCAAAATGCTAAATACAAAATAAAAATGCATTTATAACAATATGCAAACTGAACTCTCTGCATCTTATCATTAAAACAATCTCTTAGAATTTTTTACAATAGATTGTACCCATGCTCTACTCTAATATTGGCTAGAGGCTTTTTTTGTCTTTGTTTTTTTAAATAAAACCTAGACAAGAAAGGGAATGATGATTAGAAATTGTAGACCTACTTTTCCCAGCTAGCTTAAAAGATAACTTATCGTAGGCTGAACAAGGAGGCATTCTACTTAAAAATCAATGCTACTGTTCTAGCTCACTGTGCATCCAGCTCGTATTGATGTCAGTGGAAATACTCCCAGTAACTTCAATTGGAGTTGAACCAGAATCTCACTCAATGTACTGAAAATCATTATGAAATTTTGAAAGATATGTAGTAATTCAAGGAAGGTTCATCAACAACAACAACAATGTATGTAGGTTCTATAGCACTTTATACACATACTAATATCAAATGTCTTATTCTAATCATCTGTCAAATAAAAAAATGTAATCTCTCTTCACATCTATTGGTATGTCTTACCTTAGTAGCCTTTTTAACATATTTGGCATTGTCTTTTTCAATGTCGTGCCATGATCTTATAGGTAACTTCAGTTCATCCCCTACAACCATCCCAGGCCCCTGAGTGCCTGGTCCTCCAATGAACATCATAATATGTGCACCAGTGTTAGGGAAAGTACACTATGGGACAGAAAGAAAAACTCAGAGAGCAACTCTTTTTGCTATAAACAGTTATCACATGATATTAATAGCAGAAACAACTATGAATTTGTGTCTATTAAATTTCTTTTACTGAGTGAACAATTATAATTAAATTTTCAAAATCCCAAGTAGTCAATTTAAAACAGTGTTTTTACCTCAATAAAATTATTGTTTTTTTACTTTTAAGACAGTTTGGCATATATCTGAGCTCAGATCGTCAGTAAGTCACCATTCTACTGACTTCGACCAAGCTAAAATAATGTACACAAATTGAGGACCTGATCTATTGTATTCTGGGTATTTCCCTTTCCCTATTAGTTATTACTAGGCATAGTTGATTGGGGGAGAGGAAACTATCTTAAAAGTAAAGATTTTACCTACTTCTTTATTCTAACACCACAACTCTCCTCTCTGTGTCATTATGTTAACTTGTTACTGAACAGGCTGTCATCATATAATAATGACAATGAAGAAAATAAGCCACAGAAACAAATGGAATCTTCATACAAAACATCCTCTTTTCATTCAAGTGTTTTGGGAGATAAAAATGTAATGTAGGGGCAAACAGACATTTGCACAATTGTTCTAAATAGATTTTTTTCAGTTGACTTTTGTGTTTCTATAAAACTTGCGTCTAGAAAACAAATAGATAGTTTCTATTTGAGAGGTATTCACCACACAACTAGCAGTCCCGGCAGACAACTGACTGAGCATGAAGCCGGAACCAGTTTCTCTCTCTCGCGGAGGTGGACGCTTCTGGAAGTGGCAGAAAAGCAAGAGGGAGCTTGCAGTTTGTTCCCCAAAACTTAACCTCTTCTGTGCCTAAACAGAGCACTTTGGTCACCTTAGCCACCAACCTGGCAATTTTCACGAGCACTGAATTCATTTCTTTTTAAATTCAAGTTTGTTCAACTTGGTGTCAATACATCTTTACTGACGAATGATAAAAGTTAACACCCTGAGTTTTGGAAATGCCGAAAAAGACTAATCTCAAAAATGGATTTTTATCATAGACGGAAACATAAAAGTTCCCCTAAACTTGTTCAGTAAGTATGAATAAACAAGACACTCACTCAACTCTTTTCTTTTTTTAAAAACTTGCCAAATATGTATAAATTAGGCAAGAACTAAGAAAACTGTATTTTAAAAAATCTTGGATTGCATCCTATTTCCTTCTTCATCTTTAATTAATACACTTTCAATATAGATTCTTAGCTCTTTGACCAAGAGACTATTCTTGCTTCTTAGAGTGCCTTGCACTCTTTTGGGAACAATATAAATATTAAGTTAATACAGTAATCCAAGATTAGTGGACTTCCTTTAATCTAGATTAAAAGGCAAAAAATCACTAAACAACAAAGCATAGAGTAGTACCATAATTGTGTGGAATATAAAAACAGAATGAGATGAACGCATTTACTCAGACTAAACAGAAGAAAACTAAATAAATTTCCTATGTTTTTCTGAATCTGAACAGAAGAGTAACATACATGAGCTACAGAGACTGTTATGTCCCTCTACGATTGTTATTGTGTATGTGTTATCGCAGTATCAGCCATAGAAATTTTATGTAGGAAAGTGATCTAGTAACTTTAAAACAACTTTGTGTAGTATTATTACCTCAAGGAGTCCCACAGCTATAGAAAGAGCCACACCAGAGGAACGCAAAGGTCTTTTTCCTTGAGGAACAGGCCAAGGATCCCGTTGCAGTTCACCCAATAGATCAGTGAGATTCATATCAATTTTCTGCACTGGCTGTAGGAATCTGAAAACAGATAAATAGCATTTTGTTAGCGTCAGGATTCTCTTGCTGTATGACCTTTTAAAAATAATCAGGACTAGTAATTCATTAGCAACATGTTAGCTTGTAATGCCAAAGGTCACAAATCTGTGTTCAGAGCACAATCTCTTACTCAGCACTCTAGCAAAGTCTGGACATACAACACAACACAACACACACAGCACATTCAACCTGAGGAAAGCATAAGCTCCACTTGGAGCACTGTAGCAAGGCAACCTGTTGACCTAAAAACAATGCCAGGGTACAGAAGGAACTACACGAAAAACACATGAGGTCATGGGGGAAATTTGAGGTGGAGACTAAAGGGAAGAAGATAATCTTGAAGAGAAGACAAAATGAAAATGTTAAGGAGCTAAATTTTCACAATTGTCTACGAATCTAAATCCCAATGGATTATTTAGCAAATAGCCTTTTTGCCTATCATCAAACCTAAGAGAATGAAAGATCATAATATATTTGGATAAACACTTCTGTTGACATGTTTTAAAATGTTGGATATATTTATATACACAGGAAGATAGAAATGACTCTTCTTTGTATTCTGAAATGTATCGGGGCATAGTAAATTTGTTAAAATGCATCTTTGGAAGAAGTCATGATAAACATGTCAAAAGCGATGGAAATAGCAAAAATGTCACAAATACTGATGCCTGTAAGCAAACTATCCTTGCAGACAGGGAACTTTTAGAAAAATAAACCTCTCTCATAGAGCTGCAAGGGACTTTGGAAGGTCATTGAGTTCAGACCCCTGCACTCACAGCAGGACCAAGCACCACCCGACAAAATTTTATTTTAATCTATTTGCCCCAGACACCTACATGGCCTCCTCAAGAACTGAACTCACAACCCTGGGTTTAGCAGGCCAGTGTTCAAACCACTGAGCTATTGCTCCCCACAAAAATCTTCCTGAAGGGTGAATCAATGCATACTTAGCTGAGGACTCCCGTTTCCTTTTACTCTAATTCTTCTATATCCTCTTTACAGCCTAATGCCAGGTCTACTCTTGGCAGTACAGTTGGTTTCAGGTACTCAATTCTAGCTACGACAACTGTGTAGCTAGAATCAATGTTTCTGAAATCGACTTACCTGACTGTCGTCACTAAGGGAGGTCGAGGGGAGCAGTTCTTCCATTGACCTCCCTTACTCCTAGCAATAGCAAGGTATACAGGGGTCGACTGCCAACCCCAGACAGATCAATTCTCTCTACCAGACGCACAAAATTGAACTCCGGAAAATCAACCCTGATTGGTCGATCTTCCCAGAAGTGTAGACATGCCCTAAGATCCCATCTACATTACAAATGGTACTATGTTAGGCCTTGCTGTTATCCTTTGGAATGGTTAAAGCAATTAGACTATTACAAACCCCTTCAGAATGACTACGATTGTATGGAAAATTTCATCTAAGACAAACTTTTCCCTTTCTTTCCTAATAGGAAAATCATTATGGTCACAACCCTTCCAGCTTCAGGGTTGTAAAGCTATATTTACCATCTGGAATGACAGACAAGCTAAGATTCTGCTCCCCAGACACCTTCCCAGATGGTCCTTAAACCTGAAAGCAGTCAAAAACTAGTATAATCCCCAGCTTTCAACCTACTAGAGCAACAAAGTGCGTGACCCTCTAGCTGCATCAATCAGACAAGAAAAAAAAAATAAAAGTAAAGTTATTTTTGATAAAGCAGCTTAGCAAACATATTATTTAGAAAATAACAATACCTGTTAGAAGGTGGTGGCTGCTGTACCTGAGGACCCCGGCCTACTTGTGAAACTGATACTTTTGTAAGCCCCAACATTTCCTGTTTCAAAAAAAAAAAAAAAAGTGTGGGCGTGTGTATACATAATTTGATGATACTATGATAATTTCCAGGGGTTTTAATTTAATATAATTTAATTATTTATTTAGCCTATTACCTGAAGTTGTTTTGCAGATAGGTCCTTTGTGCCTCTGAAGACATAGCTTTTTGAAATTCCTTCACAACCAAGTTCATGGACCTGCACCATTCTTCCAAATGTAATAAGACCTACCAAAGCAGTTGGTGGTAAGAGACTTAATGACATTTGCATGGATTCCTTCAGGGCTTGCAAGTCTTCATCTTCCATGCATGTGTCCACAACATAAAGAAATATCAAAGGCATCTGAGGACCACGCTTTAAGAAAAAATAATGGAGTGAAAAAGCATATTCTGTAGCATGTGCATATATGTTTCATACAAAATAATTACATTGCAAAAAAATTGTTCAAGTTATTTTAATTTTAGTAAATGTACAATCTGCCATACTCGCTCAGACCAATGCTCTATCCAACTGGCAACCCACCCAAGGCAGTGGCCAGTATCTAATGTTGAACAAAAGAGAGAATTCATTACCATAATTAACTCTACCCAGAAGTGTGGTGCTGACTATAGAAGTAAACCACTCCTTCCAGGCCTAAACAGATAATTTTGATTCATGGAATAATGTTATTAAACTTAAAAGATTAAAAGAAGTATTATCCAAAGTGACATTAGCGGCCATTAATTTTATCCAGACTGAAAAAAAAATTCAGCACGGTATAGAATTTCTAATCCTCCATGACATTTCAATCCAGTTTGATTCTATAAATTTCCATTTCCCTTCATTCTTTCTAAATTTATTCCTCTCTAATTCCAGCAAGTGTTGCCTTTTATCTAGTATTACATCACTAAACAAAAGGAGTGGCTGACAAATTTTAACATTACCATCTTAATTTGTATGCCTCACCGAAGTCCCCTCTAACTCTATCCTTTTCCAGGCTAATTAATCTTATTTTCCTGCAGTTTCTAGCTGCCTAGATCTTTTCCTCTATTAATCCCTACCAGATGCTGCCATGCCCTTACATGAGGAAATATTAGTAACTTGTGCCCTTACATGAGGAAATATTAGTAACTTGTGCCTGCTTGGTATGGCATTCTTTCCCTCTCCAATGGCACCTAGCCTAGCTTGAGATTGATGAGTCTACTACAGCAAGTGTGACTGAGGTTCCAAGCCACCAGATGGGGATACTAATTAGGGCCAAACTGCAAAGAATGCGGTGCCATTCCCAAAAGCTGGTGGCTATTCCAATATTAAGATTTAACCAAGTCAGCACAACACAGCCTCCACGATAAACCCAACAACACAATCCTCTTAAAACAACTGAGCACACATCAAGCACTCTAGTCCAAATGAACTAACTTTTAACTCTCATGCGGTAGAGGTTCACACGCTAGGCATCCAAGGTCCCGGATTCAATTCCACCCATTAACAACCAGGTTCTGTCCGTATTACAATTAAATCAGAAAATCCAAATTATATGAACTGATTGGCCAAGGACAGTTATCTGTAAACTTGCCAATTCACTGCTCACCTTCTCCTAGAACTAAACTCCTTCCAATATCAACCCATGATTATTCAGATTCAATCTTCACTTTAAAAGACAAACCATTCACTAAAACTTGTTCCAAATTATGTTGGAAAGCAGCAATAAAATGATGTCTACAAGTCAAGAACAAGTGAACTGAACTCATGAAGAAACATAGTTTAACAGAAGCTTAAATCACTAGAACATACGGAACTTCCCTCTTTTGTACTGCCCTTAAAAATTATTTATTGTTCCTATAATTTTATTACAGTCATTATAACTGAAAATAGTTCACTCCATTTCCAGTGAACAATACTGATTGAAGCCTACAATTGAAAACATGTAGCTTACTCGCTGCAGTGTAATCACTATTAAATCAATACAAAGGTAAATGACCCATATTCTACATAGCTAGCTTTAATCTAATTTAAGGTCAAAGATTTTATTTGGTGGTTTTTTACCTGTACAACATATTCAATACTAGAAAACTGAGGTAAGAGTTCTGCTGGCTGGTTCATCTCTGATATACCAGCATAAGTAGGAGGAAACTGCAAAAGCAAAATTTAAAAACAGAAACATTAAGTACACATTTTGAAATTACAAGTAACAGAAAAACATTGAAAAATAAATATCTGCATGTTATTTTCTTCTGTAAAAAAACAGCTACTACCACTTCTGCAAAAAGCAGTTTTGAGCCTGGTGTCTCAGAATGGGCAAACATCCACATCTTTAGCACCCTGTTTTTAATTCCAATTCCCAAGTATAATTTTAGCAATGATGAATTTTATTTTCCTCCTATAAAAGGTCATTCTATAGTCTGAATGTGTCATTTTCTTACCTGATTTCTTTGATAACAAAAATTGCAAGCCCAGAGTTTTGCTCGATAATCCACTTGGCTATTAAAAATAAAATTAGAAAAATTAATGTATATTTTATTTCACCAAGTACCTTTGACACTAAATAAATCTGTTGTGTGTACAGCATAGATTCACCCTTTATCTGTTTATCATGCCCTTCTTCCTAATTATCAAAGATGTTTGCCCTTAAAACAAGAATTCTGCCCTCACCATGCATCTTCTCCTAAATGATACTTGCTGTAAATTCATAATAAAGAATCTGATTCAGTGGGTCTGCCCCACGAAAGCTCATCACCTCATAAATTATTTTGTTTGTCTTTAAAGTGCTACATGACTAGTGGTTTGTTTTGTTAGAACACAAACTAAAAAGGCTACCTCTCTGTTACTAATAATAAAGAATGTGTAACTTAATAATTATTTCAGCAGCAATCCACTAATGTAATTAAAATAGTATCCTGGCTATTTGAGAGGAAAGATGGTCTTATAGTTAAGACACTGGACTGGGATACAGGAGGACAGCGTCAGTCCCCAGCTCTAACACAGACTTCCAGAGTGATTTCATGTAAGTTTGCATCTCAGTTCTTGGCCTGTAAAATGGGAAATGTAATAGTTCCTTTCTCTGACCCTCCATCTACATTGTCCAGTTATATGCTAGCTCTTGGATTCAGGGACTCTCTCTTACTATATGTATGTAGCATGACTAGAACAATGGACACAGGCCTATTGACATTACTTTAATTCAAATATAATAAATAACAATAATAATCATCCAGACAAAAGGAGATCACATGATAAAAGGGAAAACTTATATTCAGAAAGACTTCTTCAGTAACAGCGGGTGGCGAAGAGTGAAATTAATGCCCTGATACACTGTTTAGGAAAACAAGAAGATTTATCCAAGGATCCCCAACAGCAAGGGCAGATTCTCAGCAGCTTAGAGCTTCATCTATATACAGAAACTGTGCCAACTCATCTTTTAATGCCAAAAGGAATGAGCAGACTGTTTAATCTAACCTCCTCTGTAACACAGGCCAAAAAATGTTGCCACATATCCCTGAATTGATCCCAACCATTTGTATTTGACTTTGCCTCTCTTCCCAACAGATACTGAGTTTTTATGTGAAAACATAAAGAGAATGAGGCTTCATATTAGCTGAGGCTTTGACCCTTTGTTTACAAATTTTGTTTAGCCATGTTTTAGTTTACATGTAAAAAACCTTGAATGAAATTTATATAAGGTTAGTGAAAGCCTGACTTCAGCTATAAGTTCTGTTCCAGCTTTGGAACATAATACCAAGACTTCTATCCTGACACATCTTTCAGCTTTTAAAATCCACCCTTTAGTCATTTTACACTATACGTTTAAGCTGACTTTATGTAAGTAATCATCGAGCCTCTAATTTAAGCAAGTCGGTCCAGCATGTTCACATTATGCTCATTGTGTCAGCAGAGTGCATGCTCAGTACCAGGGTTTCCATCAATGGATAGAGCACTGCACTGGGGATAGCTATCCCACAGTGCACATAGCCAAGTGGAATTTTGGCTGGGGCTTGCAATGCCTTAGGGGACCAAAATATATTGGTGCAGGTGGCTATGGGAACATGGTGTTAGCCCCCTGTGAGGCAACTACCTCCCTCCTACCTTCCTGGTAGCTAATTCTGAGCAGCCAAACACTAGGTCAATAAGAAAAGCATACCAAGGGAACTGCATCTCTATGAAGCTTTGAAAACCAGTTTCAGCAACAAGTCAGAGTAATGTTACACTTAGCTGTGTTGTTCCTAACCAGGATGTCCCCTCTATTGCATTTTCTCCCCTGTAAACTCTGCCCCCACCAACCACCCTGTGTTGAATGAATAAAGAGCCTTTTTTCCCCCTCACTCTATTAAGTTTTATTATGCAAACACACACACAGAGATCACAAAGTAAAATAACCTGCAGCAGAAGGGCTCGTAATATTCTGGGGGAGAAGCAAGGAAAGCTTGCTTACAGATGCATGGGAATTACAATTAAAGGTGTGAGAATGGGTGCCTTGTACTGCGGCCTGGAGTTGAGTGCAAGTGATACTGAACTTCCCTGCCTCAGAGGACTTCTTTGGGAGGAGGACGTAGAAATGGAAAATGATGGCATTAGATTCCGCATAGGATGCAGAGAGTTTTCAGCAGCCAGTTGCCTTTCTTGAACATCAGTCTCAACATGTCTGAATGTTTCTTCATAATCCACAGAATTTCATCCTGAGTTACTTGCTCTTGTTCCCTGCATGCTCTCCTGTCCATGTCCATATTCTCAGAGATTAATCCTTCACATTCTGAGCTCCATCTTGTCACTGTTGGAAGAACTCATTAACTTGGTGAACATGTCCTCTTGGGTCTTCTTTGTGTACCTTCTAACCTGGGAAAGTCTCTGTCCTGGTGTGAAGGACGCACCAATAGATAAGGTTTCAGCTTCAAGAAATGTGACACACTTCACAGTGACAATTCATACATTGTTTCTGGTGCACTGTTAATTTTTTTTAAATCAATAAAATATCACTCAATACACTTCACTGCAAGCACAATGTAATCATGCCCACTGGTTATTGAAGGAGTTGGTTTGCTGCTCCAGCCATGGTGAGTAAAACCACAAGGCATGGGCAAGAGGACTTTTTCTGCTGCTTTTGTGAAGACAGCCTTGTGATCAGAAATTGGAACATGAAAAAAGCCCCTTTTCTGCTAGCAAGCTGGATGGTGCTTGAGGAGAGGCACCGGTGTATAGTACCCCAAGTAGTGTGTTACAAAAGCAGCATGGAGTCAGTGGGGAAAGAGAAAAACGAGAAACCACCACCACCTCTCTCCCCCCCATGCCCCCCCCCTTTTTTTTTTTTTTAAAAACACTGCTTGCTATTCACGGCGATTCCTTCCAACCACACCACCACCACGCTTGGGAACGCATGATTCTGTGACCCACTTTTCACCAAGTGGGGGGCAGATTACTTGTTGAATTGTTTACAGTTTAAGAGCTAATCATTGAAAATGTTCCCCTGACCCCATTTGCCCTTGGTGACCCTATGCAATATCAGTCTCTTGAGGATAACAGAGGCATCACAAGATCAGACGCTACAAGTGTCTCGGTACAAACCTGGTCCTTAAGCTGCAATGTGGTATGATTCAATGATGCCAGCAGAGCTAATGGTGAAGCAGTGCAGGAAAGTGCCCTCCTGTGGAAGACGAAATAAGACAGCCCTTTCCAGAAATCTTCTGTAGAGCCCTGCAAATTCACAGATATCAGCTTTATAACTGGAGGAACTCACAACTATATCCGTGGATTTGGATACAGATACAAATCTTGTATCTAGAACCCTGTAAATTGAAGATAGACAATTTATATCCACAGGTATCCATGGATCATTTCTGCAGATGCAGATACAAATGTTGATTCTCCACAGGGCACCAACCTTCTGCAAAGGATTGCAAAGTATCTTCAGGAAAGCTTCCCCGTCCATCACCGTACACGTAATCAGTCTTTTTCAGTGTGTGCCCTCTACATAGCTACACCTACTACACCTACATTTTTGTTCAGATTAAACAAAAAATAACAATAGCATGTAACCCCCTACAGTTTGATGGGAAATGTGTACTCAAAAGAGATGCCTTCCCCAGCAGCACACTCCACTACCAACTAGTCCTGTGAAGAGATGGGCTCCAGGGTTAAAAATAGTTCTTGGCTATCAGAGAGAATGAAGTCTCTGCTTGCTTGTCTGACATTCTCCTCCTCCTCCTCCTCCTCCACCTCAACGTCTCCTTTGTTATTGCTCAACATTGCCCAGGGCTCCTGGAGGTATCAACAGAGCATTTGGAAGGATCAGTGGGGTCACTGCCAAGAATTGCCTGCAGCTCCTCATAAAAGCGACATGAGGCACAATCAGAATGATGGTTTGCCTCCCCTGTCTTTGGGTAGGCTTGCGTAAGTTCCTTCATGTTCATGTGGCACTGCCGTGTGTCCCTCCTGTAGTCATTTTCCTCCATGCCCTACATGATGTTGGCATAGATGTTAGCATTTCTTCTGCTGGACCCAAGCTCTGCCTGCACAAACTCTTCTCCCCACACAGTAATAAGATCCACCTCCTCCTGTGTACTCCATGCTGGAACGCATTTGTAGCCTTGAGTCTCTATGATCAAATGGGCTGGCGAGCTCTCCCCACTGATAAACAGGAAACAAAAATTCAAAAAATCCGGGGGCTTTAACAGAGTAGTGGCTGTTTCCCGTGTTCCTAGCTGATGTGCAGTGGACTTGAAAATGCTCTCCAGAATGGTCACAGTGGAGCACTGTGGTTCACCTCCTGCAGGCCAATTCATTCCAACTCCACAAAGCAGCATCAACAATATTCCCATGCTGACCCGCCTACATCAAATCAAGCACTATGACTCTTGCAGAGGGGGGAGTACAGGCTACTTAGTCTGCAGAAGGGATTCCGCAATGTACACAAAGAAATTATTAGATCGACTTAACACAGCTTATGTCGACCAATGGTTGTAGTGTAGACAAAGCCTCCCAAACTGTGGCTGCTGAATCACATAAAACTGAGCTAGATGATTATGTGGTATGAACAAACATCTGGTGTAGTAAGAACAAGCTGACAATAATGAAATTATTTTAAAAAGAATGTAAGTCACAAAGGACCAAACTACACAAAAGGTGAAAAGTTGTTACTCTAACTCACCTCTTCTTATTTATTTTCTAGAGATAAAAAATTAAAACTATGCCATATGACTTGCAGTTACAAAAAAACTTCAGATTCTTATAATCTGATACAAACTAAAAGTTAACATAAATCAATTTAATTAACTGGATTAATTCTTGTGAATATCTTCCATCAAAACAACTATCAACTGGATCCAGAAATTCTTAGTGGTTACAGGTTCGGGCCTCACATTTGTGCCTGGAATATGTAAAATTTTAAGAACAATTTATGCATGAGATGCAGTATTTTCAAACCACCACTACAAAAAAAATTCAAAAGCTAAGAGTGTGTGTGTGTGTATAAAATATACATTAAAATAATTTAAATATTATCTAAATAATTTATTATTACCATAATGGATTCAAAACTGCACGACAGGTGGTCCTACTGCACAGAACTGGCTCATACTGAATGGGAGGCAAATCAGGACGCTCTTTCAGTGGTGTAAACAGGGAAGCCACTGGGACTACCATTCTTGTGGCTTCAAGGCGACTTGAAGGCCAAACATTCCAGCTGAATCTAACTCCATCTCTGTCTTCATTCTGCTGAATGAATTCCAGGAAGGTTGTCATTGTTAATTTCTTTTCTTATTTCTGAAATAAAAAAGTATAAATCAATATGATATATGGGAATTATACATTAAAAGAAAAGAATCACAATCAGGAACTAAAGCTTTAATTATAAGCAGTGTGTACTGGCTAAAATCATGACAAAATACCATATAATGGAAGGTTATGTATTTTTTAAAGAAGAGCTTTCAGAAATCCCCTAAAACAATCAAACAGTGTTACAACTTGGGGGGCAGAGCAATACAGAGCAAACATTTTAAAAGATACAAGGCTTGTTTACAAAAAATGTCATGTCTGGTTTGTAGCCCGCCCTATGCCTCTCCACTAATGACATTCCTTGCGATTTAATGATTCATTTCACTTTTAGTGGAATGATTTGATTTGTCACTTTCCATTAGCCAGTTCAAGATAGATAATTTTAACCAAGTGGTTTATATTTTCTATTGTGATAAAAAAGTTCATAAGGAATGTGCTAAGAGCACAAACATATTTAGAGAGATAACACATCAACTTTTTCTAATCAAGCACATGACAGGTCCCATCCCAAATATGCAATAATGCACCGTTCTACCGTGGTTAGGGAAGTGTATGTTCTAAACAGTAAAGTCCCATAAACTTGTTTGGGAATAAATTATATAAGAATCTGGGGTCACCTAATGAAGTAGACAACAGGTTCAAAACAAACAAAAGGGAGGCGTACCATCAACAGGAGGTAATTATTGCTAAGGGATGTTGTGAATGCCAAGACTATTACTGGGGTTCAGAAAACAATCAGGTAAGTTCATGGAGGATTATCTAAGATGGTCAAAAACATAACACCCCATGCACTGGATGTCCCTGAACTGACTGCTAAATACTGGGACTGGACAGTGGGGGATGGTTCATTCAATAATTGCCCTGTTCTGTTCATTCCTCTGAAACATCTGGCACTGGCCATTGTTGGAAGGCAGGATACTAGGGTGAAGCAGAGGTTCTCACACTGGGGGTCAGGCCCCTAAATGGGTCGTGACCCTGTTTTAATGGAGTCATCAGAGGTGGTAGTAGACTTGCTGGGGATGAAGCCTGGACCCCACTCCCCAGCATCCAAGCCTGAGCCCCACCACCTGAAGCTGAAGTCCTTAGGCTTTGTCTTGAGCCCTTCCTGCACAGAGTGGCGGGACTTGGGCTTTGCCCCCCACGCCTTGGGTGGGCTAAGGCTTTGGTCACCCTCCTGGGTCTGCATAGTAATTTTTGTTTCAAAAAGGTGACCACAGTGCAATGGCATCTGAGAATCACTGAGCTACACAGCATTGCCATTCTTGTGTGCTAATGCAAAAATAGCCCACCAATTTCAACTCTACTCAAAAAAAAATATGAAACTAAGACACAGCATTTCAAAGCTAATTCTCTTTTTCTGCATGGTATCTCTCAAAAATTCTTCTCTCCCCATCATTTCTCCCCTACCTTGAAGTAACTCTATACACAGCTCCTCTTCTTACCTAGTTACATACTCTACAGGAAGCAAACACTGCATGGTGATGGAGAAAAATGAACAGCATCCATGCATACAAAGCCCCATAACGTGCAATAGTTTAAATGAAGTTACATTTCTAACAGTTTGTCTATACTTTCAATAAAGGGCAATGCAGGGGCAGGGTAGACTACAAAGGGTCAGATGCTCCCAAATGGCTGCACCAGGCTGCGTGCTTTGGGGGGGGCTGTAAGGCTGAGGGCAGCCCACGAACTAGCAGGGGGCCTGGCACAGCCTGCAGGGGTCAGCACCCACCTCCCAGCTGCACTCACCGTCTACAGCAGGAAGCAGAGCCAGCCCCAGCTGGCAAACTCTAAATATGCAAACACAGCCCCAGCCCGTTCAGCACCCCTGACTCTCAGCCACTTTGCTTAGGAAAAGGGGGAAAGGATGGAACTTCCCCCCACACTCACTAGTGGCAGGAAGCAGCATGACATGGCTGAGAGCAGGCTGGGACTGAGTCTCTTCACTTCCCCTCGCTGTTGATGACTGGGAGGGAAGGGAGACACCTCCACCCACCTCCATTATCAGAACCAGGCTCCCACCACTAGTTCCCTGGAGCTCATCACTCAGGAGAACTTCTGGAAAAGGGTGGCGGGGGTGGAAAGAGGTAGGGTGGAGCAGAGGCAGGAAAACGAGGGGCCCAGGGTAGAGCGGGGGGACAGCAGGAAGAGGCAGGGCCTTCCTCCAGGCTAGTGGTTGCAAAGGGAGGATTCATGTAGGAGTAATCATATGACCATGCCCCCTTTGCATCCCTCCACACCAGTGGATCAATTGATCAAATGAAACTTTTGTTGTTCCTGAGTGCTTAAATATCATCTCTCTGCCTCTGCCCCACCCCTCAAATGAAACAAGTTTTGCTGTGGCAAGTGCAAGTGTGAACCCTGCCTTGCTGGTAGGTACACTCTTCTGACATCAAAGCGAAAGCCATTTATGAAAGGCAGAAGTATTTTACTGGCAGAAGTGCCAACAAACAGCCGTCACATGTAGAATTTTAGTGACAGGGCTGTGTGGACACAGCTGTGTAGTGTGAGCACGGTATATGCCTCTGAGTTAAGTTCATGAAACATGTTCATGCCAAATTCCGCCCTCCTTTCCTTCCATCCTTTCCTCCCCTTGCAAGATGTGACTGGGTTTAGGCACCAAGTTTTAAATTACCGAAATAGGATAGAGCACATTAAGACATGTTTTCCTGTTGAGTTATTGTAGTTATACATATGTCTTTCTCAATGAAACAAAGAGATGCTAAACTTGAAGGACTTAAATTCAGTAAACCTTTACTGTTTTAAATTACTCTTACCCCAGTAAGTAGTCTTATTGGGATTACAGGGCACTTTCTAGGACCTTAACCTGGTATGTACCAAAAATATTTGTTATATCATATTTACAAAGATACTCCATAACTGTACAGTTGTAAAATATATGCTATTAAGCAGTCATTCTGGAACAAGCTGTTAGTTTGCTGATTGATGCAAACAGGCAATAATATGTTTTCTTGAAAACACATTCTTTTACTATCTGCTTCTTTATTACTATGCTTGCAAATGCCTTCAAATATTATTCTGAACCTCTCTCAAAAGCTCATTAATTTATTTCAAAGTAAAACCTTCTAAACCAGATGTAGGCAATACTTTTTGATGTGGACAGGGGTGGTGGTTCCCTGCACGCTCCCTGCACATGCACACACACCTTAACCCACAGACCACTCCAAGAATTTGTAAGTGGTCAAGGGCTGCACTCTTCCATGATATTAATGAAGAAGGTGCAGGGTCTGGGGTGGAGGTTGGGTGCAGAAGGGAGCTTGAAATAAGGGATTGGGGGATCTAGAAGGAACTTTGGGTAAAGGAGGGAGATAGGGCACTGGGATGTAAAAGGGTGTAGAGGGTCCAGAAAGGGGTATGGCTGCAGGAGAAGATTCTGACCTGGAGGAGGGGTGTAGGATGGAGTGCAAGTCTGCGAGGGGGTTGTGACCTGAGGCAGGAGTGCATGACCGGGTGCAGAGACTTGGGTTGTGACTGGAGATAGGTGATTGAGGTGAAAGGTCTGGGAAGAGATGGTGACCAGGAAGAGGGGTGCAAGGCACTGGGTTGCAAGTCTGGGAGTGGCAGGGATGCAGGACAGGGGCAGAGGGTTGAGGGAGGAAAGGGCTGGGTTTCCAGAGGCAGGCTCTGACCAGGAGGTGCATAACTGAGTGGCTCCTGACCAGCAGACCAGCAGGTTCCTCAGACAGGTTCCCTGCCTTCCAGGTCCTCACAGGGTACTCAGAGCAGCTGCGGGCAGGAGCCATGTGCGACTCTGAACGCTGCAATCCCACAAAGGAAAGGGGTACTTCATGTGCTGCCTGTCCTGCAATAGGCAACTCCCATTAGCCATAAACTAGCCATTGAGGGCTGTAAAACTGTGCTGGGGGCAGGGACAAGAGCAGAGCACAAAGTCTCCCCTCCCTCTCTTCCCTGGGCTCAAGGCACTCAGAGAGATGCTCTGAGCAGTGTATGGGGATGGGGCAGGCAGGGTGCCTGGAGGAAGCATCACAGAATACTAGGAGTGGAATGGACCTCAAGAGGCCATCGAGTCCAGCCCCTGCCCCAATGGCAGGACCAAGTACTGTCTAAATCATCCCTGATAGACATCTATTTAACCCGTCCTTAAGTATCTCCTGTGATGGAGATTCCACAACCTCCCTTGGCAATTTATTCCACTGTTTGACCACCCTGACAGTTAGGAACTTTTTCCTAATGTCCAACCTAAACCTCCCTTGCTGCAGTTTAAGTCCATTGCCTCTTGTTCTATCCTCAGAGGCCAAAAAGAACAAGTTTTCTCCCTCCTCCTTATGACACCCTTTTAGATACCTGAAAATCAGTTGGGTCATGGGCCAGATGTGGCAATTTGGCAGGCCACATTTGCTCTGACGCGGTTCTAAACAAGGGCAGAACACCTGAATACTACCAACATCCACGAGACACGCATCTTGTTTATTTACAAGAGTCCTAGCGGGACAGCAGTCATACTTCACTATCATAAAAACAACACAATGAACTTCATACTCCTTCTAAAAGAAAATTAAATTAACAAGCGTGAGACTGTAGAAACCATGCTTTAATCAGCCTATTATGTCGTTGTTAACTTTAATTCTAGTTCGGTTATTTTGTTTCTATTTTTCCCTGCCCCTGCACCTTCACGCCATCCCACAGTCAGACACAAATTTGTTCCAAGACGTTTAAATTAGGGAAAATAGTTGGCACAGATCAGAATTAACTGTAAATTTCCAAAATAATGGAATTTAATCAGATAATAATAAACAGTAAGCAAAACCTCCATTAATCCTCCTCTTGTTAGTTACTTTCTGCTTGAACACAGTGGTACTCCAGACCTGCTTTCTAAGTGCCCTCTCATTTTTGGACTTATTTTAATAGCTAAAGAAGCTACTCCTCTCTAAAGGGAAGACTTTTGGTACATATGGGCTTACCAACAAGCAGTTTTTGTACGGCTATAACTGTAGTTATTTAGGACCTCTTATGGCCCTTCAAATATCCCAGGCTGGCTACAGTAATGCCAGTAAAAGGTGCTTATATCTTACTTCTGAAATGTTAACAGTTATAAGCTATACCAATATAAGCACCTTTATACCTGTAAACTATTTCATATCTGGCAACCCTGGGATCAGGAGGTTGCTGCATATTTGAATATGTTGGAGAAGAGAGAGGTATGCCTAGCAATGCATAACACTAAAGAAAAACAGGATTAGATATGAAACAAACAAAAATGTATGCAGAGTATTTACTAACAACTGTAGTATTGTACATTGTAAACTTATACTATATTTGCTGTATTTATTTTTATTTACTTCTACTATACTGTACTTGTGGGAAATATACCTACTATATACTTATGGTTAAAATTATGCTTATTTGAGAGTTCTGGATGATAGAATGCTGGTTAAAACAGAGTTTACTATACAACCATGTACAGTAGGGGCTTGTACCACTTTAACTTGTCCTTCGCTGCATCAGCAGAACAGAAGCACCTCTTCTTAAAATCCTGATCCAAGTTTTGTAGAGCTGGCACTGTAACTTATTAGAAAACTAGCTGATTGATGTTCTTGCTTAGCTGGTATCTCAGATTCCAGCCAGAGGACGTAGCTCTGACATGGCTGAGTCCCCTAAACCACAGGCAAGTGGAAGGGGGCATGCAATGATCTCTCTCTAAACACATATCCCAGCCCATAGCATGGTGGTGACAGGCACTGTTCCCTCTAATTTTTTTCATCCAAGGGTAGAATAAATTTTGTTATGAACCTTTTGTTATGAGCACATGCTGCCTACTGTGGGCAGCTGTTGGTGCCCTGCCAATCAACTGGATGGCACTTGAATCTTTCTTGGACAGCTGCTTGAAGTGCTCAGCTTACAAGGAACAGTGGTGACCAAGTTTTAACTCCCTACACTTCCCAAACCTCATGCATTGGAGTGGAATCCCTGCTTCCCCCACATCTACTAACACCCAAGGGAGAGATCCTTGCTTCCCTCAACCCCATGACAACTGCACCACACCCTCCAAGCCACAGACAACTAGCACCAACCCATCATCCTCCACACATACTCCTCAACTTACTGACAACTGGAGCAGGAGCAGCTGGCACCACAGCACTAGACAGACAGACACAAACACACACACACCTGGAATGGAGGCTCCCTGCACCCTCCTCCCACATACACACAGTTAACCCACAGACAACTGGAATGGAGGCTCCCTGCACCCTCCTCACACATACACACAGTTAACCCACAGACAACTGGAATGGAGGCTCCCTGTATCCCCCCCACACTCACACACACACACACACACCTGGCATGGGGGCTCCCTGCACCCCACTCTCTCTCTCTCTCTCTCTCTCTCTCTCTCTGACACACACACACACAAAATTCACAGACAACTGGTGTGGAGGCTCCCTGCACCTCACTCTCTCTCTCTCTCTCTCTCTCACACACACACACACACACACACAACTGGAGTGGGGGGTCCCTGCACTACACCGCCCACACACACCCTCCGTGCCAGAGACAACTGGGGTGGAGAGGAGGGACGCTCCTGTGACTGAGGTCTCCCTGCGCCACATACAAGCCACTGAGCCCGGAGGCTCCCTGAAAACACCCTCATAGCACCTAGGGCGAGCTCCCTACAACGCACACAGCCCAAGGCCGGGGGATTCTAGCACCCTGCACCCCCAACCCACGGTGCCGGGGTGCTAGGCTCCCACGCCCACTTGCTGCCCAGCCCTCCCTGCTATCAAGCAGCCCGAGCCCGGCCCCGCTCACCTGCCGTCGTCCAGCCCCAGCGCCGCCGCCTGACGCACTCACTCACTCACTGGACCCAGCAACCCCGCGCTGCCGACGCGACAACATGGCTGATGGGAGAGTCCGTGCCACGTCAAGGGGCAGAGAGCGCGGCGCGGCCGGGGAGCCGGGGCTGCGCCTTCCCCGGCGTGGGGTCTCCGCGGGGAGGAGAGAAGGCAAGCCAGGCCCTGGCTCCCCCTGTTGCTCCGCCCCCGCGCTACGCGCACAGCGCCTGGGCAGCCGCGGCCGAACTGAGTCCCGCGCGCGAGCGTGTGGCTGAAGGGGGCCGCCGGCGAAGCGCGCTGCCCTGCTGTCCCGCGGGTGCAGCTGCCTAGCCCGGGGCCTCTGACCTCCTTCTGCCGCAACTTGGCGGGAGGGATCCGTGCCCCCGCACCTCCACCCCCACCCTCCAGACAGCTGACTGAGCACAGGGGACTCCCTTCAGCCTGGAACTACACCCCCCCCCAGAGACAAATGGGGTGTGGACCTCCCTGCCTCCGTACCATTAACCCCAGACAACTGGATATGGGTAACCCCTTGCAAATGGATATGTATCCAAAATCTGAACCAAAATCTCCAACCCACAGCCAGGAGGGAATGGAGGACTCCCTACACCCACACCACTGGCCCACAGACAACTGGGCAAGGTGCCCCTGCACCCACATCTCACTGATAACTACGTGAAGGAGACCCCTTGCAGTACTCTCTGAACAAGGGCTAAGGAGGGTGCAGAAACACCCTCCCATCCTGTTATATACACACAAGGTCTAAGTATCTGTTAGTCTATAAGGTGCCACAAGACTTCTTGTTCTAAAAGGTCTCTAGGGTTTTTCCCATGCACATGGAATCTGCCATTCTGCTACACACAGAGGTTCTTCTGATGTAGTACTGCCATTGATTTAGATCAGGCCCTGTATGGGTTACACTCAAATTCTCTGAACCCCTGTCAAAACAAAAAAGCAGTCATGTAGCACTTTAAAGACTAACAAAATAATTTATTAGGTGATGAGCTTTGGTGGGACAGACCACAGTGGGTGTGTCCCACCAAAGCTCATCACCTAATAAATTATTTTGTTAGCCTTTAAAGTGCTTCATGACTGCTTTTTTTATAGAATACTGACTAACAGGGCTATTTCTCTGTCACTATCTGAACCTCTGTGTTATCCACACAGATAAGGTCCATTCTGTCTATTGAGGGCTCAAATATGCTGTTATTTGCACTAGTGTATACTTGGGTTTACTGCATTTTACTCCGGTAACTACAAATGGAATTTGGTCATAAATTAAAGACAGATACTTAGGATCCTTGTCCTAGTCCATTCATACTGCTGACTCATTGAGGCCCCACCACATGAAAACACTTTAGCTGAGGTGTAGCTGAGCATGTAAGTAGGATCACATGCCCACATGTGAACTTTAAGGGCTTCAGTGGTTCACAGTGGACTAAGTTAAATAATGCCTGAGGCAGGGGTCCTGTGAGAGTAAAAAATATATAAGAAATTAAATCTCTTAATTGTGCTGAATACATTGTTAACATTTGAAGGTTCTTATCACCTGCCCCCATACCCCATGGAACAGGTTTCCCAAACTTTGTATAATTGAGACATGTTTTTCTTAGTACTTTTTTTGCAGCCCAAAAATATAAACATATAAAAAATGAAGAATGAAGAAATTTTCAGTGTTTATTAGTCACAATAATAATACATAATAATATATATTGATATAAAATACTTAAGTGCCTAACTTATTGTTATCACCTTAATTACCTGGGAAAATATGAAATGTACCAAATAATAGGATTGTGCATGATAATTTGTGTATTTTCTAAGGACTGCTATTTTTTTTTCCAAGGACCGATACTGGGCTGCGGACTACACTTTGGGAAATGCTGCCATGGAAGGAGGTTGTCAATTGCTTATCTAGAATCCTCTTTTTGCAGACTTTTGTTGCTTGTAAAATCTGGAAGCTCTTCATAAATTAGTCATTTCTAATTATTTTTCTATCTTTCTTTGTTGTGTGTTTTTGCGATTTTCTTATTATTTTAGAACTTTAATTTTAAATGTTTGTTTATAATGTTGGCATCGCTCTCAAAATGGTTGAAAATTATTTTTGTACAACATCCACCAGAGGGAGACTTAACCTTTCCATACTTTTTTAAACTTAACTAACAACGGTGTTATGTATCTATAGCAATAGTTCTACCACAGATTTAATTTTATATCTATGGTTAGGTGGTATTGTGAAACTATAATATTACTATTTCTTAATTTTATATACATACACACATGCGTGTGTGTGTATGTATATATTTCTATACCGTTCTCAGTCCCCTTTGTTTTTCACTCTGGGGTCCATTTGAAGTTCAGGTAAATCTTTACACAGAGAAGACAGCTAGAACTAGAGTTTCCAGCTCTCCAGGACTGTCCTGGAGTCTCCAGACATTAAAGAATAATCTTTAGATAAAGATTATATTATGTTATGAGATCACCAAGCAAAACTGGCAACCTTAACAACATTCCCAAATACCATAAATTCACTTTGTATGTTGTCTGTATTTTAGGATTTGTACTTAATAGGTGCCATTGGGTGCTTTTTATGCAGTAAAATGGTATGAATGTTTTATTATAATTGTTTTTGTCACTGATTTCAAAATTACTTTCTTTATTAATTGTTTAGGCTGATGATCTCTTGTGTAAAAACAATATTCGTTTTCTTTTGAAAAGTATAATTCTGCTGTTTCCCCATTTAGATCAATAATCAGCACATGCTACAAATATCAGTGTTTAGTTCCCACCAATAATCTGCTTTATTTCTTCATGGCACAATTATATTTTTCTTGTTACAGCTCACTGAAATAGATTTAAGACAGAATACCTATTTGTTATTTTAAGTTGATAAAAACTATTTATTTTAGTTTTAATAACTAAACTTTGCATACACTGCTATGTGCTATATTTCAACAGATCACTTCATTTCATAAATCCAACTGTCACTCTTAGTTATGAGGGAAACACGGTGGATGAGGTAATATCTTTTATTGGACCAACTTCTGTTGATTAAAGAGACAAGCAAACACTTCAGTTTCCTCACTTATTTCAGAGTAATGATGCCAGATAGCTTATATATACATATTAATGTACTATGCATGTGTTAATTTTACCCTCTGAGTTACTATAGCTTAAGTGAAACAAACAAGATTTAACTATGTAAAATATTTGTATATGGTAATGTAATTGTATGTTAATAATCATATATAATAATAATTAAATGGTAAAGGGGACCAGAGGCACTGGCTTTCTGATTTCCTGGGGGTGCGCTGCGCCAAGCTCCACTTCCAGTCTATCCTACCCACAAGGCCCCACTTGCCCACCCCCAATGCTCTTCATGCCCCATTCCATCCCATCCCCAGAGAGCATCCCACCCTCACTCTGCCTTTTCCTGTCTCCACTCCTCCCTCTTCCCACAACCAAGGCTCTCTCTAAGCTGTGTTACCGCACAGCTGCCTAATAAGCCCTGCACAGGGACTCACAGCTGCTTTGCACAGAGCCTCTTCTCTTGCCTTGGCAGCTCCCTGCTAGGGCTGAAGGAGTGCATCTATGCTTGGGCTACCGCAGTTCTCCGATGGCTCTGCTGGAACCAGAGGAGCATGTCTCTCCCCTTGCCAGAGCAGCTCCCAGATGGGACTGAAGGAGCGCACCTCTTCCCCAGCTGTAGCAGCTCCCAGCTGGTCCTGCTAGGGCCTTTCTGCCATGGCCAGGGGACAGGCATGCTCCTCCAGCCCGAGCAACGGCCAAATTAAGAAAGGGATGTTAGGAGCTGCAGCCCAAGGCCCCCATTTTGCAGGGCCCTGGTCTACATCCCATAAAGCCCCTGTGTACTTGGCCAGCCATTCCAGACTGGGAGAAAGACTGCTCTGTGCGGTGCCATTCCTTTCCCCACACCCCAGCTGGAGCTGCATCACCATGATAACTGGGAAGCTTTGTCCAAACAGCTCCTATTGGTTGGAAATTGCAGCCAATGGGAGCTGTGGGGTGGCAGCATGGGCCTGTTCCCCACTACCACCAAATGGGAGCTGGCACTCCAGTCCTCTGCCCCTCCTTGAGCCCCCTCTTGCATCCTAACACCTTTCCAGACCCTGCACACCAGCCCAGAGCCCCACCTCTGAGCCCTCTCCACCACCTTAACTCCCTCCTGGATCCCACACCCCAACCCTGAGCCACCTCCTGCATACTAAGTAATGCCCAGACCCTACACCCACACCACAACCCTCTGCACTGAGCCTGCTCCTGTAGTAGAAAAATAATCCTATATCCTATTTTTAGTGATGTAACATTCTTAAGTATTAAAGTCTTGATGGACTAAATCTTAATGTTTTATAGGCCGTGTCTACACCAGCCCCAAACTTCGAAATGGCCACGCAAATGGCCATTTCGAAGTTTGCTAATGAAGCACTGAAATGCATATTCAGCGCTTCATTAGCATGCGGGCGGCTGCGGCGCTTCTAAATTGATGCGGCTCCCGCCGTGTGGCTCATCCTGATGGGGCTCCTTTTCTAAAGGACCCCGCCTACTTTGAACACCCTTATTCCCATCTGCTCATGGGAATAAGGGGACTTCGAAGTAGGCATGGTCCTTTCGAAAAGGAGCCCTGTCGGGACAAGCCACGTCAATTTCGAAGCGCCATGGCCGCCCGCATGCTAATGAAATGGCCATTTGCGTGGCCATTTCGAAGTTTGGGGCTAGTGTAGATGTAGCCATATTCTCCCAAACCATTTTGAACTAGAAATAGACTGAGATTCTTCTGATTATTATTCTGTTCTTAGTCACAAAGTGGACATGGTAATGTAATCTAATGTAATCTGCTCGTTTTAAATTTTATTTGTCTAGCCTTGTTATGTGTGTAAGAGTGAGGTATGTGTGGGAGATAAGTATGAAGGCCATCACTGGATCAGATGCTAGAGGGGGGACCCAACAGCCAAGAAGAAGGCACAGAGATTGCTGCATATCAAAAGATGGCAGATTAACCCAAGACCCTGAGGGAAGACAAGATATTCATGATGGGAACTAGCTTAACATGGCAAAATGAAAGGATAAGAAACAAGGAGGACAACCTGAAATAAACATCCACCAGGAAAACAGAATGCACTGGTGAAGAACAGAACCATTATAAAAGGAGAACTGCTTGCCCATAAGGTTCAGGTTCATCCTAGTTCTACATTATTTGCCTTACCTTATTACAATATATTACAGCTTCATGTATTAGATTTTGAATCATCAGTCCACATCCACAGATGGCAACTCACTTGTTCTTCAAGAAATTTCTCCTTTGTAATTTGTAGACAGTTGAGAAGGAATATTCAGCTCTGATTGTCTTCTCTTTCTTCTAATCCACTGAATCATATTTACCTCTGTCAGATCTTTTATTAATTCCATTGTTAAGTCTTGTTACCTTTAATAGTCTTTGAAAAAACACCAGTATTTCCAGTAACAGTCAGTTCAAAAGCAAGTAGTTAGTTCAAAGTATGTTATTCAGCTTCAAAAAGCAGCATTAGAAGTGTTCAAGGAAAAAACATCTAGATCATTAAAAAGTTGTGTATATTACATATGCTGCATCAAAATCCCTGATTCTCTATTATCATTCTTGTCTTCACACCAAATAAAAGTGTAGATTTTCAAATATGAATATTTTCAAGAAGTCCGTTTGCACATTGACAAAGCTAAGGTTTTATCATCCCTTTGTCAAACTCTTCTGAATTGCAATGTACTTTTGATTAAGCTGGTGTTGTTTCAGGTGACATTCGCACTTGTCACATACTCTAATAGGATGTTACATCCTGGTTTCAGAGTAAAGCCACGTGTTGCATATAAATGGTTATGGGAAACACCTTAAAGACAAATAAAAATGAACAGAGAGAATAGCTGAAGTTTGTTGCTTGTTCAGAACTGCTGAAATACAGATGAATTAACCAAAAGTGTATTTCAGGTAACTTTTTAAAAATACAATAAATGCAATATGGGCAGTAAAATTTTAAAAATCCTCACCCTGATCTTTCAGGAATAAGTGTATCAGCTATTGGTATAATTGCCTAGAGTAGGCTCAATATTTAATAACAATTATTACTGTTATTTATCTATTTATTTATTTATTATCTACATACTATCGTGCTTTTTATTTATAGATCTCAAAGGGTCTTACAGAGGAGGGGAGTATCATTATTCTCATTTGATACAGAGGACAGAAAAGTTTATGTATGTTCTCCATAACATATAGGGTGCGTCTACACTAGCCAGCTATTTCGAAGTAGCTGGCACAACGTTGAAATAGCACACATTGCATCTACACACATGGTGCACTATTTCGACGTTGAAATCGACGTTAGGCGGCAAGACGTCGAAATCGCTATTCCTATCCAAATATGGAAATAGCGCCCTATGGGCGTGTGCAGACGATCCGCATCCCGCTACTTCAAAATAGCAGGGTCCTCCATCGCGGCAATCAGCTGAGGGGTTGAGATGTGCTGTCCAGACCCTGTGGGGCTCTGTGGTCGCCACATGCAGCAGCCGTTAAAGCACCACGGCCCCAAATTTCCTGTGGCAGGAAGCTGAGAGCGTGCAGGCAGGCCCCTGCACGCTTTCCAGAGGCCCCGATCCGCACATCCACTAGCCATGGCATCAAGCCAGCCCCCAGAGCGCCCCGAGGGCTCCCCCCCCCCGAAGGGACCCAGGCACCCCCAGCAGCCAAATGGGGAACCAAAGAGCAGCGGGATCCCTCCTGGTCAGAGCCTGAGCTCCAAGGCTCCTGCTGGGGTGAGGAGGAGGTGCTCCACATGATGGGGAGCAAGCAGCAGAACGTGGAAGCATTCACCCAACTGGCCAAGGGCCTGGCCACCCGGAGTCACCCTGCCCGCACTCCGGATCACGTCTGGAGCAAGGTGAAGGAGCTGTGGCAGGGTTACGCCTGGGACTTGGCCAGCCAGTCTGAGGCCGCCCCTGCCACTTGCCCCTATTACAGGGAGCTCAGGGCCATCCTGGGTCCCTGGGACACCTCCTCCCTCCAGGCCACATTGGACACCACAGCTGAGGAGTCCCAGCAGGCCTTGGAGCTGGAGTCCAGCCCAGATGCCAGCCCCGCACCCCAGGGCCCACCTGAGGAGCTAGCCCTTGGCACAGCGGAGGAGGGGTCCAGCAGCAAGGAGAGGAGGCTCCTCATAGACCTCTCCTCCTGGAGCACCAGCTGGGTGTCCGCCCACCGGGGTTCCCTTGACCGTGGCAGTGGACGGTCAGGTATATACCCCACAGGGCACACGCTCCCAGGCCACAGGGAGGGGGCACCAGACACAACCGGGAGCCACGCACACCCTCAGTGGACCCCAATCCCCAACTGTCCAGACACAGCACAGTCCCAAAATGGCAGCATGGCCATCAGCACCCATCAGCACCCACACCCATGAATAGCACTGTGCCTTAACCCCGGGGGCAGGGGGACCATGCAATGGGGACACCCAACAGGGACACCACACCCACTGATGTGGACAGAGACCCAGCACCAAAAGGGGGACGGGGAATGGGCCACAGGCCAGGGCACAGCACTAACAGCCTTCCCCTCCCTCTCTGCAGATGCACCATCCGAGGCCCCAGGCAGCCAGGCACCCTCCATGGTCCCTGAGAGCCCACCAGAGGTCAGGCACCACCATCGAATGGCGACACCACCGAGGCCAGCAGGATGGGCACATCCGCTGGTCCCTATTTGTATATAGTTGTCCCCCTTTTATATTGGTTCCAGTTTTTGTTGTGCACATAAGACAGTTTTCCAGTTTTCAATAGTCCACGGTTTTATTATCCATAGAACCTGAGACGTGTACTTGTTGGGGGGGATGGTGTGTGGGCAGTGGGGGCGGTGTGCGGGAGGCCCTCTGGGAAAGGCCAGGGAGGTGCTCGGGGTCTCCCTGATCAAAATGGGCCCACAGGGCCTCATGGACCTGCACCCCCTCACAGTGGGCCTGGCAACTGGGCACCGCAGCTGGCTGGGGGAAGCCCATGCCAGTGTTGACTGCCCATCCCTGGATGAAGGCCTCCCCCTTGCTCTCAACAATGTTGTGAAGCATGCAGCATGCGCCCACAACCTGGGGGATGTTCTGGTGGCCAACATCCAGGCGAGCAATGAGGCACCACCAGTGGCCCTTCAGGCAGCTCAAGGTCCTCTCCACCACCTGGTGGGCATGGTTCAATTGGGCGTTGAACCGCTCCTGGCTGGCGGTGAGGTGGCCGGTGTACGGGAGTATGAGCCAGGGCTGGAGGGGGTAGGCCACATCCACCACAAGGCAGAGGGGCATGGTGGTGTCCCCCAGAGAGATCTCCCTCTGGGGGATGTAGGTCTCTGCCTCCAGCCGATGGCACAGGCCCAAGTTCCTAAAAACGTGGGTGTCGTGTGTACAGCCAAGCCAGCCCACGTAGACATCCTGGAAGCGGCCCCAGCTGTCCACCATGGCCTGCAAGACCATGGAGTGGTAGCCGCTTCGGTTGATGTATCTTCCCCCACTGTGGTCCGGGGCACGAATGGGGATGTGGGTCCCGTCCAGGGCCTCGAAGCAGTTCGGGAACCCCATGGCAGCAAATCCAGAGACAGCTGCATCCATGGCCCCGACTTGGACAACCCTCTGGAGCAGCATGGCATTGAGCGCACGGATCACCGGTGGGGAGGGAACACAAGCGCTCACAAGGGTGTGCAGGTTGCCCCAGGCCCCCCTCCTGAGCACCTTCCCAAGCACCCCCTGTCCAGCCCCTCCCTCCCTGGCCCCACACCCGGCCCCCTCCCTCCCCGACACCTCTCTGTCCCTGGCCCCACACCCAGCCCCTTCCTCCCAGGCACCTGTCCCTCCCCAGCCCCACACCCGGCCCCTTCCCCACCCCGCCACCTCCCAGTGGGTGTGTGCCCAGGGCTCCTTACCCTCATGAAAACGGCCCCGACCTTGGCCTTTCCCACTCCAAACTGGTGTCCCACAGAGTGGTAGCTGTCTGGAGTGGCCAGCTTCCAGACAGCAATTGCGAACCTCTTCTCAACGGAGAGGGCGTGCCACATCCACGTGTCCTGGTGCCTCAGTGCAGGGATGAGCCACTGGCGAGCTCCAGGAAGGTTTGCCGGCATGTGCGGAAGTTCCACAACCACTGGTCATCGTCCCACTCCCCCACAACCAGCTGCTCCCACCACTCGGAGCTGGTGGGGTAGCTCCAGAGTCAGCAGAGCACCTGGCAGGGGAGCCCGGTCGTCAGGGGCATCCCTATCTGCCCCTTGGGAGGGTCCCCCTGCCAAGAGCTGCTGGGCAGCCTTCCGTGCAGCACCTAGCAGGGCGCTTGCTCCCTGGGTGACTACCTGGAAGGCTTCCAGGTGCTGCTGCTGGTGCTGGGGGTCCATAGCTACTGTGCATCAGTCTGCAAGAATGTAGCTAGTGCTCTGCAGACCTCATGTTGTGCAGGCCAGGTGTGAGGGGCCCTTTAAAGGATTGGCTTGCTCTTGCCCTGAAAGGGCTACTCCAGCCTGTGACCCCGTCCATGGGCTTTCCTGGTCCCTTATTTTGACGGGGAGTGCTTGTGTGTGCAGACGCTCCATGTTTCCTTCCAGAGCAGCTCCTTTCAACGTTCCCCGTCACTACCTCGAAGTTGAACATCGACGGCAGCAGCCCTAGAGGATGGGTGGACGATACACATCAAAGTAGCCTATTTAGATGTTGTTACTTCGAAATAGGCTACTTTGATGAAGTGTCCTAATGTAGACGTAGCCCTACTGTTGCTTGTTTTTAAAATACCACTTTGCCTTCACTTTGGATGACCTTTGTGTGTGTCATCTTTTGGCTGAAACGTATACTCGGTTGCTGGAGGTGTCAGCCTGAAATAAAACATATCATTTTTAAGATTTACTAGGGTAGGTTAGTTTCTTTCTCTGAGAACTGGCCCAAAAGACTGGAATTGGATCCCTGCCTGTAAGAGTCCATTTCCTGTCAATCTCCTAATTATATTTATTCTTCCTTCTGCTTTTACGGAAAGCTGCCAGCTAAGGCTATTTTTAAATCAATAAATATTTTACTAAATGTGGAAAATGTCCATTGACTTAAATGGAGAAAGACTGAATCTTAAGTACTGGTACTGAAAGAAATATTTGGTAATGCTGAAATCTAGGTTAGAACACCAGTGTTGGTCCTTTAAAATGGTTATTAGAGAGTTAAATAAATCCAATGGTGTTTTTGAGATTTAATTGCTTTCTCATTTGTGGATTAGCATCACAGAACTACCTGGGCACAACTGTTTGGTATTGCTTGGTATTTCTATGGCTATGTCTATACACAGCATTACGTTGTTATTTGGGCACTTAGTTCAATTTTATGATGTAACTTTCTTCACAGCAAATACCATTACGTCAATTTTAATGAGTGCTAAGGTCGACATTCTTGCATTGACCCTCTGATGCGACATAACGCCAAGTTTGAATTTAAAAGGTCAAATTAATGCTAGTGTGGAAACCATGTATTTTAAATGGATTTTATTGCCTCCCCCAAAGGAGGGCCACAGGTGTCCCACACTGCCCCATAGGTATCCATTCTGGCCACTTTCACCTCTGCTCCTCTCCAGGTGTGCATGAAGTAGGTTAACAGGAAGCCCAGGAATTTGAATTTCTTTCTGACCAGCATGGCTAGCGCAGAGTGTATCTCAGGAGCCATCCATCACATAGCATCTAGTCATCATGACTACTCAGGGTTCTTCTGATCTGAGTTCTCAGGGTCACAAATGAGCTTCAGCATGGAACCATAACAAGATCTGTTTGGGGTGAAGAATCAGCGCTGAGCAGACTGTGCGTCAGAAGATGCAATGTGGACATTTATGAGAAGATATTGTGGGGCATGATTGATAAAGGGTACGCCAAGGCACTCAGCAATGCTGTGTCAAAATAAAGGAGATCAGGCAGAATTATCACAAAGTACAAGAACCCAAGGGGCAATCTGGGTCATCTCCCAAGGCATGTCACTACCACAAGTAGCTCAACACCATTCTTGGGAGGGAATCAACCATGGTACCCAAGGCTAACACAGACTCCTTCCTCAGGTCTCCCGTGAGAGTGAAGAGGTGCGGCAGGAGGCAGAGGCAGATGAAGAGGAGGACACCAACAGTCAGCAGGTGCTCAAGGAAGCTGATCATGCCAAACCGGAGCTCTTCATCACCCTGGAGCCAGTCCCCTCATCAACACCTGATGCTCCCTGGTCCAGCAATGCTTTTGAGAGTTCTTCTGGTGAGTATATGTCTTTGAATGCTCCAGGCAGATTGTGGCTGGGATGGGGTATACGTTTACTTCTGTTGCGCTTGAACCCTCCCACCACCACACACAGCTGTCAGGCTGTATAGACCCTGCTCCTGGACGCCAGCACGTCCAGGGATTTCTTTTCTTGAAATGGCTTTTTCCCTGCACAGGATTTATGAGGATCTACCAGGAAAGTTTTTTTTCTGCACTTTACAGTTTACAGGGCTGATTTTCACGCCCCCCCCCAAGACATTTTTTTTGCACTTTACAGTTTACCGAGATGAACACCACCCAGTCCACCATGAGTCTGCCAAATAAGTTTTTTTCTACGCTCTACAGCTTACAGTTTGTCCCACTCTCTGCCACCACTCTTAAGCCAACAAGATCTTAACGTGTCTGCAATGAAATGGTCTGGATAGCTTCTCTTCTGCAGAGGTTGACTTGATTCATTATCATCCTTAAGACATGGCCTTGGAACACAAAAGTTGTAGTGATTGTCAAACAGACCCATTCATTGTATGAAAAATTGCTTTGTGCCACGGTTAAAAACTGTATCTAAAATTTTGACCTTCACTATCTTCAACAGGCAGCAAGAGGCGGGGAGACAAGGCTGCTGAGATAAGGCAAGAAAAAAAAAAAAAAGATCCACAGAGGACATCATCCTGCAACAGCTTCAGAAGGCAGACAAGGAATGCACCAAAGCCTCTGCTGACAGAAGGTCAACCCAGCGGTGGTGACAAACAATGCTCCAATGCAGGAAAAAGGACTCGGCGGAGCTCCTGACATCTGCCAGAGAGCAAACCAACATCCTGCAGCTGTAGAGGTACACCCACCATAGGTCTCACTATGCCTTCCTTTCGTCACGAGAGCGTGGAGCTCCATGTAAAATAAGGCAGAACGCTAGTTAAGATGGCACAGGCCCTGTTACATCATGTTTTGCTCAGTAACAAAGAGGAAGCCGTGCTAGTCTATACACTATCAAAACAAAAAGCAGTCAAGTAGCACTTTAAAGACTAGCAAAATGGTTTATTAGGTGAGCTTTCGTGGGACAGACAAGACAGACATCAAAACACTCCAGATCCACAAACCAGTTAGTCAACATTTTAATGGAATGGGGCATTCTGTCAATGACCTAAAGGTATGTGTGTTCCTGAAAAGGAATTATCGCTCCGTTTTGGAAAGAGAAACATCTGAGCTGGCTTTTATATTCAAATTCGGCACATTAACACATGGTTTAAATCGTGATGGGAACTTTCTGAGTCGCTACAGGGGCTTGTCTGCATACTTGGCTCAATCTAATTCTTGACCTTCCCCCCCACCCCTCCACTCTCTGATTTGCTCACCTTGATTATCTTTTTCTGATTTGTCCTCCTTGATTACTGTTTTTGGTTCTCTGTGCCTTAAATACTGAGTCTGTTCTGGTCTGGCTATGGTCTGAAGAAGTGGGTCTGTCCCACGAAAGCTCACCTAATAAACCATTTTGCTAGTCTTTAAAGTGCTACTTGACTGCTTTTTGTTTTGATCATGTTTTGCTCAGGGTACTAAAGCAGCCGCGTCATGGCACGATACCTGTTACCACATGGTGCAATGGGATAGCGCCTGCAGGCTCAAAAGGGCCTGGATCAGGCCCACGAGGCGGAAGCCCTCCAGTGACGGTCCCAGACGTACAGGGGACAGAGCCGCTCGCGCTGTCGCTGAACCCTAGCCTCCAGCCTGGCTGGGAAGGTCACGCAGTGCGCATGCGTTATCTTCTCTTCCCCCAAGCGCGGAGAGGGCGCTGGAAGGCGTTTCCCTCAGCGCGCAGGCGTCCTGCGATTCCCCCCCGGTGCCTGCGGGCGCACTGCGAAGATGGAGTCTGCAGTAGAGGAGCTGATGCCCCGGCTCCTGCCTGTGGGACATTGTGACCTCACGGAGGATTTCGACCCCACCCTGCCCCCGCGGACGCCCCAGGAGTATTTAAAGCGGGTCCAGTAAGTGGGGGAGGAGTTGGCGGACCCGCGGCTAGGCCGCGCTGTGGAGCATGCGCGGAATCAGAGCCCGCCGGGGGCGGTGCTGGCCGGGGGCGCTGGGCGAGCTGTGCCCCAGCAGCTCCGTCCCCGGGTCTTCTGTTGCTAAGACCCCGCTGGTGGTCCCGCGCTGCACCCTGAGCCTGGGTTTGCGCGTGCTGGGCTTGGGCAGAGGCCCTGACCAGCCCTCTGCGGGCCTCGGCTTGCGCTGTAGCCCGCTTGCAAAGTGACAGGGATTTCGGCCTGGGTCGCAGTAGGGTCGTGGGACTAGGCACTGGGGTCCTGCTGGATCTCAACACTGACTCTGAGCCCACCCGGGTTTACAGTCCAGTGCAGGCATACGCTGAATAAATAAGTGACGCGCGGGGACTTAGGAGATCCAGGTGCTGTCCCAGACTGACTAACCCATTTACCAAACCCGTTTTCTGTCCTGTCTCTGCTATTCTGGTCTGGCAACGTGTAAGTGCAGAGACAGACTGTCCCGTTCATGCTTTGTATGTTGCAGGATCAGGATCTTCAGAAATAAACTCCCTGGAATGTGATCTCGTGTGTTTGGATAGTACCCATCACAAAATTGCTGGGATTTCATTTATTCCCTCTAGATGCTTCCATAATTCAAAACAGAAAAGCAGTCATGTAGCACTTTAAAGACTAGCAAAATGATTTATTGGGTGATGAGCTTTTGTAGGACAGACCCACTTCTTCAGATCGGAAACACTGGAATTTGAAATTTTCCAGATCTAAAGAAGTGGCTCTGTCCCATGAAAGCTCATCACCTAATACATTGTTTTATTAATCTTTAAAGTGCTACATGACTGCTGTTTTGTTTTGTGAAGATACAGCTACCTCTCTGTGACAATTTACCATAATCCAAGTAATTACAAAGTTTGATGTCTGAATAATAATTTTGTTAAATTTATTTCCTAAATCTTGAAGGGTAGCATCACTGTTCAAGAGGGAAGCAGTATGTAGCTAAATATTAATTATTTTGTTCCCTTACTGAGAATTTAAATTGATATAAAGATTCATAACAAGACTATTTTAGCAATACTAAAAGTTTAAGCGTAAAATTTCCTGACTCTGTCTCTGTAGGTTGTTTGGTTTTTGTACTGCTATGTTTCTCATATCAGATTAGTGACCATATTCTTTAAAACTTTCAAAAGTTCCACTGCATTCTGATTTTTCATCATGTTTTTGACAGGCAGACTATATAGCATAATGAAACAATAGCCAAAAGTTCTTAGTCTCGACTGTTGTCTGTTTTGCGCAGAAGGAATAGGAGGTTTTGTGGCTGAAGGACAGGCGTGGAAATCAGAAGTCCTGGTGTTTTTTTTTTCCTGACTGTGTTATAAACTGGCTCATCAAAAGTAGTTTTGGATGTGTAAAATGGGGGCATTTACCAACCATTCATAGCTTGCATTGTAAACTCATAAATCTTTTTAAAACTCTCAACCCCATACCCTTCCATCTGCTATATATTTGAGAGAGTTTGTCTGTCTGTGCATGTCTGTCTTTTCCAGAACTCCCCCTAAATGGTAAGAGCTAGGATCACCAAATTCAGTATACAGTTTCCTCTCGTAACTTAAAACAAGATAAGGATTTGGTTGTGCCAAGAAAATGGGATGTCCCTGCAATGGGATTGCTTCTCATAAAAACATACAGAAAAGAGACAGAATCATCAGTCAGGTGAAAGGGGCTGACTGGGGGGTGTGCCCCCTCTCTAGGACTGTCCCAGCTCTGAGCCTCCCACCCTGGGGTTGGGGGGCTGAACCTCCCCACATAAATCCATTCGTAAGAGAGCATTGCTGTCTATTGCCTTTCATCAGTGAGTCAGGAAATTGTGCAGTTAGCCGCATTCCTCACTCTTGCTGGCGAGTGCAGAGGGCAGATGAACCCATGTGGGAGATATGCATTTCTTCCTTGCCTGTGCCCACTGGAGCTGCAGCAGCAGCGATGGAGAGGAGCTTCTCACCTGGCCCCAAGCTGCTGTGGTGAGAGTGTGTTGAGGAAGTCCTTTCCAAGACAGCCTGCATACTGAACCCTTCATCCCTAGCTCCTCCCCAAAGCAATGATTCAAATGGAGTATGTATATTTTCATTTTATTTTCCAAAAAACAAAAATTGAGTTAAAGACCTGAGCAATGCTGGGTAAATCTTCTAGTAAGAAATATTTTTCTTTAACTTTTCTTTCTTTGATAATTATTTATGAATTAAAAATTGTGCATTTTGCATTTGATCAGTTTCCTCCTTGTCCAAACCCAATCTATGACAGTTTCTGGTTCTCAGGGATACAGCCGAGGGATTTCAAATACAGCCTTTTATTTCTCTTTGAAGGATTGAAGCAGCACAATGCCCAGACGTTGTTGTGGCACAGATAGACCCCAGAAAATTAAGGAAGAAGCAGACAGTGAACATTGCAGTAAGTGTTTTGTGTTTATATACGTGTATATATTTTTAAAAGTTTTCTTAGAAAAACGGATCAGACAGTTAAATAAGGAAAAAAGCTTTTGATTTCATATTAGAATGTTTATTAAAAATTTTTCATGCCTGGTGTAATCATCAAATATGTTGTGGAGTAACTGAATTTGTAAGTAATCTGCAGAAGTAAATGGAATCTAGGCTTGCAGAATCATATTGTGAATTACTGGGTAACTGAAGTCTCGGTAGCACTCAATTGATCTAACTCATCTGCAATGAGAAAATATGATTAATTATTTTTGCTGTAGATACAAGACACTCTTTTCTAATTAATCATATTTTCTCATTTCAGATGCAACTAAAATACTTCTGTATTTAAAGGTACATAAACACTGTTTTTCATAAAACTTTCCTACAGTTGAAAGATACAAGGCTATCAATAGAGTATTTTAGTCTCTTTCTACCTGTCCTTTCCTTTAATCACTTAGGCTGATGTAGGCATAATACAGCCTTCGGGCCAGATTTGACCTACCAAAAAGCCTCCAATCCAGCCCACCACAATCCTCTGGGCCACCAACATACCATGGCCCAGCAGGACCCTTGAGTAGGCACCCTTCCTGCCATGCCCCTTAGCCTGACTGAGGGTCCCGCTGGGCTCAATTTACTTTGCGATTCCAGGTTGAACAAGCTGGGACTCATCTCTCTTTCACACCCCCACCTGGAATTTTTCTTTCTTTTCTTGCTGGAGTTGTTCTCAGATACATATGGAAGAATACTTTTTTTCTCTTGATGAGCCATAAAACTGACTATCTCCCAATGAAGTCAACAGTCTTTCAGTTAACTTTTGTGGTGGGAATTAGATCAAGCCCTTGGAATGATCGTTTTTGTTTTATTTTCTAGAGGGGATACCATCTTTTATCCAAACATTAAATATGAGAACTCATTTATATTATTACAGTCTATTTATGGTATAGCCTCATTTTATTATTTGAACACCTCACAATTATAAATGGATTTTTATCTTCATGATACCCCAATGAGATATTAACCCCATTTTTTATGTGGGGAACTGAGGCACCCCAAACAGCAATATTTAAAACGTGGCAAAAGAGAAAGTGTGTTGTCTTACTTTATTTCCTTTGGCAGGTTTTACTTTTGTTACTGTTGATAACACAAGGGGGAGATAAATGTTTTGTTTAAGGGCACATCTACACTACAAACTTACCTTGACTCAAGATATTATGGCATACAGCTGCCAAAGTTAGTATGTCACTTGTGTGCCTGTATACTTGGCTTCCTGGTTCAGCCATGCACATACTCATCAGGAGTGCTTGTGTCAATGCACAATGCTGTGCATCATGCATAGATATCCCATTGTACAATTTGCCACTCATGTGTTCACTGTCTTTTAGGTAGTTCTGTGAACACATGATGGACCTGAAGCAAGTCATGCAAGGGTAACTGGCAACACGTGGTCTACTTCCCAGTTTGCTACTGTCTCCATACCATAATAATATTATACATATCCATAACTTTTGCTCCTCTTTTTCAAAATCTCACAAACCGGCACAACCCTCCTCACCATTTGCCACTTCTGACAGATCCATGGAGCCTGCAGAGCCCTGCACTGTTGTTAGGAGTGTTGCAAGCTCAGAGTGCACAATCCTGAAGTATGTTCAGATTTCCATGGGCAGTGGTGATTGTAGCTAATATCTTGCTACTGAACGTAGTAAAGGCAGACAGCTGTCCTGAAGCTTGTTACTGCAATAGCATCTGCTCGATTTATTGCTGAGTGGTGTTGTGGGAGAATAAGGCATCCTTTCCCTAGAAACTTTTGCCAGGGGATGGCAGAGTGTCTCTGAAATTTTCAAACAGATCTCTTCGGAGGATTCAAGGGATATTCCTGAGTACATATATGAACTGTTCCACATATATCAACTGCTTCCCCGCCGACTCCCCATCTGTTTTTCTAGGCGTGAGTGAAAAACAGATAGTAACTACATTTCTTAGGTGTACAGGTTGAAACTCTCTTGTCCAATACTCTCTTGTTGGGCAACATCCGTGGTCTGGCACAACCACAGATGTTGTTGGACCAGAGAACCCAAGCTGGTCTAACTTCCTGGATGCTCCTACTCGTGGCTGGGAGCCCCATTGACAGCTGTGTTAGGAGCCTTACTGGCCCCATGGCTGGAGGGAAATCTGTGGCAGGGGAAGAGGAGCCCAGCTGGGATCAGGGAGCCCCATGGCACGTAAACCAGCTGGGACTGGGGGTCTCTGCCAGCAGCCCTGCAGGAGCAGGGAACTGTTTTGGGGCCAAGGATCCCAGCAATAGCCCCACAGCAAAGTGCCTGGCCAGGCTATGGATGACTGTCAACAGCAGCGCAGAGACAGGCTGGGACAAGGAGCCTCCTGGCAGCAGGGATCCCTGCCAGTAGTGGAGTCCCCCTGCAGCCTGGGGAAAGGGAGCGTGTGGCAGCCTGGAGGCCACCCTCCCCTACCCCCAGCAAGACTGGAGACATAACATCCCCTGGTCTGGCATATTCCCTCATTCAGGACCACTCAGGTCCCAGGGGTTCTGGACCAAGGAGGTACAGCCTGTACCACTAGCTCTTCTCTCATGAGTAACTCAACATTTAAAAGATATGTCCTGCAACTTTGGGACACTTACCCAAGGTTGTTTTTCCTGCATCAGACTCACCTGTTCTTGATTGGCTGTACTGCAGTGGAATCAGAAACAGTTCTTGACTTGCTGCACAGCAAGATCCCCTTGTTGTTTGTCCCATACTCCCTGGCCATTTCTACACACATGCTAATACCCGGAGCAAAAGATGCTAATGAGGCACGGGTGTAAATTCCCCACGCCTCGTTAGCATACCATCATGTGATATGGAGTCTGGAAGACCGATCTTCCAGACTCCAAAACGCCGTGAAGAAGTGTGGCCCCCAGGGGGGCTTCTGGAAGGAAGTCCTTCTTCCGGAGGCCCCTTCTTCCTGAAAATTTTTGGGAAGAAAGGGCCTCTGGAAGAAGGACTTCCTTCTAGAAGCCCCCCTGGAGGCCGCACTTCTACACAGCATTTTGGAATCCAGAAGAATGGTCTTCCAGACTCCAAATCACGTGATGGTATGTTATGAGGCACGGGGAATTGTGGGTATTAGCATGCCACTTCCAAAGGAAGTGGCCTGTGTAGAACTGGCCCCCTTGTTCATCCTCCACCATCAACTCTTCCTCCTTCCTGCAGTCCCCTGGAGTGAACAAGTACTATGCCTCCTTAAAGTTATCCACAGTGCTGGGGGGGAAGAAGAATGTCTCCACCAGGTATGATCCGTATCTCTTGTAAAAGGGGCAGGTCTACAGTTTGACTCCCGATCAATTGTTGAGTTCCCTGGTCTTCTGGTATAACTGCCACAGCTGCTTTGCTTTCATGCAGCACTGCCGCTGGTCCCTTCTCTTGCATTTCCTGAGCAATATGCTGGTAGATACCAGTGTTTGTATGGCTGTTTTGAAGCTGTGCCTGCACATCATCTTCTTTCCATAAGTCCAAGAAAGCCAATGTCTCCTTTTCACTCCAAGCAGGAGTGCATCTGGAGTATGTAGCCAGCATGGTCAGCTGGATGATTGCACTCAGCAGTGGAAAGCTGCTAGGTGTGCATACCATGATGGACAGTCAGGAAATGAACAAGAAGTCCTGTGGCACCTTATAGACGAACAGATATTTTGGAGCATAAGCTTTCGTGGGCGAAGACCCACTTGATCAGATGCATCTGATGAAACGGGTCTTTGCCCAGGAAAGCTTATGCTCCAAAATATCTGTTCGTCTATAAGGTGCCACAGGACTTCTTGTTGCTCTTGAAGATACAGACTAACACGGCTACCTCTCTGATACTAATCAGGAAATGGAATTTCAAAAATTTTCAGGTCTTTAAATGGGAGGAGTGGTTTCTCATCTGTTTGTCTCCTGCGAGTGAAATTCATAATGGTGACCAGAGTGGTCAGTGTGTGGCATACAAGGACAGCTACTGTAAGACAGTTAGGATTGCTCTGGTAGTACAGTGTCTACCCTCACACTTTGTCAGCCATCCTACGGATATGGACGGAGGCTCTGTGCTACTTGGGGTGATATTACTGTTTCATTCTAATGACATGCACACATTGGTGGGAGACCAACAACATAAGATGCTTTGCATAGAACTAACTTTGTAGCGTGTAAACCAAGTCTAAGTGTTTGAAAAATCAAATTGGGATGTGGTCAAGCAAAATGTGGTACTTAAAACTGTTTTAATTCAATATTTAAATTAGATTACAGTTCAGATAAATATTTCTTTGTCATTGTACCTAGTGAAAATTATAGTGGAATTTTCTGCTTTTACGTCTCTTCCAATGAATCATTCAGAGCTTTTTTAATGTAATAAAATGGGGAGTTGGTTCAGTAATGAACTATAAAAGTAGTGGATTAGTGAGAGTTTTGACTTTCACTTTTCATCTAAAGATACATCTTACATTCTTGATAAATTTTCAATATCCTATCTGCAAGAAGTTTTTTATGGAGGTTTTTCATTATAATTTCCTGTAAAAGGCACTTACCTATAGGCACTTAAAAATTTTCACTTCAGCTTCCTAGATTTTTATTACAAATTCATGGGGTTGTGTGTGGAGATCTGAAACTGTAATTCTTCTGATCTGCAGTGATGCCTTATGTAGCTGACAGATGCACTTTCTTAATTGAAGTAGTAGATCTATTTAGGGCCCTGAAACAACATATTCTTGTAGACCAGGTTATCCAATTGCTTGTGATATGGAGTATATCACAATGCAATATACCTGTTCAATTTCTGTAAATTGACATTTGTGCAAAATAAATTATTTAAAGACACACCCCAGAAAAGAAAAATGACCACTTGTTCTATTTTAGAGAATTTTCCCTATCTGTGTGGCTATGTCTACACTAGCCCCTTCCTTTCAGAAGGGGCATGGTAATGAGTAAGTTGGGAAGATGCTAATGAGGTGTTGTGAGGAATATGCAGTGCCTTATTAGTATAATGGCAGCCACACACGATTCGAAAGTGCAGTTTTCGAATCATGCACTGCCCGTGTAGATGGGGGGCCTTTCAAAAGGACCCCACAAACTTTGAAAGCCCCTTCTTCCTAAAACCAAATAGGAAGAAGGGGCTTTCGAAGTCCGGGGGGGTGGTCCTTTTAAAAGGCCCCCATTTACACAGGCAGTGTGCAATTCGAAAGTGGCACTTTTGAATCGTGCGTGGCTGCCATAGTGCTAATGAGGCTCTACATATTCATGGCAGCACCTCATTAGCATCTTCCCAACTCGCTTATGACCATGCCCCTTCCAAAAGGAAGGGAACTAGTATAGATGTACCCCACTCTCTTACTGTTAATGGGGAAATACTGTTTTCTCATAGGCTACATCTGTCATTTGGATATCTTCAGCATGTCATGTTTTGATGGATGATATTTCTTTTGTAAACTGCGAATTGGAGCTCATTTTGGTTTGGTTTTGTTTTTTTAAATCAGAATAGAATTTTCTCTTGTCTTCCTAGTTTCTCATGTACTTCAAGGAGAAATTTATTTTTAGATTGGATTAGTTTAGGATTCTGTTTGTTCATGCCTGTGCTTTCTTAGCTCACAGGTTGCCATCCTGCCCCTGAGGGATATTCTCCAACTCTAAAATGGCAACAGCAACAAGTGTCTAATTTTTCAGCCGTTCGTCAGGTAAGAACAAAGAGTTCACAAACAAGATGCCATCAATTCACATGGCACTAATGTGGTGTTTTTTAGGGTGCGGGTGGACTTAACGTCTTTTCCCAGAATACAGTTAAGACTTAACGTTCAAAGTTAGAACATAGTAAATGAAATAGATGATTACTTTGTCTTTGGAAAACTTGTTTTTTGTTAGGTTTTCTTTTTTTTTTTTTTTTTTTTTTTTGAAAACCTAATTTATTGTTACACTCCAGCACCAAAGAGTTTTCCGAAAGAAAGCAGTTAATCGTACATTTTAGGTGGCTTAAAACAAAATCTTTGTAAATGATACCTGTGCATAAAGGATTGCTCTTAAGTGGTTGAGTGCAAAATTTAAGGGGCTTTGTGTAACAAAAAAAAAATTATAAAATGTAGTATTAAGAATATTTTGATGAATTACTGACAGCAGAATAAAAACATTTTGGGTCCCAGTCCAGCAACTGGGCTCGTGAACAGATCCTTGTACCCATACAGGAACACATTGACCAGTAGAATTCCATCTGGATAGAAGTGTTTATCTGCATGGATCTTATGATAATTTCTTAAAGTTGTCACATTTTTATGAGAACTAAAAAAAGGAAACTGAATGACCTTTTTCCCCACAGTCCAAGCGGGGAAAATGCACTTTTCCTGAGTGCAAAATACAAAAAGTAAACAAATAGTAAACTAGATTTTTGTCATAGTTTAGCATTCCTGTTGAAGCATGTTAAAAACTAATCTCTTTTAATTTAGACAGAATTAATCTGGGGGGAGGAAAAGTATTAGTGTTAGTATCCATGAAAATGTGCAAGAGTAATAGAGAAGGATCAGAAAGCTAGCCCTCTGTGCTAGTATTATGCTATATAAAATCTGTCAGCTTTTCTGATTGTAACACTTAATTCTGGTCTTGTAATGCCTGTTTTAAAAAGCAGACACAAAAACAACCTTTGCTGCAATAACCATCATTGGTTTGAAAATATAATTTGAATTCCAAAGGTTTAAACTTCACTTCCAGAGTTAACCATTTTGGTTTTGGGCAAACTTTAAGTTTCCTTTCTAAGGTTTTTTGATGCTACAAAGGTCATTAGCCCATACTGGACTTGAGAATGTAAATGCATCTAGTTTCTTACTTATGGTTGTTTTCATAGAATCATAGAACACTAGGACTGGACGGGACCTCGAGAGGCCATTGAATCCAGCCCCCTGCCCCAATGGCAGGACCAAGTACTATCTAAACCATCCCTAATAGACATCTATCTAACCTGTTCTTAAATATCTCCAGCGATGGAGATTCCACAACCTCCCTTGTCAATTTATTCCACTGTTTGACTGCCCTGACAGTTAGGAACTTTTTCCGAATGTCCAACCTAAACCTCCCGTGCTGCAGTTTAAGCCCATTGCCTCTTGTTCTATCCTCAGAGGCCAAGAAGAACAAGTTTTCTCCTTCCTCCTTATGACTCCCTTTTAGATACCTGAAGACCACTATCATGTCTCCCCTCAATCTTCTCTTTTCCAAACTAAACAAGCCCAATTCTTTCAACCTTTTGTCATAGGTCACATTCTCTAGACCTTTAATCATTCTTGTCGCTCTTCTCTGGACCCTCTCTAGTTTCTCCACATCCTTCCTGAACTGCGGTACCCAGAACTGGACACAATACTCCAGCTGAGGCCTAACCAGCGCAGAGTAGAGCTGAAGAATGACTTCTTGTGTCTTGTTCACAACACACCTGCTAATGCATCCCAGAATCATGTTTGCTTTTTTTGCCACAGCATCACACTGTTGACTCATATTTAGCTTGTGGTCCACTATAATCCCTAGATCCCTTTCTGCTGTAGTCGTTCCTAGACAGTCCTTTCCCATTCTGTATGTGTGACACTGATTGTTCCTTCCTAAGTGAAGCACTTTGTATTTGTCCTTATTAAACTTCATCCTGTTTACCTCAGACCATTTCTCCAATTTATCCAGATCATTTTGAATTATGACCCTATCCTCCAAAGTAGTCGCAACCCCTCCCAACTTGGTATCAACTGCAAACTTAATAAGCGTACTTTCTATGCCAATATCTAAATCATTGATGAAGACGTTGAACAGAACTGGTCCTAACACAGACCCCTGTGGAACCCCACTTGTTATACTTTTCCAGCAGGATTGAGAACCATTAAGAACTACTCTCTGTGTATGGTTATCCAGCCAGTTATGCACCCACCTTATAGTAGCTTCATCTAAATTGTATTTGCCTAGTTTTTTGATAAGAATATCATGAGAGATCGTATCAAATGCTTTTCTAAAGTCTAGGTAGGCCACATCTACCGCTTCTCCCCTATCTACAAGGCTCATTATCCTATCAAAGAAAGCTGTCAGATTAGTTTGACAAGATTTATTCTTTACAAATCCATGCTGGCTGTTTCCTATTACCTTACCACCTTCCAAGTACTTGCAGATGATTTCTTTAATTACCTGCTCCATTGTCTTTCCTGGCACTGAAGTTAAGCTGACTGGCCTGTAGTTTCCTGGGTTATTCTTATTTCCCTTTTTATAGATGGGCACTATATTTGCCCTTTTCCAGTCTTCTGGAATCTCTCCTGCCTCCCATGATTTTCCAAAGATGATAGCTAAAGGCTCAGATACCTCCTCTATCAGCTCCTTGAGTATTCTAGGGTGCATTTCATCAGGCCCTGGTGACTTGCAGACATCTAATTTTCCTAAGTGATTTTTAACTTGTTCTTTTTTTATTTCAACTTCTAACCCAACCTCTTTCCCACTAGCATTCACTATGTTGGGCATTCCTTCATCAGACTTCTCAGTGAAGACCGAAACAAAGAACTCATTGAGCATCTCTGCCATTTCCGAGTTCCCTGTTACTGTTTCTCCCTCCTCACTGAGCAATGGCTCTACCCTGTCCCTGGTCTTCCTCTTGTTTCTAATATATTTATAAAAAGCCTTTGTGTTTCCCTTTATGCCTGTAGCTAGTTTGAACTCATTTTGTGCCTTAGCCTTTCTAATCTTTCTCCTGCATTCTTGTGTTGTTTGCCTATATTCATCCTTTGTAATTTTTCCTTGTTTCCATTTTTTATACAATTCCTTTTTTATTTTGAGATCGTGCAAGATCTCCTGGTTAAGCCAAGGCTGTCTTTTTCCATATTTTCTATCTTTCCTACACAGTGGGATAGCTTGCTTTTGGGCCCTTAATAATGTCCCTTTGAAAAACTGCCAGCTCTCCTCAGCTGTTTTTCCCCTCAGGTTTGCTTCCCATGGGACCTCACCTACCAGCTCTCTGAGTTTACCAAAATCTGCCCTCCTGAAATCCACTATCTCTATTTTGCTGTTTTCTGTTCTGCCCTTCCTTAGGATTGTGAACTCTATGATTTCATGATCACTTTCACCCAAGCTGCCTTCCACCTTCAAGTTCTCTATCAATTCCTTCCTATTTGTTAAAATCAAATCTAAAACAGCTTCCCCCCGGTAGCTTTTTCAACCTTTTGGAATAAAAAATTGTCTCCAATACAATCCAAGAACTTACTGGATAGTCTGTGCCCCTCTGTATTAGTTTCCCAACATATATCTGGATAGTTGAAGTCCCCCATCACCACCAAATCTAGCGCCCTGCTTGACTTTGTTAGTTCTTTAAAAAAAGTCTCATCTACCTCTTCTACCTGGGTAGGCAGCCTGCAGTAGACGCCTAGCAGGACATCACCCTTATTTTTTACCCCTCTTAATCTAACCCAGACACTCTCAACACGTCCATCTCCTACGTCCATCTCCACCTCAGTCCAAGTGTATACATTTTTAATATATAAAGCAACACCTCCCCCCTTTCTTCCCTGTCTGTCCTTCCTAAGCAGGCTGTACCCTTCAGTACCAACATTCCGATCATGTGTATTATCCCACCAAGTTTCTGTGATGCCAACTATGTCATAGTTATATTTATTTACTAGCACTTCCAGTTCTTCCTGCTTATTACCCATACTTCTTGCATTTGTATACAGGCATCTAAGATATTGATTTGATCTTGCCTCCCTGTTTTGTCCTGACCCTCATTTCACTCTGACATTGTTGCCCATGCTGCCTCCCATTTCTGACCCATCACCCAGGTTTCCATATTCTCCACTTACCTGTGGGCTTGGCTCCCCTGCTCCCGTCAAACCTAGTTTAAAGCCCTCCTCACTAGGTTAGCCAGTCTGTGTCCAAATACGGTCTTTCCCCTCCTCGAAAGGTGAACACCATCCCTGCCCATCCGTCCCTCCTGGAATAGCATCCTGTGGTCAAGGAAGCCAAAGCCTTCCTGGTGACACCATCTTCGAAGCCAGGCATTCACCTCTAGGATGCACCTGTCTCTGCCTGGGCCCCTACCACTGACAGGCAGGATTGAGGAGAATACCACCTGCGCCCCCAGAGCCCTGAAGTCACTCTTGACCTGCTCAGCATCATACCTCACAGTATCATTAGTGCCCACATGGATGAGAAGCATGGGATAGTAGTCAGAGGGCCTGATGATCCTTGACAACGCCTCCGTAACGTCTTGGATACGAGCCCCAGGCAGGCAGCATGCCTCCCGAGATGAAATGTCAGGGCGACAGATGGGCGCCTCCGTCCCCCACAGAAGAGAGTCCCCAACCACCACTACTCTACGTTTCCTCCTCGCAGTGGTGGCAGCAGACTTCCCAGTCTTAGGGGTATGAGGCTTCTCCTCTGCTGTACGGGGCGATTCTTTGTCTCCTGTGTCGAGTACAGTGTAATGGTATCCCAGTACCAAAGTGGGAAGGTTCTGAGCAGGGGTGGAACACTGCCTGCTGCCAGAAGTAACAAGCTGCCAGTGTCCACCCTGATCTATCTCCTCCTCCACCAGTGGTTTATTAGCTGTCCTGTGTACTGGGACAGTTACCTCAGCTGTCTCCACATGAATACTATCCAGGAACTGCTCAGGGAGTCGGATACTCCTCAACCTGGCCGCCACCTCCTCCTGTAGCTCCTCCACCTGTCGCCTGAGAGATTCCACCAGCAGGCACCTTTCACACTGGATGGTTCCCCCAGCCTGGATATCAGTGAGTGGGAATTGCAAGCTACAGTCCCTGCAAAGCCACACCTTCTTGATATACTTAGCATTTGTGTTTGAAACAAGGCTTTGATTCCTTTCAGCTAGTGTTCCCCTCATCTAGTGTTCTGTGGTTCTTATTTGTGTATCTTCATATAGAGGCTTATTTCAAGGGCAAGATTATCAAACAAGTGATAATACTGCCAGATCCCATAGAAGAAAAAAAATTACTTGGGATTGCTACCTCAAGAAAAATATTTTAGTGCTAAAATTAAAGTTCTAGAGACTATCAAAACTATTTGAATGAAGGCATATTTAAAATAAAATTAAGGAGTGGACTAACCAGTCAACACATTCTCTTCATCTTTCATCTGTCTTTACAGGTTATAAAGTAGTAAATTCTAGCTTAAAACTTTTTAAGTCCATTTTTACTTTTTAACATGAATAATTTGATCAGTTATTTACCATATTTTTACAGTAACATGCAATCTACTTTTAGCAAAAAGAAGATAACCATTATGGTATTTAATTAGTGGGTTTTTAATCGTTATGAAGGCCCAATGAGAGCAATTTAAAGAAGAAAAACTGCTTTGGGGAGAATAAAATAATTATGTTATAAACCTTATTCTTAATTATTTTAATCTTTCAGAGTTTGAACAAACACAGAAATCACTGGAAGTCACAGCATTTGGACAGCAATGTTACAATGGTGTGTGGATTTTATAACAAATTATGTGAATGTCTTTTTTTGTTGGTTTTTTTTTTTTAACCGCTAAATTGTATCTCTGCTGGTAATGGTGATGCATCAGTGATCGTGTTAAACTGCAAATCAGGATTGCCAGAGTTATAAATTGTTTGAAAACACGTAACTTATCTTCTTCTTCGAGTGGTCTCTGTGGGTGCTCCACATTAGGTGTCAGGCTTGCCCCAGTGCCGCAGATCAGAGATTTCCAGCTGTATCTCGTCGGGTCATGCATGCGCCAGTGCGCGTCGGTCCTTCGCGCGCTTTCGGTCACGCGCGTAATCCGGTCCACACCAGTTCCTCTCAACCGCCAACGGCTGCAAACGGAATCCGCTCTGGCTCCAACGCCTGAGACAGATAAACTCGTTATAATATAGTTACTAGTTTCTTTCTCGTTTTCTAAGACTGTTAAACTTTGTTTCTTGTATATAGTTAAAAAGAAGGGTGGGGGAGAAGGAGGAGGTGGCCGCCTCAGGCGGTCTGCTATCTTAGAGACTGTAAACATTGTCTGTTTTGCTAGCTATTAGTAGCCGTTAAGTGTCTTGGTTATCATTGAAAGTAGTCAAACACCTTGAAAGAGATGTCTTCACTGGGGTTTAAGAAATATGAATCATGCCGCGAAGCCATGCCTGCCTCTGATGGCCATAGTAAATGCATTCATTGCTTGGGAGAGGCCCATGTCCCCCAGAAATGTTCTCACTGCTGTAAACTAATGGCCAGAGCAAGGAAGGACAGGGAGATGAGGATAAAATGATCTTGTTCGACAAGGCCCTCCAGCCTGAACCGTCGGAGATACCCCAGAAGGAAGGGCCCTCAGGGCCGCATAAGAAGAAGGCAACCTCTTTAACCTCCTCTACACGTAAGAAAAAGAAGGTATCCCCAATTCAATCCTTGCCAGTGGTATCTGTGAGCAGGATGAGCGAGGCACAGGGCCGTGAACCACTGGCTGTTCAAAGCAGCGAGAAGGCTGCACAACATAACGCAGTGCCTGGGGCTCTGACCAGTAAACAGTCGGCTCTGAGAACCCTGCAGGCGCCGACATGGCAGGCACTGGAAGCTACAGCACCAAGAGCACCAGAACTGGAGACCTCGGCACGGGGTCCGACGGTGCTGGAGACAGCTACGCTCACAGAACCGCACATAGTGGCACCAGGCACAGCACCAATGCCCACACCAAGGTCCCAGGCACCAGAGATGGCGGCACTAACCATACAGCCACATGGGCTGGGCAAGATCCAAGGCCCAGCACTGTAGCCCATCCCCTGACATTCTCAGGTAAGGAAGCGCAGCTGCATTCACTCGATGTGAGGAAGGCGTTGGCCTCTTACATAGGCAGAACTAAGCCCTTCCGGAAAACAGACTGACTCCTGGTGTCTATTGCACCCAGATCAAAAGGGGAAGGCCTATCATCACAAAGAATTTCAAATAACATTGTATCCTGCATAAAAATGTGCTACAAGCTCCGTAAGACGCCTCTGGTAGTTCCGCCTGGGGCTCACTCCACTAGAGCAATGGCGAAGTCAACAGCCTTCTTCAAAGGAGTCGCATTAAAGGACATCTGCAGAGCGGCGACATGGTCATCCTACGACATCTTTGCCAAGCACTATGCGATGCACCGGGTGTTGGATGAGGATACACGTCTATCGACAGCAGTCCTTTCAAGGGCAAGCTGCACATAAATCTGGTACCCACCTCCATTTTTGGGGTCACTGCTGGGTAGTCACCTAATGTGGAGCACCCACAGGGACCACTCAAAGAAGAAAGAGAAGTTACTCCCTTGTGTAGTAACGATGGTTCTTCGAGATGTGTCCCCGTGGGTGCTCCACTACCCACCTGTTCCTCCCCGCTTTGGAGTTCTGCTTTGTGTCTTTCAGGAGCATCCAGGGTGGTTGATCGAGGAACTGGTGTGGACCGGATCGCGCACGTGACTGAAAGCGCGCGAAGGACCAACACGCATCAGCGCATGTGCGACCCAACGAGATACAGCTGGAAATCTCCAATCTGTGGCACCGGGACGAGCCCGTCACCTAATGTGGAGCACCCACAGGGACGCATCTTGAAGAGCCATTGTTATCACACGAGTAACTTCTTTTTACAAAAATACTGGATCATAATATATGAAAAGTAGTTCACTCTTTTTTACTCTTTTCAGCCAAAATCTGATGATGAAGAAGGCTGGAAACTGTTTTGTCTGGGTGAAAGGTTATATTCAGAAGCTGCTGTTGCAGTGCCTGGTAATGAAAATCTAGGAATTGATTATATAAAGGTAGGTATCACTTTCAATAAGAGTACTCAAGCTCCTTCTTACTTTTTGGCCATTATGTCTCATTAGTAGCTTTCAGAAACCATCCTGAGCTGTGTTAGGGTCAGTGCAGATCAAATCTGAGTCCAAAACAGGCTCTGTGATGAGTTTGCTGCCCACCTCCCTGCTAAGTGGAAATTTGATAAAGCAGAAAGTCTGATCTATCTTGTAGTATGTATCTATAGTACAAGTTTTATTATCCAGCATCCCTTTGGAACTGGGTTTGCTGTATAATGAAATGTGCCAGTTATTCAAGCTAGGGCTGGCAGCAGCCCTGCTCTGTTTCCCTGGCCACATAGCTGGCTGCCGTGTCAGTTAACTGAATATGCCAAATAACACAGCTTAACATGTTAGAGACAAAGTTTTTATTTTGTACATTTAACAGCATTTTGTGCATATTCTCCATTGTTTGATGACGGTCAGTTGCAATTTATCTACTGTGCAGATCACTCTTGTGAGAACTCTCAAATATACTATTGCCGAGGCCTTTTTCGTGTGCTTACGAACAATGGTAGCAGCAAAGCGGAAACCACAGAGGCATCCGGGGGGTGTGGGGGAGGGGGAGGGAGTTGGGGGGGACTCTGTGCGCACGCGCACAGACAAGTAGAAGGCAACATGGGCACGGGCATGTTGCTTTTGGACTTGCCCATACGACATGCAGTAAATGTCAGAGAGCACAAACATGCTTATAAAAATTCAGCACCCAAGAGTCTATGCCCAAAAATAACTTAAAAAAATTGAAGATTTAAAAAATTCCAAGTTGTGTCCTTTTAAATCTGTTTTCTTCCTAGTATTTAGTAACATTTATATGAATGGCTATTTTTTGCTATAATGGCAAATATGAAGTGGATGTATGATCTCGTGCTCAAACTCATTACTAATTTAAATCTTATAATACAAAGGTATTTGTTGGAAAGTTTACTTTGTATATTACAGTTCCATCATGGTTTTCTTTTCAGATTGGTTTTCCCCCTTTCTTAAGTATTGTTAGCAGGATGAATCAGGTAAGTGTAAATTTCTACTTAAGAGAATGGAATATTTCTCACAAAAATGTTTACTTAGTTTTCCTACTAATTCCATGTTATCCCATCTATCAAGTATCCTCATTATATTAAAGGAAGCAATCATTTATACCATAAAACTTGTTTGAGGCATTAATGCAATCTACATTATAAAATTAGCAAATCAAACATCTACTCTTTTCCCACAGATACTTGGTGTTTAAATAAAAATGTTTTGTTCATGTGAACTAGTTTTTATTGTTGCTTATACTGAGGAAGTATTCTCTTGCTTGTGGCTTGAATAATAAAAGCCCTGCTAAAACAAGATGCTGCACATGCTTCTCCCCTGAGAGAATAAAAACATTTCTTTCTACCCTGTTGTTGCTTCTTCAGTCCTTAACAAAATAGTGATTGTTCGCCATTTGGCCCATTCCTGTATGCGCACAATTGCTTAGTGGGTGAAAAGTCCAACATTGGAACATACTTGATGCACCAGGTAATAGGTTGTCTGCCTATGGCCACCTCCACACCTCAGTTGGTGGAATTTTATCATGGATGTTACAAGACACCTGGAGAACAATATTTGCCAGAATGTTTTGTGATATTCTGAAAAGTCACGGAAGCCCCTCATGATCATGATGATGAGTGTGATTATAAAAACCTGCAGAGAATATATTTTTGGAGGTTAAGGAGAATCACTTGATTTAAGCTGTTCACTGTCCCAGTTGATACCTGGGGTATTGAGTTCCACAACTTAACTATACATTAGGTATGTGATTTCCTCCTAATGGCTTTAACTTTAGATATTGTCTTTCAATTTCTTTGTATGAACCCTAGTTCCTGAACTACAAG